>NC_045679.1:26920987-27622330 GCF_003331165.1 Xiphophorus hellerii | reverse complement strand
TTCAAAACGCCTAACAACTAACTCGAAGAAAAACACTGTTCAAATGCCTAACAACCAACTCGGAAAAAACACTGTTCAAATCGGCTAACAACCAACTCGAAGAAAAACACTGTTCAAACGCCTAACAACCAACTCGAAGAAAACACTGTTCAAAATGCCTAACAACTACTCGAAGAAAAACTGTTCAAAACGCCTAACAACCAACTCGAAGAAAAACACTGTTCAAAACGCCTAACAACCAACTCGAAGAAAAACATGTTCAAAACGCCTAACAACCAACTCGGGAAAACACTGTTCAAAATGCCTAACAACCAACTCGGAAAAACACTGTTCAAAATGCCTAACAACTAACTCGAAGAAAAACACTGTTCAAAACGCCTAACAACCAACTCGAAGAAAAAACAGTGTTCAAAACGCCTAACAACTAACTCGAAGAAAAACACTGTTCAAATGCCTAACAACCAACTCGGAAAAAACTGTTCAAAATGCGCTAACAACCAACTCGAAGAAAAACACTGTTCAAATCCCAACAACCAACTCGAAGAAAAACACTGTTCAAACGCCTAACAACTAACTCGAAGAAAACACTGTTCAAAACGCCTAACAACTAACTCGAAGAAAAACACTGTTCAAATGCCTAACAACTAACTCGAAGAAAACACTGTTCAAAATGCCTAACAACCAACTCGAAAAAAACACTGTTCAAATCGCCTAACACCAACTCGAAGAAAAACACTGTTCAAATCGCCTAACAACTAACTCGAAGAAAAACACTGTTCAAAACGCCTAACAACCAACTCGAAGAAAAACACTGTTCAAAACGCCTAACAACTAACTCGAAGAAAACACTGTTCAAAACGCCTAACAACTAACTCGAAGAAAAACACTGTTCAAATGCCTAACAACCAACTCGAAGAAAAACACTGTTCAAAACGCCTAACAACCAACTCGAAGAAAAACACTGTTCAAAACGCCTAACAACTAACTCGAAAAAAACACTGTTCAAAACGCCTAACAACCAACTCGAAGAAAAACAGTGTTCAAAACGCCTAACAACCAACTCGAAGAAAAACACTGTTCAAAACGCCTAACAACTCTCGAAGAAAAACACTGTTCAAACGCCTAACAACCAACTCGAAGAAAAACACTGTTCAAATCGCCTAACAACTAACTCGAAAAAAACACTGTTCAAACGCCTAACAACCAACTCGAAGAAAAACACTGTTCAAAACGCCTAACAACTAACTCGAAGAAAACACTGTTCAAAACGCCTAACAACCAACTCGAAGAAAAAAACACTGTTCAAAACGCCTAACAACTAACTCGAAGAAAAACACTGTTCAAACGCCTAACAACCAACTCGAAGAAAAACACTGTTCAAAACGCCTAACAACCAACTCGAAGAAAAACACTGTTCAAAACGCCTAACAACTAACTCGAAGAAAAACACTGTTCAAAACGCCTAACAACCAACTCGAAGAAAAACACTGTTCAAACGCCTAACAACTAACTCGAAGAAAACACTGTTTCAAAATGCCTAACAACCAACTCGAAAAAAACACTGTTCAAATCGCCTAACAACCAACTCGAAGAAAAACACTGTTCAAAACGCCTAACACCAACTCGAAGAAAAACACTGTTCAAAACGCCTAACAACCAACTCGAAGAAAAACACTGTTCAAACGCCTAACAACCAACTCGAAAAAAACACTGTTCAAAACGCCTAACAACCAACTCGAAAAAAACACTGTTCAAAACGCCTAACAACCAACTCGAAAAAAACTGTTCAAAACGCCTAACAACCAACTCGAAGAAAAACACTGTTCAAACGCCTAACAACCAACTCGAAGAAAAACACTGTTCAAAAGCCTAACAACCAACTCGAAAAAACACTGTTCAAACGCCTAACAACTAACTCGAAGAAAAACACTGTTCAAAACGCCTAACAACTCGAAGAAAAACACTGTTCAAAACGCCTAACAACCAACTCGAAGAAAACAGTGTTCAAAACGCCTAACAACTAACTCGAAGAAAAACACTGTTCAAAACGCCTAACAACTAACTCGAAGAAAAACACTGTTCAAAACGCCTAACAACCAACTCGAAGAAAACACTGTTCAAAACGCCTAACAACCAACTCGAAGAAAAACACTGTTCAAACGCCTAACAACCAACTCGGAAAAACACTGTTCAAATGCCTAACAACCAACTCGAAGAAAAACACTGTTCAAATGCCTAACAACTAACTCGAAGAAAAACACTGTTCAAAACGCCTAACAACCAACTCGAAGAAAAACTGTTCAAAACGCCTAACAACTAACTCGAAGAAAAACACTGTTCAAAATGCCTAACAACCAACTCGGGAAAAACACTGTTCAAATCGCCTAACAACCAACTCGAAGAAAAACACGTTCAAACGCCAACAACAACTCGGAAAAACACTGTTCAAAACGCCTAACAACCAACTCGAAGAAAAACACTGTTCAAAACGCCTACAACTAACTCGAAGAAAAACACTGTTCAAAACGCCTAACAACTAACTCGAAGAAAAACACTGTTCAAAATGCCTAACAACCAACTCGGAAAAAACCTGTTCAAAACGCCTAACACCAACTCGAAGAAAAAACACTGTTCAAAACGCCTAACAACTAACTCGAAAAAAACACTGTTCAAAACGCCTAACAACCAACTCGAAGAAAACACTGTTCAAAACGCCTAACAACTAACTCGAAGAAAAACACTGTTCAAATGCCTAACAACCAACTCGAAAAAAACACTGTTCAAAATCGCCTAACAACCAACTCGAAGAAAAACACTGTTCAAATCGCCTAACCCAACTCGAAGAAAAACACTGTTCAAAACGCCTAACAACTAACTCGAAGAAAAACACTGTTCAAAACGCCTAACAACCACCTCGAAGAAAAACAGTTCAAAACGCCTAACAACTAACTCGAAGAAAAACACTGTTCAAAATGCCTAACAACTAACTCGGAAAAAAACTGTTCAAAATCGCCTAACAACCAACTCGAAAAAAACACTGTTCAAACGCCTAACAACCAACTCGAAAAACACTGTTCAAAACGCCTAACAACTAACTCGAAGAAAAACACTGTTCAAAACGCCTAACAACCAACTCGAAAAAAACACTGTTCAAAACGCCTAACAACTAACTCGAAGAAAAACACTGTTCAAAGCCTAACAACCAACTCGGGAAAAAACACTGTTCAAATCGCCTAAACCAACTCGAAGAAAACTGTTCAAAACGCCTAACAACTAACTCGAAGAAAAACACTGTTCAAAACGCCTAACAACTAACTCGAAGAAAAACACTGTTCAAAACGCCTAACAACCAACTCGAAGAAAACACTGTTCAAAACGCCTAACAACCAACTCGGAAAAAACACTGTTCAAAACGCTAACAACCAACTCGAAGAAAACAGTGTTCAAAACGCCTAACAACTAACTCGAAGAAAAACACTGTTCAAAAAGCCTAACAACCAACTCGAAGAAAAACACTGTTCAAAACGCCTAACAACTAACTCGAAGAAAAACACTGTTCAAACGCCTAACAACTAACTCGAAGAAAAACACTGTTCAAAACGCCTAACACAACTCGGAAAAACACTGTTCAAAAGCCTAACACCAACTCGAAGAAAACACTGTTCAAAAGCCTAACAACTAACTCGAAGAAAACACTGTTCAAAACGCCTAACAACAACTCGAAGAAAAACATGTTCAAAACGCCTAACAACTAACTCGAAGAAAACACTGTTCAAAAGCCTAACAACCAACTCGAAGAAAAACACTGTTCAAAACGCCTAACAACCACTCGAAGAAAAACACTGTTCAAACGCCTAACAACCAACTCGAAGAAAAACACTGTTCAAAACGCCTAACAACCAACTCGAAGAAAACACTGTTCAAAACGCCTAACAACCAACTCGAAGAAAAACACTGTTCAAAAGCCTAACAACCAACTCGAAAAAACACTGTTCAAAAGCCTAACAACTAACTCGAAGAAAAACACTGTTCAAAACGCCTAACAACCAACTCGAAGAAAAACACTGTTCAAAACGCCTAACAACCAACTCGAAGAAAAACACTGTTCAAAACGCCTAACAACCAACTCGAAGAAAAACACTGTTCAAAACGCCTAACAACTAACTCGAAGAAAAACACTGTTCAAACGCCTAACAACCAACTCGAAAAAAACACTGTTCAAAACGCCTAACAACTAACTCGAAGAAAACTGTTCAAAACGCCTAACAACCAACTCGAAGAAAAAAAAACACTGTTCAAAACGCCTAACAACCAACTCGAAGAAAAACACTGTTCAAATCGCCTAACAACCAACTCGAAGAAAAACACTGTTCAAAACGCCTAACAACCAACTCGAAGAAACACTGTTCAAACGCCTAACAACCAACTCGAAGAAAAACACTGTTCAAAACGCCTAACAACCAACTCGAAGAAAAACACTGTTCAAAACGCCTAACAACTAACTCGAAGAAAAACACTGTTCAAAACGCCTAACAACTAACTCGAAGAAAAACACTGTTCAAAACGCCTAACAACTAACTCGAAGAAAAACACTGTTCAAAGCCTAACAACCAACTCGAAAAAAACACTGTTCAAAATCGCCTAACAACCAACTCGAAGAAAAACTGTTCAAACGCCTAACAACCAACTCGAAGAAAAACACTGTTCAAAACGCCTAACAACTAACTCGAAGAAAACACTGTTCAAAACGCCTAACAACCAACTCGAAGAAAAACACTGTTCAAAAGCCTAACAACTAACTCGAAGAAAAACACTGTTCAAAATGCCTAACAACCAACTCGAAAAAAACACTGTTCAAAACGCCTAACAACCAACTCGAAGAAAAACACTGTTCAAATCGCCTAACAACCAACTCGAAGAAAAACACTGTTCAAAACGCCTAACAACCAACTCGAAGAAAAACACTGTTCAAAACGCCTAACAACTAACTCGAAGAAAACACTGTTCAAAACGCCTAACAACCAACTCGAAAAAAAACACTGTTCAAAACGCCTAACAACCAACTCGAAGAAAAACTGTTCAAAACGCCTAACAACTAACTCGAAGAAAACACTGTTCAAAGCCTAACAACTAACTCGAAGAAAAACACTGTTCAAAACGCCTAACAACCAACTCGAAGAAAACACTGTTCAAACGCCTAACAACTAACTCGAAAAAAACACTGTTCAAACGCCTAACAACCAACTCGAAGAAAAACAGTTCAAAACGCCTAACAAAAAAAAAAAAAAAAAAAAAAAAAAAAAAAAAAAAAAAAAAAAAAAAAAAAAAAAAAAAAAAAAAAAAAAAAAAAAAAAAAAAAAAAAAAAAAAAAAAAAAAAAAAAAAAAAAAAAAAACAAAACAAAACAACTAACTCGAAGAAAAACACTGTTCAAACGCCTAACAACCAACTCGAAGAAAACACTGTTCAAAACGCCTAACAACTAACTCGAAGAAAAACACTGTTCAAAACGCCTAACAACCAACTCGAAAAAAACACTGTTCAAAACGCCTAACAACTAACTCGAAGAAAAACAGTGTTCAAACGCCTAACAACTAACTCGAAGAAAACACTGTTCAAAACGCCTAACAACCAACTCGAAGAAAACACTGTTCAAAACGCCTAACAACTAACTCGAAGAAAAACACTGTTCAAAATGCCTAACAACCAACTCGAAGAAAAACACTGTTCAAAACGCCTAACAACCAACTCGAAGAAAAACACTGTTCAAAACGCCTAACAACCAACTCGAAGAAAAACACTGTTCAAAACGCCTAACAACCAACTCGAAGAAAACACTGTTCAAAACGCCTAACAACCAACTCGAAGAAAAACACTGTTCAAAGCCTAACAACCAACTCGAAAAAACACTGTTCAAAACGCCTAACAACCCTCGAAGAAAACACTGTTCAAAACGCCTAACAACTAACTCGAAGAAAACACTGTTCAAAACGCCTAACAACCAACTCGAAGAAAAACACTGTTCAAACGCCTAACAACCAACTCGAAGAAAAACACTGTTCAAAACGCCTAACAACCAACTCGAAAAAAACACTGTTCAAAATGCCTAACAACTAACTCGAAGAAAAACACTGTTCAAAACGCCTAACAACTAACTCGAAGAAAAACACTGTTCAAAACGCCTAACAACTAACTCGAAGAAAAACACTGTTCAAAACGCCTAACAACCAACTCGAAGAAAAACACTGTTCAAAACGCCTAACAACCAACTCGAAGAAAACACTGTTCAAAACGCCTAACAACCAACTCGAAGAAAACACTGTTCAAAACGCCTAACAACCAACTCGAAGAAAAACACTGTTCAAAACGCCTAACAACCAACTCGAAGAAAACACTGTTCAAAACGCCTAACAACCAACTCGAAGAAAAACACTGTTCAAAACGCCTAACAACCAACTCGAAGAAAACACTGTTCAAACGCCTAACAACTAACTCGAAGAAAAACACTGTTCAAAGCCTAACAACCAACTCGGGAAAAAACACTGTTCAAAACGCCTAACAACCAACTCGAAGAAAAACAGTTCAAAACGCCTAACAACCAACTCGAAGAAAAACACTGTTCAAACGCCTAACAACCAACTCGAAAAAAACACTGTTCAAAACGCCTAACAACCAACTCGAAGAAAAACACTGTTCAAAACGCCTAACAACTAACTCGAAGAAAAACACTGTTCAAAACGCCTAACAACTAACTCGAAGAAAACACTGTTCAAAACGCCTAACAACCAACTCGAAGAAAAACTGTTCAAAACGCCTAACAACTAACTCGAAGAAAAACACTGTTCAAAACGCCTAACAACCAACTCGAAGAAAAACACTGTTCAAAACGCCTAACAACCAACTCGAAGAAAACACTGTTCAAAACGCCTAACAACCAACTCGAAGAAAAACACTGTTCAAAACGCCTAACAACCAACTCGGAAAAACACTGTTCAAATGCCTAACAACCACTCGGAAAAACACTGTTCAAAATGCTAACAACTAACTCGAAGAAAACACTGTTCAAAACGCCTAACAACCAACTCGAAGAAAAACAGTGTTCAAAACGCCTAACAACTACTCGAAGAAAAACACTGTTCAAAATGCCTAACAACCAACTCGAAGAAAAACACTGTTCAAACGCCTAACAACCAACTCGAAGAAAACACTGTTCAAACGCCTAACAACCAACTCGGAAAAACACTGTTCAAAACGCCTAACAACTAACTCGAAGAAAAACACTGTTCAAAACGCCTAACAACTAACTCGAAGAAAAACACTGTTCAAAGCCTAACAACTAACTCGAAGAAAAACACTGTTCAAAAGCCTAACAACCAACTCGGGAAAAAACACTGTTCAAATCGCCTAACACCAACTCGAAGAAAACACTGTTCAAATCGCCTAACAACTAACTCGAAGAAAACACTGTTCAAAACGCCTAACAACCAACTCGAAGAAAAACACTGTTCAAAACGCCTAACAACTAACTCGAAGAAAACACTGTTCAAAATGCCTAACAACCAACTCGAAGAAAAACACTGTTCAAAACGCCTAACAACCAACTCGAAGAAAAACTGTTCAAACGCCTAACAACTAACTCGAAGAAAAACACTGTTCAAAACGCCTAACAACTAACTCGAAGAAAACACTGTTCAAAACGCCTAACAACCAACTCGAAGAAAACACTGTTCAAAACGCCTAACAACCAACTCGAAGAAAACACTGTTCAAAACGCCTAACAACCAACTCGAAGAAAAACTGTTCAAAATGCCTAACACCAACTCGAAGAAAACACTGTTCAAAATGCCTAACAACCAACTCGAAAAAACACTGTTCAAAACGCCTAACAACCAACTCGAAGAAAAACAGTGTTCAAAACGCCTAACAACTAACTCGAAGAAAACACTGTTCAAAATGCCTAACAACCAACTCGAAAAAACACTGTTCAAAACGCCTAACAACCAACTCGAAGAAAAACACTGTTCAAACGCCTAACAACCAACTCGGAAAAACACTGTTCAAACGCCTAACACTAACTCGAAGAAAACACTGTTCAAACGCCTAACAACTAACTCGAAGAAAAACACTGTTCAAAACGCCTAACAACTAACTCGAAGAAAAACACTGTTCAAATGCCTAACAACCAACTCGAAAAAAACACTGTTCAAATCGCCTAACAACCAACTCGAAGAAAAACACTGTTCAAATCGCCTAACAACTAACTCGAAGAAAAACACTGTTCAAAACGCCTAACAACCAACTCGAAGAAAAACACTGTTCAAAACGCCTAACAACTAACTCGAAGAAAAACACTGTTCAAAATGCCTAACAACTAACTCGAAGAAAAACACTGTTCAAACGCCTAACAACCAACTCGAAGAAAAACACTGTTCAAAACGCCTAACAACCAACTCGAAAAAACACTGTTCAAAACGCCTAACAACCAACTCGAAGAAAAACTGTTCAAATCCTAACAACCAACTCGAAGAAAAACACTGTTCAAAACGCCTAACAACCAACTCGAAGAAAAACACTGTTCAAAACGCCTAACAACCAACTCGAAAAAAACACTGTTCAAAACGCCTAACAACCAACTCGAAGAAAAACACTGTTCAAAACGCCTAACAACTAACTCGAAGAAAAACACTGTTCAAAACGCCTAACAACTAACTCGAAGAAAAACACTGTTCAAAACGCCTAACAACCAACTCGAAGAAAAACACTGTTCAAAAGCCTAACAACCAACTCGAAAAAAACTGTTCAAATCGCCTAACAACCAACTCGAAAAACACTGTTCAAACGCCTAACAACCCTCGGAAAACACTGTTCAAACGCCTAACAACTAACTCGAAGAAAAACACTGTTCAAAACGCCTAACAACCAACTCGAAGAAAACACTGTTCAAAACGCCTAACAACTAACTCGAAGAAAAACACTGTTCAAATGCCTAACAACCAACTCGGAAAAAAACACTGTTCAAACGCCTAACACCAACTCGAAGAAAAACACTGTTCAAAACGCCTAACAACCAACTCGAAGAAAACACTGTTCAAAACGCCTAACAACCAACTCGAAGAAAACACTGTTCAAAACGCCTAACAACTAACTCGAAAAAACACTGTTCAAAATGCCTAACAACCAACTCGGGAAAAAAACTGTTCAAATCGCTAACAACCAACTCGAAGAAAACAGTGTTCAAATCGCCTAACAACTAACTCGAAGAAAACACTGTTCAAAATGCCTAACAACTAACTCGAAGAAAAACTGTTCAAAACGCCTAACAACCAACTCGAAGAAAAACACTGTTCAAAACGCCTAACAACCAACTCGAAAAAAACACTGTTCAAAACGCCTAACAACCAACTCGAAGAAAAACAGTGTTCAAATCGCCTAACAACTAACTCGAAGAAAACACTGTTCAAAACGCCTAACAACCAACTCGAGAAAAACACTGTTCAAAACGCCTAACAACTAACTCGAAGAAAACACTGTTCAAAACGCCTAACAACTAACTCGAAAAAAACACTGTTCAAAACGCCTAACAACTAACTCGAAGAAAAACATGTTCAAACGCCTAACAACTAACTCGAAGAAAAACACTGTTCAAAACGCCTAACAACCAACTCGAAGAAAACACTGTTCAAAACGCCTAACAACTAACTCGAAGAAAACACTGTTCAAAATGCCTAACAACCAACTCGGAAAAAACTGTTCAAAACGCCTAACAACCAACTCGAAAAAACAGTGTTCAAATCGCCTAACAACTAACTCGAAGAAAAACACTGTTCAAAATGCCTAACAACTAACTCGAAGAAAAACACTGTTCAAACGCCTAACAACCAACTCGAAGAAAAACACTGTTCAAAATGCCTAACAACCAACTCGGGAAAAAAACTGTTCAAATCGCCTAACAACCAACTCGAAGAAAAACACTGTTCAAATCGCCTAACAACTAACTCGAAGAAAAACACTGTTCAAAACGCCTAACAACCAACTCGAAGAAAAACACTGTTCAAAACGCCTAACAACCAACTCGAAGAAAACACTGTTCAAAACGCCTAACAACCAACTCGAAGAAAAACACTGTTCAAAACGCTAACAAACTCGAGAAAAACACTGTTCAAAACGCCTAACAACTAACTCGAAGAAAAACACTGTTCAAACGCCTAACAACTAACTCGAAGAAAAACACTGTTCAAAACGCCTAACAACCAACTCGAAAAAACACTGTTCAAACGCCTAACAACCAACTCGAAGAAAACACTGTTCAAAACGCCTAACACCAACTCGGAAAAACACTGTTCAAACGCCTAACAACCAACTCGAAGAAAAACACTGTTCAAAACCCTAACAACCAACTCGAAGAAAAACACTGTTCAAACGCCTAACAACCAACTCGAAGAAAAACACTGTTCAAAACGCCTAACAACCAACTCGGAAAAACACTGTTCAAAATCGCCTAACAACCAACTCGGAAAAACACTGTTCAAATGCCTAACAACTAACTCGAAGAAAAACACTGTTCAAACGCCTAACAACCAACTCGAAGAAAAACAGTGTTCAAAACGCCTAACAACTAACTCGAAGAAAAACACTGTTCAAATGCCTAACAACCAACTCGAAAAAAACACTGTTCAAATCGCCTAACACTACCAACTCGAAGAAAAACACTGTTCAAACGCCTAACAACCAACTCGGAAAAACACTGTTCAAAACGCCTAACAACCAACTCGAAGAAAACACTGTTCAAACGCCTAACAACTAACTCGAAGAAAACACTGTTCAAACGCCTAACAACCAACTCGAAAAAAACACTGTTCAAAACGCCTAAACCAACTCGAAGAAAACACTGTTCAAAACGCCTAACAACTAACTCGAAGAAAAACACTGTTCAAAACGCCTAACAACCAACTCGAAGAAAAACACTGTTCAAAACGCCTAACAACTAACTCGAAGAAAAACCTGTTCAAAACGCCTAACAACCACTCGAAAAAACACTGTTCAAAACGCCTAACAACTAACTCGAAGAAAAACACTGTTCAAAACGCCTAACAACCAACTCGAAGAAAAACAGTGTTCAAAACGCCTAACAACTAACTCGAAGAAAAACACTGTTCAAAACGCCTAACAACCAACTCGAAGAAAACACTGTTCAAAACGCCTAACAACTAACTCGAAGAAAAACACTGTTCAAAACGCCTAACAACTAACTCGAAGAAAAACACTGTTCACAACGCCTAACAACCAACTCGGGAAAAACACTGTTCAAACGCCTAACAACTAACTCGAAGAAAACACTGTTCAAAACGCCTAACACAACTCGAAGAAAAACACTGTTCAAAACGCCTAACAACCAACTCGGAAAAACACTGTTCAAACGCCTAACAACCAACTCGAGAGAAAAACACTGTTCAAACGCCTAACAACCAACTCGAAGAAAACACTGTTCAAAACGCCTAACAACTAACTCGAAGAAAACACTGTTCACAACGCCTAACAACCAACTCGGGAAAAACACTGTTCAAAATGCCTAACAACCAACTTGGGAAAAACACTGTTCAAAACGCCTAACAACCAACTCGGGAAAAAAACACTGTTCAAATCGCCTAACAACCAACTCGAAGAAAAACAGTGTTCAAATCGTTTAATAAATAACTGGAAGAAAAACACTGTTCAAAACGCCTAACAACCAACTCGAAGAAAAACACTGTTCAAAACGCCTAACAACCAACTCGAATAAAAACACTGTTCAAAATGCCTAATAACTAACTCGCAGAAAAACACTGTTCAAAACGCCTAACAACTAACTCGAAGAAAAGCACTGTTCAAAACGCCTAACAACTAACTCGAAGAAAAACACTGTTCAAAACGCCTAACAACTAACTCGAAGAAAAACACTGTTCAAAACGCCTAACAACTAACTCGAAGAAAAACACTGTTCAAAACGCCTAACAACTAACTCGAAGAAAAACACTGTTCAAAACGCCTAACAACCTAACTCGAAGAAAAAACACTGTTCAAAACGCCTACAACCAACTCGGAAGAAAAACACTGTTCAAAATGCCTAACAACCAACTCGGAGAAAAAACACTGTTCAAAATCGTCTAACAACACCAACTCGGAAGAAAACAGTGTTCAAATCGCTAATAACCTAACTCGAAGAAAAACACTGTTCAAAATTGCCTAACAACTAACTCGAAGAAAAACACTGTTCAAAACGCCTAACAACCAACTCGAAGAAAAACACTGTTCAATCGCCTAACAACCAACTCGGGAAAAAACACTGTTCAAATCGCCTAACAACCAACTCGAAGAAAAACAGTGTTCAAATCGCCTAACAACTAACTCGAAGAAAAACACTGTTCAAAACGCCTAACAACCAACTCGCAGAAAACACTGTTCAAAACGCCTAACAACTAACTCGAAGAAAAACACTGTTCAAACGCCTAACAACTAACTCGAAGAAAACACTGTTCAAAACGCCTAACAACGAACTCGAAGAAAACACTGTTCAAAACGCCTAACAACCAACTCGAAGAAAAACTGTTCAAACGCCTAACAACCAACTCGAAGAAAAACACTGTTCAAAACGCCTAACAACTAACTCGAAGAAAAACACTGTTCAAAATGCCTAACAACCAACTCGGAAAAAACACTGTTCAAATCGTCCTAACAACCAACTCGAAGAAAAACATGTTCAAAACGCCTAACAACCAACTCGAAGAAAACACTGTTCAAAACGCCTAACAACCAACTCGAAAAAACACTGTTCAAAACGCCTAACAACCAACTCGAAGAAAAACACTGTTCAAAATGCCTAACAACCAACTCGAAGAAAAACACTGTTCAAATCGCCTAACAACCAACTCGAAAAAACACTGTTCAAATCGCCTAACAACTAACTCGAAGAAAACACTGTTCAAACGCCTAACAACCAACTCGAAGAAAACACTGTTCAAAACGCCTAACAACTAACTCGAAGAAAAACACTGTTCAAAACGCCTAAACAACTCGCGAAAAACACTGTTCAAAACGCCTAACAACTAACTCGAGAAAAACACTGTTCAAAACGCCTAACAACCAACTCGAAGAAAAACACTGTTCAAACGCCTAACAACCAACTCGAAGAAAAACACTGTTCAAAACGCCTAACAACTAACTCGAAGAAAACACTGTTCAAAACGCCTAACAACCAACTCGAAGAAAAACCTGTTCAAAACGCCTAACAACCAACTCGAAGAAAAACATGTTCAAAACGCCTAACAACTAACTCGAAGAAAAACACTGTTCAAAACGCCTAACAACCAACTCGAAGAAAAACACTGTTCAAAACGCCTAACAACCAACTCGAAGAAAAACACTGTTCAAAACGCCTAACAACTAACTCGAAAAAAACACTGTTCAAAAACGCCTACAACCAACTCGAAAAACACTGTTCAAACGCCTAACAACTAACTCGAAGAAAAACACTGTTCACAACGCCTAACAACCAACTCGGGAAAAACACTGTTCAAAACGCCTAACAACTAACTCGAAGAAAACACTGTTCACAACGCCTAACAACCAACTCGGGAAAAACACTGTTCAAAACGCCTAACAACTAACTCGAAAAAAACCTGTTCAAACGCCTAACAACCAACTCGAAAAAACATGTTCAAAACGCCTAACACTAACTCGAAGAAAAACACTGTTCAAAACGCCTAACAACCAACTCGAAGAAAAACACTGTTCAAAACGCCTAACAACCAGGGACAATCATTAGTTTTTTTTCCTGATTGAATATAATATACACAATGTTAACATGATCAATGGATTTTATGCTGACCTCTGTGCTCCTGGTTTTTATCATGCCTTCTCTTTTTGTGTCATCCAGTTGTCTCAGTCTAATGTACAGATCACAGAGGCAGCCATGTACTTTCTTGAATGAGTTTATTGCTGGATTTAAATTGCTGTAAATGAGGGAAAACAAAAAGCACTGCCTGCTATATTCCCACCTCATTGTTTCTAGCCCAGATGCTTTAAATACCATTAAAATTTTTGCCAAATAAAGATGAAGAGCTTCCCTGTACATGTAGTGTGGGGTTTTTGTTGTTTATATATGTCTCTGAATAAATCCATTGACTTTACAAAGAAAACATTTAAAACATTTCACTCCAGAAGCACAAAGAACTGCAGCTGCAGCGAATGGTGGTTCTACAAAATGTTCATTCAGAATACTGAATAGGAATACAAATTCACGCCACTTTTCTGTATGTAAAAATGTGAAACGTGTATTCTTTTTTTCCCCCACTACATAATTATGCAGATTTTTAGTCTCGTCTATCTTACAGGCCTAATACAATTCACGAGGTTTGTTGATTTAAGACACAGTAAAAAAGGTTCAAACGAATACTTTTGCAACAGACTTTCAAGTTAATATTTTAACAAACTTGTAAACAGAGCTAGATTAAGATTTTTTATTACGAGAATGTTTATATTACGAGACAAAAGTCGTACGAGAATTAAGTCGCAACAATATCATGCGAGTCAGATTACAAAAATAAACTTACTTTATTCTCGTAATTTCACTTTTTTATGGAAATATTACGTCTTTATTCTGTTAATACAACTTTATTCATATAATGTTATGACTTTATTCTCGCAATTTAAAATATGAACTTAACCGTAGTACTCCGTCGTATTATTTAAATAAAACTGTCTGTTGATTTGACTTTGTCACGCTGTTTGTTAACGAGAGCACCGCCAATGGAAAAGTAAAGAACCCAAAAAGACCGTCTGTCATTGTGTGTCGGCAACAAAGCAGCCGAAAACTTTGTTTCAGGTCCGTTAGAATTACTAAAATTGTTTATAGTTGCTAAGTGGCACATTAATGAGAGAGAATATATTGGTGACTTATTTATTAATGTCTTCAAAATCAGAAGTTTACATACATTTCCTCAGTATTTGGTAGTTTTGCCTTTGAACTGTATGACTTGGGTCAAACAGTTGACCTAACACAAGTTAGTCTGTCAGTGAAGCCATTCAATTCTAAATAACATCTCAATGCTAAAGTCCAACAGATTCAATGATCAGAGGTTCCTGGAACAGTAGAAAGTGAATGGCTGTAGCAGCACTTTGCACCAATCTGATGGCTTAATAACATGCAAAAGATTAAAAACAATAAATGTACTTGTGTTCAACTCAGCAGCAAGGATTTTTTTTTACAAATTACAATTAATCACAGACCCTGCAGTTAACTTTATAAAAAAATTGAATTGAGTCCTACCACTGATTATAATTGTTGTGCATATTATCTTCCAGATAAAAAAGAGCCCTTTAGCTAACATGCACCAATTCCACTAATGTATAAAGTCCCTGTCAATAGATCTATTATCGTCCATTCTATTCTAATAAACAACATAATCATGGAGTACTTCTTTAAAAATGTGATTGATTTTTTGAGAAGACCTTGTCACCATGAAGTTAATTGCTCTTCTCTAAACTGTTGAACGGATGTTATTGTCAAGTGTTCTATAATTTCATGGCTTCCCACACTTGAAAAGGAGGACTTGACGAGACTTCAGGATTTCACTCAATCTTTTTTTATTTTCACCAGTGAGTGTGAATCATTGATGATGTTTAAAACCTACAAAAACACATACAAAATTTTTTAACATACATTTTAAACATTTGGTTTAAAGTTAATAATTTATCTTAATGATCAATTCCATTTTTAACCTTAGACATAGATTCTTTCACAAGTCTAACCATGAATTAAAGTATTAAATTATTGAATTCTGTGTTTCGTTGAATCAACTAATCCAGACATTTTAGAATTACTTTTTTCTTTTTTTTCAGTACATAAGTTTTACAGTAAATATCTTAAATATGCATTAATAGAGCCAAACTATCAAAAGCCTAGCGGTGCAAACTGTTCCTTCAATAAATTCTGCATTTCTTTTTATCAAATGCAAAACCAAAGTCAAATTACATTTCAACTGGCTCCAGTGTACGGCTTACCGGTAGTCCTTGTTAATTGAAGTCCTTTTCCTATGAAATGCTGCTTTGGAGACGGTGTTTGCCTTCCTCAGCTCTGTTGGAAAACCAGCCAAATGCTTGGTGGATTCCTTATATGACCTCAGTTCAGGGTGCTGCTAATTGGACCAGATTTCTTTCACCTGCTGCGAAGTGCTGCAGCCTGGCACACTAATGTGTGTGTTTATGCACCCACATCTGAACACATGAGCAGATCTGCGCAACAGTTATTTTTCTCCAGAACTGTGACCTGTCTGGATGTGATCTTCAGGATGCCAACCTGAGAGGCTCCAACGTGAAGGGAGCCATCGTTGAGGAGGTACTGACCCCTCCTCACATGTCAGAGAGCTTGATGAAACCTCCACCTACTACTTCCTGTTCAGCTCTCCGATGAATGCCGAAACATCTTGTTTCTTTACACTACTGTCGACACGAAACATCTTTACTGGTAGCATGAGCTGACATTTCAAATGTAGCATAAGGAGTTCTTTTTATCTCCTATGTGCTTTGTTAAGGTTGTGATGTTCAGAAATATGAACAGCTAGTATCTGTTACACAGGCATGTGTAGGTTAATGATTGATGAACTACTGTACTGCAGCAGTTTTAATGTTTACTATGCTGAATGTCTTTACAATATAGGCTGGTCTGTATTTATATCCTGTAATAATTTTAAAAAACTGTTTTAAGGACACAAGTTTCTGAGATCCCTTCAGGGAATTAATGTTGTGTCAGGGCCTTGTGTTAAACCAGAGCCTGGTGTTAAACAGTCTGAGGAGCCCCTAGAAATGGAGCCCATCGTGGGTAGTCAAGTATCAGATCCATCAGGTGCACACACCACATTGTAAACAGCATTCAGTTCTATCTAGAGACATGTATGGCCAGTAGCACCTGGCCTGAGGACATTGTAATCAGGTCTTGTCTTCAGGTCATTGTCTTTACTGCATCAAAATGTATAGCAAGAGAATGGTCAAGCAGTTCCTTTTTCAGATCACTTGGGATAACAGTCTGTATAACAGGATCACCAGGGCGATGCAGAACCTGCTGACAGAGACAGTCACCAACAACAAGTTTTGGAAACTCCCTCAGTGCCTCTGCTCGGGCAATCACTTCTTTATTTTTGCAAAGTGAGTCCTGTTATTTGAGCATAAAATTCCAAAACAGTTTTTGGCTATCACAGACAATTACATTTTCCAAATTTGTATCATTCATCTGCTGTAGTGTAAAACCAATGACTACAGTTGAAGCATCAGTGAAAAGCAGGAACTCACATGAAAAGTAATGATTAGAGAGAAAGGGTGCATGTTCCTATTCAGTACATTTTCATAAATACGTGTTGAAATCTGAATGAATCAAAAGCAATAAAATGCTACCCAGTTACAATGAACCCCCGATATAACGCGGTTTAACTTTCATGGCCTCGCTGCTTCGCGGATTTTTGTGTGTTTTTTTTTGTCACAACGCATTGTGTTCTGCTTCCTGATTGGCTAAACAGTCTCCGCGCTTCGTCTCTACATGTGTGCCAATAAAGTTATGGTATTTAAATATACGCAATACAGCTTGGCAAATACTTTCGCCCAGAAGAAAAATGAGCGACAACAACTACCGATAACTATGTTCTTCTCTCGAAAAAACACACCTGCACCACAGGCACTAGAGAGCGGAGTCAGGCCGCAGCGTCAGTCAGAGGCGCAGTGAAATACGCGAGTCACAATTTGTCAAACTCGAAAAATAAAACACTGTTCAAAACGCCTAAAGACCAACTTGTTAAAAAAACAATGTTCAAATCGCCTAACAACCAACTCGGAAAAAAACACTGTTCAAAACGCCTAACAACTAACTCGAAAAAAAAACACTGTTCAAAACGCCTAACAACTAACTCGAAGAAAAATACTGTTCAAAACGCCTAACAACCAACTCGAAGAAAAACAGTGTTCAAAACACCTAACAACTAACTCGAAGAAAAACACTGTTCAAAACGCCTAACAACCAACTCGAAGAAAAACAGTGTTCAAAACGCCTAACAACTAACTCGAAGAAAAACACTGTTCAAAACGCCTAACAACTAACTCGAAGAAAAACACTGTTCACGCCTAACAACCAACTCGAAGAAAAACACTGTTCAAAACGCCTAACAACCAACTCGAAGAAAAACAGTGTTCAAAACGCCTAACAACCAACTCGAAGAAAAACAGTGTTCAAAACGCCTAACAACCAACTCGAAGAAAAACAGTGTTCAAAACGCCTAACAACCAACTCGGGAAAAACACTGTTCAAAATGTCTAACAACCAACTTGGGAATAACACTGTTCAAAATGCTTAACAACTAACTCGAAGAAAAACACTGTTCAAAACGCCTAACAACCAACTCGAAGAAAAACAGTGTTCAAAACGCCTAACAACTAACTCGAAGAAAAACACTGTTCAAATGCCTAACAACCAACTCGGGGAAAAAAACACTGTTCAAATCGCCTAACAACCAACTCGAAGAAAAACACTGTTCACAACGCCCAACAACCAACTCGGGAAAAACACTGTTCAAAACGCCTAACAACTAACTCGAAGAAAAACACTGTTCAAAACGCCTAACAACTAACTCGAAGAAAAACACTGTTCAAAATGCCTAACAACTAACTCGAAGAAAAACACTGTTCAAAATGCCTAACAACAAACTCGGGAAAAAAAACACTGTTCAAATCGCCTTATAACCAACTCGAAGAAAAACACTGTTCAAATCGCCTAACAACTAACTCGAAGAAAAACACTGTTCAAAACGCCTAACAACCAACTCGAAGAAAAACACAGTTCAAAACGCCTAACAACTAACTCGAAGAAAAACACTGTTCAAAACGCCTAACAACCAACTCGAAGAAAAACACTGTTCAAAACTCCTAACAACCAACTCGAAGAAAAACACTGTTCAAAACGCCTAACAACTAACTCGAAGAAAAACACTGTTCAAAATGCCTAACAACCAACTCGGGAAAAAAACACTGTTCAAATCGTCTAACAACCAACTCGAAGAAAAACAGTGTTCAAATCGCCTAATAACTAACTCGAAGAAAAACACTGTTCAAAATGCCTAACAACTAACTCGAAGAAAAACACTGTTCAAAACGCCTAACAACCAACTCGAAGAAAAACACTGTTCAAATCGCCTAACAACCAACTCGGGGGAAAAAAACACTGTTCAAATCGCCTAACAACCAACTCGAAGAAAAAATGTGTTCAAATCGACTAACAACTAACTCGAAGAAAAACACTGTTCAAAACGCCTAACAACCAACTCGCAGAAAAACACTGTTCAAAACGCCTAACAACTAACTCGAAGAAAAACACTGTTCAAAACGCCTAACAACTAACTCGAAGAAAAACACTGTTCAAAACGCCTAACAACTAACTCGAAGAAAAACACTGTTCAAAACGCCTAACAACCAACTCGAAGAAAAACACTGTTCAAAACGCCTAACAACCAACTCGAAGAAAAACACTGTTCAAAACGCCTAACAACTAACTCGAAGAAAAACACTGTTCAAAATGCCTAACAACCAACTCGGGAAAAAAACACTGCTCAAATCGTCTAACAACCAACTCGAAGAAAAACAGTGTTCAAATCGCCTAATAACTAACTCGAAGAAAAAACACTGTTCAAAATGCCTAACAACTAACTCGAAGAAAAACACTGTTCAAAACGCCTAACAACCAACTCGAAGAAAAACACTGTTCAAAATGCCTAACAACCAACTCGGGGGAAAAAAACACTGTTCAAATCGCCTAACAACCAACTCGAAGAAAAACAGTGTTCAAAACGCCTAACAACCAACTCGAAGAAAAACACTGTTCAAAACGCCTAACAACCAACTCGAATAAAAACACTGTTCAAAATGCCTAATAACTAACTTGCAGAAAAACACTGTTCAAAACGCCTAACAACTAACTCGAAGAAAAACACTGTTCAAAACGCCTAACAACTAACTCGAAGAAAAACACTGTTCAAAACGCCTAACAACGAACTCGAAGAAAAACAGTGTTCAAAACGCCTAACACTAACTCGAAGAAAAACACTGTTCAAAACGCCTAACAACCAACTCGAAGAAAACACTGTTCAAAACGCCTAACAACCAACTCGAAGAAAACCACTGTTCAAAAACGCCTAACAACCACTCGAAGAAAAACACTGTTCAAAACGCCTAACAACCAACTCGGGAAAACACTGTTCAAAATGCCTAACAACCAACTCGAAAAAACACTGTTCAAAATGCCTAACAACCAACTCGAAGAAAAAACACTGTTCAAAACGCCTAACAACCAACTCGAAGAAAAACACTGTTCAAAACGCCTAACAACAACTCGAAGAAAAACACTGTTCAAAACGCCTAACAACCAACTCGAAAAAAAACACTGTTCAAAACGCCTAACAACCAACTCGAAAGAAAAACACTGTTCAAAACGCCTAACAACCAACTCGAAGAAAAACACTGTTCAAAACGCCTAACAACTAACTCGAAGAAAAACACTGTTCAAAACGCCTAACAACAACTCGAAGAAAACACTGTTCAAAACGCCTAACAACTAACTCGAAGAAAAACACTGTTCAAAACGCCTAACAACCAACTCGGGAAAAAAACACTGTTCAAAACGCCTAAACAACTCGAAGAAAAACACTGTTCAAACGCCTAACAACTAACTCGAAGAAAAACACTGTTCAAAACGCCTAACAACCAACTCGAAGAAAAACACTGTTCAAAACGCCTAACAACCAACTCGAAGAAAAACACTGTTCAAAATGCCTAACAACCAACTCGGGAAAAAAACACTGTTCAAATCGCCTAACAACCAACTCGAAGAAAAACACTGTTCAAACGCCTAACAACAACTAAGAAAAAACACTGTTCAAAATGCCTAACAACAACTCGGAAGAAAAACACTGTTCAAAACGCCTAACAACCAACTCGAAGAAAAACACTGTTCAAAACGCCTAACAACCAACTCGAAGAAAAACACTGTTCAAAACGCCTAACAACCAACTCGGAAAAACACTGTTCAAACGCCTAACAACCAACTCGGAAAAACACTGTTCAACGCCTAACAACAACTCGGAAGAAAAACACTGTTCAAAACGCCTAACAACAACTCGAAGAAAAAACACTGTTCAAAACGCCTAACAACTAACTCGAAGAAAAACACTGTTCAAAACGCCTAACAACCAACTCGGGGGAAAAAAAACACTGTTCAAATCGCCTAACAACCAACTCGAAGAAAAAACACTGTTCACAACGCCCAACAACAACTCGGGAAAAACACTGTTCAAAACGCCTAACAACTAACTCGAAGAAAACACTGTTCAAAACGCCTAACAACTAACTCGAAGAAAAACACTGTTCAAAATGCCTAACAACTAACTCGAAGAAAAACACTGTTCAAATGCCCTAACAACAAACTCGGGAAAAAACACTGTTCAAATCGCCTTATAACCAACTCGAAGAAAAAACACTGTTCAAATCGCCTAACAACTAAACTCGAAGAAAAACACTGTTCAAAACGCCTAACAACCAACGCGAAGAAAAACACTGTTCAAAACGCCTAACAACTAACTCGAGAAAAACACTGTTCAAAACGCCTAACAACCAACTCGAAGAAAACACTGTTCAAACGCCTAACAACTCTAACTCGAAGAAAAACACTGTTCAAAATGGCCTAACAACCAACTCGGGAAAAAAACACATGCTCAAATCGTCTAACAACCAACTCGAAGAAAAACAGTGTTCAAAATCGCCTAATAACTAACTCGAAGAAAAACACTGTTCAAAATGCCTAACAACTAACTCGAAGAAAAACACTGTTCAAAACGCCTAACAACCAACTCGAAGAAAAACACTGTTCAAAATGCCTAACAACCAACTCGGGGGAAAAAAACACTGTTCAAATCGCCTAACAACCAACTCGAAGAAAAACAGTGTTCAAAACGCCTAACAACCAACTCGAAGAAAAACACTGTTCAAAAACGCCCTAACAACCAACTCGAATAAAAACACTGTTCAAAATGCCTAATAACTAACTTGCAGAAAAACACTGTTCAAAACGCCTAACAACTAACTCGAAGAAAAACACTGTTCAAAACGCCTAACAACTAACTCGAAGAAAAACACTGTTCAAAACGCCTAACAACGAACTCGAAGAAAAACAGTGTTCAAAACGCCTAACAACTAACTCGAAGAAAAACACTGTTCAAAACGCCTACAACCACCTCGAAGAAAACACTGTTCAAAACGCCTAACAACCAACTCGAAGAAAACCACTGTTCAAACGCTAACAACCAACTCGAAGAAAAACACTGTTCAAAACGCCTAACAACCAACTCGGAAAACACTGTTCAAAATGCCTAACAACCAACTTGGGAAAAACACTGTTCAAAATGCTTAACAACTACCTCGAAGAAAACACTGTTCAAAACGCCTAACAACCACTCGAAAGAAAACAGTGTTCAAAACGCCTAACAACTAACTCGAAGACAAAACACTGTTCAAAATGCCTAACAACCAACTCGGGGAAAAAAAACACTGTTCAAATCGCCCCTAACAACCAACTCGAAGAAAAACACTGTTCACAACGCCCAACAACCAACTCGGGAAAAACACTGTTCAAAACGCCTAACAACTAACTCGAAGAAAACACTGTTTCAAAACGCCTAACAAACTAACTCGAAGAAAAACACTGTTCAAATGCCCTAACAACTAAGTCGAAGAAAAAACACTGTTCAAAATGCCTAACAACCAACTCGGGAAAAAAACACTGTTCAAATCGCCTACAACCAACTCGAAGAAAAACACTGTTCAAATCGCCTAACAACTAACTCGAAGAAAAACACTGTTCAAAACGCCTAACAACCAACTCGAAGAAAAACACTGTTCAAAACGCCTAACAACTAACTCGAAGAAAAACACTGTTCAAAATGCCTAACAACCAACTCGGGGAAAAAAACACTGTTCAAATCGCCTAACAACCAACTCGAAGAAAAACACTGTTCAAACGCCTAACAACTAACTCGAAGAAAAACACGTTCAAAACGCCTAACAACAACTCGAAGAAAAACACTGTTCAAAACGCCTAACAACAACTCGAAGAAAAACACTGTTCAAAACGCCTAACAACAACTCGAAGAAAAACACTGTTCAAAACGCCTAACAACCAACTCGGGAAAAACACTGTTCAAATCGCCTAACAACCAACTCGAAAACACTGTTCAAAATGCTTAACAACTAACTCGAAGAAAAACACTGTTCAAAACGCCTAACAACCAACTCGAAGAAAAACAGTGTTCAAAACGCCCTAACAACTAACTCGAAGAAAAACACTGTTCAAAATGCTAACAACCAACTCGGGGAAAAAAACACTGTTCAAATCGCCCTAACAACCAACTCGAAGAAAAAACACTGTTCACAACGCCCAACAACCAACTCGGGAAAAAACACTGTTCAAAACGCCTAACAACTAACTCGAAGAAAAACACTGTTCAAACGCCTAACAACTAACTCGAAGAAAACACTGTTCAAAATGCCTAACAAACTAACTCGAAGAAAAAACACTGTTCAAAATGCCTAACAACAAACTCGGGAAAAAAACACTGTTCAAATCGCCTTATAACCAACTCGAAGAAAAACACTGTTCAAATCGCCTAACAACTAACTCGAAGAAAAACACTGTTCAAAACGCCTAACAACCAACTCGAAGAGAAAAACACAGTTCAAAACGCCCTAACAACTAACTCGAAGAAAAACACTGTTCAAAACGCCTAACAACCAACTCGAAGAAAAACACTGTTCAAAACCTAACAACAACTCGAAGAAAAACACTGTTCAAAACGCCTAACAACTAACTCGAAGAAAAACACTGTTCAAAACGCCTAACAACCAACTCGAAAAAAACACTGTTCAAACGCCTAACAACCAACTCGAAGAAAAACACTGTTCAAACGCCTAACAACTAACTCGAAGAAAAACACTGTTCAAAACGCCTAACAACCAACTCGAAGAAAAACACTGTTCAAAACGCCTAACAACCAACTCGAAGAAAAACACTGTTCAAAACGCCTAACAACCAACTCGAAAAAAAACACTGTTCAAAACCCTAACAACCAACTCGAAGAAAAAACACTGTTCAAAACGCCTAACAACTAACTCGAAGAAAAACACTGTTCAAAACGCCTAACAACCAACTCGAAAAAAACACTGTTCAAAACGCCTAACAACAACTCGAAGAAAAACACTGTTCAAAACGCCTAACAACAACTCGAAGAAAAACACTGTTCAAAACGCCTAACAACTAACTCGAAAAAAACACTGTTCAAAACGCCTAACAACTAACTCGAAGAAAAACACTGTTCAAAACGCCTAACAACCAACTCGAAAAAAACACTGTTCAAAACGCCTAACAACTAACTCGAAGAAAAACACTGTTCAAAACCCTAACAACCAACTCGAAAAAAACACTGTTCAAAACGCCTAACAACCAACTCGAAGAAAAAACACTGTTCAAAACGCCTAACAACAACTCGAAGAAAAACACTGTTCAAAATGCCTAACAACAACTCGAAGAAAAAACACTGTTCAAAACGCCTAACAACCAACTCGAAGAAAAACACTGTTCAAACGCCTAACAACCAACTCGGGAAAAAAACACTGTTCAAAACGCCTAACAACCAACTCGAAGAAAAACACTGTTCAAAACGCCTAACAACAACTCGAAGAAAAACACTGTTCAAAACGCCTAATAACTAACTTGCAGAAAAAACACTGTTCAAACGCCTAACAACTAACTCGAAGAAAAACACTGTTCAAAACGCCCTAACAACTAACTCGAAGAAAAACACTGTTCAAAACGCCTAACAACGAACTCGAAGAAAAACAGTGTTCAAACGCCTAACAACTAACTCGAGAAAAACCACTGTTCAAAACGCCTAACAACCAACTCGAAGAAAAACACTGTTCAAAACGCCTAACAACCAACTCGAAGAAAACCACTGTTCAAAAACGCCTAACACCAACTCGAAGAAAAACACTGTTCAAAACGCCTAACAACCAACTCGGGAAAAAACACTGTTCAAAATGCCTAACAACCAACTTGGGAAAAACACTGTTCAAAATTGCTTAACAACTAACTCGAAGAAAAACACTGTTTCAAACGCCTAACAACCAAACTCGAAGAAAAAACAGTGTTCAAAACGGCCTAACAACTAACTCGAAGAAAAACACTGTTCAAAATGCCTAACAACCAACTCGGGGAAAAAAACACTGTTCAAATCGCCTAACAACCAACTCGAAGAAAAACACTGTTCACAACGCCCAACAACCAACTCGGGAAAAACACTGTTCAAAACGCCTAACAACTAACTCGAAGAAAAACACTGTTCAAAACGCCTAACAACTAACTCGAAAGAAAAAACACTGTTCAAAAATGCCTAACAACTAAGTCGAAGAAAAAACACTGTTCAAAATGCCTAACAACCAACTCGGGAAAAAAACACTGTTCAAATCGCCTTATAACCAACTCGAAGAAAAACACTGTTCAAATCGCCTAACAACTAACCCGAAGAAAAACACTGTTCAAAACGCCTAACAACCAACTCGAAGAAAAACACTGTTCAAAACGCCTAACAACTAACTCGAAGAAAAACACTGTTCAAAATGCCTAACAAACCAACTCGGGAAAAAAAACACTGTTCAAATCGTCTAACAACCAACTCGAAGAAAAACAGTGTTCAAATCGCCTAATAACTAACTCGAAGAAAAACACTGTTCAAAATGCCTAACAACTAACTCGAAGAAAAACAGTGTTCAAAACGCCTAACAACCAACTCGAAGAAAAACAGTGTTCAAAACGCCTAACAACTAACTCGAAGAAAAACACTGTTCAAAATGCCTAACAACCAACTCGGGGAAAAAACACTGTTCAAATCGCCTAACAACCAACTCGAAGAAAAACACTGTTCACAACGCCCAACAACCAACTCGGGAAAAACACTGTTCAAAACGCCTAACAACTAACTCGAAGAAAAACACTGTTCAAAACGCCTAACAACTAACTCGAAGAAAAACACTGTTCAAAATGCCTAACAACTAAGTCGAAGAAAAACACTGTTCAAAATGCCTAACAACCAACTCGGGAAAAAAACACTGTTCAAATCGCCTTATAACCAACTCGAAGAAAAAACACTGTTCAAATCGCCTAACAACTAACTCGAAGAAAAACACTGTTCAAACGCCTAACAACCAACTCGAAGAAAAACACTGTTCAAAACGCCTAACAACTACTAACTCGAAGAAAAACACTGTTCAAAATGCCTAACAACCAACTCGGGAAAAAAACACTGTTCAAATCGTCTAACAACCAACTCGAAGAAAAACAGTGTTCAAATCGCCTAATAACTAACTCGAAGAAAAACACTGTTCAAAATGCCTAACAACTAACTCGAAGAAAAACAGTGTTCAAAACGCCTAACAACCAACTCGAAGAAAAACAGTGTTCAAAACGCCTAACAACCAACTCGAAGAAAAACAGTGTTCAAAACGCCTTACAACCAACTCGGGAAAAACACTGTTCAAAATGTCTAACAACCAACTTGGGAATAACACTGTTCAAAATGCTTAACAACTAACTCGAAGAAAAACACTGTTCAAAACGCCTAACAACCAACTCGAAGAAAAACAGTGTTCAAAACGCCTAACAACTAACTCGAAGAAAAACACTGTTCAAAATGCCTAACAACCAACTCGGGGAAAAAAACACTGTTCAAATCGCCTAACAACCAACTCGAAGAAAAACACTGTTCACAACGCCCAACAACCAACTCGGGAAAAAACACTGTTTCAAAACGCCTACAACTAACTCGAAGAAAAACACTGTTCAAAACGCCTAACAAACTACTCGAAGAAAAACACTGTTCAAAATGCCTAACAACTAACTCGAAGAAAAACACTGTTCAAAATGCCTAAAAACAAACTCGGGAAAAAAACAACTGTTCAAATCGCCTTATAACCAACTCGAAGAAAAACACTGTTTCAAATCGCCTAACAACTAACTCGAAGAAAACACTTTCAAAACGCCTAACAACCAACTCGAAGAAAAACACAGTTCAAACGCCTAACAACTAACTCGAGAAAAACACTGTTCAAAATGCCTAACAACTAACTCGAAGAAAAACACTGTTCAAAACGCCTAACAACCAACTCGAAGAAAAAACACTGTTTCAAATCGCCTAACAACCAACTCGGGGGAAAAAAACACTGTTCAAAACGCCTAACAACCAACTCGAAGAAAAACACTGTTCAAATCGCCTAAAACCAACTCGAAGAAAAACACTGTTCAAAACGCCTAACAACAACTCGAAGAAAACACTGTTCAAAACGCCTAACAACTAACTCGAAGAAAAACACTGTTCAAAAGCCTAACAACAACTCGAAGAAAAACACTGTTCAAAACGCCTAACAACTAACTCGAAGAAAAAACACTGTTCAAAACGCCTAACAACTAACTCGAAGAAAAACACTGTTCAAAACGCCTAACAACCAACTCGAAGAGAAAAACACTGTTCAAAACGCCTAACAACCAACTCGAAAAAAACACTGTTCAAACGCCTAACAACCAACTCGAAGAAAAACACTGTTCAAACGCCTAACAACCAACTCGAAAAAAACACTGTTCAAAACGCCTAACAACTAACTCGAAGAAAAAACACTGTTCAAAACGCCTAACAACAACTCGAAGAAAAACACTGTTCAAAATGCCTAACAACTAACTCGAAGAAAAACACTGTTCAAAATGCCTAACAACCAACTCGAAAAAAACACTGTTCAAAACGCCTAAACAACTCGAAGAAGAAAAACACTGTTCAAATCGCCTAACAAACTAACTCGAAGAAAAACACTGTTCAAAACGCCTAACAACCAACTCGAAGAAAAACACTGTTCAAAACGCCTAACAACCTAACTCGAAGAAAAACACTGTTCAAATGCCTAACAACCAACTCGGAAAAACAACTGTTCAAATCGCCTAACAACCAACTCGAAGAAAAACATGTTCAAAACGCCTAACAACTAACTCGAAGAAAAACACTGTTCAAAGCCTAACAACTAACTCGAAGAAAAACACTGTTCAAAACGCCTAACAACCAACTCGAAGAAAACACTGTTCAAAACGCCTAACAACCAACTCGGAAAAACACTGTTCAAAACGCCTAACAACCAACTCGAAGAAAAACACTGTTCAAAACGCCTAACAACTAACTCGAAGAAAAACACTGTCAAAACGCCTAACAACCAACTCGCAGAAAAACACTGTTCAAAACGCCTAACAACTAACTCGAAGAAAAAAACACTGTTCAAAACGCCTAACAACTAACTCGAAGAAAACACTGTTCAAAACGCCTAACACTAACTCGAAGAAAAACAGTGTTCAAAACGCCTAACAACTAACTCGAAGAAAAACACTGTTCAAGAACGCCTAACAACCAACTCGAAGAAAAACACTGTTCAAAACGCCTAACAACTAACTCGAAGAAAAACACTGTTCAAAATGCCTAACAAACCAACTCGGGAAAAAAACACTGCTCAAATCGTCTAACAACCAACTCGAAGAAAAACAGTGTTCAAATCGCCTAATAACTAACTCGAAGAAAACACTGTTCAAAATGCCTAACAACTAACTCGAAGAAAAACACTGTTCAAACGCCTAACAACCAACTCGAAGAAAAACACTGTTCAAAATGCCTAACAACCAACTCGGGGAAAAAAAACACTGTTCAAATCGCCTAACAACCAACTCGAAGAAAAACAGTGTTCAAATCGCCTAACAACTAACCGAAGAAAAACACTGTTCAAAACGCCTAACAACCAACTCGAAGAAAAACACTGTTCAAAACGCCTAACAACCAACTCGAAGAAAAACACTGTTCAAAACGCCTAACAACCAACTCGAATAAAAACACTGTTCAAAATGCCTAATAACTAACTCGCAGAAAAACACTGTTCAAAACGCCTAACAACTAACTCGAAGAAAAACACTGTTCAAAACGCCTAACAACTAACTCGAAGAAAACACCTGTTCAAAACGCCTAACAACGAACTCGAAGAAAAACAGTGTTCAAAACGCCTAACAACTAACTCGAAGAAAAACACTGTTCAAAACGCCTAACAACCAACTCGAAGAAAAACACTGTTCAAAACGCCTAACAACCAACTCGAAAAACTGTCAAAACAACTCGAAGAAAACACTGTTCAAAACGCCTAACAACCAACTCGAAGAAAAACACTGTTCAAAACGCCTAACAACCAACTCGAAGAAAAACACTGTTCAAAACGCCTAACAACCAACATCGAAAGAAAAAACACTGTTCAAACCGCCTAACAACAACTCGAAGAAAAAACACTGTTCAAAATGCCTAACACACCAACTCGGGGGAAAAAAAAACACTGTTCAAATCTCCTAAACAACCAACGCGAAGAAAAACATTGTTCAACAACGCCTAACAACCAACTCGAAGAAAAACAACTGTTCAAAACGCCTAACCAACCAACTCGAATAAAAACACTGTTCAAAATGCCTAATAACTAACTTGCAGAAAAAACACTGTTCAAAACGCCCTAACAACTAACTCGAAGAAAAAACACTGTTCAAAAACGCCTAACAACTAACTCGAAGAAAAACACTGTTCAAAACGCCTAACAACGAACTCGAAGAAAAACAAGTGGTTCAAAACGCCTAACAACTAACTCGAAGAAAAAACACTGTTCAAAACGCCCTAACAACCAACTCGAAGAAAACACTGTTCAAAACGCCTAACAACCAACTCGAAGAAAACCACTGTTCAAAACGCCTAACAACCAACTCGACGAAAAACACTGTTCAAAACGCCTAACAACCAACTCGGGAAAAACACTGTTCAAATGCCCTAACAACCAACTTGGGAAAACACACTGTTCAAAATGCTTAACAACTAACTCGAAGAAAAACACTGTTCAAAACGCCTAACAACCAACTCGAAGAAAAAACAGTGTTCAAAAACGCCTAACAACTAACTCGAAGAAAAACACTGTTCAAAATGCCTAACAACCAACTCGGGGAAAAAAAACACTGTTCAAATCGCCTAACAACCAACTCGAAGAAAAACACTGTTTCACAACGCCCAACAACCAACTCGGGAAAAACACTGTTCAAAACGCCCTAACAACTAACTCGAAGAAAAACACTGTTTTCCAAAACGCCTAACAACTAACTCGAAGAAAAACACTGTTCAAAATGCCTAACAACTAAGTCGAAGAAAAACACTGTTCAAAATGCCTAACAACCAACTCGGGAAAAAAACACTGTTCAAATCGCCTTATAACCAACTCGAAGAAAAACACTGTTCAAATCGCCTAACAACTAACTCGAAGAAAAACACTGTTCAAAACGCCTAACAACCAACTCGAAGAAAAACACTGTTCAAAACGCCTAACAACTAACTCGAAGAAAAACACTGTTCAAAATGCCTAACAACCAACTCGGGAAAAAAACACTGTTCAAATCGTCTAACAACCAACTCGAAGAAAAACAGTGTTCAAATCGCCTAATAACTAACTCGAAGAAAAACACTGTTCAAAATGCCTAACAACTAACTCGAAGAAAAACAGTGTTCAAAACGCCTAACAACCAACTCGAAGAAAAACAGTGTTCAAAACGCCTAACAACCAACTCGAAGAAAAACAGTGTTCAAAACGCCTAACAACCAACTCGGGAAAAACACTGTTCAAATGTCTAACAACCAACTTGGGAATAACACTGTTCAAAATGCTTAACAACTAACTCGAAGAAAAACACTGTTCAAAACGCCTAACAACCAACTCGAAGAAAAACAGTGTTCAAAACGCCTAACAACTAACTCGAAGAAAAACACTGTTCAAAATGCCTAACAACCAACTCGGGGAAAAAAACACTGTTCAAATCGCCTAACAACCAACTCGAAGAAAAACACTGTTCACAACGCCCAACAACCAACTCGGGAAAAACACTGTTCAAAACGCCTAACAACTAACTCGAAGAAAAACACTGTTCAAAACGCCTAACAACTAACTCGAAGAAAAACACTGTTCAAAATGCCTAACAACTAACTCGAAGAAAAACACTGTTCAAAATGCCTAAAAACAAACTCGGGAAAAAAACACTGTTCAAATCGCCTTATAACCAACTCGAAGAAAAACACTGTTCAAATCGCCTAACAACTAACTCGAAGAAAAACACTGTTCAAAACGCCTAACAACCAACTCGAAGAAAAACACAGTTCAAAACGCCTAACAACTAACTCGAAGAAAAACACTGTTCAAAATGCCTAACAACTAACTGGAAGAAAAACACTGTTCAAAACGCCTAACAACCAACTCGAAGAAAAACACTGTTCAAATCGCCTAACAACCAACTCGGGGGAAAAAAACACTGTTCAAATCGCCTAACAACCAACTCGAAGAAAAACAGTGTTCAAATCGACTAACAACCAACTCGAAGAAAAACACTGTTCAAAACGCCTAACAACCAACTCGCAGAAAAACACTGTTCAAAACGCCTAACAACTAACTCGAAGAAAAACACTGTTCAAAACGCCTAACAACTAACTCGAAGAAAAACACTGTTCAAAACGCCTAACAACTAACTCGAAGAAAAACACTGTTCAAAACGCCTAACAACTAACTCGAAGAAAAACACTGTTCAAAACGCCTAACAACCAACTCGAAGAAAAACACTGTTCAAAATGCCTAACAACCAACTCGGGGAAAAAAACACTGTTCAAATCGCCTAACAACCAACTCGAAGAAAAACACTGTTCACAACGCCCAACAACCAACTCGGGAAAAACACTGTTCAAAACGCCTAACAACTAACTCGAAGAAAAACACTGTTCAAAACGCCTAACAACGAACTCGAAGAAAAACACTGTTCAAAATGCCTAACAACTAAGTCGAAGAAAAACACTGTTCAAAATGCCTAACAACCAACTCGGGAAAAAAAACACTGTTCAAATCGCCTTATAACCAACTCGAAGAAAAACACTGTTCAAATCGCCTAACAACTAACTCGAAGAAAAACACTGTTCAAAACGCCTAACAACCAACTCGAAGAAAAACACTGTTCAAAACGCCTAACAACTAACTCGAAGAAAAACACTGTTCAAAATGCCTAACAACCAACTCGGGAAAAAAAACACTGTTCAAATCGTCTAACAACCAACTCGAAGAAAAACAGTGTTCAAATCGCCTAATAACTAACTCGAAGAAAAACACTGTTCAAAATGCCTAACAACTAACTCGAAGAAAAACACTGTTCAAAACGCCTAACAACCAACTCGAAGAAAAACACTGTTCAAATCGCCTAACAACCAACTCGGGGGAAAAAAACACTGTTCAAATCGCCTAACAACCAACTCGAAGAAAAACAGTGTTCAAATCGCCTAACAACTAACTCGAAGAAAAACACTGTTCAAAACGCCTAACAACCAACTCGCAGAAAAACACTGTTCAAAACGCCTAACAACTAACTCGAAGAAAAACACTGTTCAAAACGCCTAACAACTAACTCGAAGAAAAACACTGTTCAAAACGCCTAACAACTAACTCGAAGAAAAACAGTGTTCAAAACGCCTAACAACTAACTCGAAGAAAAACACTGTTCAAAACGCCTAACAACCAACTCGAAGAAAAACACTGTTCAAAACGCCTAACAACTAACTCGAAGAAAAACACTGTTCAAAATGCCTAACAACCAACTCGGGAAAAAAAACACTGCTCAAATCGTCTAACAACCAACTCGAAGAAAAACAGTGTTCAAATCGCCTAATAACTAACTCGAAGAAAAACACTGTTCAAAATGCCTAACAACTAACTCGAAGAAAAACACTGTTCAAAACGCCTAACAACCAACTCGAAGAAAAACACTGTTCAAAATGCCTAACAACCAACTCGGGGAAAAAAAACACTGTTCAAATCGCCTAACAACCAACTCGAAGAAAAACAGTGTTCAAATCGCCTAACAACTAACTCGAAGAAAAACACTGTTCAAAACGCCTAACAACCAACTCGAAGAAAAACACTGTTCAAAACGCCTAACAACCAACTCGAAGAAAAACACTGTTCAAAACGCCTAACAACCAACTCGAATAAAAACACTGTTCAAAATGCCTAATAACTAACTCGCAGAAAAACACTGTTCAAAACGCCTAACAACTAACTCGAAGAAAAACACTGTTCAAAACGCCTAACAACTAACTCGAAGAAAAACACTGTTCAAAACGCCTAACAACGAACTCGAAGAAAAACAGTGTTCAAAACGCCTAACAACTAACTCGAAGAAAAACACTGTTCAAAACGCCTAACAACCAACTCGAAGAAAAACACTGTTCAAAACGCCTAACAACCAACTCGAAGAAAAACACTGTTCAAAACGCCTAACAACCAACTCGAAGAAAAACACTGTTCAAAACGCCTAACAACCAACTCGAAGAAAAACACTGTTCAAAACGCCTAACAACCAACTCGGGAAAAACACTGTTCAAAATGCCTAACAACCAACTTGGGAAAAACACTGTTCAAAATGCTTAACAACTAACTCGAAGAAAAACACTGTTCAAAACGCCTAACAACCAACTCGAAGAAAAACAGTGTTCAAAACGCCTAACAACTAACTCGAAGAAAAACACTGTTCAAAATGCCTAACAACCAACTCGGGGAAAAAAAACACTGTTCAAATCGCCTAACAACCAACTCGAAGAAAAACACTGTTCACAACGCCCAACAACCAAGTCGGGAAAAACACTGTTCAAAACGCCTAACAACTAACTCGAAGAAAAACACTGTTCAAAACGCCTAACAACTAACTCGAAGAAAAACACTGTTCAAAATGCCTAACAACCAACTCGGGAAAAAAACACTGTTCAAATCGCCTTATAACCAACTCGAAGAAAAAAACACTGTTCAAATCGCCTAACAACTAACTCGAAGAAAAACACTGTTCAAAACGCCTAACAACCAACTCGAAGAAAAACACAGTTCAAAACGCCTAACAACTAACTCGAAGAAAAACACTGTTCAAAACGCCTAACAACCAACTCGAAGAAAAACACTGTTCAAAACGCCTAACAACTAACTCGAAGAAAAACACTGTTCAAAAACGCCTAACAACCAACTCGAAGAAAAACAGTGTTCAAAACGCCTAACAACTAACTCGAAGAAAAACACTGTTCAAAACGCCTAACAACCAACTCGAAGAAAAAAACAGTGTTCAAAAACGCCTAACACTAACTCGAGAAAAACAGTGTTCAAAACGCCTAACAACTAACTCGAAGAAAAACACTGTTCAAAACGCCTAACACCAACTCGAGAAAAAAACACTGTTCAAAACGCCTACAACTAACTCGAAGAAAAACACTGTTCAAAACGCCTAACACCTAACGCGAAGAAAAACACTGTTCACAACGCCTTAACAACCAACTCGGGAAAAAACACTGTTCACAACGCCTAACAACCAACTCGAAGAAAAACACTGTTTCAAAACGCCTAACAACCAACTCGAAGAAAAACAGTGTTCAAAACGCCTACACTAACTCGAAGAAAAACACTGTTCACAACGCCTAACACCAACTCGGGAAACACTGTTCAAAATGCCTAACAACCAACTTGGGAAAAACACTGTTCAAAACGCCTAACACCAACTCGGGAAAAAAACACTCTTCAAATCGCTACAACCAACTCGAAGAAAACAGTGTTTTCAAATCGTTTTAATACATAACTGGAAAAAAACACTGTTAAAAACGCCTAACACCTAACTCGAAGAAAAAACACTGTTCCAAACGCCTACCAACCACCAATCGAAGAAAAACAGCTGTTCAAAACGCCTAACAACTAACTCGAAGAAAACACTGTTCAAAACGCCTAACAACTAACTCGAAGAAAACAGACTGTTCAAAACGCCTAACAACTAACTCAAGAAAAAGCACTGTTCAAAACGCCTAACAACTAACTCGAAGAAAAACACTGGTTCAAAACGCCTAACAACTAACTCGAAGAAAAACACTTGTTCAACAAACGCCTAACAACTAACTCGAAGAAAAACACTGTTCAAAACGCCTAACAACCAACTCGAAGAAAAACACTGTTTCAACAACGCCTAACAACTAACTCGAAGAAAAACACTGTTCAAAATGCCTAACAACCAACTCGGGAAAAAAACAACTGTTCAAATCGTCTAACAAAACCAACTCGTAGAAAAACAGTGTTTCAAATCGCCTATAACTAACTAACTCGAAGAAAAAACACTGTTCAAAATGCCTAACAACTAACTCGAAGAAAACACTGTTCAAAACGCCTAACAACCAACTCGAAGAAAAACACTGTTCAAATCGCCTAACAACCAACTCGGGGAAAAAAACACTGTTCAAATCGCCTAACAACCAACTCGAAGAAAAACAGTGTTCAAATCGCCTAACAACTAACTCGAAGAAAAACACTGTTCAAAACGCCTAACAACCAACTCGCAGAAAAACACTGTTCAAAACGCCTAACAACTAACTCGAAGAAAAACACTGTTCAAAACGCCTAACAACTAACTCGAAGAAAAACACTGTTCAAAACGCCTAACAACGAACTCGAAGAAAAACACTGTTCAAAACGCCTAACAACCAACTCGAAGAAAAACACTGTTCAAAACGCCTAACAACCAACTCGAAGAAAAACACTGTTCAAAACGCCTAACAACTAACTCGAAGAAAAACACTGTTCAAAATGCCTAACAACCAACTCGGGAAAAAAACACTGTTCAAATCGTCTAACAACCAACTCGAAGAAAAACAGTGTTCAAATCGCCTAATAACTAACTCGAAGAAAAACACTGTTCAAAATGCCTAACAACTAACTCGAAGAAAAACACTGTTCAAAACGCCTAACAACCAACTCGAAGAAAAACACTGTTCAAAATGCCTAACAACCAACTCGGGGAAAAAAAACACTGTTCAAATCGCCTAACAACCAACTCGAAGAAAAACAGTGTTCAAATCGCCTAACAACTAACTCGAAGAAAAACACTGTTCAAAACGCCTAACAACCAACTCGAAGAAAAACACTGTTCAAAACGCCTAACAACCAACTCGAATAAAAACACTGTTCAAAATGCCTAATAACTAACTCGCAGAAAAACACTGTTCAAAACGCCTAACAACTAACTCGAAGAAAAACACTGTTCAAAACGCCTAACAACTAACTCGAAGAAAAACACTGTTCAAAACGCCTAACAACGAACTCGAAGAAAAACAGTGTTCAAAACGCCTAACAACTAACTCGAAGAAAAACAGTGTTCAAAACGCCTAACAACCAACTCGAAGAAAAACACTGTTCAAAACGCCTAACAACCAACTCGAAGAAAAACACTGTTCAAAACGCCTAACAACTAACTCGAAGAAAAACACTGTTCAAAACGCCTAACAACCAACTCGAAGAAAAACACTGTTCAAAACGCCTAACAACCAACTCGAAGAAAAACAGTGTTCAAAACGCCTAACAACTAACTCGAAGAAAAACACTGTTCACAACGCCTAACAACCAACTCGGGAAAAACACTGTTCAAAACGCCTAACAACTAACTCGAAGAAAAACACTGTTCACAACGCCTAACAACCAACTCGGGAAAAACACTGTTCAAAACGCCTAACAACTAACTCGAAGAAAAACACTGTTCACAACGCCTAACAACCAACTCGGGAAAAACACTGTTCAAAACGCCTAACAACTAACTCGAAGAAAAACACTGTTCAAAACGCCTAACAACCAACTCGAAGAAAAACAGTGTTCAAAACGCCTAACAACTAACTCGAAGAAAAACACTGTTCAAAATGCCTAACAACCAACTCGAAGAAAAACACTGTTCAAAACGCCTAACAACCAGGGACAATCATTAGTTTTTTTCCTGATTGAATATAATATACACAATGTTAACATGATCAATGGATTTTATGCTGACCTCTGTGCTCCTGGTTTTTATCATGCCTTCTCTTTTTGTGTCATCCAGTTGTCTCAGTCTAATGTACAGATCACAGAGGCAGCCATGTACTTTCTTGAATGAGTTTATTGCTGGATTTAAATTGCTGTAAATGAGGAAAACAAAAAGCACTGCCTGCTATATTCCCACCTCATTGTTTCTAGCCCAGATGCTTTAAATACCATTAAAATTTTTGCCAAATAAAGATGAAGAGCTTCCCTGTACATGTAGTGTGGGGTTTTTGTTGTTTATATATGTCTCTGAATAAATCCATTGACTTTACAAAGAAAACATTTAAAACATTTCACTCCAGAAGCACAAAGAACTGCAGCTGCAGCGAATGGTGGTTCTACAAAATGTTCATTCAGAATACTGAATAGGAATACAAATTCACGCCACTTTTCTGTATGTAAAAATGTGAAACGTGTATTCTTTTTTTCCCCCACTACATAATTATGCAGATTTTTAGTCTCGTCTATCTTACAGGCCTAATACAATTCACGAGGTTTGTTGATTTAAGACACAGTAAAAAAGGTTCAAACGAATACTTTTGCAACAGACTTTCAAGTTAATATTTTAACAAACTTGTAAACAGAGCTAGATTAAGATTTTTTTATTACGAGAATGTTATATTACGAGACAAAAGTCGTACGAGAATTAAGTCGCAACAATATCCATGCGAGTCAGATTACAAAAATAAACTTACTTTATTCTCGTAATTTCACTTTTTATGGAAATATTACGTCTTTATTCTGTTAATACAACTTTATTCATATAATGTTATGACTTTATTCTCGCAATTTAAAATATGAACTTAACCGTAGTACTCCGTCGTATTATTTAAATAAAACTGTCTGTTGATTTGACTTTGTCACGCTGTTTGTTAACGAGAGCACCGCCAATGGAAAAGTAAAGAACCCAAAAAGACCGTCTGTCATTGTGTGTCGGCAACAAAGCAGCCGAAAACTTTGTTTCAGGTCCGTTAGAATTACTAAAATTGTTTATAGTTGCTAAGTGGCACATTAATGAGAGAGAATATATTGGTGACTTATTTATTAATGTCTTCAAAATCAGAAGTTTACATACATTTCCTCAGTATTTGGTAGTTTTGCCTTTGAACTGTATGACTTGGGTCAAACAGTTGACCTAACACAAGTTAGTCTGTCAGTGAAGCCATTCAATTCTAAAATAACATCTCAATGCTAAAGTCCAACAGATTCAATGATCAGAGGTTCCTGGAACAGTAGAAAGTGAATGGCTGTAGCAGCACTTTGCACCAATCTGATGGCTTAATAACATGCAAAAGATTAAAAACAATAAATGTACTTGTGTTCAACTCAGCAGCAAGGATTTTTTTTTACAAATTACAATTAATCACAGACCCTGCAGTTAACTTTATAAAAAAAATTGAATTGAGTCCTACCACTGATTATAATTGTTGTGCATATTATCTTCCAGATAAAAAAGAGCCCTTTAGCTAACATGCACCAATTCCACTAATGTATAAAGTCCCTGTCAATAGATCTATTATCGTCCATTCTATTCTAATAAACAACATAATCATGGAGTACTTCTTTAAAAATGTGATTGATTTTTTGAGAAGACCTTGTCACCATGAAGTTAATTGCTCTTCTCTAAACTGTTGAACGGATGTTATTGTCAAGTGTTCTATAATTTCATGGCTTCCCACACTTGAAAAGGAGGACTTGACGAGACTTCAGGATTTCACTCAATCTTTTTTTATTTTCACCAGTGAGTGTGAATCATTGATGATGTTTAAAACCTACAAAAACACATACAAAATTTTTTAACATACATTTTAAACATTTGGTTTAAAGTTAATAATTTATCTTAATGATCAATTCCATTTTTAACCTTAGACATAGATTCTTTCACAAGTCTAACCATGAATTAAAGTATTAAATTATTGAATTCTGTGTTTCGTTGAATCAACTAATCCAGACATTTTAGAATTACTTTTTTCTTTTTTTTCAGTACATAAGTTTTACAGTAAATATCTTAAATATGCATTAATAGAGCCAAACTATCAAAAGCCTAGCGGTGCAAACTGTTCCTTCAATAAATTCTGCATTTCTTTTTATCAAATGCAAAACCAAAGTCAAATTACATTTCAACTGGCTCCAGTGTACGGCTTACCGGTAGTCCTTGTTAATTGAAGTCCTTTTCCTATGAAATGCTGCTTTGGAGACGGTGTTTGCCTTCCTCAGCTCTGTTGGAAAACCAGCCAAATGCTTGGTGGATTCCTTATATGACCTCAGTTCAGGGTGCTGCTAATTGGACCAGATTTCTTTCACCTGCTGCGAAGTGCTGCAGCCTGGCACACTAATGTGTGTGTTTATGCACCCACATCTGAACACATGAGCAGATCTGCGCAACAGTTATTTTTCTCCAGAACTGTGACCTGTCTGGATGTGATCTTCAGGATGCCAACCTGAGAGGCTCCAACGTGAAGGGAGCCATCGTTGAGGAGGTACTGACCCCTCCTCACATGTCAGAGAGCTTGATGAAACCTCCACCTACTACTTCCTGTTCAGCTCTCCGATGAATGCCGAAACATCTTGTTTCTTTACACTACTGTCGACACGAAACATCTTTACTGGTAGCATGAGCTGACATTTCAAATGTAGCATAAGGAGTTCTTTTTATCTCCTATGTGCTTTGTTAAGGTTGTGATGTTCAGAAATATGAACAGCTAGTATCTGTTACACAGGCATGTGTAGGTTAATGATTGATGAACTACTGTACTGCAGCAGTTTTAATGTTTACTATGCTGAATGTCTTTACAATATAGGCTGGTCTGTATTTATATCCTGTAATAATTTTAAAAAACTGTTTTAAGGACACAAGTTTCTGAGATCCCTTCAGGGAATTAATGTTGTGTCAGGGCCTTGTGTTAAACCAGAGCCTGGTGTTAAACAGTCTGAGGAGCCCCTAGAAATGGAGCCCATCGTGGGTAGTCAAGTATCAGATCCATCAGGTGCACACACCACATTGTAAACAGCATTCAGTTCTATCTAGAGACATGTATGGCCAGTAGCATCTGGCCTGAGGACATTGTAATCAGGTCTTGTCTTCAGGTCATTGTCTTTACTGCATCAGAATGTATAGCAAGAGAATGGTCAAGCAGTTCCTTTTTCAGATCACTTGGGATAACAGTCTGTATAACAGGATCACCAGGGCGATGCAGAACCTGCTGACAGAGACAGTCACCAACAACAAGTTTTGGAAACTCCCTCAGTGCCTCTGCTCGGGCAATCACTTCTTTATTTTTGCAAAGTGAGTCCTGTTATTTGAGCATAAAATTCCAAAACAGTTTTTGGCTATCACAGACAATTACATTTTCCAAATTTGTATCATTCATCTGCTGTAGTGTAAAACCAATGACTACAGTTGAAGCATCAGTGAAAAGCAGGAACTCACATGAAAAGTAATGATTAGAGAGAAAGGGTGCATGTTCCTGTTCAGTACATTTTCATAAATACGTGTTGAAATCTGAATGAATCAAAAGCAATAAAATGCTATCCAGTTACAATGAACCCCCGATATAACGCGGTTTAACTTTCATGGCCTCGCTGCTTCGCGGATTTTTGTGTGTTTTTTTTTGTCACAACGCATTGTGTTCTACTTCCTGATTGGCTAAACAGTCTCCGCGCTTCGTCTCTACATGTGTGCCAATAAAGTTATGGTATTTAAATATACGCAATACAGCTTGGCAAATACTTTCGCCCAGAAGAAAAATGAGCGACAACAACTACCGATAACTATGTTCTTCTCTCGAAAAAACACACCTGCACCACAGGCACTAGAGAGCGGAGTCAGGCCGCAGCGTCAGTCAGAGGCGCAGTGAAATACGCGAGTCACAATTTGTCAAACTCGAAAAATAAAACACTGTTCAAAACGCCTAAAGACCAACTTGTTAAAAAAACAATGTTCAAATCGCCTAGCGACCAACTAAAAACAAAACACTGTTCAAATCGCCTAACAACCAACTCGGAAAAAAACAGTGTTCAAAACACCTAACAACTAACTCGAAGAAAAACACTGTTCAAAATGCCTAACAACCAACTCGAAGAAAAACAGTGTTCAAAACGCCTAACAACTAACTCGAAGAAAAACACTGTTCACAACGCCTAACAACCAACTCGGGAAAAACACTGTTCAAAACGCCGAAAAACCAACTCGGGAAAAACACTGTTCAAAATGCCTAACAACCAACTTGGGAAAAACACTGTTCAAAATGCCTAAAAACTAACTCGAAGAAAAACACTGTTCAAAATGCCTAACAACCAACTCGGGAAAAAAACACTGTTCAAATCGCCTAACAACCAACTCGAAGAAAAACACTGTTCAAAACGCCTAACAACTAACTCGAAGAAAAACAGTGTTCAAAACGCCTAACAACCAACTCGAAGAAAAACAGTGTTCAAAACGCCTAACAACTAACTCGAAGAAAAACACTGTTCAAAACGCCTAACAACCAACTCGAAGAAAAACACTGTTCAAAACGCCTAACAACTAACTCGAAGAAAAAACACTGTTCAAAACGCCTAACAACTAACTCGAAGAAAAACACAGTTCAAAACGCCTAACAACCAACTCTAAGAAAAACACTGTTCAAAACGCCTAACAACTAACTCGAAGAAAAACACTGTTCACGCCTAACAACCAACTCGAAGAAAAACACAGTTCAAAACGCCTAACAACTAACTCGAAGAAAAACACTGTTCAAAACGCCTAACAACCAACTCGAAGAAAAACACTGTTCAAAACGCCTAACAACTAACTCGAAGAAAAACACTGTTCACAACGCCTAACAACCAACTCGGGAAAAACAGTGTTCAAAACGCCTAACAACTAACTCGAAGAAAAACACTGTTCACAACGCCTAACAACCAACTCGGGAAAAACACTGTTCAAAACGCCTAACAACTAACTCGAAGAAAAACACTGTTCAAACGCCTAACAACCAACTCGAAGAAAAACACTGTTCAAAACGCCTAACAACCAACTCGAAGAAAACACTGTTCAAAACGCCTAACAACTAACTCGAAGAAAAACACTGTTCAAAAGCCTAACAACCAACTCGAAAAAAACACTGTTCAAACGCCTAACAACCAACTCGAAGAAAAACACTGTTCAAACGCCTAACAACTAACTCGAAGAAAAACACTGTTCAAAACGCCTAACAACCAACTCGAAGAAAAACACTGTTCAAAACGCCTAACAACTAACTCGAAGAAAAACACTGTTCAAAACGCCTAACAACCAACTCGAAAAAAACTGTTCAAAACGCCTAACAACCAACTCGGAAAAACACTGTTCAAAACGCCTAACAACCAACTCGAAGAAAAACACTGTTCAAAACGCCTAACAACTAACTCGAAGAAAACACTGTTCAAACGCCTAACAACTAACTCGAAGAAAAACTGTTCAAAACGCCTAACAACCAACTCGAAGAAAAACACTGTTCAAAACGCCTAACAACTAACTCGAAGAAAAACACTGTTCAAAACGCCTAACAACCAACTCGAAGAAAAACTGTTCAAAACGCCTAACAACAACTCGAAGAAAAACACTGTTCAAAACGCCTAACAACTAACTCGAAGAAAAACACTGTTCAAACGCCTAACAACCAACTCGAAGAAAAACACTGTTCAAAACGCCTAACAACCAACTCGAAGAAAAACACTGTTCACGCCTAACAACCAACTCGAAGAAAAACGTTCAAAACGCCTAACAACTAACTCGAAGAAAAACACTGTTCAAAACGCCTAACAACCAACTCGAAGAAAACACTGTTCAAAACGCCTAACAACTAACTCGAAGAAAACACTGTTCAAAACGCCTAACAACCAACTCGGAAAAACACTGTTCAAAACGCCTAACAACCAACTCGAAGAAAAACACTGTTCAAAACGCCTAACAACCAACTCGAAGAAAAACACTGTTCAAAACGCCTAACAACTAACTCGAAGAAAAACACTGTTCAAAACGCCTAACAACCAACTCGAAGAAAAACAGTGTTCAAAACGCCTAACAACCAACTCGAAGAAAAACAGTGTTCAAAACGCCTAACAACTAACTCGAAGAAAAACACTGTTCAAAATGCCTAACAACCAACTCGGGAAAAAAACACTGTTCAAATCGCCTAACAACCAACTCGAAGAAAAACAGTGTTCAAAATCGCCTAACAACTAACTCGAAAGAAAAAACACTGTTCAAAACGCCTAACAACCAACATCGAAGAAAAACAGTGTTTCAAAAACGCCTAACAACTAACTCGAAGAAAAACACTGTTCACAACGCCTAACAACCAACTCGGAAAAACACTGTTCAAAACGCCTAACAACAACTCGAAGAAAAACAGTGTTCAAACGCCTAACAACTAACTCGAAGAAAAACACTGTTCAAAATGCCTAACAACCAACTCGGGGAAAAAAAAACACTGTTCAAATCGCCTAACAACCAACTCGAAGAAAACACTGTTCAAACGCCTAACAACCAACTCGGAAAAACACTGTTCAAAACGCCTAACAACTAACTCGAAGAAAAACACTGTTCAAAACGCCTAACAACCAACTCGAAGAAAAACACTGTTCAAAACGCCTAACAACCAACTCGAAAAACACTGTTCAAAACGCCTAACACAACTCGAAGAAAACACTGTTCAAAACGCCTAACAACTAACTCGAAGAAAAACACTGTTCAAAACGCCTAACAACCAACTCGAAGAAAACACTGTTCAAAACGCCTAACAACTAACTCGAAGAAAAACACTGTTCAAACGCCTAACAACCAACTCGAAGAAAAACACTGTTCAAAACGCCTAACAACTAACTCGAAGAAAAACACTGTTCAAAACGCCTAACAACCAACTCGAAGAAAAACACTGTTCAAAACGCCTAACAACTAACTCGAAGAAAACACTGTTCAAAACGCCTAACAACCAACTCGAAGAAAAACTGTTCAAAACGCCTAACAACTAACTCGAAGAAAAACACTGTTCAAAACGCCTAACAACTAACTCGAAGAAAACACTGTTCAAAACGCCTAACAACCAACTCGAAGAAAAACACTGTTCAAAACGCCTAACAACCAACTCGAAGAAAACACTGTTCAAAACGCCTAACAACCAACTCGAAGAAAAACACTGTTCAAACGCCTAACAACCAACTCGGAAAAACACTGTTCAAAACGCCTAACAACCAACTCGAAGAAAAACACTGTTCAAAACGCCTAACAACCAACTCGAAGAAAAACACTGTTCAAAACGCCTAACAACTAACTCGAAGAAAAACACTGTTCAAAACCCTAACAACCAACTCGAAAAACACTGTTCAAAAGCCTAACAACCAACTCGAAGAAAACACTGTTCAAACGCCTAACACCAACTCGGAAAAACACTGTTCAAAACGCCTAACAACTAACTCGAAGAAAAACACTGTTCAAAACGCCTAACAACCAACTCGAAGAAAACACTGTTCAAAACGCCTAACAACCAACTCGAAGAAAAACACTGTTCAAAACGCCTAACAACCAACTCGAAGAAAAACACTGTTCAAAACGCCTAACAACTAACTCGAAGAAAACACTGTTCAAACGCCTAACAACCAACTCGAAGAAAAACACTGTTCAAACGCCTAACAACCAACTCGAAGAAAACACTGTTCAAAACGCCTAACAACTAACTCGAAGAAAAACACTGTTCAAAACGCCTAACAACTAACTCGAAGAAAAACACTGTTCAAAACGCCTAACAACTAACTCGAAGAAAAACACTGTTCAAAACGCCTAACAACCAACTCGAAGAAAAACACTGTTCAAAACGCCTAACAACCAACTCGAAGAAAAACACTGTTCAAAACGCCTAACAACCAACTCGAAGAAAAACACTGTTCAAAACGCCTAACAACCAACTCGAAGAAAACACTGTTCAAAACGCCTAACAACCAACTCGAAGAAAAACACTGTTCAAAACGCCTAACAACTAACTCGAAGAAAACACACTGTTCAAAAGCCTAACAACCAACTCGAAGAAAAACACTGTTCAAAACGCCTAACAACCAACTCGAAGAAAAACACTGTTCAAAACGCCTAACAACCAACTCGAAGAAAACACTGTTCAAAACGCCTAACAACCACTCGAAGAAAAACACTGTTCAAAACGCCTAACAACCAACTCGAAGAAAACACTGTTCAAAACGCCTAACAACCAACTCGGAAAAACACTGTTCAAAAGCCTAACAACTAACTCGAAGAAAAACACTGTTCAAAACGCCTAACAACCAACTCGAAGAAAAACACTGTTCAAAACGCCTAACAACTAACTCGAAGAAAAACACTGTTCAAAATGCCTAACAACCAACTCGAAAAAACACTGTTCAAATCGCCTAACAACCAACTCGAAGAAAAACACTGTTCAAACGCCTAACAACCAACTCGGAAAAACACTGTTCAAAACGCCTAACAACTAACTCGAAGAAAAACAACTGTTCAAAACGCCTAACAACTAACTCGAAGAAAAACACTGTTCAAAATGCCTAACAACCAACTCGGGAAAAAACAACTGTTCAAATCGCCTTATAACCAACTCGAAGAAAAAACACTGTTCAAATCGCCTAACAACTAACTCGAAGAAAAACACTGTTCAAAACGCCTAACAACCAACTCGAAGAAAAAACACGTTCAAAACGCCTAACAACTAACTCGAAGAAAAACACTGTTCAAAAGGCCTAACAAACACTCGGGAAAAAAACACTGTTCAAAATCGCCTTATAACCAACTCGAAGAAAAACACTGTTCAAATCGCCTAACAACTAACTCGAAGAAAAACACTGTTCAAAACGCCTAACAACCAACTCGAAGAAAAACACAGTTCAAACGCCTACAACAACTCGAAGAAAAACACTGTTCAAAACGCCTAACAACCAACTCGAAGAAAAACAGTGTTCAAAAACGCCTAACAACTAACTCGAAGAAAAACACTGTGTCAAAACGCCTAACAACCAACTCGAAGAAAAACTGTTCAAAACGCCTAACAACTAACTCGAAGAAAAACACTGTTCAAAACGCCTAACAACCAACTCGAAGAAAAACTGTTCAAAACGCCTAACAACCAACTCGAAGAAAAACATGTTCAAAACGCCTAACAACCAACTCGAAGAAAAACACTGTTCAAAACGCCTAACAACCAACTCGAAGAAAACACTGTTCAAAACGCCTAACAACTAACTCGAAGAAAAACACTGTTCAAACGCCTAACAACTAACTCGAAGAAAAACACTGTTCAAAACGCCTAACAACCAACTCGGAAAAACACTGTTCAAACGCCTAACAACCACTCGAAGAAAAACACTGTTCAAAACGCCTAACAACCAACTCGAAAAAACACTGTTCAAAACGCCTAACAACCAACTCGAAGAAAAACACTGTTCAAAACGCCTAACAACCAACTCGGAAAAACACTGTTCAAAACGCCTAACAACCAACTCGAAGAAAACACTGTTCAAAACGCCTAACAACCAACTCGAAGAAAAACACTGTTCAAAACGCCTAACAACTAACTCGAAGAAAAACACTGTTCAAAACGCCTAACAACAACTCAACTCGAAGAAAACACTGTTCAAAACGCCTAACAACCAACTCGAAGAAAAACTGTTCAAAACGCCTAACAACCAACTCGAAGAAAACACTGTTCAAAACGCCTAACAAACTCGAAGAAAAACACTGTTCAAACGCCTAACAACCAACTCGAAGAAAAACACTGTTCAAAACGCCTAACAACCAACTCGGAAAAACACTGTTCAAAACGCCTAACAACTAACTCGAAGAAAAACACTGTTCAAAACGCCTAACAACCAACTCGAAAAAAACTGTTCAAAACGCCTAACAACTAACTCGAAGAAAACACTGTTCAAAACGCCTAACAACCAACTCGAAGAAAACACTGTTCAAAACGCCTAACAACCAACTCGAAGAAAAACACTGTTCAAACGCCTAACAACCAACTCGAAGAAAAACACTGTTCAAAACGCCTAACAACCAACTCGAAGAAAAACACTGTTCAAAACGCCTAACAACCAACTCGAAGAAAAACACTGTTCAAAACGCCTAACAACCAACTCGAAGAAAAACACTGTTCAAACGCCTAACAACTAACTCGAAGAAAACACTGTTCAAACGCCTAACAACCAACTCGAGAAAAACACTGTTCAAAACGCCTAACAACTAACTCGAAGAAAAACACTGTTCAAAACGCCTAACAACCAACTCGAAGAAAAACACTGTTCAAAACGCCTAACAACCAACTCGAAGAAAAACACTGTTCAAAACGCCTAACAACCAACTCGAAGAAAAACACTGTTCAAAACGCCTAACAACCAACTCGAAGAAAAACAGTGTTCAAAACGCCTAACAACTAACTCGAAGAAAAACACTGTTCAAAACGCCTAACAACCAACTCGAAGAAAAACACTGTTCAAAACGCCTAACAACCAACTCGAAGAAAAACACTGTTCAAAACGCCTAACAACCAACTCGGGAAAAACACTGTTCAAAATGCCTAACAACCAACTTGGGAAAAACACTGTTCAAAATGCTTAACAACTAACTCGAAGAAAAACACTGTTCAAAACGCCTAACAACCAACTCGAAGAAAAACAGTGTTCAAAACGCCTAACAACTAACTCGAAGAAAAACACTGTTCAAAATGCCTAACAACCAACTCGGGGAAAAAAAACACTGTTCAAATCGCCTAACAACCAACTCGAAGAAAAACACTGTTCACAACGCCCAACAACCAAGTCGGGAAAAACACTGTTCAAAACGCCTAACAACTAACTCGAAGAAAAACACTGTTCAAAACGCCTAACAACTAACTCGAAGAAAAACACTGTTCAAAATGCCTAACAACCAACTCGGGAAAAAAACACTGTTCAAATCGCCTTATAACCAACTCGAAGAAAAACACTGTTCAAATCGCCTAACAACTAACTCGAAGAAAAACACTGTTCAAAACGCCTAACAACCAACTCGAAGAAAAACACAGTTCAAAACGCCTAACAACTAACTCGAAGAAAAACACTGTTCAAAACGCCTAACAACCAACTCGAAGAAAAACACTGTTCAAAACGCCTAACAACTAACTCGAAGAAAAACACTGTTCAAAACGCCTAACAACCAACTCGAAGAAAAACAGTGTTCAAAACGCCTAACAACTAACTCGAAGAAAAACACTGTTCAAAACGCCTAACAACCAACTCGAAGAAAAACAGTGTTCAAAACGCCTAACAACTAACTCGAAGAAACACGTAAAACGCCTAACAACTACTCGAAGAAAACAGTGTTCAAAACGCCTAACAAATAACTCGAAAAAAAACACTGTTCAAAACGCCTAACAACCAACTCGAAGAAAAACACTGTTCAAATCGCCTAACAACCAACTCGAAGAAAAACAGTGTTCAAATCGCCTAACAACTAACTCGAAGAAAAACACTGTTCAAAACGCCTAACAACCAACTCGCAGAAAAACACTGTTCAAAACGCCTAACAACCAACTCGAAGAAAAACAGTGTTCAAAACGCCTAACAACTAACTCGAAGAAAAACACTGTTCAAAACGCCTAACAACCAACTCGAAGAAAAACAGTGTTCAAAACGCCTAACAACTAACTCGAAGAAAAACAGTGTTCAAAACGCCTAACAACTAACTCGAAGAAAAACACTGTTCAAAACGCCTAACAACCAACTCGAAGAAAAACACTGTTCAAATCGCCTAACAACCAACTCGAAGAAAAACAGTGTTCAAATCGCCTAACAACTAACTCGAAGAAAAACACTGTTCAAAACGCCTAACAACCAACTCGCAGAAAAACACTGTTCAAAACGCCTAACAACTAACTCGAAGAAAAACACTGTTCAAAACGCCTAACAACTAACTCGAAGAAAAACACTGTTCAAAACGCCTAACAACGAACTCGAAGAAAAACACTGTTCAAAACGCCTAACAACCAACTCGAAGAAAAACACTGTTCAAAACGCCTAACAACCAACTCGAAGAAAAACACTGTTCAAAACGCCTAACAACTAACTCGAAGAAAAACACTGTTCAAAATGCCTAACAACCAACTCGGGAAAAAAACACTGTTCAAATCGTCTAACAACCAACTCGTAGAAAAACAGTGTTCAAATCGCCTAATAACTAACTCGAAGAAAAACACTGTTCAAAATGCCTAACAACTAACTCGAAGAAAAACACTGTTCAAAACGCCTAACAACCAACTCGAAGAAAAACACTGTTCAAAATGCCTAACAACCAACTCGGGGAAAAAAAACACTGTTCAAATCGCCTAACAACCAACTCGAAGAAAAACAGTGTTCAAATCGCCTAACAACTAACTCGAAGAAAAACACTGTTCAAAACGCCTAACAACCAACTCGAAGAAAAACACTGTTCAAAACGCCTAACAACCAACTCGAATAAAAACACTGTTCAAAATGCCTAATAACTAACTCGCAGAAAAACACTGTTCAAAACGCCTAACAACTAACTCGAAGAAAAACACTGTTCAAAACGCCTAACAACTAACTCGAAGAAAAACACTGTTCAAAACGCCTAACAACGAACTCGAAGAAAAACAGTGTTCAAAACGCCTAACAACTAACTCTAAGAAAAACAGTGTTCAAAACGCCTAACAACCAACTCGAAGAAAAACACTGTTCAAAACGCCTAACAACCAACTCGAAGAAAAACACTGTTCAAAACGCCTAACAACTAACTCGAAGAAAAACACTGTTCAAAACGCCTAACAACCAACTCGAAGAAAAACACTGTTCAAAACGCCTAACAACCAACTCGAAGAAAAACAGTGTTCAAAACGCCTAACAACTAACTCGAAGAAAAACACTGTTCACAACGCCTAACAACCAACTCGGGAAAAACACTGTTCAAAACGCCTAACAACTAACTCGAAGAAAAACACTGTTCACAACGCCTAACAACCAACTCGGGAAAAACACTGTTCAAAACGCCTAACAACTAACTCGAAGAAAAACACTGTTCACAACGCCTAACAACCAACTCGGGAAAAACACTGTTCAAAACGCCTAACAACTAACTCGAAGAAAAACACTGTTCAAAACGCCTAACAACCAACTCGAAGAAAAACAGTGTTCAAAACGCCTAACAACTAACTCGAAGAAAAACACTGTTCAAAACGCCTAACAACCAACTCGAAGAAAAACACTGTTCAAAACGCCTAACAACCAGGGACAATCATTAGTTTTTTTCCTGATTGAATATAATATACACAATGTTAACATGATCAATGGATTTTATGCTGACCTCTGTGCTCCTGGTTTTATCATGCCTTCTCTTTTTGTGTCATCCAGTTGTCTCAGTCTAATGTACAGATCACAGAGGCAGCCATGTACTTTCTTGAATGAGTTTATTGCTGGATTTAAATTGCTGTAAATGAGGAAAACAAAAAGCACTGCCTGCTATATTCCCACCTCATTGTTTCTAGCCCAGATGCTTTAAATACCATTAAAATTTTTGCCAAATAAAGATGAAGAGCTTCCCTGTACATGTAGTGTGGGGTTTTTGTTGTTTATATATGTCTCTGAATAAATCCATTGACTTTACAAAGAAAACATTTAAAACATTTCACTCCAGAAGCACAAAGAACTGCAGCTGCAGCGAATGGTGGTTCTACAAAATGTTCATTCAGAATACTGAATAGGAATACAAATTCACGCCACTTTTCTGTATGTAAAAATGTGAAACGTGTATTCTTTTTTTCCCCCACTACATAATTATGCAGATTTTTAGTCTCGTCTATCTTACAGGCCTAATACAATTCACGAGGTTTGTTGATTTAAGACACAGTAAAAAAGGTTCAAACGAATACTTTTGCAACAGACTTTCAAGTTAATATTTTAACAAACTTGTAAACAGAGCTAGATTAAGATTTTTTTATTACGAGAATGTTATATTACGAGACAAAAGTCGTACGAGAATTAAGTCGCAACAATATCCATGCGAGTCAGATTACAAAAATAAACTTACTTTATTCTCGTAATTTCACTTTTTTATGGAAATATTACGTCTTTATTCTGTTAATACAACTTTATTCATATAATGTTATGACTTTATTCTCGCAATTTAAAATATGAACTTAACCGTAGTACTCCGTCGTATTATTTAAATAAAACTGTCTGTTGATTTGACTTTGTCACGCTGTTTGTTAACGAGAGCACCGCCAATGGAAAAGTAAAGAACCCAAAAAGACCGTCTGTCATTGTGTGTCGGCAACAAAGCAGCCGAAAACTTTGTTTCAGGTCCGTTAGAATTACTAAAATTGTTTATAGTTGCTAAGTGGCACATTAATGAGAGAGAATATATTGGTGACTTATTTATTAATGTCTTCAAAATCAGAAGTTTACATACATTTCCTCAGTATTTGGTAGTTTTGCCTTTGAACTGTATGACTTGGGTCAAACAGTTGACCTAACACAAGTTAGTCTGTCAGTGAAGCCATTCAATTCTAAAATAACATCTCAATGCTAAAGTCCAACAGATTCAATGATCAGAGGTTCCTGGAACAGTAGAAAGTGAATGGCTGTAGCAGCACTTTGCACCAATCTGATGGCTTAATAACATGCAAAAGATTAAAAACAATAAATGTACTTGTGTTCAACTCAGCAGCAAGGATTTTTTTTTACAAATTACAATTAATCACAGACCCTGCAGTTAACTTTATAAAAAAAATTGAATTGAGTCCTACCACTGATTATAATTGTTGTGCATATTATCTTCCAGATAAAAAAGAGCCCTTTAGCTAACATGCACCAATTCCACTAATGTATAAAGTCCCTGTCAATAGATCTATTATCGTCCATTCTATTCTAATAAACAACATAATCATGGAGTACTTCTTTAAAAATGTGATTGATTTTTTGAGAAGACCTTGTCACCATGAAGTTAATTGCTCTTCTCTAAACTGTTGAACGGATGTTATTGTCAAGTGTTCTATAATTTCATGGCTTCCCACACTTGAAAAGGAGGACTTGACGAGACTTCAGGATTTCACTCAATCTTTTTTTATTTTCACCAGTGAGTGTGAATCATTGATGATGTTTAAAACCTACAAAAACACATACAAAATTTTTTAACATACATTTTAAACATTTGGTTTAAAGTTAATAATTTATCTTAATGATCAATTCCATTTTTAACCTTAGACATAGATTCTTTCACAAGTCTAACCATGAATTAAAGTATTAAATTATTGAATTCTGTGTTTCGTTGAATCAACTAATCCAGACATTTTAGAATTACTTTTTTCTTTTTTTTCAGTACATAAGTTTTACAGTAAATATCTTAAATATGCATTAATAGAGCCAAACTATCAAAAGCCTAGCGGTGCAAACTGTTCCTTCAATAAATTCTGCATTTCTTTTTATCAAATGCAAAACCAAAGTCAAATTACATTTCAACTGGCTCCAGTGTACGGCTTACCGGTACTCCTTGTTAATTGAAGTCCTTTTCCTATGAAATGCTGCTTTGGAGACGGTGTTTGCCTTCCTCAGCTCTGTTGGAAAACCAGCCAAATGCTTGGTGGATTCCTTATATGACCTCAGTTCAGGGTGCTGCTAATTGGACCAGATTTCTTTCACCTGCTGCGAAGTGCTGCAGCCTGGCACACTAATGTGTGTGTTTATGCACCCACATCTGAACACATGAGCAGATCTGCGCAACAGTTATTTTTCTCCAGAACTGTGACCTGTCTGGATGTGATCTTCAGGATGCCAACCTGAGAGGCTCCAACGTGAAGGGAGCCATCGTTGAGGAGGTACTGACCCCTCCTCACATGTCAGAGAGCTTGATGAAACCTCCACCTACTACTTCCTGTTCAGCTCTCCGATGAATGCCGAAACATCTTGTTTCTTTACACTACTGTCGACACGAAACATCTTTACTGGTAGCATGAGCTGACATTTCAAATGTAGCATAAGGAGTTCTTTTTATCTCCTATGTGCTTTGTTAAGGTTGTGATGTTCAGAAATATGAACAGCTAGTATCTGTTACACAGGCATGTGTAGGTTAATGATTGATGAACTACTGTACTGCAGCAGTTTTAATGTTTACTATGCTGAATGTCTTTACAATATAGGCTGGTCTGTATTTATATCCTGTAATAATTTTAAAAAACTGTTTTAAGGACACAAGTTTCTGAGATCCCTTCAGGGAATTAATGTTGTGTCAGGGCCTTGTGTTAAACCAGAGCCTGGTGTTAAACAGTCTGAGGAGCCCCTAGAAATGGAGCCCATCGTGGGTAGTCAAGTATCAGATCCATCAGGTGCACACACCACATTGTAAACAGCATTCAGTTCTATCTAGAGACATGTATGGCCAGTAGCATCTGGCCTGAGGACATTGTAATCAGGTCTTGTCTTCAGGTCATTGTCTTTACTGCATCAGAATGTATAGCAAGAGAATGGTCAAGCAGTTCCTTTTTCAGATCACTTGGGATAACAGTCTGTATAACAGGATCACCAGGGCGATGCAGAACCTGCTGACAGAGACAGTCACCAACAACAAGTTTTGGAAACTCCCTCAGTGCCTCTGCTCGGGCAATCACTTCTTTATTTTTGCAAAGTGAGTCCTGTTATTTGAGCATAAAATTCCAAAACAGTTTTTGGCTATCACAGACAATTACATTTTCCAAATTTGTATCATTCATCTGCTGTAGTGTAAAACCAATGACTACAGTTGAAGCATCAGTGAAAAGCAGGAACTCACATGAAAAGTAATGATTAGAGAGAAAGGGTGCATGTTCCTGTTCAGTACATTTTCATAAATACGTGTTGAAATCTGAATGAATCAAAAGCAATAAAATGCTATCCAGTTACAATGAACCCCCGATATAACGCGGTTTAACTTTCATGGCCTCGCTGCTTCGCGGATTTTTGTGTGTTTTTTTTTGTCACAACGCATTGTGTTCTACTTCCTGATTGGCTAAACAGTCTCCGCGCTTCGTCTCTACATGTGTGCCAATAAAGTTATGGTATTTAAATATACGCAATACAGCTTGGCAAATACTTTCGCCCAGAAGAAAAATGAGCGACAACAACTACCGATAACTATGTTCTTCTCTCGAAAAAACACACCTGCACCACAGGCACTAGAGAGCGGAGTCAGGCCGCAGCGTCAGTCAGAGGCGCAGTGAAATACGCGAGTCACAATTTGTCAAACTCGAAAAATAAAACACTGTTCAAAACGCCTAAAGACCAACTTGTTAAAAAAAACAATGTTCAAATCGCCTAGCGACCAACTAAAAACAAAACACTGTTCAAATCGCCTAACAACCAACTCGGAAAAAAACAGTGTTCAAAACACCTAACAACTAACTCGAAGAAAAACACTGTTCAAAATGCCTAACAACCAACTCGAAGAAAAACAGTGTTCAAAACGCCTAACAACTAACTCGAAGAAAAACACTGTTCACAACGCCTAACAACCAACTCGGGAAAAACACTGTTCAAAACGCCGAAAAACCAACTCGGGAAAAACACTGTTCAAAATGCCTAACAACCAACTTGGGAAAAACACTGTTCAAAATGCCTAAAAACTAACTCGAAGAAAAACACTGTTCAAAATGCCTAACAACCAACTCGGGAAAAAAACACTGTTCAAATCGCCTAACAACCAACTCGAAGAAAAACACTGTTCAAAACGCCTAACAACTAACTCGAAGAAAAACAGTGTTCAAAACGCCTAACAACCAACTCGAAGAAAAACAGTGTTCAAAACGCCTAACAACTAACTCGAAGAAAAACACTGTTCAAAACGCCTAACAACCAACTCGAAGAAAAACACTGTTCAAAACGCCTAACAACTAACTCGAAGAAAAACACTGTTCAAAACGCCTAACAACTAACTCGAAGAAAAACACTGTTCAAAACGCCTAACAACCAACTCTAAGAAAAACACTGTTCAAAACGCCTAACAACTAACTCGAAGAAAAACACTGTTCACGCCTAACAACCAACTCGAAGAAAAACACAGTTCAAAACGCCTAACAACTAACTCGAAGAAAAACACTGTTCAAAACGCCTAACAACCAACTCGAAGAAAAACACTGTTCAAAACGCCTAACAACTAACTCGAAGAAAAACACTGTTCACAACGCCTAACAACCAACTCGGGTAAAACAGTGTTCAAAACGCCTAACAACTAACTCGAAGAAAAACACTGTTCACAACGCCTAACAACCAACTCGGGAAAAACACTGTTCAAAACGCCTAACAACTAACTCGAAGAAAAACACTGTTCAAAACGCCTAACAACCAACTCGAAGAAAAACAGTGTTCAAAACGCCTAACAACCAACTCGAAGAAAAACAGTGTTCAAAACGCCTAACAACTAACTCGAAGAAAAACACTGTTCAAAATGCCTAACAACCAACTCGGGAAAAAAACACTGTTCAAATCGCCTAACAACCAACTCGAAGAAAAACAGTGTTCAAATCGCCTAACAACTAACTCGAAGAAAAACACTGTTCAAAACGCCTAACAACCAACTCGAAGAAAAACAGTGTTCAAAACGCCTAACAACTAACTCGAAGAAAAACACTGTTCACAACGCCTAACAACCAACTCGGGAAAAACACTGTTCAAAACGCCTAACAACCAACTTGGGAAAAACACTGTTCAAAACGCCTAACAACCAACTCGAAGAAAAACAGTGTTCAAAACGCCTAACAACTAACTCGAAGAAAAACACTGTTCACAACGCCTAACAACTAACTCGAAGAAAAACAGTGTTCAAAACGCCTAACAACTAACTCGAAGAAAAACACTGTTCAAAACGCCTAACAACCAACTCGAAGAAAAACACTGTTCACAACGCCGAAAAACCAACTCGGGAAAAACACTGTTCAAAATGCCTAACAACCAACTTGGGAAAAACACTGTTCAAAATGCCTAAAAACTAACTCGAAGAAAAACACTGTTCAAAATGCCTAACAACCAACTCGGGAAAAAAACACTGTTCAAATCGCCTAACAACCAACTCGAAGAAAAACACTGTTCAAAACGCCTAACAACTAACTCGAAGAAAAACAGTGTTCAAAACGCCTAACAACCAACTCGAAGAAAAACAGTGTTCAAAACGCCTAACAACTAACTCGAAGAAAAACACTGTTCAAAACGCCTAACAACCAACTCGAAGAAAAACACTGTTCAAAACGCCTAACAACTAACTCGAAGAAAAACACTGTTCAAAACGCCTAACAACTAACTCGAAGAAAAACACTGTTCAAAACGCCTAACAACCAACTCTAAGAAAAACACTGTTCAAAACGCCTAACAACTAACTCGAAGAAAAACACTGTTCACGCCTAACAACCAACTCGAAGAAAAACACAGTTCAAAAACGCCTAACAACTAACTCGAAGAAAAACACTGTTCAAAACGCCTAACAACCAACTCGAAGAAAAACACTGTTCAAAACGCCTAACAACTAACTCGAAGAAAAACACTGTTCACAACGCCTAACAACCAACTCGGGAAAAACAGTGTTCAAAACGCCTAACAACTAACTCGAAGAAAAACACTGTTCACAACGCCTAACAACCAACTCGGGAAAAACACTGTTCAAAACGCCTAACAACTAACTCGAAGAAAAACACTGTTCAAAACGCCTAACAACCAACTCGAAGAAAAACAGTGTTCAAAACGCCTAACAACTAACTCGAAGAAAAACACTGTTCAAAACGCCTAACAACTAACTCGAAGAAAAACACTGTTCAAAACGCCTAACAACTAACTCGAAGAAAAACACTGTTCAAAACGCCTAACAACTAACTCGAAGAAAAACACTGTTCAAAACGCCTAACAACCAACTCTAAGAAAAACACTGTTCAAAACGCCTAACAACTAACTCGAAGAAAAACACTGTTCACGCCTAACAACCAACTCGAAGAAAAACACAGTTCAAAACGCCTAACAACTAACTCGAAGAAAAACACTGTTCAAAACGCCTAACAACCAACTCGAAGAAAAACACTGTTCAAAACGCCTAACAACTAACTCGAAGAAAAACACTGTTCACAACGCCTAACAACCAACTCGGGAAAAACAGTGTTCAAAACGCCTAACAACTAACTCGAAGAAAAACACTGTTCACAACGCCTAACAACCAACTCGGGAAAAACACTGTTCAAAACGCCTAACAACTAACTCGAAGAAAAACACTGTTCAAAACGCCTAACAACCAACTCGAAGAAAAACAGTGTTCAAACGCCTAACAACTAACTCGAAGAAAAACACTGTTCAAAACGCCTAACAACTAACTCGAAGAAAAACACTGTTCAAAACGCCTAACAACTAACTCGAAGAAAAACAGTGTTCAAATCGCCTAACAACTAACTCGAAGAAAAACACTGTTCAAAACGCCTAACAACCAACTCGAAGAAAAACAGTGTTCAAAACGCCTAACAACTAACTCGAAGAAAAACACTGTTCACAACGCCTAACAACCAACTCGGGAAAAACACTGTTCAAAACGCCTAACAACCAACTTGGGAAAAACACTGTTCAAAACGCCTAACAACCAACTCGAAGAAAAACAGTGTTCAAAACGCCTAACAACTAACTCGAAGAAAAACACTGTTCACAACGCCTAACAACCAACTCGGGAAAAACACTGTTCAAAACGCCTAACAAATAACTCGAAGAAAAACACTGTTCAAAACGCCTAACAACCAACTCGAAGAAAAACAGTGTTCAAAACGCCTAACAACCAACTCGAAGAAAAACAGTGTTCAAAACGCCTAACAACCAACTCGAAGAAAAACAGTGTTCAAAACGCCTAACAACTAACTCGAAGAAAAACACTGTTCACAACGCCTAACAACTAACTCGAAGAAAAACACTGTTCACAACGCCTAACAACCAACTCGGGAAAAACACTGTTCAAAACGCCTAACAACTAACTCGAAGAAAAACACTGTTCAAAACGCCTAACAACTAACTCGAAGAAAAACAGTGTTCAAAACGCCTAACAACTAACTCGAAGAAAAACACTGTTCAAAACGCCTAACAACTAACTCGAAGAAAAACACTGTTCAAAACGCCTAACAACCAACTCGAAGAAAAACACTGTTCAAAACGCCTAACAACCAACTCGAAGAAAAACACTGTTCAAAACGCCTAACAACCAACTCGAAGAAAAACACTGTTCAAAACGCCTAACAACCAACTCGAAGAAAAACACTGTTCAAAACGCCTAACAACCAACTCGAAGAAAAACAGTGTTCAAAACGCCTAACAACTAACTCGAAGAAAAACACTGTTCACAACGCCTAACAACCAACTCGGGAAAAACACTGTTCAAAACGCCTAACAGCTAACTCGAAGAAAAACACTGTTCACAACGCCTAACAACCAACTCGGGAAAAACACTGTTCAAAACGCCTAACAACTAACTCGAAGAAAAACACTGTTCAAAACGCCTAACAACCAACTCGAAGAAAAACAGTGTTCAAAACGCCTAACAACTAACTCGAAGAAAAACACTGTTCAAAACGCCTAACAACTAACTCGAAGAAAAACACTGTTCAAAACGCCTAACAACCAACTCGAAGAAAAACACTGTTCAAAACGCCTAACAACCAACTCGAAGAAAAACAGTGTTCAAAACGCCTAACAACTAACTCGAAGAAAAACACTGTTCAAAACGCCTAACAACTAACTCGAAGAAAAACACTGTTCAAAACGCCTAACAACCAACTCGAAGAAAAACAGTGTTCAAAACGCCTAACAACTAACTCGGGAAAAAAACACTGTTCAAATCGCCTAACAACCAACTCGAAGAAAAACAGTGTTCAAATCGCCTAATAACTAACTCGAAGAAAAACACTGTTCAAAATGCCTAACAACTAACTCGAAGAAAAACACTGTTCAAAACGCCTAACAACCAACTCAAAGAAAAACAGTGTTCAAAACGCCTAACAACTAACTCGAAGAAAAACACTGTTCACAACGCCTAACAACCAACTCGGGAAAAACACTGTTCAAAACGCCTAACAACTAACTCGAAGAAAAACACTGTTCAAAACGCCTAACAACTAACTCGAAAAAAAACACTGTTCAAAACACCTAACAACTAACTCGATAAAAACCCACTTCAAAACGCCTAACAAGTAACTCGAAAAAAACCCACTTCAAAACGCCTAATAACTAACTCGAAGAAAAACACTGTTCAATACGCCTAACAACCAACTCGAAAAAAACCACTTCAAAACGCCTAATGATTAAAATGATTATTTTCCTGTAGTTATTTGTAACACATTGTTATATTTCTTTAAAAAAAAATGCTTGGGCCTGAAAACAGGTTTTGTTCTTTTGTTTCAAAGTAGTTTTTTAATTATGCTTTATAATTGTAAAAAATAACAGTAACTACTTCACGGATTTCGCCTATCACGGGTCGGTTTTGGAACGCAACCCCTGCAAAAAACGAGGGTTCACTGTATTTCAAAAATATACTAAAATAAGTTCTTTTACCCATAATACCTTATATTACATGATCAAGAAACATGAATCCAATCTGCCTAATTGTTGCTGCCTGTAGATGTTCTGATGTGTTTAACACATGAACTCTCCTCGTCTTCATCATTGTTGTCTGAGTCTATTGCAGTAGTGAGTGACTTTATACAGCTTTTTATTTCTGACAAAATGTCCCGTTTTATTCCAGTAATGCCATGCAGCCTCCTCCGCTGAGCACTGTTGCAGACAAAGCCCTTTTGATGCCTCCACATCTTCATGGTCTTTTTGTCTAGTTTGTTTGTGTAGGGGTTAGTTTGTGTGGTTGTTGTTAGATGTCCAGGACACGCACCTCCATGTCTGTCCTCATGGTCAGTGTTTAGCATCTGGTTGCTTCTTTTCAATCTCACTTTGTCAGGTGAGTTTTCTGTAAGCGCTGTCTGCATCGTTTGGGTTCCATTTGTAATTGTTGTAACATTTGTTTGTCTTCCACGATGATAGTGAATCTGTCTCTCATCATTTCATCTTCCAAAGTCCTGTTTTCACAACGTTATGCCAGACAGTGCAGTACTGTATGAAAGCTGCTGATTGGCTCACCCATCCCTTGTTAGTGTTGGTTAAACTTGGTTTGCTCAAATCAGATGTTTTTGCCGGTTGCTAACTGAGGATCCGACGTCCTGTTAACGGTCTCATAAAGTCAATTTTACAATGATACTGTGTGGCTGCAATACACATAATACTGCCCCTTTAAATGTCAACATATAAGTAGCCTGAAATATGAACAACTTAGTGCAAAGGGCAGTTAAAACTTTGGTGCGCACTACAGTAGAAAAGGTGATTGGACTATAGCTTTAAAATATATTGAAATAAATGGTTGATGTAAATTTCCTATTTTTTTCAAATGATAAATTATTATAATGCTTCGGATAACCTATTAATTTTGTGGGTTTGTGCCACTGTTAGCCTTCTGTAGAAGGGATATAATCTGGAACCTTCTCTATAAAGCTCTAGAGAACCTTCACTTCATAGAAAAGGTTACAGTTTATTTATAGGAAAGTTCAAACTTAACAGTTTAAACTTTGGAGCAGATAAGACTGGAAGGAAGGGAAGTCAGAAGGAGACTGCACCATCAATCTCATCTTTAAAGGGCAAACAAGAATTTTCTACTAGTTATAGAATACTATGTATCGCGTCTTGTTTAAGATGATTAAATTTATCAAATTAAAGATTCATGTGAAATGACAAAGAACCACAAGGAGGCAGCAATGTGATGTGTTCTGGCTTTGACTGATGATGTTTTCCTCTGGGGTCCATGGAGGTGGTGGGCTTTGGAACCAGAACTAGTTTCTCTGAGAGGAGGAAGTGACAAACCACTGAGATGCTTCCTGCTGGTTAATAATTAGCACTAATTAGACTTTGCTTCAAACCTTTGTCCTCTAAATACAATGCCATGATGAAGAAACAATGTGGACTTAAAAGGCTGCAGAGTCTGTTTGCTGCAGTAATGACCTCTCATGTTCCTTTAACAACTTGCTTTGACTCGCCACAGCTCTGCAAAAACTTGTCAGTCCATCACTAGAGGCTGGGTCATTTACTGGTTTATCAAACATTTCAACAAGTTAAAAAGGACTGTAATTTATCACAGCTGATAAATTACCGTCCGTGAAGGAACATGGAGGCTCTGAGAGTCATTATTAGACTGAGGGCAGCCAGACTAGTTTATTTTGCTTAATTATTATATTTAGCTAAATATTATTGCTGAGGGGCACAAACAGGCCTTCTGACATACAGATTAAAAAAATAAAAAATACAAATTCTTGGAAAAACAATAACTCAAAAAGGGCACTAGGGGCATCAAGGATAAAAAGGGGCTCAAGCCCCCATCGCCCCCCCCCCCCTGCACGTGCCTGTTGAGTTTGATTGATACATTTTACAATATGTGAAACATTTGTGAAAGGAATCACAAGAACTTATTTTAACATGAGTTTGTAGAAACATAAGAGACACGACACATACATGTGATATGAATAAGTGTTAATTAACATGCTTGTTACACATAATAGAAGACCCATTTTATCTTTTGCAATATTAACTACCAACCGGAGTTCGACTAACAAAAAACAAATCTAACCATCATTTTTAAAGCAATATTTGGCAGATTATTAGGTTTTCAGTGCCATGTCTTCATTATCTACATGCTGATTATACATTTGACCATATTGTAGCGTCCTAGTTGAAAGGATGGTCTCTCAAACTGATGGTTCACTGTCCTTTATTCTACAGCCTTTGTGTGTGAACACACCGTAAGAGCTACAAAATATACAAATAAAATACCATTAGTAACTCAAACAGTGTTGTTCTAACCTTTTACCTTAACATTGAATCTTTTACCTTATGTAATTTCTCATGCTATAATTATGTGTTACAATACACGTATTTATTAAACTCTAACATCCCTGTGTCATGAAATACAACGTATTTCAACTGTTGACGGTTGACCAAAGAATATTAGCACCATCTAGTGGCAAAACAAAACCGTCACACTCAACAGCGAACTACACGTTCCGCAGGAAAACTAAACATATATTTACACAACAAAACACTCACCTTGTTCCCTCATCAACCAAGCGCCAATTAGCTGATTGTCTACACCATAATTTGAATTACTCCGTAATTATCTCCCTTTCGCTCCGGCCCCTGCGCTCTCTCTCTCCGCGATGACCGAGCATGATGGGCTCTTTGCACCTCAGCTTCCGCGTTCGGGGAAAAGCGGCTCAATCGTATCAGATCTATTGAAAAAGGCTCGTTCCACTGGGTGTTTGCAGGGCTTGTCCAAGGTAACAATTAATGATGAACATCGATCCGAAGCCCCAACAAGTAAGCTGGATAAAGGTTTTAAGATGTTCGCCTCGTTATACACAAATACGAAGGTGAGTTTTACTTTCTTTAAACTTTGCGGCTAACATTAGCTTTAGCTTATGCTAGACATTTTTCTTGTAAAAATGTACTATTTAAGTATCTAAACATTTTTCATCATTCATTAACGGACAATGTTTTTTTACCTTATTTTCAAGTATATTACGTGCGTTTATCGTCGTTAGTGTCAGAGACCAAGTAACGGGGGATTTTACGGTTCAGGCTTTTTGCTTCTGAAGCCTGAGGAACAACAAGCCCATAGCTTAACAGTAGAGCAGCTCTGGTGTCAGAGTTCTAGTTCAGCTGATGGTTCAGGTTCAAAGTTGTTGCTTTTAGAAAAATATGGCCGTGTTCCTTAAGGTCTCCGTGTTACTTCGCTTTATTAGTTTTGCATGCTTCTTGTGAAGCAGGATGGTGTTTACAGCAGTGTGTACAGGCGGATCAGTAGCTCGGCTGTCTGGCTCTGGTCTGCTCTCTCGTTCCCATAAACTCTTTCAGGCTGAATACAGAAGTGATTCCATGGAAATAACACAGGAAGCTCCTTTACCTTCTTCTTTAGGCTGAAGAAGCTGATCCGGAGTGAAGTGAAGGCTGTAAACTTTGCTGTGCAGCGTTAGCTTTAACTGGTGGCGACGAATATTTACAAGCCACCGTCTTCTTAATTCAGGACCGCTTGGAAATCCATGAAAACTTAAAAGCCCATTATATTAGGAAGACAACAAAGTTCATAGTATTGTTTTATTTGCGTCTGAAATAAGACTTTATCATTTCTAGCTGTCATGGTAACTCAAAGCAGAAAAAAGAGAGCCGCATTTGCGCATGCGGTTGTGACGTCAGCGCGGCAGGTGCAAAGAGCTCATACGGGGCGGAGACAACAACAACCACCTGTCATTTTAGGCTAGCTTAAGCTAACCTGAATATTTACAACTCTCTTGTTGATACAGTAACGTTGCTTACTTCTGTCTTTCAACCACTTTGAAAAGCTTTTCTTCGTCTCTCCAACATCTTTATCCTTCCCCCTCTTCTGTTTTCTGTTTTGTGCCCCGGAGTTTTATCTGCCGCCCCATCTTTAGCTCCCTGTTGTCGAGGCATTGCTACAATTCGAATTTAAAAGGAAAAAAAAAAAACGCGCCTCAGTGCGTTCTAGAAGGGCCGCTGCCCAAGCTACCTGTATGGGAGGGTAGAGCGGCTAGTAGGAGAGGAGGGGGGCGCCTAATCACTGCTGTTCCTCTGTTGTTGACCATTTCATACACAAATAGCTGTTAAGTACATAAAATGATGACTAGAAAACAAAATTCCCCACATCGTTTTTGCGCCCCTTCTAGTGCAGCGCCCCTATGCGTTGCATACACAGCATAGCCACCTTTTGCGCCACTGCTGATGATTTTGATGATGGAATTTCACAAAATGTAATGTTTACTGTTTCATTATTGATTATAGTAATATGTCTTCTTTGTGTAAAACACTTTGAACTGGCTTGTTGCTGAAAATATAACATGGAAATGAACCTGACTTGAAATCAATCATGGTTTGTTGATTTTTAATGGTGACCCAAATGCAGAGACAGAGGCAGCAAGTAGATGATAAAAGTTTAATAAAAATTGTTAGAATATGTTCTCATCTTAACTTATCTTTGAGTTATTTTGTGTTATGTGTTCATGTTTTCTAATTTACTTTGAAAAGTACAGTGGCAAGTTCTGTATCCTGTCACTTTCTGTTTATGTGCATGTTGTACTGCTGTTGTCCACTGGGGGCAGTGAGAGCGAGTTCTTGTGTATAGGCAGCACTGTTCTAACCAATGGAAGTGAAGAAGTTTATAACCTGAACGTTAGCAATAAAGCGAACACAGCTATCTAACGAAAAGGAGTGTGTTTCATTGCAAATATGAGTACTGAACAAGAAAACGCAACAAAAATGTTGCACAAAAATCACAGAGAACACAAGGAGCCTGAGCAGAACAAAAACAGAGGAAGAAAATAAAAATAAGAGGGTGAACTGGGGAAGAAACAGGAGGAACCAGCAAGGACTGAGAGAGGAACCTGTGTTTAAACACTGAGGGTGAATGCTGGACCTAAAAACCAGGGCTGATTAGCGAACGGTTTGCAGGCTGAAGGGAGAGAGAGTAAAACAAGAAAATGAATCTAAGACTAACAAAGAATAATGAGACACAAGACAGAAAGAAACAATAAATTAGAATCACTAAGAAAGACTGAACAGAACTAAAGCTGATCTGATCGAAGGCAGATTCGAGGACACACAGAATGATAATGAAATTAGAACAATTAAATCAAAACCATCCTGCACCTGACGAAATCAACTGTGAACTTAACGTAGCCTATCTAATTTATGGATTATACATGATATTTTAAATTCAAATTCTTAAACAAGGGTTAGAAAGAAGGTTCTAAAAATGTTACTTCCACTAGAGAAACTCCTGTGTCTGTTGAAAACAATATTAATTTAACTGGTTTAACTGGTTTTGTGTGTTATTGGCAGCAAAGAAGCTATAATCAGTTCCTTCCGCGGTGTTTGTGTAAAATTAGTAAAAAAAAAAAAAAAAAAGGACCTTCCTGTTTTGTGTCGAAACCTGCAGCTCCATGTTTGTAAGAGGTGATTTGGCCGAAGCCACTGTTTACAACTGTGGTGCATTCAGGTTCATTATTGGAGAGTAAACTCAGGAACTGGTAAACAGAACCAGGATTCAACAGTTAGTCCGAGTACACCATAACAGAAACATGGTGGAGGGATGCACCGCTGGTTCCGCTGTTTCTGTTCTCTCCTAGGAAACCACAGCGTCCTGTTGTGGCTCTGTGTTTACCAGGCTGGAGGTGGAGGGCCCTGATTGGTGGTTTGTGGTGAAGATGCAACACCAGAGAGGCCTGCAACAAGGTCAAGGTTGGAAAAAAATGTAATTATCCCGCTGGGTTTCATTTTTACAGATTCAAAAGCAAACATATCAGACCACCTTGCTCTCCAAATAATAATGATGACTACGAGATTAAATTATGTTTTCTTTTCTGTTTTTATTCCATTGAGTTGTTTTCCTGTTGCCCGTTTTGCAATTTTATTGCATTTTGCTTTTCTGTCAGTCAAACTCGCCATGTTCAGAAAATCATTTAATCCAGGGGTCGGCAACCAATGGCTCCGGAGCCACGTGTGGCTCTTTCATCCTTCTGTTGTGGCTCCCAGTGACTTTGGGAAATAGAACATTTTATTAAAATTAAATCATTAAAAAATTATGAATTAAAATCATTTTAAAATAAATTTCTAAATCTGAAGATTACTCCTCCATGGGCTGCCACCTTATCGTGGTGGAGGGGTTTGAGTGTCCCAATGATCCTAGGAGCTATGCTGTCTGGGGCTTCATGCCCCTGGTAGGGTCACCCAAGGCAGACAGGTCCTAGGTGAGGGACCAGACAAAGAGCAGCCCAAAGACCCCAATGATGAAGGAAAACTTTGGACTTGGTGTTCCCTCGCCCGGACGCGGGTCACCGGGGCCCCACTCTGGAGCCAGGCCTGGAGGGGGGGCACGATGGCGAGCGTCTGGTGGCCGGGCTTTTACCCATGGAGCCCGGCCGGGCTCAGCCCGAAGAGGAAACATGGGCCCCCCCTCCCATGGGCCCACCACCCGTGGGAGGGGCCAAAGGGGTCGGGTGCAGTGTGGGATGGGTGGCAGCAGAGGGAGGGGACCCTGGCGGTCCGATCCTCGGTTGCAGAAACTGGCTCTTGGGACGTGGAATGTCACCTCTCTGGTGGGGAAGGAGCCGGAGCTAGTGCGTGAGGTCGAGAGGTTCCGGCTAGAAATAGTCGGTCTCACCTCGACGCACGGCTCTGGTTCTGGAACCAGTCTCCTTGAGAGGGGCTGGACATACTTCCACTCTGGAGTTGCCCAGGGTGAGAGGCGTCGGGCAGGAGTGGGCATACTTGTTGCTCCCCATCTCGGCGCCTGTACGTTGGGGTTTACCCCGGTGAACGAGAGGGTAGCATCCCTCCGCCTACGGGTGGGGGGACGGGTTCTGACTGTCGTTTGTGCTTACGGGCCGAACGACAGTTCAGATTACCCACCCTTTTTGGAGTCCTTAGAGGGGGTACTGGAGAGTGCTCCTCCTGGGGACTCCCTTGTTCTGCTGGGGGACTTCAACGCTCACGTGGGCAATGACAGTGAGACCTGGAGGGGCGTGGTTGGGAGGAACGGCCCGCCCGACCTGAACTCGAGCGGTGTTCTGTTGCTGGACTTCTGTGCTCGCCATGGATTGTCCATAACGAACACCATGTTCAAGCATAAGGGTGTCCATATGTGCACTTGGCACCAGGACACCCTAGGCCGCAGTTCGATGATCGACTTTGTCATCGTTTCATCGGATCTGCGGCCGTATGTCTTGGACACTCGGGTGAAGAGAGGTGCGGAGCTGTCCACTGACCACTACCTGGTGGTGAGTTGGCTCCGGTGGTGGGGGCGAAAGCCGGTCAGACCTGGCAGGCCCAAACGTGTTGTGAGGGTCTGCTGGGAACGTCTGGCGGAATCCCCTGTGAGACGGAGCTTTAACTCCCATCTCCGGCAAAACTTCGAACACGTCCCGGGGGAGGTGGGGGACATGGAGTCTGAGTGGACCGTGTTCCGTGCCTCCATTGTCGAGGCGGCCGATCGGAGCTGTGGCCGCAAGGTTGTCGGTGCCTGTCGCGGCGGCAACCCTCGAACCCGCTGGTGGACACCTTCGGTGAGGGATGCCGTCAGGCTGAAGAAGGAGTCCTATCGGGCCTTTTTGGCCTGTGGGACTCCGGAAGCAGCTGATGGGTACCGGCGGGCGAAGCGGCATGCGGCTCGGGCGGTTGCTGAGGCAAAAACCCGGGCGTGGGAGGAGTTTGGAGAGGCCATGGAGAAAGACTCCCGTACGGCTTCGAGGCGATTCTGGTCCACCATCCGGCGTCTCAGGGGGGGGAAGCGGTGCAGCACCAACACTGTTTATAGTGGGGATGGTGTGCTGCTGACCTCTACTCGGGACGTTGTGGGCCGGTGGGCAGAGTACTTCGAAGACCTCCTCAATCCCACCAACATGCCTTCCACTGAGGAAGCGGAGCCTGGGGACTCTGGGTTGGGCTCTCCAATCTCTGGGGACGAGGTCGCCGAGGTGGTTAAAAAGCTCCTCGGTGGCAGGGCCCCGGGGGTGGATGAGATCCGCCCGGAGTTCCTTAAGGCTCTGGATGTTGTAGGGTTGTGTTGGTTGACGCGACTCTGCAATGTCGCATGGACATCGGGGGCAGTTCCCCTGGATTGGCAGACTGGGGTGGTGGTCCCCCTGTTCAAAAAGGGGGACCGGAGGGTGTGCTCCAATTATAGAGGGGTCGCACTCTTAAGCCTCCCTGGCAAGGTCTATTCAGGGGTCCTGGAGAGGAGGGTCCGTCGGATAGTCGAACCTCGGATTCAGGAAGAGCAGTGTGGTTTTCGTCCTGGTCGTGGAACGCTGGACCAGCTCTACACCCTCGGCAGGGTCCTGGAGGGTGCATGGGAGTTCGCCCAACCAGTCTACATGTGTTTTGTGGACCTGGAGAAGGCGTTCGACCGTGTCCCTCGGGGAGCCCTGTGGGGGGTTCTCCGGGAGTATGGGGTACCGGGCCCTTTGATACGGGCTGTCAGGTCCCTGTATGACCGGTGTCAGAGTCTGGTCCGCATTGCCGGCAGTAAGTCGGGCTCGTTTCCGGTGAGAGTTGGACTCCGCCAGGGCTGCCCTTTGTCACCGATTCTGTTCATCACTTTCATGGACAGAATTTCTAGGCGCAGCCAAGGTGTTGAGGGGATCCGATTTGGTGGCCTTAGGATCTCATCTCTGCTTTTTGCAGACGATGTGGTCCTTTTGGCTTCATCAGATCGTGATCTGCAGCTCTCGCTGGAGCGGTTCGCAGCCGAGTGTGACGCGGCCGGGATGAGGATCAGTGCCTCCAAATCCGAGGCCATGGTCTTGAGCCGGAAAAGGGTAGAGTGCCTTCTCCGGGTCAGGGGGGGTGTCCTGCCCCAAGTGGAGGAGTTTAAGTATCTCGGGATCTTGTTCACGAATGGGGGAAGAAGGGAGCGGGAGATCGACAGGCGGATTGGCGCAGCGTCTGCTGTCAAGCGGGCGCTGTACCGGTCCGTCGTGGTGAAGAGAGAGCTGAGCCAAAAAGCGAAGCTCTTGATTTACCGGTCGATCTACGTTCCCACCCTCATCTATGGTCATGAGCTTTGGGTCATGACCGAAAGAACGAGATCGCGGATACAAGCGGCCGAAATGGGTTTTCTCCGTAGGGTGGCTGGGCTCTCCCTTAGAGATAGGGTGAGAAGCTCAGTCATCCGGGAGGGACTCAGAGTAGAGCCGCTGCTCCTTCACATCGAGAGGAGCCAGTTGAGGTGGCTCGGGCATCTGGTCAGGATGCCTCCTAGACGCCTCCCTGGTGAGGTGTTCCGGGCACGTCCCACCGGGAGGAGGCCCCGGGGAAGACCCAGGACACGCTGGAGGGACTATGTCTCTCGGCTGGCCTGGGAACGCCTCGGGATTCCCCCGGAGGAGCTAGAAGAAGTGGCTGGGGAGAGGGAAGTCTGGGCCTCCCTTCTGAAGCTGCTACCCCCGCGACCCGACCTCGGATAAGCGGAAGAAGATGGATGGATGGATGGATGGATGGATCTGAAGATTATGGTAAACTTGTAACATTAAAACAAAAGTTTTGAACATTTTTAGCACCCAAAATATACGTCATGTCCGCTGATGTGCGACAGGCATTCCTGGCGAACCCCACATGTCTGGCAGACCGCGTTTTTTTAGCGCACTGATTTATTGACTTTTTGATCCTTGCCTGGAAGATGCATCATGAATAAATCCAAGAAAAGGAAACATTCTGAAGATGGCAGAACATTTAATGCTACGTGGACAGATCATTTTGCTTTCACCGCTGATGAAACTGGTTCACCAGTCTGCTTAATATGTGGCGAAAGACTGGCAAACAACAACAAGTCAAATGTTGAAAGACATTTCAAGAGCAAACACTCTGTCTTTGCTAAAAAATATCCAGAGGGAGAGGAGAGAAAAAAGGCCGTTTCGGAGCTGATGCGAAAGGCTGAAGCGTACGGAGCCCCCTAGGGGACATGGGGGATTTTTTTTCTTTTGCGTTCCCTTGCAAAACTTTTGCGTTCCCTCGCAATACTGTACTGGTCAGTTATGCAGCATAATTGAATACTGCAAACCTTTCCTACGGTGGGCGCCGTACTTTCTGCTTTAATGGTTATGTGAGGTTTTTCCATGAATGTTAGTATCTTTTTGTGAAATATCTGAAGTTTTATATCTTTCTTTAGGATAGAAAGGCACCACAAACCTACGATACAAACAGAAACCTTCCGTAAGTAAGAAAGAAATAAAAACACATTATGATTTGGACTATTTCTGAGTTATTATCGCGGGTAATAAATCATCTGACAGTTTTGATTGTGTCTCTGTTGTGTTCGTAGTCTGAATGGTTTAAAGAGCTGCTTTCAGTGCCGCTCCATCTTAGCCTTAACAGACATAAACATGCAGTAAAAAATAAATCGATTTTCAATAAGTGTTTTGCACCAAACAGTTAATAATAATAAACAAGTTTTCACTGAGGCTCTGTAAGAGCCATATGAATGAAATAAGTAATTATTGATATACAGGAGCAGGCGACTTTGACACTTAGGTGTGTCGACGTGGGAGTGACGACACCAAGGAATGAATGGGAAGGATACTGGCTTTGTGTGTATGAGGAAGCGGTGAGCGGGGCGGCCAGTCCTTGCAAAGTTTGGAGCATGATCAAAAAAATGGAATAAATCGATAATTGTGGCAGAACAAAGAAGAGGTTTGGAGTTGATTGATACACGGACAGATGAGATTCCCCGAGTTAACCCAGTGCGGCCCTTTACCATAATTAGATTGTCGTGTTTTTAATAATAAAAACTTGTTAATAGTAAAAACTGTCCCCCATGTTCCCTAGAGGGCTCCGTACAGTACTACGGGACACAGAAGCAGACTGCGCATTTTTAGGTTTGCTTGGTTCGTTCAGTGCCGGTGGATAATATTTGGCTAAGTTTTGATTTTTATCTCCTGAATAAGAGGAGGACAGGTGACTGCATTCTGTTTCTATTTTTCCTTCAGTCGAAACTTGCCCATGGGTAAGTTTCGATTTTTATTTCTTAAATACAAAGACCCAAATAGACAGAGGGTATTTTGTTTGAATTTGAGCATCAACAAAGTGTAAAATGCGTTTTGTTACATGCAGAAATAAAATTTTGTGTTCTCTGCAGCAGTTCGTTGATTTCATAAACGCAACATAGTATCGATTTTTGTACATAGCATATACAGTAGGTTTTATATATATATGACGTCAAAATGGGTTGTGGCTCCAAGTGCTTTCTTTTTATTGGGACGCGGTCCCAAATGGCTCTTTGAATAGAAAAGGTTGCCGACCCCTGATTTAATCAATCAATTTATTTGTATAGAAGATTTCAGCAACAAGACAGTCAAAGTATTTTAAAACCAAAACGTCCGAATTGAAGTTACTCCACGATACAGGTTAATGATATCTGATGTTTTTAAATTCACTTGACTTTCTCAGAGGATTTTTGATTGAACCACATCACACAGCGCAGCTATGCGGGCTAATATTAGGCTACAGTTTGTCTGAAAGTGACAGTTCAGTACAGAATAACAATAATGCATAAAGTATGAACATTTACCTAAGATAAAAAAGAAGTTAGCCTCGTAAAAACTCAACCCAGACTCTAGATAGCACACTGAAAAAATCCAAAATCTTATCAAGGATTTGTGGTCTAGTTTCTTAGTACACTTGAAATAAGACAAGTCTGACTTAAAGTAACTTTCCAGCCAGACATAGGAGCTTAATTCTGATGAAAAAATTATTGATAAAAAAGGACTAGTTGTACTTGATGATTATTTCACTTATAACAAGACATTTCCCCATGTTACAAGCAAAATAGTAGAACAAGTACTTTTTCATCAATATTAAGGCATTAAGCTCCTATATGTTGCTGAAAAGTTACTTGTTAGTTAGTTTGTTCTTATTTCAAGTGTACAAAAAGTGAACAAGAAACTCGACCAAAAACACTTGGTAAGACTTTGTGTATTTGCAGTGTAACTGTGGAACCTAAAAATTTGAAACTGGAAACAAAAATCCAAACTAAACCCTTTTTGCGGAATTCTGTTCTTTGCTAGCAGTACATTTGAGCAGCTGGCTGGTGTCACATGGAGCAGGGAGCCAAACAGTCAGCTGAGCGCAGTGCTTCCTGCCAACACCAACACTGATCAGGCTTGGCAGGCTGAGCGCTATAGGAAGCTGGTGGGCAGACTGTCAGGGGCGACGTAAACGCTCCACTGTATACATGGCTTGTTTAAATCAAAGGTCCAGCTCTGTTTATTTGAAAATGGTCATTTACAAACTGGGCCTGACTCTGCATGAATGGGGTTGTTATTCCAGTAGGCGCATGCTTTTTGAGGAGCTGAACTTGTTTGGTACTGAAAAACAGACACAGAAACCACCAAATTCCACACAATATACAAAAAATGTTTTGTGTCAAAAAAAGGGGGGGGATGGGGTTATAATTTAAGAGTAGAAGGACATTTTAAAAAACAATGTATTAGAACAACCTAAAAGAGTTTTGTTTATCAGTGTGTGGAGTAGATTTATGGAATGGATCGAATAATGAGCTCAATAAGAGTACAAATAGAAACCAGTTTAAGAAACTGTTTAAAAAGGAACTTATTGGGAAATATGCTGTATAACATATACAACATATTTCCCAATATGTTGTATAACATATACAACATATTTCCCAATAATGTCATATTGTCATATGATATCAATATGCATATCATATTGTATATCATAAATGCTATTGATGATATAAAAAGTGTTTAAATAATTGCACATCTAAAGATGAGAATGTGAGATTTAAATGTCATGTAAGATGGAAATAATTTATGTTGATCTGGTGTTTGGACATTTAATTGTTTATAAGTTGGTGAGTATGAAAGGGGCAGGAAATCATAAGATCTTCTATCTTCTACCTGCTCCTTTTGGAACAGATAATATAAAATTTCATGTCACTTGGGCATATTAATTTGTTTTGAATAAAACATTTTTTTTCTTCTTTCTTGCTTTTACTTTTTTCAGTTCGAAATAAATAAATAGAATAGAATAGAATAGAATTCAACTTTATTGTCATTGCACTGTCCCAAGTACAAGCAACGAGATGTAGTTTGCATCTATCCAGAAGTGCTCTACGAGATATAAATATTTATTTACAGATGTACAAGACTATGTATGTATGGACTATAAGGGGTTATAGCAAGAGATATAGATATTGTTTATAAATATAAATATGGGAGCTACGTATATGCACAGATTATACAGAATATGCAAGAATGTTAGGGAATGGATTATATATGTATATAATATAATACAAGATAAATAATGGCAGATAAAATTTACAGGTTGTATGTGTGTGAAGAAAACAGTCCGTGATGTGTGTATACATAGATATAGATAAAAAATAAATGTAAAGAGAAACCCTTTAATCTCCATGGCACTAGGACGAGGTGTGTGTGTGGTTTTTTTGTTTTTTGATTATGTCAAAATTGGTTTATCTTGTAAAGCTGCAATGAAAACTCTTCTTTTGCATCAAATGACTCGTGATGTTGCCCCGTGGCTCAAACAACGAAGAAGATGACAGGAAGTAGTTTCAGGATTTTGGTGCTAAAGGTTTTTTTTTTAATGATTTATCACTTGAACAAACATATTCATGTTTTAATTGTGTTTCTTATTTAATGGAAACACCACAATTGTGTGGTTGTATTTTTTTGACATTAGTGGAATATTGACAAAGGTTTTTGCACATTAGTAATGGAAACACAGCCGGTGATGTATGAGTTGTTCTCAGATGTTTTGACTGCAGTTAGACGAGCTTCTGCATTTATCGTTGTTCTCTGGTTCGTCCGCAGACACAGCATGGATTTATGCTTTAATTATACTTTGCTGAACAGGATTAAAAGTTAACTGGTGCTGTAATGACGGCTGCCCATTCAAATGTGAGATCACATGCAGAAGTGGGTCACAGTCATGGAACAAAGTCCGTCTGCCTCACAGAAACATGAGCAGCAGCTCTCTTACACAGTGACCGTCAAAAAAAATCTGCTTCTTTATTGTCCTATTAGTCAGTTTGAGGTGATTTATTGAATTCATTAAAGTGATTTTTGTGTGCTGGTTTGTCTCTTTGTATTTGGGTTATAAGTGTGTGTGGCTGTTTCTTTGTTGGGTTATATTTGGTGCCATGTCACAATTTCAAACTGTGTCGATCGTCTGCCTGCTTTATGCTCCATCGGCTCAGGAGGCCGCGCTACAAACGCACAGCCTGTTTTTAGTATTTTTAGCTCAGGTGAACAACCGCCTCCCACTCAGAGATATGAACCTTTAACAGGGAATGAAGCGCTAGTTTTTATACTATAGGAGGATTTTAAAGAATACAATTCTTGAAAACAGAATTACTTTGATTTCTCACTAGAATATCAATCCAGGTTTTCTTGTTCCTAACAGTTAAATTATCCACACAAATCTCTCCTATCTGTGTTTAAAAAAAAAGCAAAAACAAACAATAAAAAAAAAAACAAAAGTTGTTTTCTCTCCTCTATCTTGGTGACAATTAGGCCTTAGATAAATAACTCAGTATTACTGCACCTTCCTGCTCTTTACAGTGTAACATAATACTTCAGTGGCATGAAGAGTGTCTCATTATTTTTGGACATTATTTAAAAAAAAAAAAGACTTAAATTACTTTAAAGACACATTAAAGTATATCTTTTAAGTGTAGATGATGCCTTAAATGAATGAATGAATGAACTTTATTAATCCCAGAGGGAAAGTAACACATTGGTTCTATGTTTTAAAGTGCTTTATCAATAAGGCTTGGAAAGCTTGAATATTTGATATCCCACTGCATTAGTATGGTGATCTGTTTTGTGAAGATCTATCATCTTAAGTCAAGACACACAACTGTTCCAGGAATCCCACCTGCATAAACATCAGCCTGCAATAAACTCAAAGCTGCTCAGACAAGATCAGCGTCTCACTCTGGTATTTTTTTTCTGTACTTCTGAACTGGAACTATGGGTAACTCCCTGTTCCTTTAATTCATAAAACTGAAACGCTCCGCTTTTTACATAGAATTCAGTTCAGTTCACTTTGTTTGTATTGCAATAATTCACAACATGTCAATTCACTTCAACAGAAAAAGTCACTTCCATCCACTTATCTCTAGCTTTTACCTACTGGTTGTTTGTAGTTGTTGTTTTCTTCCTTGTTGGATTTGACTCCACCTTTTGATTGAGCCATATTAGCTAAAATACACTATTTCTGTTCAAGTCAATCTGTTTGTTCTGTTAGTCACAGATCCTGTGTTCAGCTCTGACCCACCACAGACGGAACCAACAGTATTAAATGTTAATAACATATGGAGCTTTTTTTGGACATCTACTTCACGTGTGTCTGCTTTTGTAGCTAAAGTCTTTTTCTTTCTCTCTCCTTGAGAGAGAGAGAGAGAGAAGGTGATGTGGCTTTCTGAACTCAAAGAGGGAACATTTTCGTCAGGCCAAATAAAGCTGCCCATGTAAACTCCACATTCCTGACTTTGCGGTGTGACTGTCTCAAAGTTCTGCTTTTATGAAGGGAGGAGGCTCCATGTGTTTGTGTGTTTTTTGGCTGAAAGACATTGAGAGATCTGCACTTGAGTGGCTTTGAGTTTCACACACTCTTAGCTTAATACAAGAGAGAAGGTTGCTAAATGAGCCATTGCTTCTGTTCATAAAAAAGGGACTGCATGTTAAGAATTAAAAATGAAACAGACAGAAACACGTGCATCTGCAGGGATAAAAGGTAACAGTCATACAAACCAAAGACCTAGACCTAAGATTCTTCCTCCTGCACCACTTCATTCTAGATGCTGTTTGTTTACTTGAGCTCGACCTTTAACACCACCAACATGACAGACTAACAAACGGAGATATAGAACTAAAAATTAAGAAATAACCATTTAGTTGGAATTTAGTTTGAATGAACAACAAAAAATAAATGAAAGTGAACAAAACAAATGGAGGTACACATTAAATGGATAGATTTAGGACAAAGACAAAACACAGAACACAACCAAGTGGTGTCACAGCAAAAAAGGAATCGTTTATGTGGGTTAGGATACTTTTCTTTTGATAATTTATTATTATTTTCATTTTCTCTAATATTGCTTGTTTTAATTAATTTAGGATCATACAGATATTTTGGGTAGAAGTGGGAAAGAGAGAGAAAACACAAGGAACATGCCAGAACAAAGAATAAATAAATAGATAAATTAAGCAAATACCAGAAGCTAAACCTCCATCTCCCAGCAGTGGCCCCCAGCGGTGGCCCTCAGCTCCCAGCAGTGGACCCCAGTGTCCTGACTGACCGGCAGCAACAGGTGGGGGTGGGGAGCTTCTTCTCTTAAACAAGAAGCAGCAGCATCTGGTGCCCCTCAGAGTTGTGTTCCCTCCCCACTCCTCTTGTCTTGGCTGTTAATTCCCTGAAGTGTGCTGATGACATCACTGGTATTGGTCGGACCCAGACAGACGGTCAGACCCAGCAGGGACTGACCACGCTCATGACTGAGACCATGACGGTGGACTTCCATTGACAAAATGGGAAACTAACTTTCTTCTCCCCCAGACGTGATCTCAGCCACAAACTGAAAGGAAAAGTGTTTCCTTATTGCATTTTCCACATTCTGTGTTGAACATGGTAATAAATTCATCACCTTTTGTGACTCGTCTCCAGAGTGTGATTCTGCTTTGGGACAGGAAGCTGAACCCCAACATTGCAGCAACATTGCTATTCCAACATTTTTGATTTGAAGCCTAGATAAGATGTTGACAGATTATCTCCAGAATAGGAGGCAAAAATATTTGGTTTAGAGTGATTGGAATAGAGTAGCTGGTGAATTAAATAAGTTCTGTTTAAACAGCAGCATGTCACGCCAGGTCATTACCATTCTGCTTGGTTCTCATCTCCCTTCAGTGCTCAGCCTGGGCTTTCTCCCATTGACTTGGATTTTTCTGTGTAGGATGTCGACTGGGCCAATCAATGAACAGAAGATGTTGTGAATGATGACATTGAATTTCTGCTCTGTTTTAGAATTATAGTCTGCCTGTAGTTTTAGTGATGGCAGCAGAGGAAGTGAGCAAAGTTCAGTTCATGCTGGCCACACTTTTTAAAAAATTTAAAAAAAAAAGAATTAACATTAACAGCCTCGTTCAGATCAGCTCCTCTCTCTTCACAATGGAAGATGGTTGTTTACAGCAAAGGCAACTTCCGGGAAGCGTCGTAATGTCAAACTGGTGAGTGACATTTGTCATGTCTGAACGTTAGCAACTGAGTAAAATGTAAAACTTAAACAGAGCCCACGCCTCCAAGAAGCAGTCGTTTCTTAACAGCTGATTCGTCCAGACTCTGGACAAAGTGAAGAGCAGAACAAGCTGCTGGTTTTAACAGAATGCCTCGTCCCACAGATTCTGTCAGGAGAAGCTGTAAAATTAATTTTGACAAACTGGTAAAGGCCAGTTTGATACTTACTAATTTACCCAAAGGTATCTATAAAATTGTAACAGTACAGTTTGTCAATAAATCTTCCTGCAAATTACACTGAACTTTAAAAATGTGTTTTTTTCTTTTTGCACTGACACATATCTTTGAAATTGTCAGAGGAGTGTCTGTATTGTTTAGTTCAGTGTTTTGACATATTTCAGGTTCTCTGAGGTTTACTTGTTTCTTGGCTCCCATGGAAATGGCCAACCTTCGACCAATCAGAGTAGGTTGATGATAGCCAAAGTCAGACTTTTTAAAGTAACATCAACTAAAGCTGAGTGGGGACATGAAACATTTAGTCGTCAGTAACTCTTTGCCTGTTCGTTGGAGCAGAGTTTTGTGACCAGATCTGTTTTTAAAAATCTCTTGGCATTCCCGGGCAATGCTCTGGTTCTCCAGAGTCTGGGATTTTGGCTCTGCCCCCAGGTCCGGGTGGGTCCATTAAGTGGTGGAAATGTTTGGTAGAACAGGATCAGAAGTATGAGCTGGACTGGGAATGGCGCTTATGTGGGTTTTCCTCACCAGCTTTCAGAACCATCCTCTGGCTGGTGTGAGAGGGATCAAAAAAGTCCTGACTGGGTAACGGATGGATCACTGACCAGTTCAGTGATGGTATCCAAGAAAATACCCACACCATGTTAGTTAGTTAAGCAAATAATTCTCTTGAATTGCCATATAATCTCAAAAATAAGAATTAGACAATGATATATATAAGAGCCATTAGGTATTCTGTTTGTTTTGCTTCTTTCCGTAATAAATGCAGTGGAAGTAGTAGTAGTACTGTCATTTTTATAGAACAAACAAGTAACATAGTTACTTTCAGTTCTCATAAAATGCTGTAAAATATCAAACATGACTTAAAAGAAATTTGACTTTGTAATTTAATGCATTGTAAATGGGCCTCTGTCTCTTTAAGATGCTCCTGATCTTTCTGAGACTCCGCCTTCAGGAAGTTATCACGTCAACATCTCTCTATTAACCCTTTAACATAGTTTGTACCAGTGTTTCACTAAGAAGTAGTTCCTGTGATGAGAATTGCAGTTCTATCACTTGCTTGCTAATCCCTGTAAGCTAGTCTGAAGGAGCTGAGGGGGGGGGTTGTGGGAAAGGGCTGCTCTGTGAGGCGGTTTGGAGACTGCAGCTCAGAGGAGGAGCTGCGAGGAAAAGGCTTCACTCAATGAGGCCAAGCCTTTAGGAAACCCCGGACGGTTGACATGAGAGATTAAAGAATTTCTTAAACATGCATGAAAGAATCAAAGCAACACTCCATGCATGCTTGTGATGAGGGTATAACATTATAACATGACATAAATGTCAAAAAAGTGGATTTCACATAATACTGCCCCTTTAAGAGTACATAAAGGGATCAGGGCTTAATCTGCAGATATGAGAATGTTGCTGTGAAGAAGGAATCGACCTGAAAGGTGAAGATAGGAGGATGGAGGAGGAGGAAGCAGATAAGGAGATTTTCCGGCAAACTCATCTTTCAAGGTTTCCGAGCAGAAACATCCCATGGGAAGGAGCATCCATCACTCCTTACCTGGGAATATGTGGGGGATGTCCAGGAAGGGCTGGACAGATCTAATTTATTTGGATCTGTTAAATCTGAGACCCAATCTCAGTGCAAGGGAGAAAGCAACAGATGGATGGATCTTTATACGTCTTGTCAAAAAGAGATATACAGTTTCTTTAGTTAGATGTGTTGAAGGTTGTTTTTGTTTTTCCATCATAAAATGTGATGGAAATTATGCTAAAATAAATGGAAATTTGTGGTGGCAACATGAAAAGATATGATAACATTCACTTTTGTTGGGACGTCCAGGGCAGCGACGACTGTAGCTGCGTTTGCATTCATCATGCAATCGTGCAATTTGACATTTCCAAAATAAATTCACTTAATGGAAACGAGGTCATTTTGAAAAACCCTCTGGGTTAGGTTGAGGTGGGTTTTTTGACTGCATAAAACTTTATTTTTCAAAACTGCAACTGAAACACTTATTTCACATTACAAGTCACATGATCAACAACTGTGTGGGTTTCTTCATGCCACAAACCCATGAAGAAGAAGACAACAGGAAGCAGTTGGAGGTTGATGGCGTTCCATGTTTTTTAATGACTTATCATGTGAACAGACTTTTCACCTGTGATTTTTTTTTATTGTGCCTCCAATTTTATGGAAACACCGCACTTGAGAAATTGTGTTTTTTTGACATTAGCTTAACATTGACAAAGTTTTATGCACATTTGCAATGGAAACCCAGCTGACAATGGCAGAGTCCGAACTGGAAAACGGCCGTGTGGTATGAAATCCAGGTCTTCATTTTACCTTGAGCTGTTTCTCCTCCGTTTGTGAAATGTCATTTCTACTGTAACTGACTTTGTAATTTCAGTGGATGACAATCCAATTGCTGAAAAAGATGCGGGGTCTGCGCCCATCTCACCCACTCGCATGAATGTCTGACAGAAGACGCTGCTTTTCCTTTGTTTGGTGGAACGTCTCTCACAATATGGTCTTTGTACTCTGTTGCACACTAACACTCAGCCGGAGGGAAACACTCACATGCATTGTTCACAGCCTGACACACTCAAACACACATTATTCCAGTCTGCAGATGAATTCAGAGTACATCTGTTGGGTTCAGCCTGTGTGTGTGAGCTGGTGTTATTAATGCTGCAGGGACAGAGAGCTGTGATGAGTCAGATGGAGACTCACCTAGCTGAGCAGTACGCAGCATCACAAAGGACCATTTTCCCCTCACAGATTTGACTTTAATGTTCTGCCTAAATGTCCCAGAAGATAAAAACTAATTTTAACATGAGATGACCTGAGGGAATGCATCTAATAATCTAATAACTAGTTTTGCTCCCTTTGGCAACAAGTGTTCACTCAACTGGTCAATGAGTCTTTTACATCAATGTGGAAGCCATTTTGGATCTCTCTTCTTTCTGGAATTGTTTTAATCCCACTTCATGGTTGGGTTTTTAAACGCAAATTTACCTTTTTTTCCAATGAAGTTGAAGTTTGAACTTTAACTAGGCCACTCGACAACCATCATTTCGGTTTAAATTGACCATATGTTTTGAGCCAGTCTCCTGCTGCATAATCTACCTGATCCATGAAACCGATCAGATTAATCAGAAGCAAAGCAGCCTGAGGGATGATTAATATGTTTGTTTGCTTGGTTTCTTTGTCAAACAGAAGTCATGTTGTGTCCTTTCTGGTCAGCAGGGTTTGTGGCCTTTTTAGGCAATTTTATTCAGTCTCTCTTTGTGATTGTTGAATCATGAGCTTGAGCTCTTCAGTTCTTTAGATGTTGTTCTGGTTATGTTGGTTATGAGCTGTCAGTGTCCTCTCATTTGTTAATTTTCTCCATTTGTAGATCACTGTGATTCTGCAGAGTTCAGTTATTTCAGCTGGAAATTACAGATCAGGTTGAAATCTGGGAGCAGTGATGGACTCTGACCTGAACCTTCAGAGTCACATAAAGACAGTTACAAAGTTGGCCTTGTATCACCTGAAGAACATTTCCAGGATTAAAGGACTAATGTTTCAGCAGGATCTTCCTGGCGTTTATCTTTAGTCACATTCGTTTCTGCAACAGTGTCTCTACAGATCTGCCTAACAAATCAATCCTCCAGCTGCAGCTGATCCAGAACGCTGCTGCTGGAGTTCTGACTAATCTACTCAACGCCTCCAGTAGATCAGTCTAGAGACATCCACAAATGCAAAAGTGTGGATTTTGAATCTGGGTCCACTTTAAAACCACACATCATGACATGTATAGCTTTTTTCGCTAAAAAATGTAACTGTCCTTTGAAAACAGCTTTTTGTTATTCATATTTATCTCTGGCTGATATTAAAACTTGTTTGACTTGCTGAAACATTTAAACATAACAAACTAAGCAAAAACAGACTGTTGACTGGTTGAAGGCTGATGCAGATCAGGTTCTGCAAAATGGAGGCTGATTTGATTTTTGTCCCTTGATAATGAAAAAGGACTGTGTGTGTTCTGTGTGTGTTCTGTGTGTGAGCTGCATGGAGCGCTAAAAGACTGCAGTCTAAACAGCTGATTGCGATCACAGGAAAGTGATACAGAAAACTCAAACAGAAACTTCCTGTGCATGTCTCACTCTGGCCAGAATATGAAATGATTCATGATTCCATAAAGGTTTTCTCTACAGCTCTTATAAACCAGAGTAACAATTATTTCCACATTTTACAGCCTGATGAGGGAATTCCAGCTTCCCTCGTCATTTAAACAACCTCCATCATCAGCTTAGCAAATCACACACAAGTTCATTTTTGTTAATATATCAGTCAAATCATCACAGGCTGCTTATTAATGCTAAAATCTGCAGCTCTTCAGTTCCAGTGTGTGAACAACATACCGCAAACCACACACAGTGTGTTATAAATGAGTCAGGCACGTCCGAAATCCACAGATCACATGCTGGGGTTATTCATTAAGCGGCTCCACAGTGCAGATCATCTCAGGATTCTTCTGATCTTCAGTCTGTCTTCAGTCTTCAGTCTTTATCTGCAGTTTTTGAGGAATAATTAATGTGGAGTAATGATAAAGAGGGAGCTGGTTCTACCGCAGCCATGTACATCAAGAAGCAACTATGACATTTCTAACGTTTTTTGGGAGGACAAGTCTGACACCAAGGAACCTAAAGGTCATTGATTACAACAACAGAAAACTTCCTAGAAATTTATAAGAAAAGGAGAAATGTAAACAAATTGAGTTACATTCATGTTAAAATAATTGTGCCAGTAGGAGTTTTAATAAAAAAAATATGGAGAACTTCTTCTGTTTGCTGATTGGCTCAGTAGAAATTCTACTGGAGGAATCCAAGCGAATGGGAGAAATCCCAGATTGAGCTGTAGGTAAGATTTGAATCGAGCGGAAGAGCGTATGAATGCAATGCCTGATGAAGCTGTAACTGAAGATGTCCCAACTCTTAAATCAATTGTTTGTGTTTTGGGTTTCCAGTGGGAACGATAAATGGCAACAGAGTGACAAAAAATGTTACTCAAAAACTTAGTGGAGCTTCATCACAATCACAGCACATGCTAGCAATAGTAACTGGGAAACGGAAATGTTCTGTAGTAGAAGCACTGTCCTAAGTTTGAAAAAGACCTTTGTTTCAGTTTTGATAGAAAATATATTAAAATGTACTGTAGAGGTCTTTTTGCAGGATAAGTTTGATCTTTGAACTTCTTCAAATGATTAAATTAATATTAAAATTCCGTCACATTCTCGTGAGCTCAATATCAAGTCTTGTCTGGTTTTGTGAGTTTCGTGTATCATTACGTCCCGAAACTAAGAAGATCCAGAAAACACATGAGTTTATCTGTCTGGAATCCCTTAGATCCACACAATGTTAACCACAGGAGGCATCTGGGTTCAGGGCTCCTGTTCAAGGCAAGTTTAGGCATAGTCAGGAATTAGCCTGTGAACACAGTCACGCATGTAATGAGCTGAATGTTGTGCTCTGGATTCGGTGGAGGCTAATATCTTTTTGCAACCGAAATGATTACAGTGAAAACTGACTTCATGAAACGATCCAATACGCTCTGGAAACCTTCTCAGATCATGCTCAGAAAAAAAACAGCAGGAATCTAAAGATGAGGAAATCCTTTCCCTTCCTGCTGCTTTCAAGAATAAGAGGTGTGGCAGTCTCTCTCAACTAAACCAAAACACACACATCCCCGCATACAAACACACACACACACACGTTTGTTCTGTGATTCTGAGGGAGCTAATACTCAGCGCTACAGAGCAGACACTTTTTTATTAAATCCAATTTCTCAATGAAACTGATGGCAACAACTTTCAGACACAAAAGATGATTTTTACCCGTCTGCAAAATAGTTCAAAAGTCTAACAAAGAGGAATTGAGTTTTAGCACATGTGAGTAAATTTTACTCACTTCTTCAATACTTTAACTAGCATCCTCTATCGGAAAGGCTGGGGTAGTGATGGACAAAAGGACAAAAGATGTCTTCTTTCTTTTATTTAACATTTTGTAGATAACATTGCGGCTTGTAGATAACATTGCCATGGACACCGGCTCCACATGGAATTGATTGGAAGCTGCCTGAGAAAAGAAAAAGGGGAAACAAAGGGATGCTGTTTGGTTAAACTGAGCAAAAATGTTTTTATGTAATATGTTCTGATATAAGTGAGAGATCAGAAATCGTATGTTGATGATAACCTGGTTTAGCTCTACATCTTCAGATTCCAGAGAAAAATGCTTCTGTTGAAGCTAAACGACATTAAAAACGTCCAGCAGAGGTCAGGTGATCAGAGACTGTGTAAGGAGCTTTAACTTGGCTCCATGTTTGATGTGTTATGTTGGATGTGTGTTTGGAAACACCTAATGCTGCGGAAGTGTGAATTATTTTATTCAATTCCCATTCTGCAATTCAAATGTACCACTGGTGACCCACAGCATCATGCATCCTCCACCAGGCTTGACCTGCTCTCTGGGTTAAGACCTCGTCTCCTCCAAGCAACAGCATCACTTTACATTTTGACTTTTTGTTTCAACTTTGAGCAAATGAGAAGAATAAATAATTTAAATGAACTTTTTTCTTTTTTTTTTTTTTTTTTTTTTTTTTACCAATCCAAAACAATTAATCACAAAAAACTATTTATGCAATAGTTCATAGCATTTCTTAAAACAGTTTTTTTCACATAAAAGCTAAAACCTAGTTCATTTAAATTTCTATATAACAAAGTTTTTTGGATAGTTTTTTTTTTCATTTAAGTTGTTTGTTGATTTATTTTGGTTTAAATAAATCATTAAAAGCATAACTTTAATGTTAGAAATTTAAATGGAGCTGTTCCAGCCCAGTCAAAGCATGTGACACTACATCCATATTCAGCCATTCATGGACACATTAATACACCGATCCACAGATCCATCATAACCTTGGGTTTAAGTCATTTGCTCAAAGGCACGTTGACATCTGACAGGAGGAATCTGGGATCGATTGCAAGACAACACGACCATCAGAAAGTTAGTCCTTAGTTAAACTAAAACTTTGTTGACACATTTGACTCGATTTCAGCTTTAAACCGTCTTTGCCACCTGCTTATTTCGGCACTGCAGCACAACGTCTTGCTAAAAAAAAATAAAAAATCTCCAGATCTGACAATGTGAGGATCTGGTGCACAGTTTTCATCAGGTGACCCTGTAGATTTAGCTCTGGTTTCGTAGCAAAAAGTCTTTTTTTATTTAATCACATAAAGTCACAGCTGATTTGTTTTTACAAATAATCAAATTCAATGTAAGCCACCGCAGATTTAATAATAATAATAATAATAATAATAGAAATTTAATGAAATGTTGCTTTAAATTCTTCATTTGTGCAACTAGGTTATTATTTCAGGGTTTTTTTCCTTTTTGTTCTTCAACAAGTCGTTGGAATTGGAACAAATGTTGAAATAATTTAGTAATTTAGTCTCTGTTCTGTACCTGAGCATTTTGTGTGTGGGGGGGGGTGGGGGGGTGGGGGGGGGTGCGTGTGTTTGTGTGTGATGGGTGAAATTGGAGGTCGCTGTCCTCACATGTCGCTAAATCCTCTGAAGTCGCTGTGGAAACACAGAGTGTGTCCCCACAACAGCAGGAAACCCGAAGCGAGGGGCTCCTGGGAGGGAGGCCCCGGTAGAAATAATGGAGGGGTGTGCGTGTGTGTGCGTGTTGGGAGGCGTGGGTGGGGGGCGCTGACCAGAGGAAACTCCCACTGTGGGCGTTTCTTCTGGGTTCCATTATTTATTGAGACAACTCTGTCTACCAGTGGCGCCTTTCCCACGTTTTTCTCCAGAGTTAGAAGAGCGGCTGGCTCGGACTCACCCCGCCGGGATTTACCGCCAGCTGGAGGTCACAAAGCCCGTCCGGACCGCCGCAAGAGTTCCGCAGTAGTTCTGGAAAGTTGATACTTCATGGTTGTACGGACGGACGAACTCGGTGTTGGGCTCCGGATCCTGCCAACTGGACCGTCTCGTACAGGTGGGTCTGTCTCGGCGGACCGGATCACTTCCTCTGTCAGTCCGGAGATCTTCGGACCTCAGTGGGTTCTGACTGCCGGCTGCAGGCGGGCAGGAGGGCCGTGGTGGAGCGGATGGATCTGAGCCGCTGGAGCAGAAAAGTGTCCAGATGTTCAGGGAATAACTTTATCAGCTCAAAACCGACAGATTGGTTTCAGTAAACGTCCCGCAGTATAAATGGAAGAGGCGGTAATGAAGCTATATTATATTATATATTATAATATGCTGTATTACATATGAAATAATCATCTCTCGTCATAACCAGAACCCTTTGTGTGCTTTCTTGGATTTTATCTGACAGACCAACAAAGTATCGCAGAATCTTGAAGTGGAAAGTGTGCATGCTTTGCTTTTCCATGTATGTGAATATATTTTTATAAATCAGGATCATAACAATAAAAACCAGCTCCACTGCAGATCAAATGACTCCATCAGCTTCACACATCAAACTGACAGTTGGCCGGTCCTCTTTTCAGAGCAGCTCGATCAGATTGGATGGAGAGCTGTTTTGTCACAGACTCAGTTGGGTTTAGGTCTGGACTTTGATTATGCCATTTTAGCAGTTGTTTATGCTTTGATCTGAACTCTTCCACTGCAGCTCTGGCTCTGTGCTTGTGTTGTCCTGCTGGAAGTGACAGATCTGCCCCAGTCTCTGTTCTTTGGCTTCCTCCAGCAGGTTTTTTTTCCTGGTATCATCCGTCTCATCACCTCCAGTCAGAAAATCCTACCCACAGCATGATGCTGCCTCCATTATATTTCTTCTACGTTTCCTTAGCTTTAGAATTTCTTGCTCGTTTTTCCAACCATATCTTCCTTGTTGCTCTTATTCTGCTGAAGCTCAGATGTGTGTCTGAGAGCTGGCTGGAAACAGCTGTGAATCTCTGCGGCTCCTCCATGGTTACCATGGTTACCACGGCTGCTTCTGTATAGAAATTCTCTTCTTGGTCGGCCATGTCTTGGCCCGGTAATGAGTTGCACTGGATTTTTATTCTAGCATCAGAGTAAAGGGGGAATGGCTGCAAATGTCTTCCACACTCTTTAGGTTTTTATTTTTGTTTATTATTAAACTCCTTCCACTTCCCTGCTCTGCTACTCTGTGTCAATCTGTTAAGTCTCCATTAAATGATCTGATGTTTTTAGGAAAAATAAATAAATATTGAAAACAGGGTGAATGCTTTAGCTAAACACAGAGACACGTGTGAAGCATTGTGGCAATGCTACTGTCATGTTCTTCATTATTTAACATGAATATTTTGATATGCTATATTTGACTCTAGAGCAGAGGTGTCCAAAGTGCGGGCCAGGGGCCATTTGTGGTCCCATGACTGATTTTGTGTGGCCCCTGAATGACTTAAATTAATCCCAGCAGTGCAGGTGGTTGATGCACATGGAAAGTTTTTTTTCTAATTAGAACAAAACAATGACCAAAAATTAAAATCTTCTTACAAAAATGTCAGCTTTTTTATTTTATTTATTTTATTTTTATTTTATTTGTCTTTTAAAGCAGCAGTATTATGTATCTTGCAGACATCTTGTGCATTTTTACTGCTGAAGGTATTGTGCTATCAAATATTACTTTAAAAAATGGACTTTATAATTTAATGGCTTGAAATTGGGCCTCTGTCTCTTTAAAATCTCCTGCTCTTTCTGAAACTCCGCCATCAGGAAGTCGTCAAAACATGGCTCCTCTATTAACCCTTTAACAACATTTTTAGCAGCGTTGCTCCTATAATGAGCTCAGCAGATGCTCAGTTCCACCAGGTGTTTGCTGATTGCTGCTGGCTAGTCTGAAGGAGCTGAATGGGGGAGTCACTGGGGAGGGCTGCTCTGAGAGGCAGAAGCTCAGAAACTTATAAAGGAGGAGCTGCATCTTGAAGGCGGGGTTAGGTAAACCCAGATGTTTTGCACAGCTGAATGGTTGCCATGGAGATTAAAGGATTTCTTAAATATGCATGAACGTATCAAGGCAACGGTCCAGGTAAATCTTAGATGAGGGAATAACATTATAATATTGTGTAAAGCTCAAAAAGGCAGATTTTACATAATACTTCCCCTTTAACAGCCAAACTTTCTGCTTTCCCTTTAATTTCTTTGTAGATTGGATCACATCTATTCATTGATTTCTACACTGAAGCAGACTTTAGAGCTCCAAGATCTGCTTTTAATTACGTTATTAAAACTTTCTAAACAAAGCTGACCTAAATCTTGTTTTTGTTGCCGAGAGTGGACTAAATCTTAAAATAAATGAATAAAGGTTTTGCCTTTTTTTCTTTAAGGAAAACATGTGAAAACCTTTTGAATTTTGGATCTACAATGATTTACAAATTCCTTTCCTACAAAAAGAAATCTACTTTCTTTGTGTAATCAAAATACTACATGCTAGTTTATTGTTGAGCAGAAAAAAAAATCTCAAAACTTTGTGTAAATTTTAGTTTTTAAAAATGTTTTTTTTATTTTATTTTTTGGTCCATGTTTCCGACATGCTTGAACAGCCCTGCTTTACTGCTGCAGAACTGCAGCTGATTATTAACACTGGCTGTGTTTCTAAACATAGATAAATATAACCATATTTCCACCATATTTCAGGATGTTAAATCATCACTTTTCATGCTGAACTGTAATATGTGGAGTTTGCATGATACAGGTGAGTCACTTTTCTTCTAAAAGAATTTTGGGTCTGAAGCAAAACAAACCTGGACCATGTTCCCCTTTAAACTTGACTTGCTCTCTTCTCTGTGATGGTTTAAACAAAGTCTGTGGAAGGTTTACAGCCTTCTGCCTCACTTCCTGTTTGGCACTTGTGTGTATATTTTCCAGCCTGGATGGATGAGAGCCATGAGCAGCTGGTATGTTAGTATGAGAGCTATGTGGAGCTGCCAGCCGGCTGCAGAATCTGGTGTGTAGGTGAGGGCTCCGGCTCAGACTGAGTTACACCAGGATGGAGACTTTTAGGACCCAGATGAGAAAACACAAGGACCTACAGACACTGACGGGGTCAGACTTCTGTTTACCTCCGTCAGATTTTTAGGCCTGTGTAATGCTCCTGAATCCTCAGAAGGTTTTCCATGCAGGTTTTTTTGTTTTTGCGCTGTGCAGCCGGGGAAGTTCTTTTCAGTCCAAATTGCTTCGTTCCGCTCCGACTCTTTTCATGTGCTTGTCTGGAGAGTTGGATCAGGTCCACCAGAAAGGCCTCGGCCCGGCCCACATTTCAACCCAGGACCTTCTGGCTCCGAGGCAGCAGCTCTGACAGCTGTGTCACTGTGCTTGGTCTGACACGCAGGAAATCGACACATTTATACAGTGCAAAAGTTTTCATTCTCCTGGAGATTTGTAGTCAACACAACGCACATTGATTTAAAAGTATATTATGATTATCTGTAGTTTGCCTCATCACAGCTCGAGTTTCTGTCCAGCTTATAGATCACTTTGGCCTTTTCAGTTATTAATACACTCAAAGATCACATCCATTGTAATGAGTTTCTTTTTACTCACAAATATATAATTTTTTTTAGATTTTAACAATTGGACCAAAGGTTCATGAACTGGATTTGATTTAGATTCCAAAAAAGCATTGAAATTGAATTTCAATGGTTTGAAAATAGCATTAGAAATCCTATTTCCAATTCATTTTTATGCAATGAAGGCATTTCATGAAATAAATGCATCTCTGTGTATAAACTAGGATTTGAATAATCTGTATGTAATCCAGCAGAATGCAGTCCAAGTTTTGAGTGAATCCATGTTGGTTCAGATGTCCAATACCAAAACCACAAGCCAGCTCTATCAGTGTTTCAGTTGTTGACTTATAAACAACAATAAACCTAAAGAAGGCAAATGTTATGTACTTGAATGTCAATAAAACCAGCAGAAAATCCCATTAAAGACTTGAAAGATATAGAAGTCTGAACTGGAAAGCATGTAGAAACCATCAACAGAACCCAACAACAGTCTTCAGAATATTTCAGCTCCTAACACGTTTTCCTCCAAGATTGTCATACATACAACATCAATATAATGTGGGAACTACTTCCCTTTTTACTTCAAAATAACAGTATGTCAAGCTTAATGGGGTCTGGATGTTTTCATCCTGAGGAAACGCCTCCATCTTGCCAACTCACTCCACATCCCAGACATGATGTGGGGTAGGCTGCGTGGGCGTGTGCGTGTTACACACTTCCTGTACCTTTTTGTCAGTTTTGGAGGGACATCCAGTTCTTGGTAATATGCATGTTGCTTTAAATTGAAATCCCTCCGATGCTGTAGAAAGCGGAGGACGGGGCTTTTTGGTCAAAGGTGGAGCTTGGAATATATCCACTAGATCTGCTGGCTTATATTTGCACTGGGTTTTTAAAATATTTCTATAAAACACTGAAGCTTGTTTTAAGCTGGGATGTCCAGGTTATTGGTGATGTTAAAGGTGCAAAAAAAAAGAATAAAATTATGTATTATCGTCTAGGTTTTAATACATTACCAAGACCCGGCATTTTTAACAAGACCTTTTATTCAATCTTCTTCTGCTGGTATAGATGATCAGTGCCTCCAGGATGCTTCAACGTTTTTTTTTATGATTGTTTTGGCATAAAATTACTTATTTTGCAGCAGCTTTTCCAAAATGTTGTGGTCACAGTTGAACAGTTTTTTTTTTTTTTGCCATAACACAGTCCTCTTATTATTGGGAGTTACGTGGCAAATATTCTTCTTATGGTGGTCAAATAAAATCTAGCTAGCAAGTGTAACTCATCATGAGACGACGGCAGACGGTGTTTGGAGTTTGAAAAACAAATGCTGCGGTCACCGCATCTTACTTTTACAACCACGAGCAAACACAGCATTTTAAAATGACATGTTAAGCTCTAACTTTTTTTTGAGTAAAACTGAAACTAAAAACTAAAAAACGGGTCCTGTGGAAAGAGCGTGTGACCCATGAAGTAAAGACCAAAACTAGAGCCATGAAGTCCTGTCAAAATAAGATTGGAAAATATTTCCTATATTATACTGTACTTGCTGACGTGAGTCTCTCAAAGTCAACTAACTACTAGTATTTCAAAATATTTTACTCAGAAACAAATTTGCCATTTATTTTATATTACCAAAAATGTGCCAAAAAGGTTAAACCAACTCTTAAATCTAGCTCCAAATGGTCGATGCTCCTGGTTTTGGTTAGCGATAGCTGCTAATGTTGTCTAAAGGTTCTTGTTCCCATGATGCAAAGTGTAAAGGACAAATCACAGAAAAAAAACCTGTAAAAAATCATAAAATTCCTTTGCATTTCTACAGTACGTTTACCAGTTTTTTATAGTGTGGTTGTATAATGTCTTTTAAGATTTCATTTAGTTGGTGGCAGCAAGTTGCATTTACTGAATACGTGAATGAAGGCGTCTGCTGTGGTGCCTGATCACTTGTGAATCTTCTGTGTGACACAACAAAGACTCAACAGTAATTAAACAGGCGTCTGTCTGTGTGTATGTGTGTGTTGAGCGTATTAATTATGTCTGCATGAAGCTGGCATCCTCCGCTGCTCTGCTCATCACACTCCACCCTCAACCACATGCATGTGCTCTGCATGCACGCAGCAGCGCGCCGGGCGCAGACGCTGTAATGAGACGCTCGGGCGAGGGCGGCCAAACAGTCCTCATTTTGTTTATGAGCCTCATAAGATGATGAATGTCATTCACTGTCCCCCTTCTACAGCCTCTACCAGCTCTGTTCACGGCGTAAACAGAGCTTTCTTCACTCTCTGCCTGTTTCCTGCTGGGATTTCTTCAGTTCTGAACAAAATCTCTGTGAACCCTGGGATTTGTTTCATGACGCTGAAAGGACATCTGTCAAAATAATCAAATAAAACACACATCTGTTTGGATGTTGTTGTTTTTTTTTAGAATTTTTCACCATTTATTTTGAAAACTTTAATGCCAGAATGACATCCTGAGGAAAAGCGATTCCTTAAAAAACATCGTGGCAACATGACGTCTTGTCTCACTATATCCTGTAAGATGCTCCACTTTTATTGTCAGCAACCCTATAGTGAGAAAGTCCAGTACAGAGTGCTGAGCTATTTCCTAAGTATGACCAGAAACATTCCTAAACCGGCCTTATGTGGAGATGTGGATGGGAACCGTGTGAGGTCAGATATATTGGAGATAAGGTGAGATTATGGAACAGGTTTAATAAAATGTCGGATCACAGATTCACAAAACACATTTTCTGTTGGGACTTCTGTAACGGATATATTTTGTTAAATAGTTGCTTGGTAAAGTTCTTGATGTTTATTCAGATTTATTTTAGTTTGGTGATGAAGACAAACTGAGGATTGTGTGTTTCAATTAGCTCAGTATGTTTCAGAAGCTCTTCCAGAGAGGACCCTTTATGTGTAAAGGATGTTATTGATGTGTTTGTGTCCCATTAGCCCACTGGGACCGGGCAGCTTTAATCAATCAATCAATCAATCAATCAATCAATCAATCAATCAATCAATCAAATCGTATTTGTATAGCACATTTCAGCAGCAAGGTATTTCAAAGTGCTTTACATCATATCAAACACAGAAACACAATGCAACATAGAATCAATAATCAAAACACAGCATTAAGTCAAGTTCAATCAATAAATTTGTAATTGATTACGTTTCAAATACAATTCTGAACAGGTGGATTTTTAGTCGAGATTGCATCCATAAAAGGTTTACCTGTTAAACTCCTACTGTGTTATATGGAACAAAATACCTGTTGCTATTTTTATTCCCACTCACAATCACACAGTTTAAAACGATGTAAACAGCATTTTAATGGGCTTCTGGCACAAGGCTCCTACACCTCTTTCACGGAATTTCGCTCTGGGACTCCGCCGTCCCTCACGGATTTTTGTGCAATTTCAACATAGAATCAACAATCAGACCATGACATTAAGTCAAGTTCCATCATTAAATGTGTAATTGATTACGTTTCAAATACAATTCTGAACAGGTGGGTTTTTAGTCGAGATTTAAAGGAAGTCAGTGTTTCAGCTGTTTTACAGTTTTCTGGAAGTTTGTTCCAAATTTGTGCTGCATTGATGGTGAATGATGGTGAATGACTAACTTTTTTTCCATAGTGACAAAAACCACTGGCTGTGGTCACAGTTACTCCAGATAAATAATGACATTAAGAATTTGCACTTAAATTCTAAATGAACAGCTGATGCACTATTAGTTTATACTTGACCAGCACCAGCTGAGCTACAGGATGCAGACCCTCTGGTTTTAATGGTTTTACTGGGAATTGACTCAGAGACATTTGAGCATCTGAGCGTTTCTTGAAAGAATCAGAAGAAGTCTGTGTGTTGCATAACCTAAATGAGATTTTCATTGTTCCATAAAACGAAAGGAGTTCCTAAAGTTTTTGAAAGACCCCATTGCGCCTCAAGACTGGAAAAATCTGCAGAAAGTAGGAACATTTAATCTCATTGTGATCTAATTTCATCATCTCTTTCCTCTCTCTGCAGCACAAAGGTCGCAGTAAGTTGATGCAGTCGTATGTGATGAGTTCCCGGCGCTGCTTCCTGCTTCCGTGCGTCCTGGTGCTGCTGCTGGTTCAGGTCCAGTCCAGACCAGCCACAGAAGACAAGGACACAGGTCAGAGCCTTCGTGTGCTTTATCGCACAGAAACCACAGCTGATAAAGTAATTCAGCTGTCTGTTTGACGTGATGGAGTTTAGTTAAAGATTGAGGGTAAAACTCAGAGAAAAGCAAAGTTGGCCATAAAAACCAGAGTTCTGTCGGGTTCTTAGTTCCAGGTTCGTGGTTTTTTGTTCTGCTCTGTAAACAACAGTAACTGGGAGGTCCTGCTTATTTTTCTAACAGGCTGTTGAACACTTTTGCAGGGATGTTTTGATAGATGAGACAACATGCTGGATGCATTGCTGCTAGCATAAACCACATGTGTACCACATGTGTTTGCACATGGTCACAGTCTCATTCAGCTCTTTCTTGCTATTGTTACAGCTGCAGTAGGACACTTTTACAGAAATACATACAGTATGTATTTGTTTGACATATTTGTTCCAACTGTCACTATGCTGTGACCTTATGATTGTTTCTGAGCCGGAGGGCCACAGGGAGGAGGCACAGGAGCTCAATTCTTTTCACCGATTATCTGTCTCATACCATGGTGCCAGGACACACAGGGACAGTTTGAACAAATATGTAAAAAATAAATACTTTTAGAAATGTTACCTATTGCAGCTTTACCAAAACAGATTTCTTTTATTTCACACAGAAAAGTTAGTTTTGTACAAACTGTTAGTTCTGCCACAAACTGTCACACAGTTTGTGGCAGAAATGGACCCAAACACAGACAGGAGTTTCATATTGAAGGTATGATTCTACACAAACAAACCCAGAATATCTAAAGCTCTGCAGGCCTCACTGCTTCTGCTAAGGTTCATATTTATGAGTCATAGAAGGGTTCCAAGGCTGAAGATTTCTGCAGACCCAAAAGAACAAAAATGCTTATTTCATATTCTCCAAAAAATTGTATTTTAGGAAAATATTCTGTTGACTGTCGAGACAAGAGAGGAACTCTTTTTAGGTGTGCATCCTGTTATATGTATAGACGGTGTGACACCAACACGGCATTTCAGAAAAAGGACATCAGCAGTTAAGCAACCTGATACTAGTGACAATCATCTGAAGCCCAAATCAACCAGTGAAACTAAAATGGAGATTACGGACCGGCCTAGTCGAAGTCTGGAATTAAATCTGATATAGATGCTGTGTCATGGCCTCAGACATGCTGCTCTGCACAGTGTGACTGAATTAAAACCGTTCAGCTAGAAGCACAGGGCTAAGCTGGCTGGGATAGCTTCAGTCCTTCATAAGAGAATTCAGCATTTTTAAACCAAATTTTGCCTTCACTCAGGTTTTCTTTGTCTGATTTAACACGTGTTTAAAGTTCTGAGACATTTCAGCGCAACATAAAAAGCAACAGGAGAGGAAATCTGTTTGAAGGCACACGTCGGTACTAGAGCATCTGAAACGCTGGCAGACAGCACGCTGCTGCTGAGGCCACTTTGTGTTTACTGCTTAGCATTCCCATGACCGGCCTGCCTGCTGCTCTGCTCTCTCTATGGAACTAGTGCAGAAATGCATCACATTACAGAGCTCACTGTGTCCCAAACCTTGACCAGTAAACCATTGAGTTTTTTTTTTTTTTCCATGAACCATTCAGTCCCAATTGAGTTGTTTTGCATGGCTTCGTTGTTCTCCATAAAGGCTCTGAGCTGAGCAACAGTTAGGCTTACTCAGTTCCTCCAGGATGTCGGGATGGTTTTTTGTGATTGTTGTTGCCTTAAAACTACTGATTTGCCAAAGTGGTAAATTCTTTAAAGTCTTATTTTCGCCGTCTTTCAAAAAGTTGAAATCGCTGCACATGACCTTCCCAAAAAAGACACAGGATTTTAACATGGTTCGTGATTAAAGTGAACATTTTCAGGGTCCATCTTGACAGAGCAGCTTTACACAAATCAAATCCTGTCCTGAGGAGAGGTCAAAGTGCAAAAGAATAATTCCATATTGTCTCATCCAGGTTAACATGAACTGTAGACACAGTAGAAGTCAATCCTTCAGAACATCTCAGATTAATGTTATGAAGATTAATGTTGCTCTTTAGCGCCACTCATGCTTTCATCTCACAGGTTTTCAAGAGATGTTGTGAAACAGGAAGTTAAATTAGAAGGGGGCGAAGGGGATTGGTCAAAATTCTGCTGAGTTTCAGTGATTGGTCAGAAAATAAGAAAATACTAAAAATGTTAAGGTGATTGGTCAGATTTACGGAAAAGTTGTCATGACTGATGAAAACTGCAAGTTTGCGCAACATTTGCGATTGATAAGTTAATTTGCATTAATAGTTGACATCAGAACCTCACAACTGCCTGAAGGAACTGAGTGGTGTCACAACATAAATGATTTTCAAAACTTACCAGTATATATAATCATTTCAGGGACCAACTAGTTAGCTACTTTGCTGAACCTCTTTGACCATTCAACCTGTATGTAGGAAGAGACGGACAATTAAACTAATCTGAGACAAAAACTGAATCGGCTTTCTGCTGTCTGACAAAATAAAATTCAAATTGAATGTAATCATCTCCTCATGTTCTGGATTCACACCACTGAAACTGGTTTCCCATGCTCCTCTGCTCACTGAAGTCCTGAAGTCAGCTCTTTTTGAAAGTGGTCTCGGCTTCTTTACGAACCGTTTGGCTCTCGTTCAGAGGGCCCGCCTGCTCTCATTTGTTTTCCTGTCTGATCTCAGCTGTGGTTGTATGTATTCCAGTTTGTGCTCTTATATAAAGGGCTAAAAAACCTTCCAAAAGAGTGAATTCTTTAACAGGATGGTGACTTTTTCTAGGTTTGGCTGATTTTGGCGCAGAGGCGTCTGAAAATGGTTAAAGGAATTTTTCTTTCTTTTTTTTTCTTCTCTTTTTTTTATGGCGTAACCATGGTTTGGCTCTGTGGGTGCTGGTTATGGTCTGTAGATTCCGCCCAGACACAGGAACACAGGAACACATGCACCCTGTCGCTCTCTCTTATGGGCTCACTGTGCCAACCGGCTTAGCATAAAGCTGCACTTTCAGGCACCATTTATGCTCCTTCCTCTCTCCCTTTGTTTATGAATATGCATGTATACGTCTAGCGTGCCTGTGTGTATTTGGTTGTGTTTCACCAACCATCTGGGCTCCAGCTGACTGTCTGTAGCACCATTGTAAACTCTTGTTTTCATCTCAGTCAAGAATCCATCAGATCTCGTCTCTCTGCTCCAACCCCCTTTTATAAACAAGGCCTGCTTTCAATTTCCCAGCTCCCTCTGCTCTGCTGCGTGCTTTCTGAAATCACACCACTTCTCTGAATTCAGAGGGAAACAGAAGTTCTGGTCATGCCTAGAAAGTGGTCAGTGTTAGAACCTCAGCAGCATATTTGTGACTATGGTCAGTGTTGGTGACCATCTGGGCTCCAGCTGACTGTAGCAGAGACCAATGTGAGATTGACCACATTGGTCTCAGAAAGAGAGTTTCTATTATAAGGGCAGTATTATGGAAAATCTACTTTTTGGAGCTTTACTTCATGTTATAATGTTATCCCTTCATCACAAACATACCTGGACTGTTGCTTTGATTCTTTCATGCATGTTTATGAAATCCCTGAATGTCCCATGGCAACCATTCAGCTGTCCAAATGTCTGTGCGGACCTAGCCCCGCCTTCAAGGACAAAGCTCCTCCTCAGGAGCTGCAGCTTCCAAGCTTCTGCCTCACAGAGCTCCTTCAGACTAGCCAGCAGCAATTAGCAAACACCTGGTGGAACTGAGCATTTGCTGAGCTCATTATAGGAGATACTTCTCAGAGCAACACTGGTAAAAACGTTAAAGGGTTAATAAAGGAGCCATGTTCCTGTAGGCGGAGTTTCAGAAAGAGAAGGAGTTTTAAAATAGAGACATAATTTCAAGGTGTTAAATTGCAAAGTCAATTTTCTTTTAAGTCATATTTGATATAAATAAGATTTTCATAACAACTGAAGGAAACAAAGTTACTTGATTGTGCAATAAAATGGCACTATGTGTCTGGAAAATACATAAAACTTCCCCCTTTGAAGAAAATTAAGGGCAAAGCCTTCTGAAGTCAGAATTCAATTGGAAAAGTCGGTTTCTACTCAGACCAGTATGACTGCAGACGATACATTATAATGTTACTACTGCTACAATTATCTATCAGAAGTTATTCAGAAATGTCCCAAGGAAGGAACAACCAGCTGCAGGATGGGAGCCGAGGTGTCTTGAGGAGAACAGGGGCGTTCAACCCAACATTACTGCAACCCAAATGTCTGAAAAGGTAACTGAAAGGTGTCAGGATACACAGTCTGTTGTGCAAGGGACTCCATGCACGTCATAATATTATGCTTAATTTGTATTAAAAATGTACAATGAAATTCATCATCCATGTCCACATGATGAAGACATTGCTGTAATGAATCAAAACACAACTGGGTAAGGATGTTCTCCAGTCTGCATTCTTTCTGCTTGGTAACCAATCAACTTGCACACTTCTTCCAATTTCAGTTTTTGCCTTTTCTTCTGACATGCAACATCATCAAGGTGATTTAAAGGAGTACTGACACCATCTTAAACATAAAACATGGCCTCTCTCCCCCGGCTGAAAGGATGTGTGTGTTTTAAGCTTGTTGGTTATGGTCCAGATTAATGGGGAGGATCTCTGTGAAGTGGTTGGGGTGTAACTGTGCTTAGCGATAGCGCCCGTATGTCTCCTGCAGCAGCCTGAGCAAAAGCACTGACAGTTTCTTTGCACTGAGGTCAGAGGTGGATCCTCAAGCTGCTTTTATTTCTCTTAAAACACCTTTATGGCTGTTTCTCCTACTTCTTCATTAAAGAAATCTATTCTAAATCTCTTTTAAAACAGATGCAGCAAAGTCTTCTGAAGACGAAGAAGATGAAGAGTCATCCTCAGAGGAAAATAAACTGTCCAACGAAATGTCAACCAGCAACGAAAAGCTCCAACGTAATTCCCTCAATGGTGTTAGGACTCCCGAACTTTTGCCTGAAATCAGTTGAGCTGTGAATGGCTGATCTTATCGTGTTTATGTTGTGGTATCTTACTCGTTAGCGCTGGCGCCGCAGTGGGTGATGCCAGAGAAGATGGAAAAGCAGCTCCATGCTGTGCCTGCCAGCAGGACTGTCAAGTTCCGCTGTCAAGCAACCGGGAACCCACAGCCCAGCCTGCGCTGGTACAAGAACGGGAAGGAGTTCAGGAAAGACCAGCGAATCGGAGGGTTCAAGGTCTGTCTGACATCAGCAGCTGCGTTTCCATTGCAAACGTGCGCAAAACTTTGTCAATAAAAGTTTATTCACGTGGTAAGTCATTAAAAAACATGCCGCGCCATCATCCCACCAACTACTTCCTGTCTTCTTCTTCTTTGCGTTTTGAGTCAGTGCCGACATCCGGTTGTTGATCATGTGACTCGTGTGATGTGAAAAAAGTGCTTCCATGTAGCAAAGAAAGCGAATTTTGATAAGGGCAAAAAACAAATTCATCCTAACACTAAAACTTATCTTTTCTCTTTTTTTTAAATTGGCATGTTTCAAAAAAACTTAAGCGAACTTATTTGCAAATTGTCAAATTGAGCAATTATACAGTCAATGGAAACGCAGCTACAGTAGGAACAGTATATCTGGTTTTAAAGAGATATATTAAATCTTATGCTCTTTAACAGTTCAGAGAACACATGCTCATAATGGAGTCAGTGGTTCCTTCTGATAGAGGGAACTACACCTGTGTGGTGGAGAATGTACATGGCAGCCTGAAACACACCTTCCTTCTGGACGTAATCGGTGAGATATGTTGATGTTCTGGGCATCAGAATGACCCTTCTGTACCGAGTGCCCTCCTGTGTCACACCACTTTTCTGCATATCCTCCTGTCCTTCATCCAATCTCTTCTGATCTTCCACTTTTCTTCCTCCAAGACCTTAGGCGTGAAAATAGCCTTCCTTTCCAAAGATTTAGGCAAATACAACACAGGACATTCCTGATCCTAGCATATTTACTTTTATATCCAATAGAGTTTTTATGCTTTAGTGTACTGGACGTTTTGAAGTGTGCTACTAAGTGCAGCTTTTGACCTTCTTCTGACGTTTGTCCAAATGTCTCTGCTGCAGAGCGTTCTCCTCACAGGCCCATACTGCAGGCGGGCCTGCCGGCCAATCAGACAGCTGTTGTTGGAACCAATGTGGAGTTTGTGTGCAAAGTGTTCAGTGACCCGCAGCCTCACATCCAGTGGTTCAAACACATAACCGTCAATGGCAGCAAACAGGGAGCAGACGGACACCCATTCGTCATGGTTCTCAAGGTACGCAAAGCACACAGGTGGTGTTTTTTGTAAATTTAGTTTCCATCAATTGACATTAAGCAAATTTCAGTCTGAGCTTTATCAGACTGAAAAAGCTGGATATCAATGTCTTAGCTTAGCAAAGACATTGATACCCTAAGTGTATCAATGAAAGTGTTTGGTGGATTTATTGAAGCTGTATTGGTCTCTTGAGGTGAAGAGAGAACCAAGCTGTTAGATGGAGCTTTCAGTTTTCCACTGAGTCTACACAGAGTGACATGGGCAACTGTCTAGGGTGGCATCTTGTGGGGGTCATCATGACACCCCCAGCTCCACCCGGCTTACTCAAGGGACTGCAACATTCCAGCCCTCAAAAAATAACAAACCCAGAAACCTCATTAAATTTGCAAATGACTTTAGGAAAAAAAAAACAAGCCCACAGTCGCTGATGATAAGAAGACTTGGCAGCACTGGCTACAGGTCTATAAGATAATTGTATGGTTATGGTGGAGCCACTGATGTCACACAACAAATTCTATTGACTGGGGGACGGAAAAATGGTTTTGCTTTCGACAGACATGAGGCATACAAATGCATCACGTTTGTTGTTGCATTAGACGGCAAGTTGAAGGATTTGGGTTTGACCCCGTCTGTCCAGTGAGAGTCCAACTGCTGCTGGAGCCGCTCTCCTGAATACTCCAGACCATAAAATAGAACTCCGAACCGCACCGGCCCATGCCTTACCGCTCTGTGGAAGCTGAGCATAACACTGTTGTTACAGTCAGTGTGCAGAAGAGGATTTGTATGCCAGTGGGCTGTAATGATTTACTGTAGTGGTGGCCGAGCTGGTTTCTGCTGCATGGCACTGGTCTCATTTTTCTTTCTCTGGTCAGCAGACAGTCAGATTGGGTTTGTAGGAAGTGGTGGGATAATGAGGAGAAACAATTCAGCCTCTTTTTCAATTACAGAAGATTTATTTACCAGTCAAGTTGAAGATTGAGATTTGTACTATTCTTTTAGCAGAGTAGAGCTAACCATACCAACTCTGAGAAATGTGTCTGTGTTCCTGAGTAATCTGTAGGTTTTAATTTAAAGAGTTAACATCCACCTGCATACCCTGTGAATCAGGGCTCTCAAACTCCAGTCCTCGAGGGCCGCAGTCCTGCAACTTTTAGATGTGCCCCTGCTGCACCACACCTGAACAGAATAATTAGGTCATTAGCAAGACTCTGGAAAACTGATCTACACAAGGAGGAGGTAATTAAGCCATTTCATTCCAGTGTTTTGTACCTGTGGCACATCTAAAAACCGCAGGACTGCGGCCCTCGAGGACTGGAGTTTGAGACCCCTGCTGTGAATGCTGCTGTTTGTATGTCTGTTTCAGACATACAACATTCTGTGTTTGTTTCTGATCTGGAGTTTTAATATCTATGTTGCCGTCAGGCTGCAGGTTTGAACACCACAGAAAAAGAAATGGAGGTTTTGACTCTGAAGAATGTCTCCCTGGATGATGCTGGAGAGTACACCTGCCTGGCAGAGAACTCCATTGGAGTGTCTTACCACTCGGCGTGGCTCACTGTGGTCGATGGTATGTTTACATGGAACCCCATGCACACCATAATTCAGACTATCTCCTCTCCGGTCACCATGACTTCTCTCTCCTCAGAGTTACTGCCCTCACCGGTGCCCTCGCAGACATACTTGGAGATCTTCATCTACTGCCTGGGGTTTTTCGTCATCATCATTCTGACGGTCTCCGCAGTCATGTGTAGGCTCTGCTGCGCCCAGAAGAAAAGGGACTTTAACAGCCAGCTGGCAGTGCAGAAGTTAGCCAAGAGCATTCCTCTGAGGAGACAGGTGAGGCTGGCTGGCAGTGAGCGTTCAGATCACCTCTTCATTGTCTTCCTGATCTGATACTAAGACTCTCACATGACCCGTCTATCTCTGCAGGTTTCAGTTGAATCCTCGACCTCCCAGCAGTCAGGAATGTGTTTGATGCATCAGTCGCGTCTCTCCAGTGCTGCCACCACCATCCTTGCTGGAGTGTCGGAGTACGAACTTCCATACGATCCTGGATGGGAGCTGCCTCGTGAACGGTATGTCTTTACCCAATGTCTCCAAAAGCAGTCCAACCCCACAAAAGTTTCATTTTACAAAAAGCACCAGCAGTTTACCACGTCACATGTATGGGACTAAACAAAAAGGTGGAAGGAGTTGATCTGCTGGTGATCTGCAGATTTAGGTCTGAACCAGACCTAAATCTGCAGATCACCATTTGAGGATCTTTGGAAAGACTTGGAAAATTTGATGGTCAGGTGCTCCAACCTGAAACTGAGGCATTTTACAAAACCAAATTTAAAATTATTATATCCTCCTCCCACTCACAGTTATTCTCTACTTCCTGTTGGTCTGTTCAAGAAAAACAAATATATTGAGGTTTTGTGATTGGAAAATGTGGTTGTTTAGTGTTGAAAGTGAAACATTATCTAGACATTATCCAGTCTTATACTGACATGGGCTGAAGAGCCACTTATGGAGACGGAACACAATGTAATTAATAAAGTCAATGTCCTTAAGAACTAGACCTTAAAACCGTAACCCTTAAGAATCATCCTCAACCTTAGAGAAGATTCATCATTGGTCCTTTGTAGCAAAAAGTCTAAATGCTGCAGGTCTTATTGGTGTCCAACCCGTTGTCTACAGAGGGTTGGACTTGCTTTCATGACTTTCTGCTAAGCTATTGGCAAATCTGCATTTGTTTCAGGCTTACCCTGGGGAAGCCGTTGGGAGAGGGCTGCTTTGGTCAGGTGGTGCTGGCTGAGGCTATCGGCGTCGACAAGAACAAACCCACACGTCTAACCAAAGTGGCTGTAAAGATGCTCAAAGGTGAGAGATGACAGAAGCTATTTTTTATATATTTTTGTTCATTAAAGCTGCAGTATGTAACTTTTACAAAAGTATGTTGTTGTTCTTTTTTATATTTATTAAAACTGTCACAGTGTTGTGACAGTATAATATGAGACAGGTAATCTGTGAAAAGATCGATCTCCTCTACCTTCTCCCTGAGCTACTATTGCCATCTGAAGAAATACACCGCTCCCGACCAAAAACAACCAATCAGAGCTCACTGTTAAAGGAAAACAGTTTGTCTTCCTTCATCGTTGTTCATGCTAACTAACCTTAGCATTTGTGACAGAGTACGTTGTGGTGAAGCAGCTGTAGCTGTAGCTGCTTCACCACACCACCGTGCACACCACCGTGCCCTGGATCAGGCCCTCTGTATGTGGTGGTGGAGTACGCCTCAGAGAGCAAAGTGGCTGGGGGTGAGCATGAGAGTGATTGACAGCAGTAAGACCCTCCTCCTGGCTCTGATTGGTTGTTACTGCACCACTACACTGAGTGGTGCAGTTAGTACTGGGAACACTGGGAAAAGGCAGAGGAGCTCAATTCTTTTTTTCTCCATAGATTGTCTGTTTTATATTATAGTGTTAAAACATAATTATAATTTTAACAAATATGTAAAAAAAAATTTTTTCAATAAAAGTTACATCCTGCAGCTGATCTGTTCTGCCCCCTGCGGCAGCAGATGTTCTAATCATTGACACGTTGTTGTGCTCAGCGGACGCCACAGAGAAGGACTTGTCTGACCTGATCTCTGAAATGGAGATGATGAAGATGATAGGGAAACACAAAAACATCATTAACCTCCTGGGCGCCTGCACTCAGGGCGGTGAGTGCTGAAGTTTTTAAACGGCTGGGTTGCGTGGGGAGAGTTCTGCTCATTCACCAGTGTGTTCTCCCCCGGATGTGCCACCGTGTCCTGGACCAGGCCCTCTGTATGTGGTGGTGGAGTACGCGTCTCAGGGGAATCTGAGGGAGTATCTGCGCGCTCGCCGGCCCGCCGGGCTGGAGTACTGGAGCGGCCTGCGGCAGGCTAGTCTGGGCAGTCTGGAGATCAGGGAACTGGTGTCTGCTGCTTACCAAGTGGCTCGAGGAATGTCTTACCTTGCTTCAAAAAAGGTCAGAAAAAAAAACCCAGTGTCAGATATTGTACATGTCTAACCACTAAAAAGCTCTACTGGAAAATCACACAACACAAACAAACAAATAAAATAACCTTAGAATTTGTCTAGTTCGGTTTTTTGCTGTAATCTGTAGGCTGTTATGTTTCGTCATTTGGTTTTGTTGAGTAAAAATTGATAGAGTCCTACAAGTTTTTACAATTGCATTACATAAAACATCCAACTTGGTCAGACAAAGTAAGGGATAAAATGCAGCAGACAGACAGAACCGACTTCCTGTCGGTTTTTGTGCCTCTGTTAGCTTTGTTGGCTAACAAACCTGTGAGCTTAGCTTATAAAGTCGGGTTCTGAAGGATCACACTTTCTCTTTCCCTTAATGATTTCTTAAAATAATAAAATAAAACTTGCAATTTCAGCATTCATTCACTGGTTCTGTTTTGTTTCAGTGTATTCACAGAGACTTAGCCGCCAGGAATGTGCTGGTCACTGAGGACAACGTGATGAAGATTGCCGACTTCGGCCTGGCTCGAGACATCCATCACATTGACTACTACAAGAAGACCACTAATGTAAGCCTGACTGTTTTAAGGAAGCTTGTTGTAGACTTAGTAACAGTATGACCGGATGCTAATGTGCCTGCAGGGCCGGTTACCCGTGAAATGGATGGCTCCTGAAGCCTTGTTCGATCGGATATACACACACCAAAGTGATGTGTGAGTTATCTACTACTAGTTTTTTGTTTGTTTGTTTTATACCATCTTTGAAGTTAGTCATAAGTATCAGTGCTTTCAAGCTTCTTAAAGCTCAAAAATTGAGCAGGAGACTGACGCAAATCTCTGCAAGGCTGGTTACTGCTTGGACCTCTAAAGGTACAGTTGTGTGAAAGTTGGGGTTGGAACTTAAGTTAATTCATTACTTGGATAGTCACCCATTAAAAAGTTAACACAAATAACTGCTTGTTTTTGTTTTTTATTACCTCCAAAAATCCAGAGCTTTGTATACGTGTTTCTGGTACGACATGATTCTGCTGCACAAGCGACATCCGCAAACAGCAGGGATGGACAAGCAAAGCCACGACTCTTGGGCCACTGGGGGTTAATATTTGTCTGATTGGAAACTGGAAAAGCCTATAGTTGTGTTCAAGTTTTGCTCTAAAAAGCTAGCTTATCAGCAAAACTATTCAAGCCTAAAACAGCATCTCAATGCTAAACGTGTAGCAGCTAATGCTAATGTCAGCATCCACAGTCCACTTTCCTAAAGAAGCTCCATGAATGATCAGAGCTTCCTGAAACTCTAGAAAACTGAATGAATAACAACAATAAATATCTTTGTTGTTATTGTTTATTTATTCAATAATTTAGCACAATAAAGGATTTTTGAATTTAAAATTTAGCTTATTTTATCGATTAATTAATTAGCCCCTGTAATTAACTAAATCAATTTCAGAAATAAATGGACTCCCACCACTGGTTAAATTACAAGAGGAGGACATAAAAACCACCACCACTCTTAAGGCAACGTTCAGATTCTCTTGTTGAGTCGATGAAGAACGGGAGTGAAAGGACTGAATTGGTCCATAGTCTGTTTCACGCTAAATACGTCCTGCAAGACATAATGTGGTAAGAAAACCTGTCCACAGTAACTACTTAAAAGAAACTAAGAAAAATGAGTAAGATAAATGCCTAAAATTGCATTCAGTCATTATGCAGTTTTATTCTATGTTTGCCCAGCATTATTTTTCCATCAGATAGTTTCTCTCCAGGGTTACACTTTTCTAAACCTGGACTTCTGTTTGCAGTTCAATCTCCACATTCTACTCGTTGATCCTATGTGCTGCCGCTGCAGGTGGTCCTTTGGCGTCCTGCTGTGGGAGATTTTTACCCTGGGAGGCTCGCCTTACCCCGGCGTGCCGGTGGAGGAGCTCTTTAAGCTGCTGAAGGAGGGACACCGCATGGAAAAACCCTCCGCATGCACTCAGGAGCTGTGAGTGCATACACACATTGACTTCCCTCCTCCTTAACTCCATCTGCAGATGTCCTAAAACAGCTGTCTTTATGATTTTTAATATTTCAGGTATCTGATGATGAGGGAATGCTGGCATGCTGTTCCAGCACGGAGGCCCACCTTCCAGCAGCTTGTAGAAGACTTGGATCGAACGCTTTCCAATATGGCCAACCAGGTAACAAACTTGCAACTTTGGAGGAATTGTTGTTTATATTCAGCTGCAGTCAGATTTATTTGAATGGCTCTTTTTTCCAGGATGGGGATGATTACACAGCATTTAGTTTCAATGATTTCTAAATGTAACACTTGGGTGTAAACTTTTCTTTATTGAATCCACACTCGGTCAAAATTACATATGCAGCCTCAAATAGAACATAAATTCACCTAAATTGTTTTGTGACGTGCACTAAAGGTTTTAGAGAATATTTTAACCTGATAAGGGAAAAGAACTTTTAACTTTATGGTTGATAATCATGATTGGATGCGACTCGTCGTTTCTCTTCGCAAACACAACAGGAACTGTTTGATATCAGTCACCAGGTCGACCAATGGCCCCAAAGACAGGAATGTTCTAATAACTTGTCAAAGATCAGAGATCTGTAGATGTTTTTTTAGTATTAGAAAAGTTGGTCATAGCTAACAAAATAACAAAAACTAAAATTTTAAAAACATTTTCAATAAGTAAAATAAATAAAAACAGTAATTAATGGGGGAAAACTATAAATAACCGGAACTATATTGTGCATTTATAAAACTAACTAAAACATACTGAAATTATATTTTTTTTATGTACTGTGTTTTTGTGTTTATGAATCTGTTTATTAGCTTTGTGAACTGATGGATTTTTGTCGATAAATTACAGTTCTCCATTCTCCTCCTGGTGGAGGTGAAGTGTTTTTCTGTAGGTATTACTGTACAAAGTGGTGACAATAACTTAAAATGTTTACCTTCAGTTTCTTCATCTTTACTTCATCCATTTCAACGCAGCCTGTTCTGATTGGTCAGTTTATCTGACAGTCAAGGCAGAATGTAATGCAGCTCATTTTCCGTTTGTAAACCAGCCACTTGCATGATGCTAATGCGCTTTAATGTGTCACCTTATTAAAGTTGAAGGCCAGCTCTAACTCTTTCTTGCAGGAGTACCTGGACCTGGCCGTCCCTCTGGTCCAGTACACATCGGTCTGTGGCTCTGCCTAGGCTCACCGTACCTCGACGGCGTCGTCCTGGGAACGTTTACTTCCTGTTTCCTGTGCAGCCCGGTCCAGCCTCAGATGAGGCCGCCGGGCAGAGTGACCGACGGAGCTCAGACGAACCGTTTCACTGCTGTGTGATGTAAAGACCAGCTGGACTGAACTGGACTCCCTCAGACAGGAAACGCAGCGTCCTGCTTGGACAGAAGGAGAAGACGTACCTCAGACACTGAAGGAGGACATTTGTCCCGTGTGTCTATAATAATGTACTTCGTGTGAATATTGTACACATTAGTCTGTTTCATGTTAAGTATCTGTCTGGTTGTGTTACAGTGACATGAAGTGGAATGGATAGAAAAGTGGACAGCAACATGTTTTGATAAATCTGTGTAGTTATTATTCTTTATTTGTACAGTTGGATTCCTGCTCCTCAGCAGAATAACTCATCACGCATAAAATACTCTCAGAAACATACTTTTTTGATTTATTCTGTTTGTTTTTCTGTAAAAAACAAAATAATACATATTGCACTTATTCTCCATGGGCTGCTACTGTTAAACAATGAGCTTTAAGTTGGATGTAAAATAACTAAAGGACAGTATTAAAAACAATATTAAAAAGACGTCAAACCAATGTTGAAAAGCATGTCTTGTTTTCATTTTTGTTCGTTGATAGGTATTTTGTTTACCTAAATACAAAGAAAGAACCACAGACAACATTTATGAGTTTTCAACCAAGCTTCTACAGAAGGAGAAAACATAGAAACCACTTCTCCAAGGTGTTTACCATGCGTTCTGACTCCCTGCAGCAGAGCCTGTCTTTTTATTAAGCAGGAGAAAGAAGGGAGTCGAGAGTGAAATGTGGGAGAGTGATAAATTAAAGAATGGCTATTCTGAAACAAGGAAGAACGACATTCTACACACAAGCAGTTTAAGGAGTAACCCAAGATAAGAAGCAGCTGCAGCTTCAAGGTTTAGGGAAAAAGCAAATTCGTCCTCTCTGGGGTGTGAATACTAAACCTTTAAATGAAAAACAAACTGGTAACTACTTATGTAAGAATGATAACAAAACGTAATTATTCTAACATTTGTTTTAACCTAAAGCTAAATATGAGTCATTGGAGTCACTTCCTCTCAAATACCAAAACATTTTTTTCTTTAATTTCATTTAATTTTTGTCTATTGACCTGGTTTATGTAGACTGTCCTCAACTGGAGACTAAATGTGCAACATCTGTTCCATTTCCAGCTGCTCTGGTTCTCTTTCCTGTATCAAACAAACCAAAACCTTTGAAAACCTGTTACTCCTCTCTCAGTCTGTGGTGGCGCTGCACCAAAACCACCGAAGGAAACAACACAAAAACCTCTGAAGAAGACACTGACCCCCAACTTCCTTTGCAAAACGTAAACAACAATGGAGTGATGTCAGATTTTAGCGGTTGTAGGATTTCTCTTTTGTCTTTGATAAAAGATCATGAGCCATTTCTCTTGTTAGAGAAACAAGTATGGTGTGAGACAGAATAAATCAAAACAAAACTTTTTTATTTTTATTTTTAGGTCGAGTTGATAAAAAGTACTAAAAATAAAGTAAATTACAAATTAGAAACCGTGGACCGAAAGTATTAATCTCACCACGCGAGGATCGATCTGATACCGATACCGACTTGGTATTGGTATTGTCGATATTTTGTATCAATTTGCCCACCTCTACCGATCACACGGTGTTCACATACGCATTCGAACCACACAAGAGTTCAGGATGGTGACTAGGATCCAGCCAAACGGACTGGAGTTGGGTTAAAGTAGACTGAGCAGAGCTGGTGTTGATGCACCTAACGTCCCTGGCTTGTTGCTGCTACACCAACTGCTGCAAACACTGAAGCACCTAAAGTTTCCCCAGTACAGCCTGCTCTGTTCCTTCTTGTTGATGCTTCACAGTTGTCCAGTCCAGACTGTTGTCCAGATGAACACCGCAGTATTTATATTCCTTATATTTCTCTTGAAGTTTACAATCATCTCCTGTTTTCTTCACATTGAGGATGAGATGATTGATCTCGCACCACGACTCAAAGCGCTCCACCAGATCTCTGCCTCTTGTCCATCTTTCATAAGGACTGAATATCATCTGAATATTTTTGTAAGTTTCGGCTTAAGTTTCCTTTTATCAATATGGTTTAGCCAAGTTTTGTCCTCAAGTCTTGGACCATGATTATGGTGTCTCCTGCAAGCAGAAAACAAACATAGAATTGCTCAAATTGGCATTACGAAAATCAGTTTGCTTAATGAAAACACACCAATTTAAAAAGAACTCACATCTATAATAGATTTGTGGTAGGAGGAGATGGGTTTTTTTTTAGCCGTATTAAAGTAGATGTACTTAGCAAGACTGCAATGGGAACATTTTTATTTGCATTACAGGAGTCACATGATCAACAGCCGGATGTTACTACTGGAGAAAACTACAATGAGGAATGGCAGGAAAGTGATAGTTTGTTTATTTATTTAATTACTTAATTATTCAGATAACGTGCAGCTGGTTCCACCAGAGCTCTCACAGCATCTCACAGTTCATAAAAAGGTTATGTGTCACTCTAACTTGTTGAATCCATAATTCCTCTGTAAAATCACAGACTACAATTTCCAAAAAGTGCAGCTCCCAAGGAGCCGGGGCTTGTTGCTGGCACCATGGCTGAATTATGAAGATATTTCAAGTAACTGTTTACATCCGTCGCTGCCATGATTTTTAGTGACTTGTGTAAACAAGCTTATGGGTGTGTGTGTGTGTGTGGGTGGGGGTGTGTGTGTGTGGGTGTGTGTGTGGGTGTGTGTGTGTGGGTGCGTGTGCGTGTGTGTGTGTGTGTGGTTGTTTTTTTTGTGAGAATATAGAAGGCACGTTTGTGATGGAAACACTGATGATTGTTGTACAGCTGCTATTTGTAGTGTGGGTGTGATTCTCAGGAATAAACTTTGAGGGCTTTTTACCCTCAGCAGAAACTCTCTCAATGTGTGTGTCGGCTCCAAGAAGGCAAATTGCAAGAAGCAGAGTTCCACTGTCACACAGTCCGTTTTTTTTTTTATCTAACTGCTCTACTGCTCTGCTTCTTCTCCCCAATGATTGTTAAGTAGCCTTTTTGTAGCTCCACACTTTCTTTTCTCCCATAAAGAGGAACGTGGGAGATCGTCCATCATGTGCTCCAGTCTGTGACATTTTATTTCCTCTGCAGCCCCCCGGCCTGACAGTCCACTGCTGTGTGTGTTAAGCTGCAGCCTCATGCTGAGCTCTTCTTCCTGTTTGCTGCAGTCCTGGCATCAATTTCATCCCTCAGAGCTCTCAGACTGCCATGAAAGGCTGAGTTACTACCAGAGGAAGTGCTGTGGCAGGAACCTCAGCAAACTATAAAACTGAGACATGTAGGAATTCAGAGTAAAATAGTAAAAATAGTGAAATTAACGACTGAAGTTTGTGCAATGTCCATGTGTTTTAACACTAGTACAGCAACAGCAAGGTGTCTTAGCATTAACTGGGAAGATCTTATTTATTCATGGGAATTTCTAGTTAGTTTTACCTCTATAAGATAAATATTTCATTTTTGTTAAATATCACAGTGTTTCATAGTTTTGTCCCCTGAAAAAGTTTTGAACTTTTTCACATTTCATCACGTTGCAAGTTGAGTAGGTTTTGTTGTTTGGTTTTTCATTGGCACTTGCCATGGATTGTCAGCTGACTGCAGGTCCAGACTTTGTGCAATTTTATGGTGAATGGAAATACAGTCAGTGACAAAACCCCCCAAAACAAACAAAAAAAATCAGTAGTGGGCAAATACGTTTCACAGCAATGAAGTTTCCATGTATGGCAGAGAGCAAGTGGTCCCTGAATAAAGACAAGGACTAAAGCTAACAATAAAGCTCCTCTGCCTTCTCCCAGAGGTCAGGCTAGTTAGCTTGGAGACCGACGGTTTTTCTGTAACAGTAAGTTGTTTCTCCACCATTTGCACATTTAGTAGCAAGTACATGAGATTGATCGACAACACTAAGACCCTCGTCCTGGCTCTGATTGGTGGCTTTTGGTCTTCAGATGACAGTAGCAGCTCAGGGAGGAGGTGGAGGACAATGAACTTTTCACGGATTATTCATCTCTTATTAAACGGTGAGGACGTAGTGACAGTATGTGGGAAAAAACAACATATTTTTATGAAAGTTACATACTGCAGGTTTAAAGGGCCTGCTGCCCTGAGAAAGTCAGAGTAAAATGGGAGATGTCTCCTCCAGGCTTTGATTCCAGTGAAATCAGGAAGCTTTAGCTGGCTCCATGACGCTATTGAGCTGAGTTACACTTTAACTGGAACAGCTCAGCGTCCCCGCAGCCTGAACTCCGCTTCATTAGTGATGCTGTGGCTCCCATCGCTTCAGTGAACACACAGAGCAGCCTGCTGCTACACTGATGGGATTCCTGGAAACGCGGCTGCCCACCTTCCTGTCAGCAAGCCCTGGCCCAAGGGATGGAAGGAAAGATGGACGCCCCCCCAGGGAAGAGCGGGGGGTAATGGGCCATAACATGGTGGTGAGAAGCCATCATGGGTCAGTTGTTGCCTACGGCAACCGATGGCTGAGTGAGCGCCGGCGTGGGGCCAGTTTGCACCTTCAGTTGAGCGCCAAACCTGCCCAGACAGAGGTGTCACATATTTCTTCTTCACACACGTCACTGTCAGGGCAGCTGCATTTCTTTATGGATTCGGTTAAATTCACTTGTGAGAAATGTTACAAATGTTCATTTACATATATTTTTCTGTGTTTGATGTGATATTCTTACTTTCTGAGACACTGAATTTTGGGTTTCCTTTACCTGTAAGTCATAATCGCTAAAATGAAAAAAAAAAAGGAATATTTTACTCTCTAATGAATCTCTATCAAATGACATTTTCAATTTCTGAAATGACTGGCTAAAAATATTGCACTTTTACACAATATTTTATTTCTTTTGCATGTTCTGGTGTTCCCAGCAGGCTGCAGAGACACTTTTAAAACAGTTACGATGTTTAAATAAAAGGCTGGCAGAGTCTGTGACGTACAGGCGTCCTTAAATAAGAACCTCCACATATTTTAACAGAGAAATGAAAAAAAAATCAGACAGCAAAAAGTTGCTGAGTCATTTCTACATGAAGTGATTCCAAAGTGAATCAATTTTTTTCACTTTGGCTTAATCTTTGTTCTATAAATATCTTTCATATAATTTGTTTGTATATTTATATATATAGTGATTTCTGATTAAATATTTTTAGAATTTTCTACAGAGGAAGTTGACTTGAACAATGTTAGAAGCGTAAAATCAGAAGAGGTATAATGATATGTGTTTGTACATCAGTCCTTCCTGAAAATAGACATTGTTGTTTAACTTTTGCTTTATTAATACAAGAGGCTAATATTGCTCTAGATCAGCGGTGTCAAACTCATTTTCGTTTTGGGCCAAATCAAGATCATGAATGCTCTAAAAGGGCCTGTTGTGCCAGAATGTATTGATAAAACCCATACACAAACTGTTAAAATATCAATTAATTCTTAAAATTAAATAATATTATTGAACATCTTTCCAGTCCCTCCAGGATTCCGTGATTCTTTTTGTGATTTTTGTAATAAAGATCAAAGTGTTTGTGGTACTAATTTGGAAATATTTGCAATATTTGCGCTTATTTATAACGATAAATGCGACTTTTTATTACTTGCTGTGTCGATTATGGTCTATATCTGACATAAATTAAGACTGAGGCATACATAATCTGCAAATTATGTATTAGCACAAAAAAGTGGGGATTTGTTGATTTTGTGTGAATTTCCATGATAATTCTCAAAACACTGGAGGGACATGATTGATATAATTTGGCAGTAAACAGATAAAAACTGCATTGATTTGATTGAAAACATAATATTTAAGCACACGCAATGTTTAGTCTAGAATCTAGAGGGCCACATAAAAAGCTACGGCGGGCCGGATTTGGCCCACGGGCCTTGAGTTTGACACATGTGCTCTAGATGTTATAGAGATCATTTATATTTACCAACAGCCAGGGCCTTAAAACCTGTGATTTTTTTCATCACAGAGAATACTGAGATCTGCCAACTCAGCACGTCTGTTAATACCTCATTTTAAAGAACAAAACAATGAATAGGACGTGCAATGACTGACAGCGAAACAGTTTGTACGTCATCTGGTGGCAGATGTCTGCAAGTACATGAGATTAGCTTAGCTTCTTTGATAGTAAAAGAAAAGCTGAGAATGTTGTTAGAGCGTAAATCTGCCTGGATTCAGAAATATTTCTGCACATTTTCTGGTAAAACTAAGTTGCTACATGTTTTTAAGTGTGAATTCTGTATAATTAGAAAATGCAGGTAAATGTGTGGACGTTGTGCTCTTATCAACCTGTTTTAGCCCAAACATGGCTGACATAGAAAAAATAATAAACTTCTTATAAACATACGGTTCTTTTTTTTTTTTGCCAGTGTGAATGTTATGAAAAACATTCAGTGGAAATAATCCAGTCAAATTTATTAGTTTATATCAGCGCATTTATTTCTAATTTTCCAACAAACCAACTTGAATCCCACATTTTGATGGACATTTAAACATTTTTTCAACATAACAAACAGCTTGTAAAGTGATTTGTAGAGCAGTAAAACGAGGCAGTGAAAAGCTCCATGACCAGCATGAACGCCTCACCCTGCTTCTTATCCTCTGTCTAATTTAAACATACCACCATGGCAGCCTAATAAATTAATTTAGGACAATAAATATCAATTGTAATAAGAGTATTATGATGTAACAAGATCACATCAGTTACCTGGTGGATGACCTAAGAGAATCAAAAAAATCCCCCAAATTACAACACAACAATCTTTTTGTTCTGATCTTTGCCATCTACTCGTCAGCTTGGGCCCCTCCCTCATTCCCCTGGGTGTCCGCTGATCTCTTGGCAAACAGGTGGGTGGGGTCGCGACCCCTGAAGCCGGGCTGGATGTTGAACACGGGCATGTTCTTCCAGCTGGCCGGGTTGCTGAATGCTGCGGAGTCGGAGCTGGGGGTGCAGGGCTTGTTCTGGACGAGCTGCAGGAAGCTCTCCATGTCGGGCCCCAGGCGGGTCATGACCCCGGTCCTCACCGCTGACACCGTCTGCTCGTCGCAGGCCTGCAGCGTCTGCAGCAGCGTGCTGTAGTACCTGTGGTTTCAGCAGACAATGCAGACTCAGGGTCACGAGGTGGTTTGCAAAAAGTCTTCATGCCCATTCAACTCTTCCACAGTTTGTCAGGTTGCAAATGTGAACTTCACTGTATCAGGCGTTTTATTATCGACATAAAGTAGAGCAAAATTGTGAAGTGGAACTAACACGATGCCTGGTTTTCAAAAGTTTTTGAATAAACTGAAAATATGAATATTGTGTCAATATTGTGTCTGTCTCACACCATACTTGTTTCAACAAATACAGTAATAATTACAGTAATATATTTCTTTATAAAAGCTTTACACTGCAGCTTTAAATATTGTCTTTAAAGCAACATTTAAAGTTTAAAGCAACTTTAAATGTTGCTTTAAAGACAACATTTAAATGTTTTTGCTAGTGAGCTTAACTAGCAGAAACTTAAGCATAAAGCACAGCAGAAAGTATTTTGTAAATATGTCAAGTAGAAAACATGTTCATTGTATTACATTTTTCACAGTTTAATTCCCCCCTGCCATATTTCTCTGAGTTGTTCTGTTGTTTGCAGTCTGTTGTTCATATGGATCTTGTATGATGCTCAGACAAACTGTGCAAACAGTGACCCCAACTGGCTACAACCAAAATGGAGCTCCTCAGATGTGTGTTGGTGTGATTTAGTTTTGTAGTTGGTCTTTTCTGTTGCCAGGCACACATTTGAATAGTCAGAGAACTCTCTGCTTATGTAAACTCCTGTAACTCCTAATGCTACGTAATGTAAATAAAACTGACAGTCATGCAACAAAAGAAGATAAAAAAAATGGACATGTGGAATCTGTTTGACTTACATAAGTCTGGGGTAAGACATCAGATAACTAAGTTTTGCTCAGTATTGTTACAGTTGTGGCTTCATTATGTCTTACTGACGGATGTCTGAGCTCACCTGTTGGGGAAGTGAGTGGGAACCTGCACCACCTCTCCGATGGCATCGGGGTTTGTCCGAGCCACAGTGCAGATGTCCAGAGTGGTGTAACATTCCTCTTGAACCTTTGACGAGGTGGGAACAGAGTAATTAAAAAAAACCCTTGTAGTACAGAAGTATAAAAATGGGCCTGGTTCCATGACTGAAGTCGCAACACAACATAGTTTCAGGACTTTCAATGCCATTCATGAGTTTGTATAATTGACCACAATATCACTCAAACTTTAACTAGGACAGAATGATAGCAGCATTGAGCCTTCTGCTTCTGTTAGCGCGGTGTGCTAGCTTTTAGCTGCCTCCTTAAAGTTATAACTGTACTATAACTGTAATTATAATTATTTGGTTTAGTTTTTGCCATTTTTGTCTTGGGGAACAAAAATGACCTAAATGGATGCAGTGACTTTCTTGACGTTCCCATAGCTACAGTAGCTCCTTAATTATGTCGAGGCTTTGTTTACTTCATAGCATTAAAATTTTATTTTTATTATTATTATCTGACATGCATGGACACTGTAGTTAAACTACACTCCATACTGCAGGTAGTTGATATGGATGTCAACATAGTAATAACTCCACTGTGATGCTTTCATCTGAATACGTGGTTCTGCAGGTTGGCTGTCTTCATCCTCCTGCTCTGGGTCAGACTTTGGCTCCAACATGTAATGTTGGATGGACTAGTCTTCTGTTGTTGACATGTTTGATCAACTTTGGAATAAAAAGTTTCTCTGCTGGTAGATAATCATATCGCTGCTATCAAACTACAAAAGTGGCCGAATGTGGTGGAGTGGACCGCTCTGTGACCTGGAGGGGAGTCGGTGCGTTAAATGTCTCAATCACATTTAAAAACTGCACCAGTGCAGTTTTATTTTATGTAGACCATAAATGAATGATTTACGTGTGAAACGGAGGGATTTAAAGACATGATATATCCACTATTAACCAGGTTAAGATGCAGCATCCAAATTTAAAAGTGACAGTTTATATCTAACATGCTGAGCAAAGAGGCAACATATCTTGCGAATGTGGCAAAGCCAGCAGCCTGGAGCTTACAAGCAAAGCAGCAAAGTAAATAAAAATAGAGGAACATAATGAAAAGAAACGTAAGATTTTGTATGACTGCCAGTGATTTACCTATGATGATAAAAACCAGAGTCATGCTTCAGAGGACAATCTCACATCTACATGAACATTTCTGGGCCTACGAACCTCAGCGATCATCGTCTGGAAGACGTTACAGCGGCGGATGGCCTGGAAGACTTTGTTAGAGATGCCCTGGGAAATGCACTGCAGACTCTTCTTCACGAAAGTTTTACCCTGAAGAACAGCAACAGGAGTCAGACTGAGACCCGGCCGGGTGAACTGGCAGAACGGGTGGAGGGACTCACTTCTGTGTTGAAGGTGGCCGCAGCGTGAAGGAACAGCTCGCAGATCTCGTGCATCCCGTCCGTGTCGCAGGTGGAGTTTTCAAGGCAGGAGAAGAATCCACAGCCCACAGCCACGGCGCCGTTCAAACATCTGGCCACATCGGCTGCAGCGACACGTTCAGAGGAGATGTTTTACAGGAAAAGGTTTCACATGACAAACACACTCCACTTTAAATTGTCTGGGTTGCTTTGTGGTTCCACAGCGACTGTGGATATTCTAAATAAGCAGACTAATCAAGTAAAGAGGGTTGTTTATTTATATTATATCTTATAAGACCTTGAAATTATTTCCACTGCATTACAGAGAGATAATGTAGTAGATTTCTTAGAATAACATAAGATAAGAGATATTATTTGACTGCAGAGCTTCATCTTATTAGACCCATACCTGACGACGTCCTCCTAATTAGAAAATAGTGCTCTTAAAATTATTTACAAGTAAAAGGTGAACTTCTCCAGACTGTGATATAAACTTTAAAACAAATGTCAAAACAATGAGTGAACAATAGGAGAACGGGAAGAACAGCCAGAGGCAGCGGGTAGAGCAGACACTCACTCGGACTGCTGGAGGAGAAGCGTGCCCGGCGGGGAGCGGCCTCCTGCGGCGGCATCTGGAAGCCGGAGGCGAGGCAGAGGGAGCAGAGGAGGAGGAGCGGAGCGGAGCGGCGCAGCATCTTCTTCTTCTACGCTGCTGATGAAGTTGAAGATGAAGATGAGGATGAGGAGGCGGTGTGTGGTTCACAGCTGGTTCCAGATGCTCGGTCTTCGTGACTCCTCCAACTCCACAGCGGGTATTTATACAGAGCCCGTTCTGAGGGAACCAATCACAGCGCGCCGTTTCCACGCGGCGGTCAGCTCGTGGTTTATTCATGTGTGGAATCTTAGCCACACATGGTTAATTGGATATTTTCACCACACAGCACGAGTTACGGTAAACTTTCTTCGGTCTTTGCGCTTCATAAAATACTTAAAACATGTTCTCGACATTTAAAAAAAATAAAATAAATCACGATAGGGAAGTCATTAAAACGGATAAATCTCACTTGAGCCATGGAGCTTAATTTACATAAAACAGTTTTTTCACTTCAGTTGGTGGAACTGATTCCTGTCACGTTCCCCACGTTTCCTGTGAGGTGCGTCACAAGAAGACGTGACGTTCATGAGGGATGGAAGCAGGAGGTGGATGGAAGAGCCAGAAATTTTACCCAATAAGAATTGCACTACTTCGACATATTCTTATCTGAAACAAGGCTTTGGTAAAAAAAAAAAAAAAAAAAAAAGGCTACTGAAGAACTGATCAAAACATCAATCATTTAATATTTAAAAACATCATCAGATGAATAGTTAAGTAAAGGAGATCTAATGATGGTAGCAGGGCTGTTCTTTATCTTTATGAACTTTTTTCACCTTTATGAATCCTGACTGTAAAATGATTTCTATTTAATTGCTGTTTTTCAGACTATTAAAGTTTTGTTTTTTTGGAAGTGAGGATCAGGACCCCTCAGGTCCTATTTGACCCCCTGACTTCCTCTATAATCTGCTTCAGGAACCGATGCAGGACTGTTGTTTTTGTGTGTGAGATGTGGAAAATAGTGTGTGTCTTATCTGAGGGTCAGATATCAGTGAAGTGTGAGACTTGGCGGAGGAGCTGACTTTTCCACATGCAGCCTGCTTTGACCACAGGAAGTTGTGAGCCTTAGGAAGCCCAGAGGTCACAGGGCGCTGATAAGCATCACCCACATCCACCCCCTCTGCTCCCATCTCCTCAGCCAGGTCCACGGAAAAACAGTGTTCAGAGCCTGCTACGTTTCCGCAGACTGGCTCTGTTTTAAATCAAGATAGATCCAATTTTCAGTGCTGGGAAAAGTTCTGTTGTTTTCACTGTTTTGTTACCTTTGATTTATCATCACAGATAATCTGAGTAAATACAAAATAAAGTTTTCAAAGTATAAATTTAGTTATTAAGGGATAAAAGCTATCCCAATTTAAAAACTAATCCTTCCTTGTTGAATGATGAATTATGATTAACTACATAGAGTATCTCACAAGCGTTACATGCATTTCTCACATTTTTGTAAATATGTTTTTTTTTATCTTTTCATAGGAAGTACTGAAATGTGACACTTTGTGTAAAGTTGTCAGTGTTCAGCTTGCATAACAATAACTGCATCTCCATCACAAATGTCCGCAAATCTTTGTCTATATTCTATAATGTCGAAAAAACGCACATACAACTGCTTTTTTTAAAATCTGACATTTTATCCCACAAAGGATAAATTTATACGTTTTCTGCTTAAATATTTCGGCTGTAAGTTGGTTTTCTGCCCGCATTTGCTGTTGTGCTACTGCGCCTCGCCACAGGGGGCAGGAGCACACCGCCATTCACGTGGAAAACGCTTCTTCTTCTTCTTCTTCTTCGTCCAGCTCAGTCCCTTCAAAACAACAGCAATGGCGACAGAAACAAACCAAGAAACCGGCAAGCTGGAGTTGTATCCTTTTATTTCACATGCGGACTGTAGTGGCGGTGCGCTTCAACTGAAATGTCAGGATTTAGATTTCAGGTCTGCTTGCTTGCAGCTCGGTTCGGTTCTGGTTCTATTAATGAAGGGTTCTGTTCTGGTGTTGGTGGTTCTTTGGAGATTTTTAGGAGTGGAGGAGCTTTTTCTCACTGCCTGACATTAAACTTTGCCTGGTTTCGGTCGGTTAGGACTGTCGAAGTTATTTATATTTTCGAAATATCCCAATAATAGAGTGGAAAGTATATGATATATATATATATATATATATATATATATATATATATATATATATATATATATATATATACAGTGATTACTGTCTGGAGAATCCGACATGACACGGTCTTTGCTTTGTAGGCTTCTGATTGGTTAGTTCACAACATTTTAGTTGGCACGAGGCACACACACCTGGGATGAGGTACATCTAAAAAATAATATTTTTGTTATTCATTTCAGAAAGTGAAATGAATAACAAAAATACATTTTGTTATTCATGTGAAAATGTTGTTATTCATATGAAATGAATAACAAAAATATTCTCTTAAAAAATATTTCTAAAAAGTAAAATATTGGACACATCTTAATCACGTGGCCCAAAAACCGGCAAATGGTACTTGCTAAAGAAGGTGGTTGGTTACAGAATGTGGTATCCAAGCGTGTTCATGGAAAGTTGAGTGGAAGGTAGAAGCAAGGATTGGGAGCAAAAACATGCTGTAGTACTTGCTCTAAACTTTACCAAGTATCAACATAGACATACTCGGCCATTCTTCCTTGACCGCCCTGCAGCATCCTGGACGTCCCCTTCCCATCGTCTCGTGAGGCCACCGTGGCCCTGAGGTCCCTGTCCCCGGACCGGGAGCCGAGGAGAGGTGGCATCAGCAAGCGGCTGAGCGTGTCTGGCAGCACGCTGTCTGTGTGAGCGATCGGAGCGTTTGTGTCTGTGTTCAGCCGCCGGTCGGCCTGCCGCCTCCTCTCTGACCGTCTGTGTCTGTGTTTCAGGAGGTGGAGCGCAGACGAAGCGCGGATCCTCAGAGTGTCCGTCAACTCCTTCCTGGACCACCTGTCGCTTGTCGTGGAGACCATGGAACTGTTCGGCCCTCCTGTCGACCTTTGATACACAGCACACATGGCTCTGGGACGAATAGATAGAACACAAGCACAAGATGGCGCTGTTGGGATTTTTAGATATGAGGAGAACAAACTGTATGATCTGACTTCCAGATCGACCATTCACCAGTCTTTCGGGGAGTATTTAGTTTCATGTGTCTTTTAACAAGAAAGCACTGCAAGATCCTGAGGAGAATATTTGTTTTTCACTTGAATTATTTTCTTGTAAAGGTCAAACTTCCTGCGTTGTTGTATGTTGTCAACTTTCTAAAAAAAAAAAAATCATTTTGTATTTTGTGGATTCTAAATAAAATCTATAAATGACTCGTAGAATGTTGTTGTAATGGCAGCTCTCTGAGGGGAGATAGGGCTTCGTCCAAAAGAGTACACTCCTCTGATAAAAAAATGACTTCACTGCAGATAAAACTGCAATAGAGGTGTAATAACTCTAATATTAAACTAATACTCTGACTCTGATTCAGTTACATTTCTCAATAACTCCTGGTTAAACAGAGGAACAAAGCATCACATGAAAAGCATGCAGGAATTATATTCAAGATGGAGAAAATTCTATCAGGGTTTTATTTCTTATTTCACCCTCTGTACCCGTTTTAGAACCAATGTAATGTTCAAACGTTACATCTGAACCAACCTATCATTTATTCATTGGAAGCTAGAACAGATCACGTTTATTCTAGGAATAATGAAGGAAGGTCAGCAGACCTCAGATTAATCAGCTGGGAAATCTCACACCCAAATCTGCTGGTCCAGTAAAACCTTCTGGAGATTTGTCTCAGGTGAGTTTTAATACTGGACTTTTTCTTCTTCAGATCAGTAATTGGAAATCCTGCGCTGAGTCATGGTGTATGTTACAGATGAAAAGTATAAAGCAATAATGTTTGATCCAAGTGGCTTGAAGTCAATTAAAAAACTGATTCAACATCCATTTTTATCCGTCTGTTGGTTTCTTTTTATTCTTGTGGACTCTTTAAATTTTTACTGTAAAAAACACAAACTATAAAAATATTTTCTCTCTCTTTTATCTCAGAGAGAGGATGAAAAGTGTCTTTTTGTCTTGTCTTGTGATATGGTGGAAGGCCAGCAGATGGCGCTGTGTACAAAACGTTGCGGCTACAATAGTCTGTATGAAAGGTTCCAGTCCGGTTTCCGTCCTCGTCATAATAACTTCTACTGAAAATCACAGTGATCCCCTGCAGCTGATTCCGGTTTACTCTATTCTCATCTTCCTCGCTCTAAGTGCAGCCTTTGGACATATTACTCACTCCATCTTCCTCAACAGATTATCCTCTATTGATCTCCATTAGCACCACCTAACCTGGTTCCAGTTTTATCTCTCATTTAAGTCGTTCAGATCTCAACTTTCCCATCACCTCTGGTGTTCCCCAGGGCTCTGTCCTGGGACTGCTCCTCTTCATCACTTAGATCTCCCTCAACAATATTTTTCTTAACTTTAACATCCTCTTCCACTGTCTTGCAGATGAAACCCAGCTCTGCCTCTCTAGCAAACCTAGCTATACTCTCCCACCCCCATCTCTCACCATCTTGGTTGGTGAGACCCCCAACTGAGTCTCACCTCAGTTGAGACTGAGTCAGTTGAGACTCACCTGTTTTAAATCTGTCTTAAAACAGTAAGACAGATTTTACTTACTGTCTTAAGTAAAAATTAAAGATTAAAGATGATAAACTGAAGTTCTCCTTGTTGGCACAAAATCTACAGTATCAAACTCTACATCACCACCTCCACCCAGTGTTGTATAGTAACGAAGTAAAAATACTTCACTACTTTACTTAAGTATATTTTGGAGTACTTCATACTTTCCTGGAGTATGAAAATTTTTGATGACTTTCACTTTTACTTCACTATATTTCCGAACTTAATTGCATACTTTTACTCCGATACATTTTCAATGTGTGGTTTAGTTACTCGTTACAAAAAAGCGAGAGAGAGAAACGCAAGTGTTTTGACCCCACCTACTGATTAGCAAGTAGCAAGTAGGCTACCGAACAAAGTCCGTAGCCTGCTTGCCTGGGCTTGTTCATCACCACCAATAGGATACTTCTTCTTCTTCTTCTTTTCTATTATGGCGGATCACAAGCAACTTTAAGGTGCATACCGCCACCTACTGTACATGAGTGTGTAGAAGCATTACTTCATATCTATTAAATTCTACTTTTTAATTTTGTATTCTTAAGATAAAAAAACAATGCTTTCCTTAATTTGTGAATATCTGTTATGTTTCCTGGAGAGGAGGGTCCGTCGGATAGTCGAACCTCGGATTCAGGAAGAGCAGTGTGGTTTTCGTCCTGGTCGTGGAACGCTGGACCAGCTCTACACCCTCGGCAGGGTCCTGGAGGGTGCATGGGAGTTCGCCCAACCAGTCTACATGTGTTTTGTGGACCTGGAGAAGGCGTTCGACCGTGTCCCTCGGGGAGCCCTGTGGGGGGTTCTCCGGGAGTATGGGGTACCGGGCCCTTTGATACGGGCTGTCAGGTCCCTGTATGACCGGTGTCAGAGTCTGGTCCGCATTGCCGGCAGTAAGTCGGGCTCGTTTCCGGTGAGAGTTGGACTCCGCCAGGGCTGCCCTTTGTCACCGATTCTGTTCATCACTTTCATGGACAGAATTTCTAGGCGCAGCCAAGGTGTTGAGGGGATCCGATTTGGTGGCCTTAGGATCTCATCTCTGCTTTTTGCAGACGATGTGGTCCTTTTGGCTTCATCAGATCGTGATCTGCAGCTCTCGCTGGAGCGGTTCGCAGCCGAGTGTGACGCGGCCGGGATGAGGATCAGTGCCTCCAAATCCGAGGCCATGGTCTTGAGCCGGAAAAGGGTAGAGTGCCTTCTCCGGGTCAGGGGGGGTGTCCTGCCCCAAGTGGAGGAGTTTAAGTATCTCGGGATCTTGTTCACGAATGGGGGAAGAAGGGAGCGGGAGATCGACAGGCGGATTGGCGCAGCGTCTGCTGTCAAGCGGGCGCTGTACCGGTCCGTCGTGGTGAAGAGAGAGCTGAGCCAAAAAGCGAAGCTCTCGATTTACCGGTCGATCTACGTTCCCACCCTCATCTATGGTCATGAGCTTTGGGTCATGACCGAAAGAACGAGATCGCGGATACAAGCGGCCGAAATGGGTTTTCTCCGTAGGGTGGCTGGGCTCTCCCTTAGAGATAGGGTGAGAAGCTCAGTCATCCGGGAGGGACTCAGAGTAGAGCCGCTGCTCCTTCACATCGAGAGGAGCCAGTTGAGGTGGCTCGGGCATCTGGTCAGGATGCCTCCTAGACGCCTCCCTGGTGAGGTGTTCCGGGCACGTCCCACCGGGAGGAGGCCCCGGGGAAGACCCAGGACACGCTGGAGGGACTATGTCTCTCGGCTGGCCTGGGAACGCCTCGGGATTCCCCCGGAGGAGCTAGAAGAAGTGGCTGGGGAGAGGGAAGTCTGGGCCTCCCTTCTGAAGCTGCTACCCCCGCGACCCGACCTCGGATAAGCGGAAGAAGATGGATGGATGGATGGATGGATGGATGGATGTTATGTTTCCTTCATTTCCTAATATACCTTTAAGATTCCATTCATGCCCCATATTTCTAACTATTCTCTTTAATTCTTCCCTTTCGAGTTCATTTGACTTACAGTTCATCAATATGTGTTCTATATTTTCTTTCTCTCCACATCTCTCACATTTATCATTATTTTTCCTCCCTATTTTATAAAGCATGTCATTTAAGTAGGTATGACCTACTCTTAATCTACTAATTATTATTTCTTCTCTTCTGTTTCGTTCATTAATGCTTCGAATTCAAACTGACTTTTGTACTTCATATAATCTTCTTCCTTTCTTATCTTCATTCCACATTTTTTGCCATTTCTTGATTTCTTTACTTTTAATTAGGATACACCTGTTTCGCTTCTCCCATTAAACACAAAGCAAGTCTCGCAATCAGTAGCAGTCACATGGAAATTCTATCTTACAAAAACTCCCCGTCCAACTTGAAGAAACACATCGAGGTAACTTCTTATGAAATGGTTATAATCCTCCTGTTTCAGTAACTATAGCTTGGTCACTAGGCACTACTGTATTGTGAAATCTTGACCATAAATGAACTTTGTTTGGCATTGTTTCAGTTCCACACGTGGTGTATTTAGCTTAGGCCTAATGTTGACTGTAGCAGGTTACCTAGACTCCTCTGTTCAAGGGGGGACAGAAGCCATAGCGATAGCAATTTAGACTAAATTTAACGAATATAGGAAAGGCATGCAAGTTCAAAACCAGGTTTACAGATGCCAATAAGCTGCATTTCCCTCCCAATTCTTTTTTTCTTTTGCATAATGACCAGTTGTGTGCACCACCTACTGACTGTAGCATTGACTGATTCACTGATTTGTGAAGTAGAGTAATCGTAACAGCTCTTTTTCTTCATGTTGGCCGCATTTTCTGTACTATTTATTTTTCTCATTTTCAGCACTGACCTTACTTGAAGGGAAAACTTAAGGCTTACAAAAACTTTGTATTTTCTGTCCTGGAGGGTATACTAAGAAGCTGGTTCAGTTGTAAAGCAGGTTAAGTTAACCTTGTGCTATAGGTAAAGCACCTAATTTTCTTAACTAAATGATGCCTGCAGGTATATCTATTAGCAGGTTTAATTTTGCCTGTACTTGGTTGTGTACATTATTTTAAGTGTATTTGACAAGTTTACCAAAATATAAAAAATGTCATTCAAACTGCATTTGCTTTGTTTTACTTTTTACTTGTACTTTTCATTACATTACTTGAGTACATCCATTTTTACAGTAATTTCCATACTTAAGTACAAGAAGTTTCAAATACTTTAAGACTTTAACTCAAGTAACATTTCAGTCAGTGACTTCGACTTTTACCAAAGTCATATTTTGGAGAGGTACTTGTACTTTTACTTGACTCTGAGATTTCAGTACTTTATACAACACTGCCTCCACCCACTCCCTCAGGTCTTCCTCCTCCACCCATGTCACTGTATCTTCCTCACACCTCAGCACTATAGGAAGCAGAACTTTCAGCTGGTCCGATCTCCAATTGTATTTTCTGTAACATTGACTCCCTCTCCTTCTTTAAATCCAGACTCAAACTCACCTGTTTTGTACCAGGGCCAGCCAGCACACCAAGGTGATGCAACTGGAGCCTAAAACATTTAATTAGTGCAAAATTAGCACCGAAAACTATACATGTTCTTATGATTATCTTTGGGTATGACATATAGTTTTTGTCTTTTAAAACCACTTTTGTTCTTTTTTTTGTTTGTTTATTTTATTTTGTTTTGGAGTTTTTTGTTTGTCTTTTTGCAGAATTTGTGAACTGGGTGCAAATTATGTTGTATATGTAGCAGTTTGCAAATGTGCAAAACCACTTTTCAGCTTTGGATTTGCAGCATTCACTTTCATTAATAAAAAAAAAGTATAACTACTGTATTTGTTTAATAAAAATAATAAACCTTGTCTGTTGTTGGGGAATAGACCTATTACTTTTTGGTTTCTCAAAACTAAAATACAGTTGTTTGGTTTTTTTTCTTCCAGTTTCTTAAAAAGATATTTCATTTTGACTCCCAAATTCTTTTAAGCTAAAGATTTTGGCTCATGTAATGAAAATTTTGTACAACATTGCTATTTATAATTGTCTGTTTTTTTCTATTGTTTATGTGTTGGCTTTTATTGTAAATAATAATAATAACAACAATAATAATGACTATTATAATGAAAATTATCTTTTAGTTGGATGTTTAGCTAAGAGTTAGTAAGGTTTTGAGGTTTGTTGTTTGGAATAATTTGATTTATTCCTTACATTTTGTCATTTTCTTCTGAGAAACATGCAGTTGAAGTAAACTTTCCAAACAGAAACTAACGGTAAACAGAGGTTTTATCCAGCTCCATGCCTGCATGCTGCTCCACCAGTCTGCCTTTGATATGGTGGCTTAATGCTGCTTGCTTTTCTTATCCCATCATTCTGGGTCATGAGACAGGATCACTTCCCTCAGGGGGAAAAACAAATGCTGCTCCTCCATGAGGGAGAGCGATCACATGGTTTTGTTCACAGCAGTGAGAGTCCATTAGCTCAGTGAGACGGCACACAACCGGGATAAAAGTAGTGAAGAGGAGGTTTCTTCCTACAGGAGACCAAATCACGTTTATACTAGAATGGCTACATTCTTAACTGCTAACAATATCGACATGCTATCCTGAAGTAAAACCCTTGAGATCTCATGTTGGTAAAAGCAACAGTCCAACTTCAACTAGCACCAACTGGCCAGACCTCTGTTGAATGAGGTCGGTCACAAGGGGTTGTTATTTACGCAAGCACTTATTCTGTGTTTCATTATTATTTGTTATTGTTTTATAGAAATCAATTTTTATTTTAACATTAAGAGGTTTTTTTGTGAACTTTGGTTTGTTATCAAAAAAGCCCAATCTTGTTGATCAATTATAAAAGCAACAGTAGGATCAAACAACAAAGGAGGGTGAGTACTGTTTACATTAATAATGTTCATCGTACATTCACCTGAACCCAGATAGAAAACACCATTACAAGGCTTATGTACAAACATTAAGTCTCATTTCATCACAGTCTGTAGGTGTAGAGGAGTTACACTGTCACCACTTTGCAATAAAATATGAGCAACATTTTATCACGTTAAAGGGGCAGCATTATGTGTTTCTACTGCACATATGGCCGTTTTATAGCACAATCAAGTAACCATGTTAACTTCAGATGATGCACAGTTCTATCAGATGCTAATTGCTGCTGGCTAGTCTGAAGGAGCTGAGTGTGTGAGCACTGCTCTGTGAAGAGGAAGCTTGGAAACTTGAAAACTACAGCTCTGAGGAGGAGCTACATCCACCTACGTGTTTTACACAGTTGAATGGTTGCCATGGAGATTTTTTTTTTTCAAACTTTCATGAAAGAATCAAGGCAACACTCCAGGTGTGTTTGTGAAGAAGGAATGGCATTATAACATGATGTAAAGCTACAAAAGAGCTGATTCTGCATAACACCGTCTCTTTAAAACATCTCAACCTCAGCGCTTGGACAGCTCCAGTCCTGTGGTGTAGATATGTGGTGGTTATAAGGTGGAAAGTGAAACTTTCAGCTGCTTCCATTCACTACTGCTAAACGCTGCACAATTCATCAGTAAACGTCCTCATTTTTGTGAGAAGAGTAAATGCTGATCACCAGCAACAAAACTACAACATCTTGTTGTAAATTTGCCAGAATTTTAGTTGTATTTAATTTGGCAACATCACTTTTCAGCAACGTCAGCCTGCCTAAAGCTTGCTATAGTATGCCCTTTAAAATCCTATAATGTACCAAGCAGACAGTGGTGGGGATTCAGAGTGGAGCAGATGTTAGCACTGTTCCCCTCCAGCCTGTGTGTTCTCCTAGTACATGAATGTGTTCTCTCTGGGTATTTTTACTTCCTCCCATAATCAAAAGCTTGACCTTTCTAAAATTGCTCATTAGGTGTGTGTTGCTCTGTGACAGACTGGTGGTCTGTCCAGTGTGTACCTGAATCTCGCCCAGTAACCACTGCAGACAAACACCTGCCTGCTTATTGTTCATCTGTTGCTGCTTTACACAACAAATCAGCCAAAAAGCTGAAGAATGAGAAAACAACTTCAATGTGTCTCTTTTATTTGGGTCATGAAGCACACGCCGATGAATACATATACAGGTTAATAGATATGTGAAACAACTTTAATAAATGCAAGACTGATTTAAATGAGACACATCCAGCATGTAGCTCAAGCCAACAGTTGTGATGACCTAAAAACATTTAGCTTCTGTACCACAGTCGGGTCCGGAGCCGGCGGTGTGCGAAGGCATCAGTCTTAGAAGTTTTTCTTCTCTTCGAAGATGATGTTCGCTGTGACTTTCTTAGCTGGGGAGGAATTGGAAATATAATGATTTAAACAACACAGTTCTTATCAAGGGAGTTCATATTGATAATGATTTTTAGCTCAATTCAATAATAGAGCAACAACTTGAAGTAGGTTTTATTATTATTTTTTTTACATATGTGTTCAAACCTTCACCATGCTGTGACAGAACAAGACAATCTGTAAAAATGCTAGCACATGGCTAAATTATGAATACATTTCATGTAACTGTTTACATCTGTTGCAGTTTTTTAATGACTTATCACGTGAATACGCTTGTTCACGTGTGATTTTAATGTTATTTCTTGTTTAATTGAAACACTCACATTGAAAAATTAGGTTTTGTTTTCACATTAGCAGATTGACAAAGATTTCCATACATTTGTAATGGAAACGCAGCTATAGAATCCCAGTCAAATACATTGTGTGGTTGTAACATCACAAAATGTAGAACAGTCCAATGGGTATTAAGACACCAGCAGAGAACTGTATCGATATTTTAGAAAATGAAGTGAAAGTACTGCTGGTTCTCATGACCATCAAGCAACCAAACACTCAGTGACATTAGCACCAGGTACATGAAACCCTGTGTTTATCAGATCTTACTATGGCCAGACAGCTATAGTACAGGATTTAAGTGTTTGATTATGTGATAGAGAAGATGGTGTTTTTATACTGCAGTTATGATGCAAAAAAACTAATACTTGAGGAATGATAAAAAAAAACCCCAGAAGAAACGAGTAAAAAGCCAATTGAGTTATCTAGGGTTTAATAAGCAGCAACAGTATTCCGTACTTACCCTCGTCTTTGAATTTGTCAGCTGCCTCTGACGCCTTGTCCTTGATGTTTTTCACTGCGTCGTCAATCTTGCCCTCATTCTTGAGGAAGAACGGTCGAATGACCCGTTGGTAGATCAGGATTGAGCCGTTAGAAGGAGTGGGAGCCATGCACCACACCAAGAAGACACACTGCGAACAGAGACAGAGGTTGCCTTATCAACCAGTAGACGGGACGTATTGATGGTAACTAAAAAGACAAAAGAATGGGAGGCATTCAATGACCTTTCCAATATAGTAGAAAGGGAACCAGGAGAGGAAGATATCAGCAAAGAACTCTGCCACACTGAATAATCCGTAGACCACCCAGTAGGTCAGCCACTTAGTGTCATCGTCTTTCGTCGCACTTTCAATCGCCTTGATCCTGCCAAGAGACGTCAACAAGCAATTCCTGAGATCAAAATGTTCTCTCATCTGTTTGATTCTCCTTATTTAAATTGTATTTTAGATCAATAAACAGATTTGCATAAAATTAAAATTTCAAGCACTGAATGGATTTGAAAGCCTGCATTATTAAAACAGTTTCAACTATGCAGGCATAATAAAGACCAGCGGTGTCCAAAGAAGACAGCCACATTTTTTTTTCAAGGTGCATTTTGATTATTATTACTTTGATTCTTTTCATCCGCAACATTTTAAAAGAAACAATGAAACAAGGTAGAACAGAATAAATTATTTTTTTTTACAAAATCCTTTAAAAACCCTTGGTGAAATTTAGTACCCAACATTTCCCACCCCAGCTCTGGTAAAGCCACGCCTTTTTGGTTCCGTAATCTCGACATCGCCCTCTGAAAGAACACAGGCTCAGTGGTCTGATGGACCGGCTCACATCATGTGAAGAGAGGTTCATGGTTTTATGTTTACTGCAGAACTATGATCTGAAAGAGCCTTTGGTGTATATTCTACTAACTGATAGTCATTTGTCAAAAAGCTTATGTGCATAATTATGTTGAATAATCAAGTATTCCTGGTATTATATTTGTCAGAGCTCCTTTTGAAATGTTCATTAGCTACAGCCTGTTGCCTGACCAACAACTTGTGACTACATTCTTCTAGTTGTTTCTCTCCACCACAGTGACATTTGTGGTCAGTTAACCTCCATTACATATCAAAACATATTACTCTGTTTTCTTACCAATTCTTTACCCAGGAGCATCAGGTTTCTTGAATCACTTACAAGAAACCTGTGTCTCTTGTTTAGCACAGTGTCTGCAATTGCTATATGTGCATATACAAATATGAATATAAATGCAATAGGTGCAGTGGCTTGAGAAATAATTCAGATCTACTGAACTTTTATACATTTTTCAATGTGCAACCTCAAACTTTAATATATTTTCTTAGGATTTTATGTGATAGACCAAGAGAAAATGGTGCATAATTGTACATAAAAGCAGTTAGAAAGTGATTAGTATTTTTCTTTTAATAAATATAAATTTGGAAAATATGGAATAAATTTATACAAAACATCAGTTGAGTCAACTCTTAATGGGGAAAATTCTTGTGGGAATTACAGCTACACATCTTTCAGAGCATTTCTTTATCAGTTTTGGACATTCAGGATTTTGTTTTACCCCAATTCTTCTTTGCGAAATGGCTCAAGCTGCATCAATTTGGATAGAGAACATCTGTGATGATCATTTTCCAAATTTCATCTTAAACTGTCATGTGGACTCTGGTCCGCACTTTAACTGGGCCACACATTGGACTCCTTCCTCCTGCTTGCAGTGTCTCCTGCATGGCTCGTTGTAAACCTCAAAGAGCAATACTTATGGATTTAATCTAGACACTCTTCCATAACAACCAGATTAACAAATAGCTGTGGATCTTTGCATCTCCTCCATGGCTACGTTAGTATACTGCCTGGCCAAAAAAAAGTCACCACCTGGATTTAACTAAGCAAATAGGTACAAGCCTCCTATTGGATAAGTACTGCATAGGCGATTATCTTTCAGCTGGCAACAAGTTATTTAACCCCAGCTGATGCAATGAGTAACTCCTCATTTCTTAAACAACCATGGCAAAAGACACATCCTGTGGTCGTGGAAAAGATATTAGTCTGTTTAAGAAGGGTCAAATCATTGGCATGCATCAAGCAGAGAAAACATCTAAGGAGATTGAAGAAACTACTAGAATTGGGTTAAGAACTGTCCAACGCATCATTAAAAACTGGAAGGATGGTGGGGAACCATCGTCTTCCAGGAAGAAATGTGGTCGGAAAACAATCCTGAATGATCGTGATCGGCGATTACTTAAACGTTTGGTCAAATCAGATCGAAGAAAAACAACAGCAGAACTCAGGAGTATGTTTAATTGTGAACGCAAAAGCATTTCCACACACACAATGCGAAGGGAACTCAAGGGGTTGGGATTGAACAGCTGTGTAGCCGTAAGAAAACCTCTAATCAGTAAGGCTAACCAGAAAAAAGGCTTCAGTTTGCTAGGGAGCATAAAGATTGGACTCTGGAGGAATGGAAGAGCGTCATGTGGTCTGATGAGTCTAGATTTACCCTGTTCCAGAGTGATGGGCGCATCAGGGTAAGAAGAGAGGCAGGTGAAGTGATGCACCCATCATGCCTAGTGCCTACTGTACAAGCCTGTGGGGGCAGTGCTATGATCTGGGGTTGCTGCAGTTGGTCAGGTCTAGGTTCAGCAACATTGTGTGCCCAAAGAATGAGGTCAGCTGACTACCTGAATATACTGAATGACCAGGTTATTCCATCAATGGATTTTGTCTTCCCAAATGGAACGGGCATATTCCAAGATGACAATGCCAGGATTCATGGGGCTCACATTGTGAAAGTGGTTCAGGGAGCATGAGACATCTTTTTCACACATGGATTGGCCACCACAGAGTCCAGACCTTAACCCCATTGAGAATCTTTGGGATGTGCTGGAGAAGGCTTTGCGCAGTGGTCAGACTCTCCCATCATCAATACAAGATCTTGGTGAAAGATTAATGCAACACTGGATGGAAATAAATCTTGTGACACTGCAGAAGCTTATTGAAACAATGCCACAGCGAATGCAGGCTGTAATCAAAGCTAAAGGCGGTCCAACAAAATATTAGAGAGTGTGACCATTTTTTGGTGGCGACTTTTTTTTTGGCCAGGCAGTGTATGTCACTATACTGAATGAATGCTCTCCTTGCCTGCTCTCTGTTTACATGTTTGCATAACAGAAAGTTGACAGCATCAATAAGGCCTTTTTATTTTCCCAGTGAATTGTGTGGTGTTGTTTCCTTTTCTTACCTCGTAAAGCAAAAAGAGGTTGATGAGGCTCACTAATCTGGCAAACAATGTAGTTGGAGTGAAGCAAGTCCAACTCCATCATATAAACTCCAAGCATGTCAGACCTGGACCAAACTGATTCTCAAACATCCTGAACATACACTCTACAGAGAGTTTGACCTTGTTCCATCTGGCCGCCGCTTTAGGACGCCTAGGATCAGAACCTGGCTCAGTGGGGTTTCTTTCATTCCTGGAGCCATTATGAGCTAATTCTCCCTGGTTTAGACTGCAATACCCAGACCACTTATTAGGCTTCTGAATTACATTTTTTATATTCATGTTATCTTGAGAGCTCAATGTACTTTTATGCACAACGGCATGAGGTAATTCTCCTAATATGTGTAGTTGTGAGGTACTAACAGAATGAATGCGGTGTCTTTAGTGGATGTTTTTTTTCTATCTTTTGTATTTCTTATGCTTGATGCAAACCAATTACCCCATGGGATATGAATAAAACCTGAACAGAACTGAAGTGACAAAAATAGGATGAGGATGCCAGGCGTGATTTGGTTCTAGTTTACCATGAACTGAGGAACTCGTATGACCGGTAGGGCCCGCGCCCTTCCTCAAAAAACAACATTGCCACATTGAACCTGAATGTCTCAGAAACAAGTCCTGACACATCCATATTCACCTGATATTTCAGGCAAAGATCACTGGAAATGTGTTTGGCTTAAGCTGAAGATAAATCTTTGTAATATTTCCACATCACAGAACTGAGACTACATTTAATAGATTTCATGAGCATAAATATATAAGAAGAATTTATTAGAATCTTTTTGACTAGATGAAGCAATTATTATATATAAAAAAAGCTCAGATAATAATTGGGAACAACTTTTAATATTAATAATAACACCTCTCAGTCAGGTGCACCTCAACTGCAGCCTTTTGATAGTTGTTCTGTTCATAACAGAGTTGAGGTCAATCTAGTACAGGGGTCAGTGACCTTAACCTTCAGAGTCACATAAAGATACGTTACAAAGTCGGCCTTCTATCACCTGAAGCCTTCTATCATCATCATCATTTCCAGGATGAAGGACTCTCAGCAAGATCTAGAGAAACTCATCCATGTGTTTATCTTTAGTCACATTGATTACTGCAACAGTGTCTTCTAACAAATCAATCCTCCAGCTGCACCTGATCCAAAACGCTGCTGCTGGAGTTCTGACTAAAGCCAGGAAGATAGAGAACATCAGCCAGTTACAGTCCTTCCACTGAGAGAATATACTTTAAAAATACTGTTAGTTTATAAATCACTGAATGGTTTAAAGGTCTGCTGTTGTTGTATCAACCTTCCAGACCTCTCAGCTGAAACACTGTTCATGTAAATCAGGGCTAAAATCCCACCTGTTTAGAGTTGCCTTTGATCAGTAGTAAGTGAAACACTGATCAAGATATTTGACATGTATTTGCTTGATGACTTTGATGATGGCATTTGACAAAATGTAATTGCTTGTTTCATAATTGATGTCTGTATGATTTTGTTATGATGCACAACACTTTGAAATGTTCTATACAAAAACATTTGACCTTCACAATCTTGCATATTCCTTCAGTCCAGCGAATAAAAATCTGTTTAAAGCCACAAAAGCTACACAGCCTTTCAAAACAAAAGATTTAAGTTAAGTTTTGCAATATCAACCAAAAGGAAACTTGTTTAGATATTTTGTTCCTTATGTGTTTTCAAGACTATACTTGGGTACAATGCTTTTTTTTCAGACTTTTTTTTTGTTGTTGTTCTTACACTGTTTCAAAATAAAAGACACTTTGTTTGGAATATTTTAAAACAGGGGTCTCCAAAGTGTGACCCGGGGACCATTTGCGACGCTAAAAGGAATTATGTGTGAGCTTTGACCGCAACACAAAAATGACACAAACTTGATTTTTCTGCTCAAGGTTGGAGACTGATGCAGTTGTCATGGAGATTAAAGGATTTCTCAAACATGCATGAAAGAATCAAGGCAACACACCAGGTATGGTTTTGATGAGAGAAAAACATCATCACATGAAGTATATCTAAAAAAGTCAATTTTACATAATACTGCCCCTTTAATTCAGCCTCATATTATAGGGGACCACAAACATTTGGTGACTTTTACACAAAAGGCCGACTCTGTTGAACCCGTTTAGTAAACCCAGCTAGATAAAACACAGGTTTCTGCAGAACGAGCGACCCATATCCTGTTTTCATTGCTGAGAATACAGAAAAAGAATCTACAGAAAAACCATCAACATTTAGAATATATATTACACTATCATATATTGTATGTTTCACATGTACATCTGTTTCACAGCTCTCTTTTCTATAGAAATTTGACCTCTGTGTTTGCATATTTTGTGTTTATAGTTGTATAGAAAAAAATAAAATACTGTGAAAAATTCAAAGTTTGGAAATCACTACTTTTCATGTTTAGGAGACTTTGCAACATGAGATTGCACACCCCATACTTTCCTGAAAAGTATGGCGGCTTTTAGAAAACTTGCATACATACATTGAAGTTTGAACATTTTGTCAGGTGAAACATTGGAGATGCTAAGAAATTTAACTTTTTGCACAAATTTCCCTCCATCTCTGCTCCTCTTATAACAGCCTATTGTGTATCACACTATTGTGACGTAGTGTGATATATTGTTATATTTGTGATAAAATCAGGCCAATAAATCGGCCTGATTTTAAGTAGAAAAAAAAGAGTAAATTTTCACCAATAAACTCACAACTTTTTAGAATAATCTCTGATAGTTTCTAGAAAAAAAGGACGTTTCTGAGCTTGAAAGGTCAAAAATATGCTTGAAAAACAACAACAAAAACAAGATTAATATCAGAAATGCTCTAGATATCCATCTACGGTCATGTAGATAATTTCCCAGATTTTTTGGCGGAAATCTGCTGCGTCATTTTCTATCCACTATGGCCAGAATAAGCCGTCGTACATACTGTACGTCGTTTTGTTTTTGTGGAGTCACGCTCAGAATAACGGGCTCAGAGAGGAGCCAAAAGTCTAGAAACGCGCTGGAAATATGATGACGTATGGTGGCACTATTTATTCAGGGTTTACAGGGTGTGTTTATACTGGGAGGGGCTGCTGGCCAGAACGGTAGTTAGATAATCAAATTCTTACGATATATAGGCTGGATACAGAAAGCCGATGAGGTTACACAGCAGGGAGGCTCCGTAACCAATGACGAGGTAAACTGCGACCACCGCTGCGACTCCTATCGGGGAGGAAGAGGAGAAAGAAGACATCACACCACAAACACTCTTCCTCACAAAATTAACATTATTGGACAGAGGTATCGCGACTGTAACGACTCTATTGTGCTAAATACACGAGAAGACAATGAAATATGTAACAAAACCACGATGACGTCCCGTTTCCATTCTGTCTTTTTCCTCCACGCTTGCACCTCTTAAAATCACTCACCGACAGCGATATACGTCCGGTTTACTCCAGTTCTGGCTTCGACTTTCGCTAGAGCATCTGTCATGAGGTTCTTCTCATGAAGGAACTTGTCAAATCTCTCCTTGAGACCCTGCGCCATGGCTGCGCTTCCTCCTTCAGCGATGCGGGTGAATTAGGAAATGATGGCTGATGGTGGCGCCACACCCCTGTAACCCAACACAGCGAGAGCCGCAGCGACGGGGACGGGCCTGTGCGTTTCATCACACACCTGCCTCCGGCCTGGCCCTTCAAAATAAAAGTTTTCCCTTACAAAGTTTTCACTTTTCACTTAGTCCAGCCAGCTCACAAGCACCTCTTGTGTTTGTAGAAGCCGTTTATCTTTTTTTGTTTATCGCCACAAGGGGGCGTATTTCATTTTGTGTTCTGAGTCTGTCTGAAGGGGGACGGGGTTATTTAAGGTCAAGTGTTGCTAATGGGAAGGGCCAAACGGTCTTCCATTGTGCTTGGTTTGGGTTTGTGGCTGATTTATGTGGCTCTAAATGGAAATGGCAAGACAATGGACATACAGAAAATAAATTACTTTATGATTATAAGTCAAATTGAAGATACATATATATATATATATATATATATATATATATATATATATATATATATATATATATATATATATATATATATATATATAAAAAAAAAAAAAATTCCCTTCTCACCCACCGCGGGTGGTTCTTATCCTCTGAGCTCGGGTCCTCTACCAGAGGCCTGGGAGCTTGAGGGTTCTGCGCAGTATCTTGGCTGTGCCAAGGATTGCACATTTCTGGACTGAGATGTCTGATGTTGTTCCTGGGATCTGTTGTAGCCATTGGTCCAGTTTGGGGGTGACTGCCCCGAGGGCCCCGATGACCACAGGCACCACTGTGGTCTTCACCTTCCAGGCCCTCTCCAGTTCCTCCCTGAGGCCCTGGTATTTCTCTAGTTTCTCGTGCTCCTTTTTCCTGATGTTGTAGTCGCTTGGTATTGCTACATCTATCACAACGGCTTTCCTCTGTTGTTTATCCACTACGACAATGTCTGGTTGGTTCGCCATTACCATTTTGTCTGTCTGGATCTGGAAGTCCCACAGGATCTTAGCTCTGGCGTTCTCCGCCACCTTTGGGGGTGTTTCCCACTTTGATCTCGGGGTTTCCAGTCCATATTCTGCACAGATGTTTCTGTACACTATGCCTGTAACTTGGTTATGTCGTTCCATGTACGCTTTCCCTGCCAGTATCTAGCACCCTGCTGTTATGTGCTGGACTGTCTCAGGGGCCTCCTTGCACAACCTACACCTTGGGTCTTGTCTGGTGTGGTATATCTGGGCCTCTATTGCTCTGGTGTTTAGGGCCTGTTCCTGGGCGGCCAGGATGAGGGCCTCTGTGCTGTCCTTGAGTCCAGCTTTTTCCAGCCATTGGTAGGATTTACTGATATCAGCCACAAGGGTTATTTGCTGGTGGTACATCCCATGTAGGGGCTTGTCCTGCCATGATGGTATCTCTGGCACCTCAACCTCCGTTCCCTGTTGTCTGAGATATTCACTGAGCACATTGTCTGTTGGGGCTTTGTCCCTGATGTATTTATGGATCTTAGTTGTTTCGTCCTGGACTGTGGTTCTCACACTCACTAGTCCTCTGCCTCCTTCCTTGCGGCTCGTGTACAGTCTCAGGGTGCTGGATTTGGGATGGAATCCTCCATGCATTGTTAGTAGTTTTCTAGTCTTAATATCAGTGGCTTTTATCTCCTCCTTTGGCCAGCTAATTATTCCAGCAGGGTATCTGATTACTGGCAGGGCATAGCTGTTTATTGCGCGGATTTTGTTCTTGCCATTGAGCTGGCTTCTCAGGACTTGCCTTATTCGTTGGAGGTATTTAGCTGTGGCTCCTTTCCTTGTGACCTCATTGAGGTTGCCATTTGCTTGTGGTATACCTAGGTACTTGTAACTGTCCTCTATGTCTGCTATTGTTCCTTCTGGGAGTGAGACCCCTTCTGTGCGGATGACCTTCCCCCTCTTTGTGATCAGCCGACCACACTTCTCTAGTCCGAATGACATCCCAATGTCCGTGCTGTAGATCCTGGTGGTGTGGATCAGTGAGTCGATGTCTCGCTCACTCTTGGCATACAGCTTGATGTCATCCATGTAGAGAAGGTGGCTGATGTTGGCCCCATTTTTGAGTCGGTATCCGTAGCCAGTCTTGTTGATAATTTGGCTGAGGGGGTTCAGGCCTATGCAGAACAGTAGCGGGGACAGAGCATCTCCTTGGTATATGCCACATTTGATGGACACTTGTGCAAGTGGTTTGCAGTTGGCTTCAAGGGTGGTTTTCCACAGCTTCATCGAGTTTGCAATGAAGGCTCTCAGAGTCCTGTTGATGTTATACATCTCTAAGCATTCAATGATCCAAGTATGCGGCATTGAGTCATAGGCTTTCTTGTAATCAATCCAAGCCATGCACAGGTTGGTGTGTCGGGTTTTGCAGTCTCGGGCAACTGTGCGGTCTACGAGGAGTTGGTGTTTGGCTCCTCAGCTATTTACACCGATACCTTTCTGTGCCGTGCTCATGTATTTATCCATGTGTTTGCTTATCTTGGCCGCTATGATGCCTGACATGAGCTTCCATGTTGTGGAGAGGCAGGTTATTGGTCGGTAGTTGGGTGGGACTGGACCCTTTGATGGATCCTTCTGGATTAGGATTGTCAGCCCTTCAGTTAACCATTCAGGGTGAGTCCCACTTTGTAGCAGCTGGTTCATTTGGTCTGCCAGTCGCTCATGGAGGGCAGTGAGTTTCTTTAGCCAGTAGGCATGGATCATGTCAGGCCCTGGTGCTGTCCAGTTTTTCATACCTGAGACTCTTTCTTGGACATCTGTCACAGTGATGGTTACCAAGGCTTGCTCAGGGAGGAGGTTATTATGGTCCTCTCGTAGAGAGATCAACCACTGTGCATTGCTGTTGTGGGACGCCTCCCTTTCCCATATGCCTTTCCAGTATTGTTCAGTCTCCAGCCTTGGTGGGTCTACTCTGTTGTTATTACCCTGCCATTGAGAGTACACCTTAGCTGGTTGAGTGGAGAAGAGCCGGTTAATCCTTCTGGATTCATTCTCCCTTGTGTATCTCTTTAGGCGGCTGGCCAAGGCTTGGAGCCTCTGTTTGGCAGTTTCGAGTGCTTCAGGTATGGGCATCTGCCTGTACTTTCTGGGTACTGGTCTTTTCATTGTACCCTTGTGGAGCTCTGACAGTTGGCTCACTTCCCTCCTTGATACCTTGATTTTAGCCTCTAACCGTCTTTTCCATGGTGGGTATTGGGTCTCATGGCTGCTCTTATAGCCAAGTGTCTCAAGGATCACTGATGCTGAGTTGTAGATCAGCTCATTGGTTTCTGTTATGGTGTTGGTAGGGATTGTTCTCAATGCTGCATTCACATTCTCAATGATCTCTGATGGTACTTCACTCAGCCGTTGTAATTGGCGCCGAGGAGGTCTGGTTGTCATTCGGGTCATGATTTTCTCTCTCAGGTCAGCAGCCGTCTCGTTCAGCTCTGATTCGCTCAATGGGGCCGTGTATCCCCTGACTGGGTGGGGACTTGTAGTTAAGTCCCCACAGTTCTGACATCCAGGTTCCTCCTTTTTGCCGTAGCATTTGTGTTGTATCTCGTCAATCTCAAGTTGTGATAGCAGTTGCCGTTTGCGGATGTTGGAACACTGAGCTACTAGTTGTTTAGTTGTTTTATATATATATATATATATATATATATATATATATATATATATATATATATATATATATATATATATATATATATATATATATATATATATTGAGGACATGCACTGAGGACCAGAATATTCTAGTGTGACATGAGGCCATCTGTCCAACAGCTGAAGCTGGGCCAAAATGGGTCAGGCAACTGGACGATGTTCCCAAACACACAAGCTATATGTACTGTAACGGAATGACTGATGAAGAACAAAGTTGAGGTGCCCAGTCAAAGTACAGACCCTAACCCAACTGAATGTGAGGTTGGACCTTCAGTGAGTTGTTCAGAAACATCTGGAAACTCGAATCAACTGGATGTTGTTAATCAAATGGGTTTTAGAGGAGATTGGAACACATAATTTGGAGATAATGTTCCCGTTTTTGCTTTATTGCTATTTTACAAAAAACACTAACAGTATTGAAAATGTTCTTTGGTTTTGTACATTCAAGTTTAAATTTATATAACCTGACAGATGGTGACCAGACCGTTGTTGATTTGTCCTGAAACATAAAACCCAACAACTAACAAAGACTCTACCTCCATTCTCCCATCATGAACAGGAGTTAAAGTAAATACACATGAGAGGAGGAGAGAGAGCATTAAGTGCACGTCCTCAGTGGCCGGTAGCCAGTGGAAATGGCTGAATAAACAAGGTCCACAGCAGCATCACGCACACGACTGATGAGATTAAACGTAGTAAGCTGCTTTATGTTGAGAATAGCAACAATAAGAAGTGGAGCAGTCTGAGAGCTGCAGACAGAGAGGCTGCTGCCGCGCTGTCTGGAACCGTCTCTTACCTTCTCATTTAATTCACTCCCGCAGGACTTCACAGCAACATGTAAGTCTGTCTTTTCTTTATGTCGTACATTTAAAAGTGCTGTCATTAGAAACACTGTGTCCTATCTGCTATCGGTTCCCCAGCATTAGACTCACTTTGTTTTAACTTCTGTTGAAGAAAATTTGCATTTGCCTATACATTTTTGGCATTTTACTAGTAGTGTTATAATCATTTGACAGAACATTATTTATCTCCATACACGTTCAAGGTCCTTCAGATATAACTATTATTGAATTGTAATGACTCAACCTTTAATCGAAAGACATTTGAAATCTGGATATGTCTTTATACTGTGTGAGGAATACAAGGATAGTACTTGTAGCGCATCCAAGAACCTTTGTAACATGCCTAAACTGTATTTCTATCGTTTTTATTTTTGTGCCAAATCACAACAAAATACCTGTGTTTGGATTTTAGATACTTGCAGCCTAGGGAAAATGCAAAAGCTTGATGCTGTCTGTGATTCATCTTCCAGCTGACGTGTTGCTGTTGGATTTAAGAATGAGCAAAAGGGGGAGGAGACGGAGCAGCAGGAGGAGGAAGAGCTCCAGCAGCAGCAAACGTGAGTGGGAGCCACTCCATCAGATTAATCATGTGCTTAACTCGCTCACGTTTTCTGTGCACCTGCAAGCTTTGAATTGAGCAGAAAAGTCTCATACTTGGACTTCCTCCATCTTGGAAAGGAGTAACATGAGCTCTTATTGGCTCTCAATACATCCTGCTGAGCAGGAGGTTCAGAGTTTTGCTGTAAATTGCCTGTAGTTCCAAATATGTGAAGACCATGAACCAGATGTTATAGACAGATTTTCTGACATTGTAGAAATACAAAAGTTCTTCTGTGTTAAATGAATGTCAACTGAACAAATTCTAAACAAAAAAATTCTCAGTTCAACTTCATAGTAACATATTGAGACACTGATCAAATTTGGACATTTTTAACTCCCAAATTCCCAGTTATAAAACCCATAAAATTGACATAAATGGAAGTTTTAATCTATTAACCTCATAATGTTGATACATAGCCAACAACTCTCTAGTAGAAATGATTCAATGTGATCACAAATCTGTTTTCTCTTTACATTTTTTAAGTTTCATGATTTTTAGAATACGACAATAAGTACATTTACACTTAAAAGTCATGAACTCACAGTGGAAAAGTATTCACACCCCTTAAACTTTTCTAACATGTCTTTATGTTACAACCCCAAACTTGTGGTTCTAATCAATGTATTTGAAGATACATTGTATTTAAATACAATGTATCAATGTATTATCTTACAATTTTTCATCATTGACCAACACAGTGGTTATTCAGCTAATATTGTATCAGTGAGAGCTCTATAAAAGGTTTTCAGTAGCTTACTTTGGGCGATCCCTTCACACATCAACTGGAACCTCTGGAGATGATGATTCCAAGAAGAATGTTAAATAAAATCAAGAAAATTATGAACAGCCCTGAGCATCGTCTTCATGATACTGCCATAGAAAACCACTGTCTTCAGTCAGAAGACAGGGTTCAAATTCGTTGTAATACAGACCGCTACATGAGATCCTTTATGCCCACATCATCATCTGCAACAATTATTTGAGCATTTTTAAAAAAATTAATATCAGTTACTAATTTCCCTTTGGGATTAATAAAGTAATTTAGAATTTTTGAACTGAAATCAATTTTCCTACAGATTATCTGTATTTCCTGCAGGTAGTCAGTCCCATTCTTCTGGAGAAGCTGTTCATGCTATCTAGTCTGAGTGTTTAAAGCTGCAGTATGTAACTCTTATAAAGAGTATGTTTTGTTTTTTTACATATAAACAGTCAATGTGTCGTGACAGTATGTTATGAGACAGATCTGTGAGCAGATGGACCTCCTCCTCCTCCACTTCCTCCTATTCAGCTGCTATTGCTGCCTGAAGAAATGCACCGCTCCCAACTAAAAATAACCAATTGGAGCCAGGAGGAGGGGCTTAGCACTGTTAATCATGCTCATATACTCGCTACTAAGCTAATAGCAGAAAAATGACTTGCTGGTACAGGAAAACCGTTTATCCACCTCCATTTAGCCTTATAATTTACTACAGGATCTGCTAGCTGCAGCGTACTAGACAGCAAGTGGGGGAGATGAAGGTGGTAAGAGCAGTGCTTCATGTTGTGATTCACAGCCTTAAGATCCGCCTCCTGGCTCTGATTGGTTGTTTCTAGCCAGCACTGGGAGAAAGCAGAAGAATTTATAAAATTAGCAAACATATCTTTTCTTTTATTTCAGAAAGTTCCTCCGCCTTTCTCTTTCAAAACCAGAGCCGCAGTACAACTGTCAGCGATAAGAAGGACCTAGCTGGAAAGCATGAAGAAAACTCTCTTCAAAAAGAAAATGTTCTGATCGGATTTGAAGATCACCAACATGATCACATTCCACCCAGCCAAAAAAGATGTAAACAAGACTTTAACATGGCAGCATTTCAGGAACAAAGGAGTGTGTACACAAAAACAACGGAGCTTGAAGAGCAAGGAGTGAAGATAGTAACATCAGTGTCCAAAAATGACATGGAAAAGTCCCAAACTGTGAAAATCCAACAGTCACATGAGTCTTTAAATGACGATCCAACCAACTCATCTACACCCGTAACAAACATCTTCAATGTCAGCTGCACTGGGTCACATGTGAAAGTGGAAATCCAAGAAGTTCGACAGGGGAATCCTTATGGCATTAAGACCACTTGTGTTTTTATGAATGAAAACAAGGCTTCTGAGGTCATTATTAACCAGGAATATGAGGGGATGCAAATCCCTGACCATCAGCCTTTGGAGCAGCTCCCAAAACACGTGACCAGTCACAACCAGGATATAAATTATAGGTTTACGTTTGGCAGCATAAATGAACAAACAAAGGAACAAAGTGAGTCAAGATCAGTCTGCTCATCAAACGTACGTGGAGATCCGAGTTACTGTCGTTGTTGCAGTGATTACATCCAACAAAACCTGGCTAAACATTTATTGGGTCCACCATCACTGCTAGATGATAATATTCAGGGGAAGGAGCCAGATGCCTTGAACAGGGATCGTTTCTTCCACATCTCAACACCACGGGTCTTTGATGACATTAAATGCAGCAGCACTTTAGAAGACCTGACAAATGACCTAGCTTCCTTTAGGATAGGAGCATCAGCAGAATTAGCATCCCCATTTTCTTCACTGGAGAAGGAAAGAGAAGATATGACCCGTTCCTTTGACCAGCTGTCAGAATCAGATAACTACGAGCCGATGTCCATTCGGCCCTCTGTGTCTACCAACAGGTCCAGCTTTGTCAAAGATTTCATCTACTGCCAGAAGAGAAAGTCCTGGATCAGAAACAACAGCATTGCCACCTTGGAGCGCAAGGAGTGTCTGTTAATGAAGAAAAGACGGCAGACGTTCCCTGGGACGTCGCTTGATCAAGAACTGATTCATGAGGATGTTCTGCTCCCGTACCAAGAATCAGTCTCTTCGTTCGTCATGTGCTCTCTTCCTTTCCAAACTGAGAGGCTGGAAAAAATCAAACGGTTGGATGACATATTTTCTACATACGTGAGAAAAAAATTTGTTTCTTCACAAAGCAGAGAGAGTTCTAAAACTTGCTCAGACAGTTCAGAAACTACCGGAGAACTTACAGGCATGGAGCCTGACAGAGAAATGAGCCCAAAACTTTATGTGGAAGAGATTATTCAAGGAGGCCTTGCTATACAAGTCATCCCTCCATCCTGCAGTGGTTCAGAGGAACAAATCCTACAGACGATTCCCAAGGTATTTGCCAAGGACAAAGATGACAGAAGTTCCACGCAAAGCAATTCTGATTCCACTTTACCAGAATGTTCAGTCATGACGGCACATGTTGATGCTGTTCAGCACAACAACCTGTCCAGGTCAACATCTGAGGAGACAGACATGGATTCCCTAAAAAAACACAATGTTGCCATGGAAATCGAGTCCAACCCGACTGAAAAGTCAGTTAGTAGCCTTCCACTTCTTCTTGTTACTGATGAGCTGAACGATAAGGAGGTGGCTAAAAAAAGGCATTCAGAAGACACCAACAAAGCAGCAGACGGTTTATTATGTGTTGTAAAACCATCTACAGGCGTAGTGCTCCATGCAAAGGAGCTGCCTGTTAAAGTCGGCAAGGCAGAGAAACCCACTGTGTACAGATGTAAGTTGCAGTTTCATCTCTTTTTATCAGTCGACTAAAACTGTCCAGAATAAAACTGATCTGGCGTGACCCGTTATGACTATTTCCAGCTAACTCCGAGGCTAGAGAGCATCTGAAGCCTGGATCTCACAAAGACAGAGACTGCACAGACCACTGGGCCAGGAAGAGAAAACTCTTCAAGGAGAGCAAGCAGTGGAGCTCTGCTGGTGGAAGTTCAATTACCAGCGACATCACAGAGGAATCAGGTAACCAATAGTTACAATTGGATTAAACTCAGTCTCAAAGACTGAAGTCGCACATTTCTAATAGAAAATGGCAACATGCTCCTTTCATAGTGGGCGTTTGTCTTTGAATCACATGGAGGAATTCAAGAATTTTGTTCCCAAGTGACAGTAGTATGAGACAGGAGATGGACAGATAGTTTGAGACCCCGTCTGCAGTTATTTGGTCTGTCATGGTCAAGAAAGAGTTGAGCTAAAAAGTCAAAAGTCTGTACTTACTTCACAAGAATGGAGACATTTGTTCTCTCTTCTATAAGTGCGAGCTGGTTTGGGATTTCATGCAACATGTTCTTCACATATCTTCCAAGCAAAATGTTTTTCTTGTGGTCTGACTACACAAATGCTGCAATAGAAGGGACTTACAGGGTCTTCCCGAAACTTCTGCAGGTTTTGTGAAATAACTTCACTAGCTTCTTCGGTCTTGGCCCGAAGGAATTTTGTTTATGCTCTTTCAACCTTAGTAAAAACACACATAACTATGTACTTGGGTAGTATTTAACGTCTTCAAACAATTGATTTTTTATTGTCACCCGTGGTAAAAAGAAATGGATCATGACGAAAAGAACAAGATCTAGGATGTAGGCGGTTAGAAACTGGGAGATGGCCTCCATCATCCAGGAAGAGCCTGGAGTAAAGCAGCTTCTCCTCCACTTTGAAAGTTGACCATTTATCTGGTTCTTACATCTAATCAGGATCTTCCTAAGGTCCTCATTCCTGAGGTTTTTATGTACATGTTCCCAAGGAAGGTGACCTTTGGGCAGAAAGTGCTGAAGGTAACCATATTTCCCATCTGACCTGGGATCATGTTGGGATTGTGGGGAGAAGGATGTCTTGGTCTTGGTCTCAGAACAGTTACACCTGCAACCTGTTCTTAGACCAGTGGAGGACAGTGGACTGGACTGATCACTATCACAGAATTTAGATTAAGTGCAACTGAAAAAATCGTACTGAACTGGGCTTTGACAGATTGCTACTTCATCACAGGGTTAAAAGAGACTCACTGGAACAATTATTCACATTTCAACTGAGCTCAAGCCCATCGTGCTGCATCCACCTAGTTCTGGTACCAAAATATGGGCTCCATTATAGCACCGCAACAGGATATTATTTTAATGAAATTAACAACACACACATCTTGACTGAACCTGAAAGGTTGTCTCTCTGTATTGTGCTTAGTGGTAAGGTGGCCAATCCACTGTTACTACAACTCAACAGGCCCACATTGTCTGTTTTAGTTCTTTACCGCATTTAGTGCTGACATTTCATACATCTTTTTCTAGTATCAGAGGATACGCTTTCTACAAATGTGACAGTTCAAGACAATGAAGACAGGGGGTTTTACGCAGAGACATTCCACTCTTCAGCGTGGATTTACCAAGGAGACGACATAAACTCAGGTGCCATCGGTCCCAATCTCACAGTCAGAACGCGTGCTGTCTCAAGTAAGCTGATGTTGAAACTCTATAAGAAAACTTATTTATTCTGGAGTTTTTACAATGGTCTTTGTTGAAACAAAATGCTTTGAGTATCATGAATGCAGGACGGGTTTGAATGTTTTGTCTAAATTCTCTCCCCAGTTCGAGAGAGGACTGTTCGAATCAGCAAAGGGGCAGGAGAATATCCCTGGGGCTTTCGAATACAGTTTTCCAAACCCATTGTTGTAACTGAAGTTGACACAAGTAAGTGATGAGTAATTCTAAGTGATTAATTTTTTTTGAGTTAGCAGAACAACTCATAGAGAAGTGATTAGTCAAATGTAAACTGAATCTTTTCCAGATTTTGGGTACGCTAATGCTGAGTGTATTTCTTCTGCAGAAAAATGAACAAACATGTAGTTTTGTGTTTTGAGATAATTAAACCAAGTCAATGTTATTACAATGGCTCATTCATTTTCTAAACTAAAACTTACCAATTGACAGAATATAATTTTCTTGTCCACAGGATATTGTGTGGCTCTGTTTATTATGTTTTTTGTAGGATCATACATGTGATCTGTTTGCTTTCAGATGGAGCAGCAGAGGAAGCGGGGCTAATAGTGGGCGACTACGTCCTTGCTGTTAATGGGATTGACGTTACCAGCATTCCTCATTCGGAGGCAGCTAATTTAGCCAGACAAGGTAAGAAGTTCTGTCAGGTTAAACACCAGAAACAACTCTAATCATTTGAGACATTCTGAAAAGATTCTGCTCCTTTGAGTTTGATGATGCTTTATGTGTAACAAAGTGAAGGTGTAATAAGCTTGTGCTTCTACTTACACTTTTTTCAGACTACACTTGGTGTTCTTGCCATTGACAGGAAATTAAATATTGTTTAACTGTTTCTGTCTTTCTTTTTCTGATGTTTTATTTTTATTCAGCAGTATGTGCTTTTTTCTTTTTTTTTTACTTGTGTATAAACAGGTCAAAAATGACCGAAAAATAAATATTTATCTAAATATCTATCTATGTATTAAGGGGAGTGAATCTTCATCAGTGCAGACAAAGCGTCTGCACAGCAAAGCATGATCTTAGTTAAGCTATTATTTTGTCACAGCTGTTAAGCTGAAACTTGACACTGATCAAAGTTGTAATATTTATTGTAGGTCCAGATATTCTAACATTGACCATTGGATCAGACATTGCTCGGGGTCCTAACACACCCAGACCTCCATGCCGTGGTTACCTCCATAAGCGAACCCAGTCTGGTCTAATCAAAGGCTGGAGGAAGAGGTGGTTTGTTCTCACACACGACTGCTGTCTGTACTACTTCAAAAACAAACGAGTGAGTAAAGGCAGAGGAATGCTCGCTCTGAAGATAAACGTCTATAGAAAAATAAAATGCTTCTGATGAACATGACTCCATTTGTAATCCAGGATGAAGGCAAGCGGCAGCCGTTATCCTCAGTGAAGCTGGAAGGCGCTGAGGTGGGGCCGGATGATTCCCTGGGAAAGCCGTTTGTTTTCAAGTGTCGCCCTCAGTTTGGCAGTCGGGTGTACTCTCTCTGCGCCACTTCCAATCAGGAAATGAAAAGGTAACGTAGGACCAAATAAATCAAATAGGTTTATAAAGTTTGTTGTTCAGACTCTAATTTAAAGCAGCATGAATTTAAGTCTGATAACGTGTTTCAGTTTCATTCATATTTCATCAATATGTTACTGAATAATGTTTTGATCTTGACTCCTTTGTGACTAGATGGTGTGAAGCTATGGAAAGAGCTGTTCATCCCATTACACAGGTACACCAAAGTCTGTCAAAAAAAACCACCTTGTTTTTATTATTAAAGCTTTTGAATCGCAAATTTCTCTGACTTTTATACTTATCACAATATCATGTTTTACATAAACTCTGAGATCATTTTCTGTTTCAGAGCCATGTGTGGGTTGACGTCACAAGACACAACTCCAACGTGCCGCCGCTGGCTGTGAAAAACCCGGACTGTCTGGGACTGCTCAACAAACTGGACAGGAGTAAAGACACGTGGGTCCAGCACTACTGCATTCTGAAAGACGCCTGTCTCTACTTGTACAGCGGCATCCGCTCCACCCACTCACATGGTAGGAATCTGTGCCAGGTGTAGCTGTTGAAGCCTTGTCAGCAGATGTAGTGTTGGTGTTAAATGCTGTCATATATTTAATTGTTTTATTATACGTACTTATTATACATTATAATTTGCTTCCTATATCTTTAAGTAGAATGAATGTATTAATGTGCATTACACCAAGTTTCAGAGACTGGGGCTGTCATGAATTAGCATCAGTCAGTCTCTCCAGGATGTTGCAATGTTTTTTCTTTTCTTTTTGTGATTATTGCAGCTCAAAATGAGTTATTTTGACTGATCGCCTTTTTCAAAGAGGTTTCAGTCAAAGTTGCAATTTTTTTTGTATGCTCTAATACAAATCAAATCAGGAGGGGTCAAAGTGCAAAATAAGAATTTCATATTGGTCATTCAAGTTAATATGAACTGTAGACACAGTAGAAGCAAATCCTACAGAACATCTCAGAATGGCTTTTGCCAAAAAAAAAAAAAAAAAAAGGTACTTTTCAGTGTTACTCATGATTCCATCATGCAGGTTTGTAAAACAGGAAGTTCAATTAGAAGGGGGTTAAAAGGATTGGTCAAAATTCATCTGAGTTGCAGTGATTGGTCAGAAAAGAAGGAAAACGTATCACAGATAAGGTTATTTCAGAGATATGAGATAATCTGACCCAGGTGACCAGATGTGGAAAGTGACTGCTGAAAGTTGCCTGTCCATGCAAACTTTGTGAATGGTCAGTCAATCTGTGTTATTAGGTGCAATCACAACATCACAACTTCCTGGAGGAACTGGTCAGTGTGTGACTGACTGAGCCATCTGACTAGCCAAGAAAATCCAAACATCTGATAAAGACATAAGCAGTCGGTTGTTAGTCCTTGTTTCCTCAGAGAGATTACATTTTTAATTTCTGAAATGATTTACTAATATATTTATCAGAACACCATGTTGTCTCTGCTTTCAGGTGGGATTTACCTTCAGGGCTACGTGGTGCGGGAGCAGGCCAATGGATCCAAAAAGTCCACAATTGAACTGAAACCTCTGTCTGATGAGTTCAAGACGTTTTACTTCTGTGCCGACAATTCAGCTGAAAATAAACGGTAAGGAGTTGGCTCTTTGATGCTCTGTACAGGCTTCAACAGCAGGACGCATGTCTGACAGTCAGAATAACTCAGTCTGTGATAAACCAGTAGAGCTGCTGTTTGGACCAGATCTCTTCTGCAGAACAGACTGAATATTAAATTAAATGATTAAATTAGGTATGAATTATATTAAATTATGAAATACTGCCCTGTTTTTTGTTTCATTCTCCTTTAATTGCCCTGAGGGCAACAATTTATTCACATATATGTACATTTATTATTATTGATACTTTAATTAAAAATGAGTTGTACCAGTTTATGTCGGGGGCGGGGGGCCCTGATGACATGTTCACATACACCTCAGAAAGTATGCAGTTGCGCCCCTGCTGATCAGCTTCAATGTCTGACATGCAACCTCAGTGATTTTATGACGGTTTTGTTTGTGCTCTACCAGATGGATTTTAGCCATCAAAGCCTCCATAAAGAAGTGGCGGCCATTTCAGCAGGTCCTTCAGGACTACATGAGCCTCCCACCAGAAGAAACCAGAATGTGAGGAGCAGCTGGACTCTGTAAATGTTAGCAGCCTGAGGGCCGAGACGAGCTTCCGATATGATGACGGCTTCACCCCTCCCACTGTGCTGCTGTTATGAAAATAATATTGCTCGTAAATGTTCAGGCCATTAAAAATTGTCTTCAATCCAACAGGCTGTCAGATGAGATTTAAGAAATGTAAATAAAAGCTGATCAACTCCGTCTTTTGTTTTCCTTTAATTTCTCATGGAGTGTTTGGCTAAAACTTTCTTTGATGGGTGTGCATGAGACTGACATGACACTGTCATAAACATGAAGTAGTTATGACTGTTATCATGAACTGTCATTCTGTAAATAATGGCATTTTGATTGCAAAGCTGAATGTTAATGCACTAAAACTTGTATTAAAAGTCCAATAAAAGAATCAACTTTGCACTAAAAGTGTCTTTATTTGCAGAATGACATTTACTGACAACAGTCATAAACATTCATGAAGATTCGTTCATGTTCATAACCGGTGTTGTGTCATATTTATGACAGTGTCATTGTCAGTCTTATGCACACCCCTTCAAATAACGTGCTACCGGTATTTGTAAAAAGTTTCTAGAGACAAATATGTTGAACTAAAATTACATGATGGTTTTTATTTTGAAGGGTCTGAGTTGAAAATGTTATTTTGAAGGTCTTGTTTAGTAAAGACTCTTGAGTTCAGTGGTTTGAAGCCTTCTGGCTGCATCGCCACATTCACAATGAAGCCCAACCTGAAGCCTCCTTCTGTCATCCTCCTCCTCCTCGTCGGACTGTCTCTCCCTGTGGACGGCTGTCCTCCCCGCTGCCAGTGCGATTGGACAACCAAACGTGTGTCATGCACTGGAGTTGAACTTGTGCCTGTTTTCCATTTGTCCTTCCAGGAGGTGTAAGTAATTACGTTTTTGACTCAAATGTCAGTCAGCAAGTGGGGATGACTAATGCGTTTCTTACTTGTGTTTTAGGTGGCTCGTGAGGACAAAGCTTGCTTTCATTCCTCAAAATACTTTTGCTAGTTTGCCCAACATTTCTCACATGTAAGATTTTTATTTTCATCAACGTTAATGTTTCTCTGAAATGTGTAAAACTAGCTTACAAATTATTATTTGTAAGCTAGTCTCTCTAAGCTAGTTTATTGTAATTATAGTGAAACTCAAGGCAACTTTTAATGTCATTGAGGAAACTGAAAATTATCCAATTTATTACCGTTTAAACTAAAACACAACTGTTTATGTTTTTTATCACAAAATTTGTCTTTATGTCTGAAACAGTGAGTACGTGAGTTTGATACATGCTCTTTAAACTAAACAATCTTTTTCTGCCAGTTAGAAATGTTAAACTGGATGCACGTTTTGTCTGTTCATTGCATGGATTGCTTCAGTGCATGTTGGGCCTACGTTGCTGTGAAACATAAACAAAAAGGTTTGACAGAATAAGTTTTCTGGATGCCTGATGCCATCAAGATGGGGTGACTTGTGTGTGCTGCAGTGGTGAGTCAGCGTGAAGACAGTCTGGCCAACACAAAGATGGAGAGACAAAAGCAAAGACAAAAGCGTTAAAGAAAGAGAACAGTTGAACACAGGGTTTTTGAAAGTGGGGGCCAGCAGGGGGCCTCCCTGGAAAATCTTGAAACAGGATTAAATGGGTGGTATTATATATATGATGTTTTGATGTTTTATTTTTCTGTGATGATTGTGTTTCTTAATCACTTGGTGGTTTTATCTTGTGGAAGGAGCCATATAAGTAAAGCTTACCTTACCATATATGAGCAAAACTGAGTGGATAAAATGAATCTACCTTGAACAGCTACTGAAGCAAAAGTTCACTTCTGTTAATAACAAGAGTAGCATTGCATGAGCGTTTGGATGAATAATGTCTTGTACCAGGATTTACTCAAGACAACGTTCTGGTTCACTCAAGTTATTATCTCAAGAAGCAAAAATAAATTCTTTGCTTTTCAAATCAGTTAAAATACTATGTGAATAATAAAGGTTCTGGTTTTTGTATTTTTTTTTTTTTTTTACAGATACATCTCTGATGACAATGCCTTAAGATCTCTTGAGAGATATTCTTTTTACAATCTGTCCAGCATCATGCACATGTAGGTGAGCTGTCGACTTTAAACAGCTTGAGTTGTCTTCCTTTGTTGTCACAAATGTTAATTTGACAAATTAACATTTGTTAATTAATTTGAATACCAATAACTTCTCATTGGACCCCAATGTATCACATAAGGATTCAGTTAAATAAGCTACATTAGAAGATTATTTTCAAGACAAAAATGCATGAAAGACCAAAAACAGCATTTGTTCTTAGTGTGTCAGATCTGCTTGTGTGCATGTGATGTGTGTACACATGATGGTTGTGTCTGTGTGTCCCACAGAGAGCTGCACAGCATCAAAACACTGTCATACATTGATCCAGAGGCATTCAAGGAACTTCCAAACTTAAAATATCTGTAAGTCTTTGTTTATATGTTTAGCGTTTAAGAGTATTTGTTTTTTAAGAGAGTAAATGAAAATCCTATAAAAACAGTGTTCCCCTGGAATTCAAGGGATTAGGGACAACAACCTCCTGCAAATAACTAGAATCCTTGAACACTTGACACCTCCTCTAATAGACTAATCAGTCGCAAGGAAAATTAATGGTGCTCCTGGATTGGCTGCTTTGTAAACACCAGCCAATAGAGTGTCAAGTAGATTTAGAATCAGATTCCCAAGATGCATTTTCTATCAGATATTTTAGATATGTCCTCTGAAAAAACTCACAAATAGGCAAAAATAATTTAGAGTTAATGTTCTACAGAAAAATCTTCAAATATTAACCTATAACAGGTGAGGATCCACTGTAAACGTTTTATTACTTTCCCATTCAGCAGTTACTGACTTGGATGTATCTCATTGCAGTGGGATCACCAACACGGGTCTGACATCATTTCCTGTTTTACAATACATTCAGTCAAGACAGGAGGATTTCATTTTGTATGTATTCTAGAGGTGTAAGCAAACTTTGCTAGTCAAGAGAAACCTCAACGTGTTTTACCTGGTGTGAATAATTTTAGTCATTTTGTCTGTTTATTCAGGGAAATAGTGGAAAATGTCTTCCTACGAGTGATCCCTGCCAACTCCTTCACTGGAGTATCTGAGAACGCTTTGACAGTGTAAGTTGGAGTTAGTTGAAGTCAGCTAAGGCAATTAAGAAATAGCAAATTAGTCATTTCCAGTCATTTTCCTGAACTAATTAGGCACTTTGAGCACAGCAAACCCTTTTAAGCATCAAACATAACAGGCACATTCAATTAATTTGGGTATTTTAGAAAATGTTTATTTATTTCAGTGATTCCATTCAGTAAGTGAAAAACATGACACAGATTAAAGCTACAGTATGTCATTTTCCTAAAAATGTATATTTTCTCCATATTTCTCCAAACTGTCACCCTGTTGTGACAGCGCAATCCGAGACAAATAATCTGTGAAAAAGTCAAATCTCCACATCCTCCCTGAGCTGCTATTGCCGTCTTAAGAAACACACCACTCCTGACCAAAAACAGCCAATCAGAGCCAGGAGGAGGGGCTTAGCTCTGTCAATCAACCTCATGTACTCGTTGCTCAATGAGCTAATGGTGGAGAAACAACTGACTGTTACAGGAAAACCGTTTATGCACTGTCCTCGGTTGCCATGCTAACCAGTTAGCTGCAGCTTGCTAACTGCAGCTAACGGCTAGCTAAACGGCTAGCTAAACGGCTTTTAGCTAGCCGTTTTAGCGCTATTATTTAGCGCTGTTTTTTAGCACATATTTACATAAGTAGGACAGCTTGGAAGTCGCTGTCTGTGAAGTTTACATCATGCTAGTTGGCCCTGTAATTGAGACTTTGAGCATTTCATTATTTATCTGGAACACCGTAGAGTTATGAGATGTTTTGGTGTCACACCATGTCTACAGCATTCTTTGTCTCGCAGCATGCTTAATGGAAACGGTTTGACGGAGATCCAGGACTACGCGTTCAATGGCAGCCAGCTGGAAGAAGTGTGAGGCCTTTTGAATTAATAATAAAACAAATATTAAAATATTGAGAACTCAAAGGAATAACACTATATAGAAGTCATTACTGTTATATTAGCACACCATTTTAGTTTTTTTTTTTTGGGAGCCCATGTTACATGTTTAAAAATTAGCTCCCTGTTTTTTCTGCTAAAACCACATTGTCTGAAATGTTGGCATAACTCTTTCAAAAAGAAAAAACAAAAAGTTGATTGATCACTTTTTAAAAACTCTCTCTTTGTAATTCCAGATACCTTCACAGGAATATGGATTTGGAACATATCGCAGAATATGCATTTTATGGGGTGATTCATGGCCCCACTCACTTGTAAGTCTATTAATAACTCAATGTGTGTTGATTCATGTTGTCACAACTTATTTATAGAACATACAGTATGTGTGTTTACCCTTTATTTAATTGTACCAAAAGTTTTTAAACAACAGTGTAGGGCAAAATTATTAATTCCCCAAGCAGATTTAGATTTCAAATGATTTCATTTGAAACTGCTTCTGGTTGGATGTCTCTTTTAGAATCATTGACCTGTTTACAGTCATGTCACAGAATCTCAATGGAGTTTGACTCCAGACTGTAAGGCACCTTATTGCCTCATGTTTTGAGTCAGTAAGGTGTGAAGTCGATCTTTGTTTTCTTTTTTTTGTTCACCAGGTTTCTTTATCCTGAAACTTTCCCATGGATATGATTTTTCATCAGTCTCTCTATTTTGTGTTGAATCATAAACACTGAGCTTTATTAAAGCAGGTACAGCCTGCAGCGCTTCAGATGTCGCTCTGGGCTCTTTAAATGACCTCAGTGAAAGTTCACCACTGTTCCATGTTTTCTCTGTTTGTGGATAATGACACTCGTTGTGCTTGGCTGGACTCACAAAGTCTTAGAAATTACTTTTCCAGATTGATAGATGTTATCAACCTTGTAGCAATTGTCATCTGTTATGATAATTCTTTAAATTAGGACTTGATGATTTCCTTTTTTAAATATTTTACTTCTGTTTCAATGTTTTTGTAATCAGGCAGTAATCAAGCCTGAGTGTGGCTAAAGAAACCAAACATTAAAATGCGGATAATCACATAAGTTCAACCAAATTAACCATAAAACTATTTTTAATTCATGATTGATCAAGGGTGCTTGTGGTTCCGATAGCCTATTTTCAATTAATAAGTTAGATCATCGTTCGAAAATTACATTTTGAATTTACCCCATTGATCTTTGATGTTAGCACGTGTTTGATAAAGGGGGCAAATGCTTTTTCACATAAAAATTCTGACATCAAATCATTGCATGGTTTTAAGTCTAAGTTAAATATAAAATGCCAATGTGAGTGAATTCCTTACTCTTATTTCTGCTTCTATCGTTCCAGAGACCTTTCAGAAACCAAAGTACACTCTCTGCCTTCAATGGGCATGAGCAGCATTGAGATCCTTCAAGTTCGTAAAACATGGGCACTCAAAGCTCTGCCTCCTTTTGGTGCTTTTCTTCATTTGCAGAGTGCTCATATGACCTTCGCAAGCCATTGCTGCGGCCTTAAAATGCTCAAGAGATGGAGAAGGTGAGTAAGAAAACAACAAGTGCTGGAAACGGTTCCCACGTTCCTCACATTCCAATCAACTCCAGTTCTCACAATGCAACAAGTTCATGTGAAGACACGAGTTGCAACGTTAGAATATTATTTGTTATAGATAAATAATGATACAAGACTTGTTTATGACTTTACCTTCTGCTTAAAAAGCAAAAGGTACTGTGATGTTTAAAATTGGTTGAAGAGACGTTAGGGTTGATTAAATTGGCCAACCAACCATGATTTTTGATTTTGAGGACCTGTTAGCTAAGTTTCGGATTGTAACATGTTTTAATGAATATAAAAGTTTATAGGAACAATTGCTGCATTTCCATTACAAATCTGTGTCTATATTCTGATAAAATGTCAAAAAAACCTTTGCACTGTTTCTATTAAATAAGAGTGGAGATTAAAATCACATGTCAATAATCTTGTTCACATGATAAGTCATTAAAAATCATGGCAATGATAAGATGTAAACAGTTGCTGGGATATATTTATAATTCAGCCATATTGCTAGTGCTAATCATCTACCAGCCAATCAGAGGAGAAGTTGGCATCTTGACTAGTCCTGCTTACTTGGGAGCGGCTTTGTATGCAGCATTTTGCAGAAATTGTAGTCAGCCATTTTGCAGAAGAGCTATGGATTCAGATCGTTGGAATGTCTCAACCTTTTATGAACTGTGATGCTGTGAGAGCTCTGGTGGAGCCAGCTGCACATTGTCCGAAAAAAAAAAAAAAAAAAAAACTAAAACAAACCATCATCCTCCTACGGAGCCCCCTAGGGGACATGGGGAATTTTTTTTCTTTTGCGTTACCTCGCAATACTTTTGCGTTACCTCGCAAAACTTTTGCGTTACCTCGCAAAAACTTTTGCGTTACCTCGCAAAAACTTTTGCGTTACCTCGCAATACTGTACTGGTCAGTTATGCAGCATAATTGAACACTGTAAGCCTTTCTTACGGTGGGCGCCGTACTTTCTGCTTTAATATAAGGTTATGTGAGGTATTTCCATGAATGTTAGTATCTTTTTGTGAAATATCTGAAGTTTTATATCTTTCTTTAGGATAGAAAGGCACCACAAACCTACGATATAAACAGAAACCTTCCGTAAGTAGGAAAGAAATAAAAAATATATCCTAATTTGGACTATTTCTGAGTTATTATCGCGGGTAATAAATCATCTGACAGTTTTGATTGTGTCTCTGTTGTGTTCGTAGTCTGAATGGTTTAAAGAGCTGCTTTCAGTGCCGCTCCATCTTAGCCTTAACAGACATAAACATGCAGTAAAAAATAAATTGATTTTCAATCAGGGTTTTGCACCAAACAGTTTTTACTATTAACAAGTTTTTATTATTAAAAACACGACAAACTAATGATGGTAAAGGGCCGCACTGGGTTAACTCGGGGAATCTCATCTGTCCGTGTATCAATCAACTCCAAACCTTTTCTTTGTTCTGTCACAATTATCGATTTATTCCATTTTGATGATCATGCTCCAAACTTTGCAAGGACTGACCGCCCCGCTCACCGCTTCCTCATACACACAAAGCCAGTATCCTTTCCATTCATACCTGGTGACGTCACTCCCACTTCGACACACCTAAGTGTCAAAGTCGCCTGCTCCTGTATATCAATAATTACTTATTTCATTCATATGGCTCTTACAGAGCCTCAGTGAAAACTTGTTTATTATTATTAACTGTTTGGTGCAAAACACTTATTGAAAATCAATTTATTTTTTACTGCATGTTTATGTCTGTTAAGGCTAAGATGGAGCGGCACTGAAAGCAGCTCTTTAAACCATTCAGACTAGAACACAACAGAGACACAATCAAAACTGTCAGATGATTTATTACCCGCGATAATAACTCAGAAATAGTCCAAATTAGGTTGTATTTTTATTTCTTTCCTACTTACGGAAAGTTTCTGTTTATATCGTAGGTTTGTGGTGCCTTTCTATCCTAAAGAAAGATATAAAACTTCAGATATTTCACAAAAAGATTCTAACATTCACGGAAAAACCTCACATAACCTTGTATTAAAGCAGAAAGTACGGCGCCCACCGTAAGAAAGGCTTACAGTATTCAATTATGCTGCATAACTGACCAGTACAGTATTGCGAGGTAACGCAAAAGAAAAAAAATTCCCCATGTCCCCTAGGGGGCTCCGTATCCTCCCACTACTTCCTGTCGTCTTCTTTGTCATTTTCACCATTAGTAACATCCGGTTGTTTATCACGTGACTCATGTGATTCTTTACGACAGAAAAGCCACCTCATCCTAGCGCAAAAATGTTTCATTAAAAACATATTTTTTCAAAATCACTTTGTTTCTGTTAAGCTAATTTATTTTCGTAATTTCAATTTGCGTAATTTTACGGTCAATGCAAACGTAGCTAGTGACTGACCTGAACTATCCAGGAATGTTGACAGACAGACATTTTCATAAGATGTGACTGAACGCGAACCATATCGTGACACCTGAGGCTGGTTTGCAACAATTAAAACATTCTTGTGTTTTGTCTCTCCAAACAGAGAGGAACATTTCTGCAACCTAACCAGGGCTGCTGTCGCACAGCTGCAGGAATCCTTTACAGTTCTGGGAAATGATCTGCCCCACCATCTGAAAAACAACTCCCAGACCCAAACTTACCATCTAAACAACCCTGGCATTGGGTGTCTGGACGAACAGGCTAAGGATGAGGGCTTGTTTGTTGTGGATTTATCCTCAGAGGAGCGAGGGGAAGAGTTGGACTTTGCTCCGTGTGATGATCTTCACCAAGATACCGTACCGTTATGCACGCCTCTGCCTGATGCGCTGAACCCCTGTGAGGATGTGATGAGCCAGGGCTTCCTGCGGGTGTTGGTCTGGGTCGTTAGCTTGTTAGCCATCTCAGCTAACTCGTTGGTGCTCTTCATCCTGTTGACATCTCAACAGAAGCTGTCTGTCACCCGTTTCCTTTTGGGTCACCTGGCTTTTGCCGACGGCTGTATGGGGATGTACTTGCTGTTGATAGCGTCAGTTGATTACTACACGCATTCTAACTACTACCATTATGCTATTTCCTGGCAAACAGGAAGTGGCTGTCAGCTGGCAGGGATTTTATCGCTGTTTGCCAGTGAATTATCTGTGTACACGTTGACTGCAATCAGCTTCCAGCGCTGGCATGCGATCTTCAATGCCATGAGGCCGGACAGACAGATGAGGCTACGGCATGCGGCCATGCTGATGCTCATTGGATGGCTACTTTGTGGGACAGTGGCCTTTTTGCCAGTGCTTGGTGTGAACACGTACCAGAGAGTGAGCATTTGTCTGCCCATGGACACCGAGACAGTCGTTGCCCAGTTTTATATAGTTTCTGTTCTAATTCTAAACATAATGGCTTTTATAGTAGTATGTCTGTGTTACCTGCACATCTACTGCATGGTGCACAATCCCCAGCATGATTCCAGCCGATGTGATACCAGCATGGCCAAGCGGATGGCTGTTCTTATCTTTACCAACTTCCTGTGTCTGGCTCCTATTTGTTTCTATGGCTTGGCGGCAGTGTTCCACCAGCCACTGATGACCATCACAGATTCTAAGGTTTGCATTTTTCTCTGGACAGTGGACCCCTGTCTATTGGCTGTTTGGTATTCGTGGATCAACTTATTTGATTTCTCTCTGGAATGTGACTCCAAGCTATTCAGGGAAAATCTGGCTATCTGCTGATTATTTTTCCATAGAGCATATCTGCAATGTTCTAAAGAAAATGCAGCTTGGGAAGCTGTAATACCTAGAAGCAATGCTGCTATTGTCTGACGTTTGCAAAGGACCCAATCCAAAACCTCCATTTATTTTTGTTAGCACTGATTGGCTGAACCCCCAAGAGCTTGGGAGTTCTGCTAGCATTAGCTAATGACACTAGCTTTTGTGCTATTATGTGTGTTAATGTATGTTGAGGTATATTTGGTGCTTGAACAATTACAATAAGCAGAGACAGTGCTAATAAAAAGTATTTACCCACTTCAGAGCAAATGCTCTTGAACAGAACCCATAACTATTACTCATTATTGATTTGTAAAAGCAATAAAAAGGACAAAACATCCAAGGAGGTGAATACTCACACTTCATATATGCAATATTTGAACGTTTTTAGAGGAGATCTCCAGTCTGAAGTGTTCATGGACTACAGCTATTTGTGCACACTTGTGTTTCCTAGTCCACATAAATACTAGGGGTCCACTATAGGTTAAATTCAGATTTTTAATTTTTTATTAAAATAATAACAAACTTGTATTTTCTCCGCAGGTGCTGCTTGTCGTCTTCTACCCGCTGAACTCTTGTGCACACCCGTTTTTTTACGCCATCTTGACCAAGGCGTTTCACAGAGACATCCTGATGCTGTTCAGTCGGATGGGGCTGTGCCAAAAGCAGGCGTACCACTCTAGAAGCCAGTTCCTCAGCATCACTCCACAAGTTTACAGAGAGACTTTGCCTGGCCGCACTGCCAGTCAGCAACATCCCAAAACATGAACCACGTGTTTACTTCTGAAACATATTTAAATACAATCCGGTAATCTCCTTCTTTGTGTCTGTTATTATGAATTACAGCAAAAAATAAATAAAAATGCTGTCCTCCTTGAGGCTATGTACTTCAATTTGAAATGAATAGAATAACAGTGCTGCTGCAAAATGAAAACCTTAAATTTGATTTTAATACATGCTTACATGTTTTAACTGATCTATTTTAGTGTTGCCCAATGTAAGTTCAACAGCTTTAAATGATTTACAGAGTAGTGAATACATCATTCTTAATAAACCATTGCAGAGGCTTTTAAATTCTTGGAACTTTAAGATGATGGGTAAGAGAAAGAAATAACTCCACTATTTCTTAATTAATTTTTGCGTGTGTATTTATGCAAGCTGTACTTTTCCAGAAGTCAGTACAAATGTAATTTCATCTTGAGGGAAAATAAGATAGAAAAGTATGTGTTTTGGTTATCTTCAAGTAAAATCTACGCTGATGCTTCAGACTATCCATATGCAGGTGTTTGATGTTATCTGGCTATAATTAAAGGCAAGATCATATGTTTGTTTCCTTTTTTGCTGCAGTTAAAATCCAAAACCATTTCTTAATGAGGTCATCATCTGGGCTTTTTCAGTCCCCTTCCGGACACAAGCACACAGCACCGAGCAGCTCAGACCTGAAGAAAAACACTTCAGTACCTTTGTTTAGTGCCTTTGTGCTCACAGAAAGCAGGACAGCAGTTTCCAATCTTTGGCTTCCAATTTAGTTTGTTATGTAAGGACCCAAGTAAGGTATCTTCTTTTACTTTTCTCCTGACTCCTGGCAGTGAAAAATATTCTGAAAAAACTGATGCATACTGCAGATTTAATGACCTTGAAATGAAATTATAACTATCAGTGAGACAATAGTCTCCATCGTGAGAACTCACCACAACAGTTTTGCTCTCAAAATACTTTTAATTTTGTCTTCGATTTGACAACACACAGTTGGTGTTAATTCAGATTTTTCTGAAGCATATTAAGTAGTGAAGGAAGCAGTAATCAACAACTATTACTGAATTTTAGTTGTTCTGAAATAATACAGTCAGGATGATAATTCTTAGTTGATGAGGCTGATCAAATCACTTGGTTCTTTGGCTCAGACAATAGCAATAAAGTAAGCAATGGCTTAAACATTCTCACAGCTTATATTCTGTTTTCAAAGTAAGAAGAAAGTTTGAGTTTTCTTTTTCTATTAGCTTAAAGCAGTTTTATTGGAAGCTCTAGTTGGCCTAATTATGAAACTTCCTCCATTACATACTAATGTCTGTTTCTGCAAACTCACTTCTGCCTACATCAGATAAGGTCCCATTTAGTGGAAGCGACTTGCTGAGTGTTGAAAATGACTGACCAGATGAAATTATTTTTACTAAAGTTTATTTTAGTAAACATACAAACGTTACATGTGATAGCAAATCAGTTTCCTCCATCCTCTGACTTGAGTATTTTTTATAATGACAGTCTGTCTGGAACCGTCTTCCCCTAAACACTGAACATTCATGAACATCTTTTTACCAGATGCCTTTACTCAGGCTAGAAAAATACAGTGAAAAGTGAACTTTTTGAACTCACAGGCCCAATCCGAATTTAGAGTGTTTTCACACCCGATAGTCCGATAAACTTATTTCAGATGGGGACAAAAATTGCAACATTTGTTTCATTTCCAGCTGCTGTGGTTCTCTTTCTCACTGCACTGTGTCAAATGATCCAGCAACCTGTTCCCCCCTCACCTGTCTGCTGCACCAAGAAGCACTGAAGCAACAACATGAAAACCTCAGAAAAGACATGAGTGCAACTTCTTTCTTCATGAAATGTAAACAAAAATGAGAACAACAAAAGAGAAATACTACAACCGCTAAAATCTGACGCCACTCCCTTTTTGGTTACATTTTGTGAAGAAGGTAGCTGCGCTCAATATCTTCTTCAGTGGTTCTTGGTGCAGCGCCCACACAGGAAAGGAGGTGAACAGGTTTTTCAAAGGATGAACGCGAGCCGCACCAACTGTAACAAATGTTGTAATTTTGGTTCCCAATCAAACTGAATCTATAAGTTGTGAAAACACCTTTAGTCTAAACAGACACCTTTCAACCACAGTTCTGAAGTTTTTGTAACCATCAAATTTGATGTTGTCTTTTCTGTCTACTCAGCTAAACGTTGCTCAGAGAGTGACCCTACAGCATATCTCTGTGTCCAGATGTTTCTCGTACAATTGCACTGTAGACCAATTTGTATGCCTTCAAAACATCAAGAGCAGAAGGCCGGAGTTTAGGGTCCACATCTTTGCATTCCTTATGGATCTGAAAAAGGTGAAAATGAACTAAATCTCCACCTGGAGTCCTTCCCATTATGAACTGTGTCAAATCTGGAATCTTCCAGATATCTGTCTGTTCATCGTACGGTGGCATGAGATCGTCTGAAAATGGCTGTCCACTGTCTCTGAAAGGCCAAAGCTGCTCTGGGGCCACAAAGTCTCCAGTGAGCTCTCGGCTGCCGCATTTCACCAAGGCGCCCTTAGATGCGTCTACTTCGGGCAGAGCGTCTAGGTCGTTCACCACCAGGTGGAAGTCATTCGTCAGCAGGACCTGTGAAAGGGTTTTCTCCAGGCTGTTGGAGTCACACATCACCCGCCGCCCGGCAGGGCTGTTGTGGAGGTAGTGGAGAATGGAGACGTAGTCTGTGGCCAGTCTCAGCCGGAGGTGCCAAGTGTTTAGATGCTGGTACTTCTGCTGTGCCAGAACGTCTTCTAGGTTTAGCAGCGAGCCGTGTGGGTGGTGCTGGGTAACTATAATGTCGTCTTCAAGGCAAAATCCCACCAACTGCACCACCTGTGGGCCCTGAAGGTCCAGTAACATCGACAGTCCATGGAGAAAATCTTCTCGGTATTCCAGAGAAGCCAGCTCAGACAGAGCCACCTTATGACCTCTCCATTCTGCCAGATAGACCTGAGGAAAGAAAACATAGAACATTCCAGTTATATTGAAATTAGGGTTGCCCATGTTAATGTGTTAATGCATGAGCTTAATAGAAAAAGTTGAACACTTCAGTATTAAAATGCAGATTAATGAGATGACACACCAAAACAGCACTGTTATGAAATGGAAAACTGGGGGAATGATTAGCAACCAATGAGAATGACAACAAAAAAACAAAAAAGCAACAACAAAAAAATCACTCATTTGCTAATTCATAACCTTATTTCATAGCCAAATGCCCCCATGGTGTCTCCTTCTACTTCCATTCTGTAAAAAAGTATGAAAAGGCTATATAATAGCACTTTGTATGTGCTTTTGTATTTAGTAATTACCTAAGTTTGTTTTGGTCTCACATTCATATCTTTTAACCCATCTATTAATTTAAAGGTACACACACCTTCTTCACAGCTCCCAGGCCAATCAGCTTTATCTTGCGTACTTCTGCTTCAATCTGTGAGCACTGGAGCCAGGGGCTGCAGTTCTTCATGACCGGCAGTTTAAAGTGTTGAGGGAGGCAGCCAGAGTGTGTTTTCACTACCTGCTCCTCCGACTGATACACGGCATCCAGGTACAGGTATATCAAGGCACTGCTGAGCATTAAAGCAGCAAGGCATCCAATCACAACAGGAAACACAAGGGAGTTAATGCTGTTGCTGTGGTGACCCATGCTACTCTGCAGGTGAAGGAGAAAGCAAAATATTATAGCACATACAAAGTGGGTAAAAAATATAAAATGTGCAGGTGATCAAATAATTATCATCCTCACTCTATATAACATCTGCATCATAATATCGTGGGTGAAGGAACCCAAAGATACATTTGTGTTTGCAGTGCAACTTACTAAAGGACATTTAACCAGATATTATTGGATGAGTATGTATTTAAATCTTTGTGTACTAATTTTGATCCTGTCCAGATTTGAGGAAATCTAGAATAAACTTGTTAGAAAAGATTCAAAATTCTGTTTTCATAATTCCATCCAAAAATGTGTCCAAATCATTAAGAGCTCTAAATTACAATGAAATAAAATTGAGACGTTTCCAAAGGCTTTTCTATTCAATAATATAAATTTAAGAAATACAAAATCCTTCAGTACAGGAAAAAGTTCAATATATCAATTCAAAACCATTGAACTCACATTCACTCATTTCTATCCACATTTTTTTCTGTTTGTCTACATGATTATGGCTTACAGAAAATGAGAACATTTTGAAAATGAATTCTTTTTTTTTATTGTTTTGAGGTTTTCAGGATTTTGGAATATTACTTGAGCCTAAGTTGCCCCTGGGCCACACTTTGGACACCCTAGTTTAGGGTGTCAAACTCCAGTCCTCAAGGGCCGGTGCCCTGAAACTGTTAGATGTGTCTCTGCTGCACCACCTGAACAGAATAATTAGGTCATTAGCAAAGACTCTGGAAAACTGCTCTACACAAGCAGGAGGTAATTAAGCCATTTCATTCCAGTATTTTGTACCTGTGGCACATCTAAAAACTACAGGACACCGGCCCTTGAGGACTGGAGTTTGACACCAATGGACTGAACCAAACTTCTCATCCCCATAAGACGCTCCAGTAAACATGACCATGCCTGTGAGATCATGTCTGTTTGTTACAGTTTAACAATGAGCAAAAAGGATTAAAAACATGCCAGTCTCTCTCACTGTGACACCGTTCATTTTCACAGCATGCTATTGTAAACAGCAAAAGATTGTCTAACGAAGCACAAGTGTTTAATGTGCTAAAAACCGAGAATATTGTGTGTGTTATTTCTCTACACTCCGTTTATCAGGCATCAGCGCAGCCACCAAGTCTCTTTCAAATCCAGCTTCAATCACAGAATCTCACCAGCTGATCCTGAACATCAGTTTTTACGTACATACCTTCTAATTTGACAGTTCAGCGTCTTCATTTCCCACCCCCGCCCCCAGCTGCTTCTTCTTCCTCGAGATTTATTAACGCAGCTTGCGACTGCAGAGCTGTATTACTGCCATCTGGTGGATGAATTTATTTAATCTCTCTCTTTATTTTAATTATCAAGTATTTTGTTCTTGCTTCAGCATTTTCTGTTATTGTTCAGTCTCTCTTGACATGACATAAAAAACTGACATGTTGTAATTCGGACTGTTCTCAACTCATTCGATATAAGGTAGAGTTGCTTATCTTGCAAAACAGCTTGAGGTTACATTTGAAGTGAGTTACTACTAAAATGTAATTCCATGCTTCAATGTATTTTTTGGAATTATATGTACACAAAGTAATGCATGAGAGGGGATGGCAAATAAAAATCTAATTCCAATTATTTTGTTTTTATTTCAGAAAGATTAAACAGTGATCTGCAGCTTATTAAAGAGGTTTTTGGCAAAGCAACTATTTGTCTTGCTCCTAATAAATTTGGGCTTCCTAAAAAAGTAGCAAGAAGAAAGTCAATGTTTAAAGCAAACCACAGGAGTTCATGTGAGGGAAACAGCAAACCTGGAAAGAGAAGCCCTGTTCAGCTAAAATGGAACTTCTTTTTTTTCAGGCTGCATGCAAAATGTTGCAGCCCAAAGAAAAACCCCTGTTTCTGTCCGTGAAACATGATGGAAGCAGCATGATGCTGTGGAACGTTGCAAAAGAACTTGAGAAGTACAGTAGGACAATGATCCTCAACATACAACCATAACTACAATGAACTGGTTTAGGTCAAATCATATTCTTTTGAATTATTGTCTTTATAATTTATATTATTATTGTTGTTATTATCAGATTCAAATGTTCACGCTTCTGTCCTGCTTCTCCCTAATATGTTCTGCTGTAACAACTGAATTTGTCCACTCTGGGATTAAAACAATTCGATTAAAATTCTATTCTATTGTATTCTATGTTAGAATGGGTCAGCAAAGGTAGACCATCCAATCTGACTGAGGACGGACGGAAGAAACAGTCACTAAATGTTGTTTGTAAGGTAAAAAAAACAAACAAACGAAAAACATAAAAATCTTATTTACATGTTTTCATGTCAGTGCTGTCAAAAGAAAACATCGGCTTATAATGCAGAACATAAATATATTTAAATAGCATAGGAAGAAAAACCAAGCATTCATAATTGGTATTATGATAGTTTTTTTCCTATTACAGTATTACTTGTTTCATGAGCAGAACATCAGTTTCCTGTTGATTGATTGATTGATTGATTGATTGATTTTACGGCTAAACGTCGGACGCGCTGACGTAACGATCCAATAAGGTCATACGTCACTTCGGCGTCTACGTATGCTGTCTATGCCTCCCATGGACTATTATGGTCAATCATGAGCTATTTGGTGCTTTTACTCTGAAAGGGGAAGTGCAGACGTGACTTCTTATCAATTAAAAAAAGAAAAAAGTAAAAAAAAAAAACAGGAAAACAATCGTCATCTGGAAAGACGTGCTGCGACCACCAGCAGGTATTGTGTTCCTTTGATGAAAAATACTAGCCGTATCTTTGCGAATGGTCTTCTCTTGTTTGGTGGCGGTTTAATAGAAGTCGGTTACAATGCAGACAACCATCTTTAGCATATGGAGCTCATAGATATTACTGTTAAAACCCTATTAGCCACATTAGCTAACAATGTTAGAGCATCTCTACAGCGAAGGTGTATCGTTCCAGCGCTCATCAGCCACACTGAGCTGTTTTAGCCATTTTGAGCAGGTGTAACACGCCGGTAGTCGGGAAACATAATGGTGACATGTTTTCGTCTGATTCAGACTCGCCGTCAATGTTTTAGCTATCTTTTAGTTCGAAAAGATTTGGACCAAACATATTTTAGGACACCAAATGAAAAAATGCCACCAAGTGAAAACGTTAAGTTCCTACATGCTAATCGTAAGAACCTCCTTTATTTAACACATTTCTTATCCCTGCTTGGCCTTAACCAGCTGTCGCCTAAGAAGTCCTGTTTACCACATCAGTGGGAATTTAAAATGATTCTACATTCGTTCTTGCGAGTCTACACAGTTGTATAAATGTTCATATCAACACTGCGTATACATTTAATGTGGTTGACGGTTTATCACGTACTCCGTGTGTGGGAAGAGTCTCGTTTCCATAGTTTCCTTTTTGCTCTCAGAGGGTTGTCATGTTGGCACAGCGCTGACCTTCAGCCTTCTTTCCTCAGTTGGATCCACCATGCTCTGTCAACAGCGGTGAGTCATCAGGAAAGCAGAGCATTTCAATGCGTTTTAACACTGAAAAGCATCCTCTAAATTTAAAGTTCAATGATACAAACAGCTGCTTCCACACTCCAACGCGGAGGAGAATATCACTGAGCCTTGCAGTAGCTGTAAGTAGGAATGTTCCCCACATTTTCAATAGTTGTATGTTGAAACAAGCAATTTATTTATTTTATTTGTCCGACAAGCGGAGAATTTAAGCTGCCATGACAGAACAAAAGAGTAACAGAAATGAATGAACGGTACAGAGTAGAAGCATACAAGATGAAATAGAAACATAATAATAATAATAATAATTATAATAATAAACAGTACAAAAACAATAGGCCTTCGCAGCGCTTTGCTGCTCGGGCCTAAATATGAAAATGGTAATATAAGTATATAAAAGATGCATGTATAAAAATATACACACACAAATTTACATTTACAAAACCGCAGTTGCATGCACACACACATGCATATATACGTACATATACATACACACATATATACACATGCACCCACAGACATGTATGTGTTCATAATTACACTCGTAGAAATATTGCGTATCCACAGAAAACTACCAAGTCTATAGCAGAAGTGTGCTTGTGGAGTCATCAGAAAACGTTTGTAGAAAGCAGTTTGTGGAGTTGCCAGAACCGTTCCCAGTGGTGCTCCGGTACTGTCTGAAACACAGCCCTGACCTCGGTTTGTGAGGTAGTCCAGGGTCCACGAGGCGAGCTGGTGGTCCACTCCTTTCTTCTCCTGCTTGTCTCTCAGAATTGTGGGTCAGATGGTGTTGAAGTAACTGGAGAAGCTGATAAAACAAGATTCTCACAGTGTCCAGGTGAGAGAGGGGACGATGATGGCATCATCCACCATAATGCCAGAGAGAGCAATAAAAATCTTTCAAATGGCACCAAGGTCATGTGTGCAGGTTGAAAACGAAGTTTGTTGCAGTAATTTTGCAAAGCTGAATTTTTGTCCCTTAATTTTCATTAAAATCTGTGAAAAGTTTTGAACCCAGCATCAGCAGAAAAACACTTGATGTTCAAAAAAATGTTTCAGGTATTGGGATGAAATGATTATTATCTGCCTTTTTAGTGGTTACAATAAATGGTGGTTAGATGAAATGTTGTTTAGCCAGAGGCCATGTTTGTAACTATAGCATTTCAAGGAACAGACATTCAGTGTTTCAGAAGAAACAATGTAGCGTGTTTTCACTGGTGTCACAGAACGTACTGTAGCTACAACCTATCTTTAAGGACAAGCGGCAAGTGTAACTATGGTGACAAAATACTGGAGTATCAAAATAATTTTCCAATTTGTGGATAACAAAGAAAATGTTTGAAATGTGTTCATGAACATAATTAGACATATCAGTTTGGTAAAGTGCTTATTGTTGTCAGTAAAGCTCACAACCAATTTCTATCTTTTTTAGGTTAGAAATGTGTCAGTGGCCTGAGGACAAGGCTCAATTATCAGTGGTTCTATTGAGCTGCTTGAAAATGATCTATTACAAGTTATTACACTACTTGAGAATCCAGAACCTGTCCATAACCTGTGCTGCTGTTGCAATAAATTTGACAGTCATTTATTTTGGAGCTTTAGGGTCAAAGTGTGGTCCGTGGGCCATTTTTGGCTCTGGAAAGGATTTTGTTCGGCCCCTGACCACAAATCAAGAATGGTCAAAAATTTGGCCAACAAAATAGGAGACGATTCATGACCCCCAAAATTTGAGAATGATCTGTTTTTTCTTTTAATAAGGCAGCAATCAGAAGCAAGTGTGTTTTGGATTTCCAATGATATACAGATTCCAAAGAAGTTTTGTTTATTGTTGAGCAGGTAAAACAAACAAACAAAATAATAACAATAAACACATTTTTGCATTTTATTTAATGAATTTTGTGGCCTGCCAGTAGTTAAAATTTGCCAATTATTCCCCCCTGGGCAAAAAGTTATGGCCTGTAAAATTACATAAAGAAATAGCTTTAGTATAAGAACAGGGTCCATCTATCTGCTTTGTTGTATAATGAAAATAAAAGAATTTTGATTCTGATTCAGGAACTCAGCATTGTGTATTTTAGTTATCTTTATGTTCTAGTGGCTTGTTTTCCCATTTGCAGCCTGGTAGTGAACGGCAGAGTGAAACCTGTAGGTGTGATGGGACTCCTGGTGGTCAGTTTGGTGGTAGCGTTCCTCCATCACAGTCACAGTGTGGAACTGCAGCCCTCCCTGTATGGGTCGAAGAGGTAAGGAACTCCTGAAATTCAACTCGGAACCTTTTATTCGCTAAAAGATTCTAGCTTAAATATCTACATGCCGTTTATATTGACTGAGGTTTGAATTCTGTGTTTCCTGCTGAATGTACTCCCAGTAATGACAAACAGAACAGATCTACTTTAAATAAATAAAGGAGTGTATATGTTAGTAATGGAGTGTATGTTGTTGTCATTCCTAAGGGTTTGGGAAGATGTCTTAAATCCCAGTGACTGTGTGTCCAGAGTCAGGCCGCCGCAGCTCTTTAACTCTCAGAATTTCACAGTGGATCTTCGAATGCCTGGGGTTTTGCCAACTGAGGTGAGTCTTTTCATTTTTTACTATCCTAAATCTACTGCTAATTTAAGAAAATTATGATAAGTTTTTGGTTCACCTTCATATGAATGTTGCGCAGAACATTTGTGTTTGGTTGAAATAAAGCGATGAGTCTCGTCCTCTTGTTGTTTCAGTCGGACACTTACCTGTGCATGGCTTTTCCTGTGCCAACTAGTCGTGATTCATATATTGGTGAGCAAGTCTTCACTTTTCCTGAATGAAATAGCTGTTGTAAATATACAGATGTTTGGTAAGGCCATGTTTTTATTCACCATGAGAAAACTACATGGTCTGTTTGAATTAAAGCTTCAGTATGCAACATTTCTAAAAATATGATTTTATCATATTTGTTCAAATTGACATTACAAAATGAGACGGGTAATCTTTGCCTCCTCAATATGGTCTTACAGCAATCTGCAGAAATACACCACTTCCTGTCAGAAACAACCAATCAGAGCCAGGGGAGGGTCTTAGCGCTGTCAATCAGCCACCAATGGCAGTTTTCCTGTAATGTTAGGTTGTTTGCCTACCATTGGAACAGCTGGAGCTCATGAGTGCTGTGCAGGAGAGGGTGCAGGCAGCGCGTGCACAAGCATGATTGACAGCATTACGATTCTCCTCCTGGCTCTGATTGGTTGTCTCTGACTGGAAACAGTAGGGCAACAGGGAAGAGGCAGGGGATCTCGATATTTTTTTATTCTTTGTTTTTAAAGATTATCTGTCTTATGCTGTCAGGAATAGTGACAGGAGTAATAATTGTAAACAAAATTCTAAAAGTTACTTACATTAATGTTAAATTCATATGGAAATGTTGAAAAATTGGTAAAACTCTGTTGATTTTGTTGAAAATGTTTCCATTAAGCACAGTGTGTTTCCTCCCTCAGTGGACTTCCTACCTCATGCCAGTATGGACACTGTTCACCACATGCTGCTTTTTGGCTGCCAGACTCCGGTCTCCACCAGCAGCTACTGGTAAGAACCGCATGTCAAAATAGTATGAAGAGAATTATTTTTACAAGCTGGAACTCAGTTGTGAATGCTGTGTTTCACCAAACGTTTGATCCATAATCGTCATAATTTTTTTCTCATTATTTTTACGCCTTCTGATCAGTTAAAACGTCCCATCATGATATGAGAGATTGCAGTTGACCCCCTGGTGGCGCATGTACAGTAGCTGGTTGGGAACAGGAGAGATGCCAGGAAAATATTTGTAAACCTCCCATCATTCTGGCATTTAGCAAATAGAAATAATTTTGCTGATCCTAAATGACCTAAAAAAGAAAAAGTTTAGTTGGATTTAGTTTAAGTCTATAAAAAAGGTTGTATGTCTTTTCATGGCATTGGTTTTATCCCTTCTCTGTTCAGGGACTGTGGCAGCGTACAGGGAACTTGTGAAGACGAGTCTTCCATTATGTATGCCTGGGCTCGAAACGCTCCTCCAACAAAATTACCTAAAGGTAAGTCACACCCTCAAGGTAAACGATTTACAGCGTTTCAAGTTATGTATTTTTTTTTTAACAGGTATTAAACCACTTTATTAGGAGAAACATTAACAAAAACAGTTTTAGGAAAGGTTCAGGTGAATATAAATAGCTTCCGATAACAATATTCAGAATTCATTCTTTATTTAGTAAATAGTTGGTTAGCTACTTTTACACCTGCATTCAGACAGAAAAGAGAGACGTTTTTGTGTTTTCCCGCTGTCTGTTTTTCACTGATTTGTATTCCTCTTCTTCCATCAGATGTTGGCTTTAAAGTCGGAAGAAATTCAGGAATGTCCTACTTTGTGCTGCAGATACATTATGGAGATGTCAGTGCCTTCAGAGGTGAGTGCCATCGTGTTTCTTAACCTTTCTATCAAACTCCCCAAACTTCTGAAAAGATCCAAGTTGCTGCAATTTATTAGTTACTGCAAAGGACAAAACGGGGAAAAAAGTTGTAAACGGTTTCAGAACATCATTTCACTTGATCACGTTTTGCGATCAAGTGAAATGAATCAGGCTGTTGGAGTCATCCATCAGTAGTACACACCCGATCCACCTTCAGTTCAATTCAGAATACTTTGTTGGGCTTTCTTCCTGTATCTCTTCACAAATCAACAAAGGACTAAATATTTTTGCACTTTACTTTCTAAATAGTTTTGAGTCTTTTTCTCATGATAAAGAAACTCCCACACGTTGAAAAATCTGGTTGATAAGCTGTTGAGAAACAGACTGAACAACCTTGAACACATCTACAGACAGACATGCTTGAAAATATTCCAGCCCAGTAAAGCATCCACATTTCATTGCTCTGCAGCAGTAGCACCTTTAAGTAAGGTGACCAAAAAGTCAAAGATAGCAAAAGCTATTTAGAAAAATTGCTAACAGAGATTTGTTAAATAACTTAATGCAACTGAATCTCTTTTCAGTAACTGATAAGTCGTAGGTTTTTGGTCATTGCTCTTAAATTAGAAATTGTTAGCTTTGTTGAATCTCCAGTGAATGTTCTCAGCTTTAAATTGGATTCATATCTTTATAATTTGCCCCAGAGCTCATATAAGCTCACTGAAGACTAATTGAGTTGTTTTGTTGTTGCTTATCTCTATCAGACATTCAGCATTTACAGTCACTTCCACATTGTGCCATTCTGAGCCAGAGAAATGCATATGGATTTTAGCAACAGTGCTTTAGCAGTTGAACGTTTTCTGGGCCATGAGCAGACCATGGCCACATCAGTAGGACTTGGAGACCTTAATGATGTTAGTAACATTATTAATAATCGTTTTTTTCTCCTCTTTTCCAGATCATCACAGAGATTGCTCTGGACTAACTTTAAGAATGACTTTAAAACCGTAAGTCCACTCACTGACACTGCAGTAGCATCCAGTCCAGATTACTGACTCTTCAATACATTCAGATAAATAATAAAGTAGGATTTTTGTTTTCTTAAAGACAAAGATGAAAAAATACTGCAACATTTTGGTTTAGCTGGGGGAAGTATGCCGCATGCAGATAGTAAAGGTACTGACGGCCATTTTTGAAGGGATAAGAAAGCAGAGATAAAATGAAAACATTCCTTAAGTTGCCATATTAAAGAGGTTGTACCTGCCTGCAGTAACTCGGATAACAAACATAAAACACCTTCCACTAAAGCTGTGTGTGAAATCAAGGAAGGTCTGGCCTGTTGGCTGGTACTGCCTGTTTGTTCAATTCAATAACTGAGTTAAAATGGAGAAAGTAAGAGCTTCCTCTGTTCTTTGTTTCTCCATTAAAGGCAGCCCTTCATTGCTGGCATCTACCTGCTAATGTCTGTGGATACGGTCATCCTTCCAGGAAAAAAAGGTACATTTGTTGTTTCTGAAGCTTTAACTTGATAAACCTCAAAGTCTCTGTATTATTCTCTGACTGGCTGTTGACTCATAAACTTTATCAAGTAGTGTAATCATGTGGAGCACTGTAACATTAGATGATGGCTTACCTGCTTATAGATTCTCAGACCATATTATTAATCTGTGTAGCTCCAGTATAGCGGAGGTCATTTGTTGTGAGGAATTTCTTGTCATGATAAGAATTTTGATTTACTGTAGTCATGATAAATTTCAAGTACCGTAATGCTGGTAAAAACTCTCCAAGACTGACTGTGTTGTTAGTATTACTATTTTCTCGACTGATGAAATGTCGTTGCTGTGAGCAGTTTAGTGATGAAATCCCTCTTCTTTGTGACTGGTGCACTGAAGAAATAGAATACAAACAGAATGTTTTTCGAGAGCTAGCCAGCAGAAATTAGCAAACATCTGGTGGAGCTGAGCATCAGCTGAGCTCATTATAGGAGCTACTTCTAAATGCTGGTAAAAACAATGTTAAAGGGTTAATAGAGGAGCCATGTTGTAATGATTTCTTGAAAGCAAAGTTTAGAAAGAGCAGGAGAATTTAAAGAGACAAACTCCAGCCGCAACCCAGTAAACCGGCTTCAGATCCAGTACAGGAAACAGGAGACATTATGCTTCAACGATTTGAAAATGTCACATTAACATCAGAATAACAGAATGTCGCTAATTTTCCTGCAGTTTATTCTGAAATCACCTGTCAGCTTTAATCAGCTGCTTTCACAGCTGATTAAAGCTGATCAGGATTGTGAAGCGTTCACAAGCAGGGATTGTTATTTATTTATTTATTTCAGACGACTAACAGATGTAAATGTCAGCATAAAGCTGTCTGTAAGATGTGACACATTTGTGCAGGCAAACAGAAAAAGGAAGCAGCAGAGAGCAGGTTGATCATGCAGATGAAGTGTGTTGCTGTGTGAGTGTGTGTTGATGAGATAAGACGTTCCACATGGGGAACTATGACAATGAGGTTTTTTTTATGAACTTTACTTTGAGCAAGTCATTTTTTAAAAAGGGAACTTGTGCACTATGCCTTACTATTCGAAGTAGCTACTAGTTATACTTCAGTAACTTAATTATGCAGTCAGATTTTGGCCCCAAGTTAAATTTTTATAACATCATCCAGAATAGGATCTGTAACAATAACAAACAAAAATTGAGAGAGCCACATATGTTCTAACACCTCCTGTAGGAGATAAAGCAAAAATGCATTGACACAAAATACAGTTCATTGTTGTTGTTTTTTGTTCTTCAGTTACAAATGCAGATGTTGCTTGTGACTATGATTCCTACCCGATCTACCCGTTTGCCTTCAGGACCCACACACACAGCCTCGGTGAGGAGTCAGGTCATTTCCTGCTTCTGTGTCTCCTGGAGTTACATCCTTAGTCCTTCATGATCATTTCTTTCACAGGCAAAGTGGTCAGCGGTTACAGGATTCGTGATGGGAAATGGAGTCTGATTGGGAGACAGTCCCCTCAGCTACCACAGGTAGATAACCACTGTGACATCAGTTGTATACAACTGTTGTTTTTCTGAGAGAGATATCTAATTTTTCTCTCAAAAGTCACTGCTGTCTGTTTGGAAGATAGTTGACTGCAATTTTTCACGTTTTCTTTCCATATAAAAATCCCCACTTTGAACGGTGCATTCATAAAAAGATGTCAAGGTGTTTTTATCAGACTCTTATTTCATATGTAATATGTGTTTCCATCTCCCATTAAGCACATTAACTCTTATTAAGAAAAGCCAAAAACCTCAAGTGACCATAAAAACATTTTTTGCTAAATTGAGGAAGATATTTCAGATTTTGATGTTTCCATCAGTCTCATCTAGTGTGATACTTCAAAATGTGCATAAAAATACATTGATGGAACCATGGCTACTGTCTTCCATTCAGAGTAGAATGTAAAAAAAACAATCTAAATCAGTTTGGGGTGAAAACAAAGACAGCAGTATTGTCTTCAGGTTGTCCAGTGTCTGTCCAATCTGAGGAATCCATTGATCCATTGATTATCCATTGATCCAACCTGAGGCAGATAGTCACATGGTGATGATGGTGCACAGCAACGTTGCTGGTATTCAGAGCCCTGAATGTATTTAGTCAGCTTGTATGAGGACTGAGAGACAGAGCTGGTCCTCGGCTTTGATTCTGCAGTCCCAGCTAAGCAACCTGAAAACACACACAGCCTGTGATGTTGGTGACATCACAGGCATCTTAAATGATGTGAAAGGTTCATGGCTGTGTGTTTATTATGGAACTATGATCATAGTTTCATAAAGGAAGGAGAACTAAAAAACTGAGAGATGAACTTATTTTCACACACTGTTCTTTGCTCATTAATGAATGTTTCCATTCCAGGCTTTCTACCCTGCTAACAAGGATGTGACTGTGCGATACGGTGACACCATGGCTGCCAGATGTGTTTTTAGTGGGGAGGGCCGGATCTCCAAAACGTACATCGGGTGAGTTTCACAGATCACTGCCAAATATTGCTGAGTGACCGTTTAGACGTAATCCAAACACACATTTGAATTCTTTATACGATTCTGTTTGGATGATTTTGATGGAGATTTTGGTCTAATTCATCTGTTTGTGGAATGTAAGACTATGATATTAATATAAGTACTATATTTCAAATTTTCATTGAACTTTTCCAATGGTTTAGGAAATAGAATGATGCATATTTCTTCAATTAAACTTCATTTGAACTTCTTATTTCTCCTCCCACCTTTGTAGTTTAGTGATTGTGCCCACAAATAACCTTGTGAAGCATTGTCAAAGTTTCCATGCCAACCATCAGGTTCACAGCACCTGCTGGTTGATGCAGACTGAAGTGGCTTTGAGGTAGCAGCACCAATCGGTGCTGCTTGTGGCTTTAATTATCGTAATCCTTTTTTTCCTGCAGTGGTACTTCAAATGATGAAATGTGCAACTTCTATATGATGTACTACATGGACAGCAAACATGCCGTTCCCTTCATGAGCTGCATGGAGACGGGCTCTAAAGAACTCTTTCGACATATTCCAGCAGAGGCAAATGTTCCCATCGCTGTGAGTCCAGGTCACATGCACGCCATGATGCCAATGGGAAACGCTACAGGTACATAAATCTACCTCATCTACATCTGTCTCAAATCTGGCATAAACTTTGAATTTGGTCAAAGAAATCCGAAACTTGTTAAAAGGGGCATTCTACATGTTTTTTGAAATTTTTTATAATCTAGTAAAATAAAATAAAATTCAGATTTAGAAATTATGTCCCGGCAGACACGCTACACTATAAAGAACAGTGTGTTTTGCCAGCATTTAGTTCAAACAATGATTTTAATCTGAAATGTTAAAACATGGTGACAGTGGCGCCATTGAAAAACTTTTATAGGCATGGCCAGACCAGGGCAGTAAAGCATGATTTATTTAATTTTGATTATTATTTAGAATTTTATAATTTGTTTATTTATTGTGCTTTACATTTACGTTGTGATTAAAGCTGAATCTATATGACTTTCTGTGACCTGAAGATGATTCAGGGGGCCATGGCCCTCTCTCCATCAGCTGCCAGTTTTTTTTTGTTGTTGTTTTTTTTAAGAAACTGTTGACTGAGTGAGCAACATTGCCAATAAATATCCTGTATAAATATCTTCTGTGCTCATTGGACTCTCTGCCAGCCAAAGCAATTAAAGCGCCTTAGCTTCTTTCACCGTCCTGCTCAGGCTTCAGGGAGGAGAGCTGTGTGTTTTGGTCTTGTGGTTTCTGTTACTTCAGCCAGATAAGCGAGTCATGTTCAGCTCAGTGCCTTTTGAAGGTGATAGTACTGCAGTGTCATGTCCATTCCATGCTGCTGCTTCATCATTCTCCACGCGTGATAACGGCTTTTAGCTTGTGGTAAAGCAACAGTTCTACAGAAACTACTCACAGAAAGGCTCAGAGCCAAACAAACACATAACAAGTTTTTACAGCATCGGTGCAGTTAGCTTGTCAACTTATCCACATGTTTTCTTTACCAAGTCTCCTTTATAAGCACTGCAGTTTTTGATTATTTTAGTAATCGATTATCCTGACGATTAATCAATTAATCGGGGGGGAAAAAATTTAGCAAATTCTAGAGTTTTTTTCATTTAACCACTCAAGCATGTTTTTATACATTATTAGGAATACATTAAAAATGCAATTAGGCACATAATTCAAAAATAAACATTTTGGCTGCCTAAAGTGAAAAACAGCATTCCTTCAGTGAAAGCTTGATCATTTGTAGAAAATAATGCATCTGCAGATAAAATAACTTAAAAAATTCAGTCCTTCCTGCTCGATTTTAACATCAGTGCAGTGATCTGATCTGTTTATTATTTTTTTGATTAATCAATTATTAATTGGATTGCAGAAGGGGTATAATGGGAGATCTAGGTAGAACATATTTACAGACAAAGGCTTCATTTATCTTGAGTACAGACTGTTTTTGTCGTTCATACAGTTTTGACTTAATTACTGCTCTGAATGTTATTATTTTAGTAAATTACCTTTTTTTTATACTACAGTTAACAATGAATCTATTACTAAATCAGTTGACCGTTTTTTAAATGATTCCTTCTGCTCCCTCATTGTTCTGTAAAAAATCCTCATTTATTTACTGTCAGTAAGTAAATGATTTACTCTGTGTGTCCTTGTTATGCGTCAAATGAGCGACGGCAAAATGGCGTGAATGAGGACAGATGAGAGGAGAGATGTAGAACTTAATCGTTCACTAAAATCTAGGCTCATTACCGACTATCATTATGCTTTATGTTGTGTGAAAGTGATTTAATGAAAGTGAGTCCATCAGGCGTTGTTGTGAAGCCAGCATGAACTAAAAGCCAGATAATAGGCTTTCCAGTTAATCGTTATTCATTAAAATTATGCAATGTATGTGGGACTTTTTTTTTTCTTAGAAATTGAGCAGCACTCCCTCTTGAGTTGATCAATACTTTAGAAAACTAAACACAGTCTTCCACAGCTTTCTCTGATGGAGCCTGAAACCTTGTTTGGACAGAAAGAACCTGCAGCTGCAAAGCTCTGCTTCTCTAGACTGAATGTAGAGTGAAGCGCTTAGAGGTCCTCTAAGGCCTGTAAGCAAGTACAGGCCATTTACCATTTCTGTTCGCTGATGATACAGCAGTCTCCATGGTAACTGAAGTGAAGTAACTTACAGGGCAGCAAGTGACAATTGTGTGAGGACAACATCCTGTTCATCTCTACGTGACTTAGAAAAGTGAAGTCCAGTTTATTTGTGTCGTACATTTCAGTAACAAGGTTCTTCAAAGTAGAGATGCAAAACTTTCACCGTCTAGCGATTAGATTCAGTAATGATTTTTAATTCAAAAACCAATTTTTCTATTCAAACTATCTAGAGATTCTGTTTAAATTATGGAACAAAAGGAAAAGACATTGTAAACAGAACATTCATTAAACCAATTCCATACTGTGTGAAATTCAAATAGGTTATATTTAAACAAAAATAGCTTTGTGCATAAAATTCTGTAACGTAAATTGACTTTATAACTGTCTTTAAGTGTCAGGTGTGAGTCCAAAACATACAATACAGTATATATATATAAATAACTCCAAAAAAGTACAAAGGTTTTAATAAAGGCGGTTTGTTACAAATCTCATAGATGTGTAACATCAAGTATTTTTGAATAGAATTGTCTTTATCGGTTCATTTAGTTGTTTTTCATCCCAAAGTTGCATCTGATTTTTTTTTTCTGTATTTCTCAATCAAGATGACAAACAGCCGATGAATGCTAACAAAGCAGAGCTGGTTCTGGATCAGGGTGAGTTCAAAGTGAATCAAATGTGAACTATGTGAACATGACATGACCAGCTTATATATGCTGAAATGTAAAAAAAAAAAACATATTAGTGGAAGTAGCAGTATGTAACTGTATATAATCTAATATTGAACTATAGTCTTAATTTCAACAATATAAACAGCAAAGTGAAATTGTGGGCTAACTGCTACTGATATCATCATTGTTGTATTTAACAATATTCCATTTTCATATTTTTTGATTTTTGATTTCTTATTTTCTTTTTTTGCTGATGCAAGATACAAATTGGCAATAAACCAGACTGCACTGAATAATGAGTTCATATACCCATCTGATATGATTCACTAAACAGTGAAATAAAAGACTGACTGTAGTCTAGTGACTGTGTGCCAAGCCAGCTGGAAAGGTTGACTGGATTCTAGTAAAAAGTGGTTATTGTTTCCCAATTGGCTTTGTGAAAATAAACATTTATGAGGAAGAACCGTGGAGAATTCTTCAACTCATATGGAAATGTGTGTGTGTGGGTGTGTGTGTGTGTGTGTATTCATGGTGTGGTTGCAGATTCTCATTTGGAGCAGGTGTCAGCATGGCCTCAGAGTTCTCTTCAGCTGGGCCAGGTGTCAGGACTCGCCCTGGACTCTGATTCCAACCTGGTCATTTTTCACAGAGGCGACCACCACTGGGGGGCAGAGTGGGTTGCTTTCACTTTTCACATAGTTATGTAATTAACAAATGTTGCATAAGCACTTTAATGTCTGTTGTTTTCATCAAAACCGCTACTACTAAGAAATTATTTGGAGATCTCACATGCAGCTTTTTCATCTCCAGTTTTTGCACATTCTTACAAATGAAGCACATTTGCTTCATTTGAGCTCCAAATACAACAACAACTTTACTTTGGCGTAGATTTGATCATTTGTAGCAAAGTATTCATCTGCAGCTAAGAAATCCTTCTAACATGAACATGTGAGACGCCCAGCCCTTCCTGCTCAGCTTAAAGGGGCAGTATTATGTCAAATAGACGTTTTAGGTCTTTACATCGTGTTATAATGTTAATTCCTCATCAAAGACATACCTATAGTGTTGCCTTGATTCTTTCATGCATGTTTGAGAAATCCTTTATTCTCCATGGCAACCATTTAGCTGTCCAAAAACACCTGGATGGACCTAGCTCCGCCTTCAAGGCACAGCTCCTCGCCGGAGCTGCAGTTTCCAAGGTTACGCACAGTAAATGTTCTCTCTTGTGTGTTTGCTTAGTTCTTTCAACAGCCAGGCTCGGTACCAGCAGCGGTCCCTGGGGCCCATTCAGCAGTCTACTATCCTGGTTGTGGACCCGGCCAACGGCAGAATCCTGAAGGCTTCAGGCCGGAACATGTGAGTGTGTGAGAAAATGTTTCCTGGTTATAAATGTAAGGGTTGTAATGCTGGGATACGATTTGAAGCCCTGCAGAGTTGGGTCTGTTTTTATTAACTTCAGATCGTTTTCTGTTCTTGCAGGTTTTATTTGCCTCATGGAATAACGACAGACCAGGAGAATAACTACTGGGTGACTGATGTGGCTTTGCATCAGGTGAGCTGGAGCGCGAGCGCTAACCACACTGGAGCGACGTAGCCTTTACACAAACCCACAGTTTGTAGTAGCATCAAGCTAACCTAGTATCAAGTAGTGATAAAAACTGACATGTTCTTTTCTGTGTGTGTGTGAAATAAAGGTTACACCTTCAAAATTGCTTTTGTTTCTCAAAATGAAATGATATTTTGCTATCTTTTATTTTTTAAAGATAAACTGTGTTTTTGAAGAATTCGGCACAAATGAAGTGTCCAGACCTCTTCAACATTTTTCACATTTAGTCAAAAACAAACTTCAGTATTTGGCTGTTATGTGTTGGACCGATACATAGTAGGGCATAATCTTGAATTAGAAAAAAAAAGCATGCAATAGTAATGGGCAATTATTGTACCAATTTACTGCTTTTGTGTGAAAATAGTTTTGCCATCAGAAGAATAAATTTGACATGATTATGTATGCAAACCCTGAAAGCGTAACGTAGTTCTGTTTAGTGATAAAAATGCACCATTTAATGTCTGGAGTGATCAGTTGTTCTTCATTAAAAATGTGTTAAGAGCGGTATTTCAGTTTTTGGGCTGTGATTGAAGTGATGTTCAGTCATAGCTTCACTCTACAGACAGGAAAGCTGCAAAAAAAAAATCCATAAAATGCGACCAACTTTTTGCCCATCTCAGCGTGCTTTTGTAAGTTCCCCACAGTATGAGGCCAGACAATTTATTGTGGCAGCGATCAGTCAAAATTCTTAGCATGATAAGAGATTTATCACGGTAACTGATAAACAATAGGATAAATTCCCACCCTGACAGTGGCAGTGAAGTCTCCTTCAGCTGTTTTGTGCGTTGCTGTTCCTCAGGTGTTAAAAGTGAGCGGTGACGGCAGGGACAGAACCCTGCTGGTCCTGGGAGAGGCTTTCACTCCGGGTAGCGACACCGAGCACTTCTGCCAGCCGACGGACGTGGCTGTCGACCCTGAAACCAGGAACGTCTTTGTGTCTGACGGCTACTGCAACGCCAGGATCCTGAAGTTTGCTGCCGATGGCACATACTTAACTCAGTGGGGAGCAGGTAGCCAGCGCAAATTACACATAGATACTTGGAGTGTTAAAGCCCTAAAGCCTAGAGGTTTTAGTTTTATTCCTAAGAATTGTAATGAAACCAATTGTTTTTGGTTCAGGAAATTCATGAAACTTCAAGGTATTCCTCAGTTTACACTTTAGTGGCAAATATCAGAGTGCAAATTTAATCAATGTAGCCAAACTTATTCTTCAGGAACCCAGTTTCTGTGCAGTCAGAGCAACAATGACAGTATAATTCACTGTGGTTACACATCACTAACACTGATGGATCAGAAATTCACCTTCTCATCTCTACGTTCTGGGTAAAGGTTCGTCAGACAGAAGGAGGCGCACGCCGTTCCGGATCCCCCACAGCTTAGTTCTCCTTCCTGAAAGGAAGGAAGTGTGTGTGGCTGACAGGGAAAACGGCCGAATCCAGTGCTTCATCGCTGAGACCGGCGAGTTTGTCAAAGAGATAAAGAACGAAGAGTTTGGAGGAGAAGTGTTTGCCATCACCTACAGCCCTGCTGGAAGTGAGTACACTGGCACTGTTGGTCCAAAGTTAGGTTTTGTTCATATCCTTCTTCATTTCAGACATCAGATGATTTAGTTTCAACATCTTCTGTTGAGGTTTTTTTAAATTGTGAATGTGTCATTTTAGTTGTTTTTAATGAATCTCCTTCCTGTCTTCTCCGCCCTGAAGATGGCCTGATCTTTGCAGTGAACGGAGACTCGCCCTACCACTCAGCTCCACTCAGAGGGTTTGTTCTAGATTACTCAACCAAACAAATTCTGGATTCCTTCAGCCCCACCCAGAAGGTAAACACGCTGGCATTCACTGACGGATCTTTCCCTAAAAACCGATGCTTGCTAGAGAAGAAACAAAATGTTAGCCGGAACTTCATTATTAGATATTTGTGACTTTTTTAAAATCCATTTCTGGATTCCTCTATGAGTTGTATTTCTTATTGACACTAGAAACTCACTTAGAAACTCTCAGAAAGGTTTGCCATAAAAGATTCTTACATTAGGATGGGCAATTGTAATTTCATGCCAGATTGTTTAATCAGTTTAATGCAGTCAAGTTGGCTTTTTAAAAATAATAATTTTGCAGATGTGATGATGTAATTGATACTGATGTCTTGTTGGATTTTCCTGTTGTGGAGAACTTAAGAGAGGAGGCAAGGTTATTATGTAAAATCAACGTTTTTGGTATGTAACGTTTTATCATGATGTAATGGAAATCATCCCTCATCAAAGCTGAAGAACTAAAGACTGTTTGATGTCTCTTAAAGCTTCTGCTCCATTCAAACTAAGAATTATTGAATAATCAGCAATCTTGTACAGTTGTGATCAATTTATCTTGAATCTCAGAACATAAACACTTAAAAATATTTTATCTTTTTAAAGCTCAGGAAAAAAAGCTCTGAGTGTTTTTCTTTCTTTTCCTATTTGAGGAAATGCTGATGTGGAAGTTGGTGCTTTCTTTAAAGGGAATGTGTCATACAAAATTCACATTTTGTATGTTTTGTACTTTCATTTGGGTCTCAGCTGCTTCTAAAAACAGCCAAAGTGTTTAAAAAAACACCCAGCCAGTTTTTGGCAGCAAGTTGATGTTTTTCTGTGTCTGAAAAATGAGTCGTTTCAAAAACCTTCTGAATCTAACGTCGCATATCAGCGGGCACTGACCCTCACCTAGCAGGTAACGGCGCCCGGCCTGTTACCTAGCAACCCCTGTCAAGCTCCATCACTTTCGGTCAGTTGGTTTTACCACAGTATGCGCCTTACAATGGCTGCTGGAAAAAACAAGTGTTTTTGACCTATCACGTAAAATCTATCACGTAAAATCCCACTAAAATTCATCGAAGTTTGTGAAAATAAAGTGACAAATGTGAAAAAGGTGTGAATACTTTTGAAAGGTGCTGTATGTTAATAACATGGTTACTTTTGTGTTTTCCTTTCTACAGGAGTTTAAAATGCCTCATGACATTGTCGTAACTAAGGATGGAAGTGTTTTTGTCGGAGACGCAGGAAGCAATTCAGTCTTTAAGTTTACTGCAGAAAGTAAGTTCATGCTCATTATGACACTATGCTAAATGTTCCAATAAATGTGTTTTATCTTGTTCACCTGGGTTCAAATTCAGCTTATCCAACATATTTGATTGTGTCTGTGGGGCTGTTCTGAGTAATTCAGTCACAGATTTGTTGGTTACTAGCTGCATACATTAGTTTTTAATTAGAAACTTTCCTGCCTCCACTTTTCAGAGTTACACCGTTCTGTGAAGAAAGCTGGAATCGAGGTCCAGGAACTTGAAGGTAAGCAGACTAAGTTCCATTTGTAATGCCTGACTGCTCCATCAGATCCCAGCTTCATCCGTCCTGCTCTCTGTTTAGAAGTGGAGGCGTTCGTCCAAGCCAAGCTGAAGCCACATCCCAACATTTCAAAGACTGCGCCTGTCAAGGAGAAGCAAACCGTGGCAGAGAAGAGCCATCCGCTGGTAGAAGTGGAACCCAGGAAAAGCACACCGAAGTCAAAGAAAGAGAACAGCGTCCTCCCTGCTGTTGTTGTCTCGCTGCTCCTCGTCCTTCTGCTGGTCATCGTCTTCCTGGGAGTCTTCATGTGCTGGATGAAAAACAGTATGTATGATGAGAAAACAGGACGACTAATCTCACTTCATGCACCGACTCTCTAAGACCTAACAAATATCTGCACATTTGTGTTTGTGCGGCTACGACTGAAAACACTTCCTTCACTTTGTCAATCATTTATTGGTTTATGTAACCCTTTAAAAAGCAGCCAGCCAGACTGCCAGAGTGCTTTACCATCAGAACGGGGCTGAGTACCCAAAAGTTATACTCAAGTAAGAATAGCACTACTTCGATATATTTTTACTCAAGTAAACATAAAAGAAGAAATGACTCAAGTAAGAGTAAAAAAGTATTTTGTAAAACGTCTACTCAAGTCCTGAGTGACTGATCAAATGATTAATCATTTAATATTTAACAGTTACATCAACAAATTGACCAAAATATAAAGTTAAGTGAAAATTTTGGTATTTTAATTACCAAAATGACAATAATTCATTTAAGTAACGGAAAATGAAACAATCGGGCAACGTTTTTGTTTTTTTTTTTCAAATCAATTTTTCAATCTAAAACTTTTGAAACTTTAACAAAAACTGCAGGTCTGTGTCTGGTGAATTTTTGCTTAAAACATGTTTGTTCTTCATTCAGTGGGTAAAAATTTTTTACAAGTAAGAGTAGAAATATTTCATAATAAACTTACTCAAGTAAAAGAAAAAAGTACAAGATAGTAAAAATACTCCTAAAAGTAAATTTTGGCTGATTATCATTGTGGAAATTGTGAACTTATGAAACAGTCTGTCAGTGCATCACATCACAGGCCCACCACTCGGCTCTGACTACACGTCCCATCAGACTGCACACAGAAGTCTGATTTCAGTCACATGAACAATGCAAAAAAATAAATCATATTTTATCAAAAAATCTGAATTGAGCATGAAAACCTACAGTGTGAATGTAGTCATCAGATGTGATTATTGTGGTTACAGTTTTACTGTCCACTTTGTATTGAAGTGTTGCCGAGTTTTATATTAACATTCTTGAGTATTTTTGATCATTAAAAAATTAATTAATTGATATTATTAGTGTCTATTAATTCATGGGCACTAATAAAACATCAATACAGCTTGAAAATTGTCCAGTTCTGGTCAGCTGCTGATGGACATTAGACCTCTATGCCTGCACATCCAGACAGACGAGGTGTTCTAAAGGGAAGGTCTATGCTAACCATAACTAAGTTACAGTAGTTCTACTGTGCAGCCTGCACTCATTTTCTGTTTACTGACTGTTTTCAGAGAGAAATGAGATTAAAATGGAGCCTCGCTCTGTGGGAGGAGTCTTGGGTAAAATTCGAGGTAAGACACACACACACACACAAAAAAAAATGCATTTCTGGACTGTGGCTGTGTTACATGTCCTATAGATTGATCCTGAACTCCAGCAGGAGGTAACTCCCCTTGTTCCTCCCCGTCAGGTAAAGCAGTGGGAACTCTGAACCTGGGGAAATTCTTTGCGTCTCATAAAGGTTACAGTCGCCAGGGCTTCGACCAGCTGAGCACTGAGGGCAGCGACCAGGAGAGGAACGTGGAGGACAGCAGCGACTCGGACACAGAGGAGTACTCTGCTCCTCCTCCTCGCCCTCCTCCTCCTCAGTCCTCCTCTTAGGCAGCCCCCCCCCCTCCCCTCCAAACACAGCTTAGATTTCTCACATGTGCTAATTCACTGTTTTTGTAACCGTTGTCAGCTGCCAATATTGCTATTTAATGTATATATTTAAATGTGTTCTTGTATATAAAATTCATTTTATTGTCATCTTGACAAAATCTTGGAGACAAAATGATTATATTTATATTTTTTCTTTATATAAAACAAATTGCCTTTATGGTAAAACTATCAGCACAGTCCCCCAAAACAACCGTCCACTAATATCAGGTTTAGCCTTAAAAAGTCTAAGAAAATCTGCAAATGCATTATTATGTAGAAAAAATGTTTATGTGGTTTTTATTATTTATCTTTTTTTTAATTGCATTATTTTCTTTTCATTTCTTAGCTCTCACTTTTTAATCGTTTTCATAAAATCCTGCAGCCCTGTGACTGTAGTGCCTACAGTACCGCTAGGTGGGGCTGTTGTCAGCCATGTTTGTCTCCTGCAGCTCCTGTCACAGATTATTAATGCTGATGCTCAATCTGAATGTTGGCTCAGGTTAAACCTACAGTGTTTCAGTGTCAGCTTAGGGATGAGATGAATGAGGATTTCAGAGGAGAATCCTGACATTTGTTGCTGCAGTCGGGATTATAGATGTCATTTGATGTTCTTTATGACATTTCAGCATCATCATTGTATTTGGTCGACTATCATTTCACTTGTAATTCTGTGCCTTCTGCTGGTTTGTTTTCTTCCAGGCAAATAGCCCAGATCTTGTAGTGTGGCATGGCTAACTATTTAACATGTGGGGAGCAGGCTTCATGCTGCTGCAGCTTTCTGCTTGTTGTCAAAGGCTAATCTGAACCCACTGTGCTTTTTTTTTTTTTTTTCTCTGTCCAGCTAATTTAAACAAAACAATTTCCTCTGTTCACTTCCAGAGTTCACTAAAAGCATTTATCCGGAACTGCATTCAGTTCCGCATGGAAAGAGAATTTATTTTTCATTTAACCGCTGTTCAGATATTTTATTACAGCAGAATTCAAGTGAATAATTTAGTAAATCACATCTTTAAAGAAAATTTAAAAAAATTAATGATCTGTTAAGTCACCTTCTGTAATGTCAGGTTTTATGTTAGTAGATCAGTTTTTCGGTCATTTCTAAAATTGTATTCCATGTTTTCTGCCGCTGCTCATAGTTTGCTTTCCTAACCGCATGCCATAGATATTTAGCTACGCTGTCACATGTGGCCTACCTTGTATTAGCTGTGACACCGGTTTAAGTACAAGAGTACTATTTTCAGTAACTATTGTATTTGTGTAATAAAGTGTCTGCAAAGCATCACTATGTTGTGGATTACTTTGTCTAATTGACCTTTGACGTATTCATTACATTTCCTGAAATAACGTCTAATATTCAAGCACTTATAGCTGAAAGGAATGACAAAGACTGACAACACAAAAAAGAACTCCATATTTTATTTTTCACATGAACTTATTTACATGTATACATGCATCAGCATTGATGTAAACACTGGCAGCAATAAGGATTCAAGTGCAGCAAGAGGAGAAAACTTGGCTTTCTTTTCACATATGCACCATTTTTCATTGTTTTTGTGCTGCTTGCATAATGTCACAGAATTACTGTACTCTGAAACTATTCGCAGCAGAAACAAAAACAGCAGTGTATCTATCATGGTATTAATGTAAAACCGGAATAACTGCTGAAAGAGATTTTAGGTCAGTTTTTGTTTCTTTCGAACATAATGGTACAACAGCGTATTAGGGCCATTGCGGACGGGAAAAAAAAGAAACTTCTGCCAAAAAACGTTAATGTTTTCTAGAAATGTTCTGAAAATGAATTTCAAAATTCCTGAGCTTTTTGGCAGAGATGTACTTCTTTTTTCTACATACAATGGCACCAATATGCCATCATAGAGTGTCGGCGTATTCCAACCAAACAGGATCAACCTGAACGGGTGAGCAGTGTGAAAGGAAATGAAGTCTGTAGGTTTTGGGGGACAGGATAAATAAACAACTGTCACAAATACAAAAAATACCTGCTGGGGTTCAAAGTATTAGAGAAGGAGTGAAATCATACAGAGCAAATTTGACCAAATGAATAAATAAAAAATACATAATAAGGACAGGCTTCTTTTAAACTTGCTATTGAGGTTGCATGGCGATGCAGCTGTTTGCTCTATGTGGTGTTTGCATGTTCTCGCTGTGCGTTTGTGTGTCCGGGTTACGTAAGTTCACTGACTTCCTCCCTCCTGTTAGGTTAATTGGTCTCTAAATGGCTTTGAGGCGCAGGTGTGTGTGTGTGTGTGTGTGTGTGTGTCCTCTGCTGCCCTGTGGCAGTGCAGCTATCTGCCCGGGACAAGCTGACCTGTGGTAGATTAACTATTGGAAATTGGCAGCGTTGGAGCATCAAACCCCTTATACTTAATTGGGAGAAGCTATTTAGGGAAAATAGTTAGAAATTTTACAGAAGAGTTCCAGATGCAGTGAGAGCTCAGGTGGAGCCAGCTGCACACGGTCAGAAAAAACCCCAAAACACCATCCTCCTGCTACTTCCTGTGGTCTTCTTCAACGTTTTTGCCAGTAGTAACAGCCGGTTGTTGATCACATGACTTGAGACGTATTAAAAAAAGTGTTTCCACGCCTATAAGAAAATGTCCAGATAAAGTCACCTCCGACTGACGGAAAACAATGAAGGGTTAGAATTGCCATATTGTTTCAAACAGGTCATTTATGCTAATGCGACTCGTTGCTTGTCACCTAAAACGCTTGTTCCTGCCAAGAGTTGAACAACCACAAATTATGTTGAGGGAGAGATTACCTTTTTAAACCAAACTGCATTCCGTATTTAATCAGTCGTGTTTGATGATCTAAAACCTTTGTGGCAAAAAGCAAAAGGAAACCAAATACTCGGTCACATCACTACCAAAAGTGTAACAGTACATTTTGCCGAGTTGTAATTTATGACTCATGAATAATATGAACCTGGAAGCGACGCCCTTCACTTACCAACAACGATCTTGCAACATAAGTTTGCTGTGTAAACCTAAAACTATTTGCATACATTTCTGCGACTCTTGGGTTTGTATTAGTTTGGTTCTGTAATCCTACAGTGGATGACACGTTTCACCCAGCTTGGAAAAATCAAAGAACTCCCAACAAGTACAACGGGAGATATACACACTATTTCATTAAACTCTTACATTTTTGTATTACACACGTTACCATAGTAATCTGTAGTTATTTACAGCACAGAGTGCAGGGCCTGTGGTAATGACCTAGCATGTGGAACATAATCATGTTAAATGTCATGTTCTTATTAGCTGTTTATGGACATTTGAATAATATTACAGTGTATTGGATGGGTCTGTATTAGGGACTGATTGGAGTGTGTAACTGGACCTGAATTGGGATTTCCGACTAGATTTTTCTCCTTGAGATGACTGAATTAATACTGTATAAATAATCTGAACTGGTTTGAAAAATAGTTCTTTGTAGAAAAGTCAGTACACCAGTATGAACAAGGCAGCAGCTAAAGGCTTTATACAGAGTTCTGCTGTGCATGACATGCATAACATGTCTGACGTTCTGACCGTCGTTTTAAACAGCATCAGAACATGCAGACTAAAACCAGAACTGTTTTAAGCCCCCCTACTTCATTCACATTTAGTTTCTGAGTAATTTTTGTCAAATAAATAAAAACGTCAGCGTGGTGTTGAGAGTCCAGACCCTTTCTGACTCAGGTTGCAGTGCCTCACAAAAGTATTTGCATCCCTTGCACCTTTTCCAGTTTCTCACACTGGAACCGGAAATTTCATTGTAAGTCATTGGGATTCATCACGAGAAGAAATAAAGCGTTATGGTCAAGTGGAGGGAAAATTATACAAGGCGATGAAACATCTTAAAAAATATGTCACACATTTATATTCAACTTCCCTGAGTTAATAATTCATTGAGCACCTTTCTGGGGTTCATCTCTACCAGTATGATCCGTCTGGACTGAGAGTTCTGCTCAGTCTTTCTGGCAGCAGAGAAGCTCAAACTTAAAATTGGCAACAGAGCTTCTAGAAATAGAACCTACAGATATTTCTATAGTGCTTCCAGTGGATTCAGATCCTGACTTTGACTCAGTCATTGAAACACACAAAGATGATTTGATCTAGTCCAATCCTTCATTTGAATGTTGTCCTGCTGGAAGGTGAGTCAGTGCCTCAGTTTCAAGGCGTGTTTGTAGAAAACATGTTTTCTTCCAGGACTGTTCTGGACTCAGCTTCATCCACCTTCCGGCTAACTTCTCTGGCTCTGTTAAAGTAAAGCAACCCTTGTGTTTACCACACCATCTTCCTGCTGTGTCCTCTCCATGACTTTTGGTAAAATGCAGACAGAACTTCTTATGATTTTCTTTCAACACCAACTTCCTTCTTGTTACTCCTCCACAAAGGCTGACGGGTTTGAATACTTTTGCAAGGCATCAGCATACCCATATGCTGATGTTAATTTGTACAAATTAACATCAGCATATGGGTAAAAATCTACTTTATTTAATGGAGACAACACAATTGATGACATCAAACTTCTGCGAAGTTCTCCACTAATTCCCGCGCCACGAGAAGAGCTGCAGAGGTCAGAGGCGCTGCTGGACGTTTCCCTCCAGCTGGGATCTGAGCGACCCAGTGTCACAAGGAAAACAAGTTAAGCCAGAGATTTAAGTCATAGGTCCAGTACAGTACATGCTGTAATCCATTAACGCAGGTGCAGAGCCAGAGGACTGTGACGCTGCACACACACACACACATACAGTCCACATAAGTGGCAGTTGGTAGGAAACTAGCGTTAAGGCTCCGCCACAAACAACGTTTACAGGATTAGGAAGCGTCGGCCTCCACACGGAGGCGGCGCCTTGTGATGCGTCAGAGCGCCCAGCTCATCCTGCAGCGCTCCGATCAGATGGAACTCCCTCCACCCAGCAGCCGGCGGTCAGATGAGTCGCTCCTCTGGTGGGACCTTCAGCATGCTGTCCATCTCCAGCCGGGCTCCGGCCAGCTCCTGAGCGCTGGGGCTGTAAGCCCCCTCTGACTGGCGCTTCTTCCTGGCTGTGAGCAGCATGAAGGTGGCGCCGATGAGCAGGACCACCACACAGAGGCAGAGCAGCGGGATAACCACCATCAGCCATGGGATCCCCTGTTTATGGGCCTCCTTCTGCAAACACACAGGAAAACAAACACTAGCAATGATGCTGGGGCTTTATTCTTTCTTTGTTTTGTTTTAGTTGCAGTCTTTGGCTTACACACATCCCAGACATCCATACACCCAGAAAATATGAGAACAAGACCAATGGAGGAAACGTACGTTGACATCACAGAGCGGGCCACTGTACCCCGCCGGGCATTCACATACAAACATGTTGAAGCGATCCAAACAGGAGCCGCCATTCCGACAAGGGTTGGAGTTACATTCATCAAGCTCCAGTTCACACCTAAGGAAAAGAGGAAATGATGTCATGTAGCAGGCAGTGATGGCCAGGCTTGGGCTCCAGGGCCCACCGTCCTGGGTGGCGTACTGAGGAGCAGATTCCATCATCAGAATCTGCTGAAGGAGGATTCACAAACTTTACATGCCACCCCCTAAAGTTAACTCCTGGCTGGAAACCCCCTTTACAAATCCACAGACAAGGCAAACAGAACATGAAGAATTATTATAGAATAATACTAATACCAAGCACCAGTTCCACTGGCAGATTTTTTCACATAAAACAGAAAAAAACATATTAGTTTTTTCTATATTCAAGAATTATTGAGTGTATTTATCTTGCTGAAAACTTACTTTTAATTTAATTTTGACTTATTTCATACACTAAAATATTTGAACTAGAAACTAGACAAAAGTACTTGGGAATATTTTGTGTTTTTGTCATGTGAAAAGCAGTTTGTTCTTCATATTTATCCTAGAATTGAGCTTTGACTTGGTCTGCTTGTCACAGATAACTGATGGAAGTGTGTTTGTGTGAAATCCATTTAAATCAGTCAAGCCAGTGGAGTTCCCCACACAGTTAACGATGTTATTACACCCAAAAGACACATTACTGTATATAAGCATTTCCACCTGCCTCAGCATTAAGCAATACTTGTTTAATGCATTACATGTTAATCATGGTTTATATGACTTCATGCCACCAGATATGCTCATGACCACCATCCTGTCACGAATGCTAAGGCTAATTAGCATGGCTTTAGCATTCGTGACAGCAGATAAGCAGTTTTTCTGTAACGGTAAGTTGTTTCTCTGCTCTTAGCACATTGAGCATCGCGCATGAACATCTTGATTAACAGCGCTAAGAACCTCCTCCTTGCTGTGATTGTTTTTTGTTTTTTTTCAGGAGTGGACCATTTTTGCAGACAGCAATAGCAGCTCAGGGAGCAGGTGGAAGAGCTTAGTTTAGTGATGAGACAGTATTACCTGACAGTTTTAACAAATATAGAAAAAAAACACATTTTTGTCAAAAGTTAAAAACTACATACTGCAAATGTTCAGGTTATTTTACCTGCTGCCTGTGAAACCTGGCATGCATGTGCAGTTAGCTCCCCAGAGCCCATCTCTGCATATTCCATCGTTTGCACATTGGACATCTGTGTCACATTGTAATGGAGGATAGTCCCACCTAAAAAAAAAAAAAAGCAAAAATGTTATAAAAGAAATTTCAAAAGTGGATACTGGATCTACACCTTGCCTTCTTTGTATAGTAAATCCATTAAACGCCACTTAAATAGGAGACACACCACTTTGTCATCACAAAATCAACAGTTTGGGTGATCTCTCTCATGGTTTGTAATATTTCAAAGATAAGAAATACCTCATGACTCTGTCAATAGAAGGGATGTAGTATAGAAAAAAGAATGAGCATAGCCGGCACTCACTGGCAGCGGGGGCCACTGTAGTCCGTGGGGCACACACAGGTGTACATGTTAACCCCATCCTGACAGGTTCCTCCATGTTCACAGGGATGAAGAGCACACTCGTCAGTATCTCCGTCACACAGCGTTCCGGTGTAACCGGGGTCACAGCGGCACTCATAGCCAGCCAGGTAGTCCTTGCAGCTGCCGTAGACACAGGGCTGAGACGCGCAGTCGTCGGTGTCCGTCTCACACAGCTCTCCCTCCCAACCCGTGTCACACACACAACCAAATTTATTGAACAAGTCTTCACACGTGGCTCCGTTCAGACAGGGACCAGAATCGCAAACCGGTGCGCTGCTGCAGCCCAGATGCACTTTGGGTTTTCCAACTATGTGAAACTGAGAGGGCTGCGGAGCTTTATGGTCATCTGCGAAGGGGAGATAAATCCCGCCAAGCCTCACTGCACCCAAACAGCCAGTGAAGCTGTCCGCAACAGCCAGCAACGCTCCTTTCTTGTTGAGGAAGCTCAGACTTCCTGTGCGCTCTTGTTTGCTGGTGGCATCTGTGATTCCATCGACAGTGATGACCCAGGGGGAGGCTTTGCGCTTCCAGTCTGCCATGGAGACGTTGACGCGGTGCCAGCGTCCGTCAGTCACGTGACGGAGTCCTTTAAGGGTCAGCGACTTGATGCTGCTGTCCGTCTGGATCTCCACCCAGACTGAGGAATCCAGGATGCCCACCACCAGCAGATTGGAGCCCCAGGAGGCCCTCAGGAGCACAGCGTTCTCTGATCGGGTCCGCAGCTCCATGTAGATGTCAGCGATGGGTCCAGCCAGGGAGCCTCCAGGACTGTACTGCACTGGGTTGCTCTCAAACGTGGCGTTGTGCAAACCTAGCAGTGAACATGGAGGAAACATTGCTACTGTTCAAGTATTCATATGTTATTCGTCAAATGACAAGTCATGCTGTGAACTTTCTCTTTCTCAAAGCGCACAAAAATACACCAGCTTTTTCTCTCCTGTTGCTTTTAATTCAAGTTGGTTAGTAACTAACTTTTAGTTGCTAGTTGCAACTAACTCACAACTAGCAAAGTCAAAGTTCACCAATGTCAGTTCCAAGGCACATAGTGCCATTTTACAGCACAACCAAATAACTATGTTAACTCCAATTGTTCTAAAAATGCTATATATGTTAAATATAACTTAAAGGAAAGTTGACTTCATAATTCATTGGCTTGAAATAGGGTGCCTGTTTCTTTAAAAACTTCTGCTCTTTCTTAAACTCCGCCTTCAGGAAGTCATCACAACATGGCTCCTCTATTAACCCTTTAACAACGTTTTTTTTTATATACCAGTGTTGCACTTAGAAGTAGCTGCTGTAGTGAGCTGAGCAGATCCACAGTTCCATCAGGTGTTTGCTAATTGCTGCTGGCTAGTCTGAAGGAGCTGAGTGGGGGAGTTGCTGGAAAGGGCTGCTCTGAGAGGTGGAAGTTCAGAGGCCTGGACCCTGCAGCTCTGGTGAGGAGCTGTGTCTCAAAGTCCAGGCTATGTCCACCCAGGCGTTTTGCAAAACTGAATGGTTATATTATTTCTATGCAACCCCAGACGTCAAAGTCAAGGTCAAATTATTGTGCTCTAAAAGGAAAAAACTAACTAAATGCTGAAAGACATCAAAAGGTATAAGCAGACCCCTTGCGGGGCAAAAAAAAAAAAAGGTATAAGCATGAATAGAGGGTGGCTCTGACAAGTAGGAAGGGACAAGACCAAGCAATGATTTAAAAACAAAGAGTAAAACTTTAGTTTGGATCCTGAAATAGGCAGGGGGCCAGTGAAGGGAAGCCAACATGCTCCTTTCACTTTGTGCCAGTCAGCAGACAAGCAGCAGCATTTTGTACTAACTGGAGACGATGAATAGAAGACTTGTCCAGGCCAAAATACAAGCAGCTGCTTTAATCCAACAAATAGATGAATAACTTGCTTAAAAACATTTCTTACATTCATATCCGTTAGGAAGGTCCACGCACAAGCCGCCGTGGGCGCATGGATTGCTGACACACCAAACTCGTGTTTGGCAGTTCTTCCCTGTGTATTCCTCTGAACAAGAACAGGTGAAGTCGTTGAAGGTGACGGTGCACTCCCCTCCATTCTGACATGGTTTGGTCTGTAACAGGAAACATGCTGACTGACTTGGTTAGGTCCAACTATCACAGCACAAACAGGACAACTGTAGGAAATGGAGACATCTTGATGTTCCCCAGGAATGTTGGGGATAATAGACTTCAGAAAGGGCTTACATGGCAGTAGCCCAGGGCCCCAACTTTTGAGGGGGCACCAAAGATTTTTCTTTTCTTTCTAGTGTTTTTTTTAATGCATGTTTTACAAATATTGCCCTTTGTATAAAACTCATTGGCCCAAATTAGGTGAGCTGTATTAATATTCTGGCTTTTTAGGAATATAAACAATATTTAAGTACTGGAAAATGATGAAGTGATAATAGATTCTTTGGGAACAACATGGAGTTATTGGCTAGACGATGTATTAAACCTACAATGCATCAATTCATACCTGCTGACTTATAGGACTACCTATTAATGTACTGTAATTTGCCTTAGTAGAAGAATTTTCCCTGTTGTAACGGGAACCAAACCCGGCTGCAGCCCAGAGGTCAAAATCTTTGTCAATCCGGCCCAGGGTGTGTGTTCTGTCCGACCTGTGACTAACACAGCATTTCAGGAAAACAACTTCATCCTGACTGTCAGACATGATGGTGGTAGGGTTGACGATCACCACTTGGCTTATTGTAACTGATGGACTATTGAGTGGAAAACCCTGAAGGAGAATGTCCCACCTTCAGCTCATAATCATAAACTAAACTACATCTGAATCTACCTCATATCAGCAGGTCCATTTCTGAAGGGCCAGAAAAATCAAAACCAAGCAAAAAACAAGATAAAAGTTTTGTTGTGGTCTAATCAAAGTCTAGAATTAATTTCATTGAGATTCCCATCTAATAAGAAAGAGCAAAATAAAGTGATGTTACTCATGGAAAAATGTACAAAGATATTTCTGTTAGTTAATTACATAAACAAAGTAAAAAAGGAAGGTCTGTCTTACCTTGCAGGCATCATCACTGATGCAGCCCTCCTTCCAATTTCCAGTTTCACTTGATATATAAACTATTTCATCAGGGTTGCTCCAGCCACCCGGATCCAAATGTGCATCGTCTAGACGAAAGTCCTGGAGGCAGCCTTTAAAATGCCCCCCCCACTCAGCAGCGTCCCAGCCTTCTGGAAGCCCTCCAACATAAGCCTTATCTCCGCTCCGGACAGCCACCTCAGGGATCTCTCCTATTCCGTAGTTAAGCCCTGCATGATCGAACATCACATGTGTGTGTTTGACTTCCACAGAGAGAAGCTGCTTCTCCCCGGTGGTCACAAACACAGGAGCTGTCAGCGGGGAGCTGTCAAGCAGAGAGCTGACGAAAACCCTCCCCATCCTCAGGTAGATGGAAAAGTAGGCCTCCCCCACATCTTCTGCATGGGGTCTTCTCAGCTGGAACAGCAGCCCGTCCGGCTTTAAGGACTTCAGCAAAAACGACACTCTGAAATTACTTCCATGGCTCTCTTCCAAATCATAGGAGCTAAAACTCACTGTGTCCTCGTGGCTGTAAGTCCATGAAAGATATTCTGTCAAGGGACAAGAAGAAGATTAGTGTTAAGATTTACATCACCTTTCAGTAGTCAGAAAATAAGTAGCCATTACACACAAAGCAGATAGCATTTGAATGAATTAAAAAGCCAATGCTAATTTAAGCTAGCTAATTTAAAGTTAACCCTTTGCTAATCAATAGCTACATCTTTGAAAACAACAAACAACATAGCTCAACAAAATGGCAAATAAGTGTGTTGGTGTGTACTCAAAACATGTTCTAAATCTGTCTACGAAAATTGTGTAGCGCATTAGCTAGCTGTAATGCTAAAAAAAAAACAGCCCAGTTTTTTGTGTGGTTTTGAGAATATGTTAGGAGACAGATCTAGCATCAGGACTGGAACTTCTTTGACAGGAACAGAAAGCACTCCTACTGCAACTGATTGATGTGTTTTCTTCCACCAACAAGGTGAAATCAACACAAATTTAACTCCATACTCAAATAAAGTTAGTATATGAGAGCATTCCTACTGGTTATCTGCATACAAAGATGTACATACATGAGAGTTTGTGGTAGTAGCATGGTAATTCTTAGGGTGTTTTCACACCTGATGGTCCAGTATGGACTCAGTTTGATTGGTGACCAAAACTGCAGCATTTGTTCCATTTTCAGCTACTGTGGTTCCCTTTTACACTGCACTGTGTCAAACAGTCCAAACCCATTCAAAACCCTGTTCCTCCCCTCGCCTGTGGGGGCGCTGAACCAAGAACCACTGTACGAAGTTTCCTTCACTCTGAAGAAGACAATGAGGGCTAGTGTGAATCCTTCTGGTCCATTTCACTTGAACTGCAGTCCGTTTGCCTATAAAGTCTGTTTGGAGTGGTGTGAATGTGTATTCGAACTCTAATGTGGACCAAAAAAGTGAACTCTAGTCCGCCTACAAACTGCGGTCTTGGTTGAAGTTAAAGCCGCCGTGGTTCGAATGCATATGTGGATTTAAGCGGACCTGAGACGGCTTCAAAAGCAGGAAGCGGAGTATAGCGCAGGGCATTCTGGGTAAATACATCCTAAACAAACATGAGAGTGTTATGCTATACAGAGTAGTTGTTCATAGTCTTTTTAAATGATTTTTTTTAATTTAATGGAAACATTGTAACAGTAAAATTGTGTTTTTTGACATTAGCAGAATATAGACAAAGATTTGAGCACATATGTTGTGGAAACAGCTATAATGAAACCTGACGCTAATTCATTTTTGTTTACTTTTTGCAATGAAGAAAGTTGCGGTCACATCATCAGAGAGTTTCGTGTCATTTTCTTCAGTGGTTCTTGGTGCAGCGCCGCCACAGGTGAGGGAAGGGAACCGGCTTCTCAAAGGGTTTGGATCATTTGACGGGTGCAGTGTGAAAGAGAACTGCTACACCAGCTGAAAATCTAACAAATGTTGCAACTTTAGTTCCCAATCAAACCGAGTCTCATACCTGGTATGGTTGGGTCCTTATACCTTATACACTAGCTCTATTATGTGATCACTCAAAAAATAGCTTTAGACTACAGTAAAAAAATGTTTCCAAGTTTGGGAAGTTGGAACCTGGCTGGAGCTTAATAGTTACCTTCAGAGCAGCTCTCCCCATGGAAGGGACGGAAACAGTCACACTGGTAGCTAGTCCACAGATCCACACAGTGGCCGTGCCCATTACAGGGATCCGGTTTACACCACTCCGTCTTGGAACAGCCCAACTCAAAATCCTGATCCTCTGGAAGCGATTGGGGTAGGATAGGTTTCGAGTCAATCATAAGGTCTTCGATACATCCAAGGAATCCTGCACCACTTAAAGAGTGCTCCATAAGGTCATTTGGTGCTCCCCCTATGTAAACATCAGTGAAGGCTTGAGAGGGCTGGAAAGGAGGTTCCCCATCATCACCATCATTGACTGTGCATCCATCTCTGTCACAGTCAGGACCCTTTAGGGTCAAGAATAGACTTCCGTTATCCAAAAACACATGAACATCCCTCCAGGCTCCATCACTCACCAGGCCAGCAAATGTAACATCCAATTCAGACTCTTCAGAAAAAGCTTTTGCATGAAGACCACCGTTAACAATCTCCAGGAAAAGATAGTTCTCCAGATCTCCTCTGTAGAAGATCAACATATTGGGTAAGGTTGTCCGGAACCGAAGCTGCAACCCCAAACCTTGGTGACCACGGTGCTCCACCTCCCTGCGGACTTTTTCTTTGAAAGCAATCTGGATATGAATGAACCCAGGGGTGGACAGTGAGAACGTTGTTCTGGTGGAGCATTGTTCATCGTAGAAGCCATGCGGACATAAACACGTGTGGCTGTGCTTTCCCTCTTCCAAAGTTGGAAGACAGCTGGCTCCATTCTGGCATTTGTGGCCAACACACCCGTAGAGTTTAACCTCACAGTGGTCACCTCCCCATGGAAGGTCACCAGGCTCAGCTTCAGGACAGTGACAGGTGTACGATCCTCTGCCATCTTCACACCAACCACCATTTTGACAGGGCTGGCTCTCGCATTCATCAATGTTCAACTCACACAGCTCACCTGGAGAGAGAAAGAACACTGGATGTTAGACATAAACTGCAGCTGGTATCTGTAACAGAAAGTTACAACAAGACAACACAATAACAGCAAGAGGGGATTTAATAATTTAAATATTCTAATGTTTCTGCTCTGTTAAAATGTAGTAGAATTCTGCTGTGAACAAGGAATCATGCACCCACATGAAATATCAAAATTCAGCATGTATAAGGTGACATGCTCTGTGTTGTAAAGTCACAAGCTAAAGTTTTGGCAATAGCATTGTTTTGGCATATTTGTTAAAACTATCACTATGGTGTGACAGCATAATATGAGATGGATAATATGTGAAAAAAATTGAGCTCCTCTGCCTTCTGCCAGTGCTACCTCACACAGCTCACCTGGAGAGAGCTACTACATTGGTCAGAAACAACCAGTCAGAGCCAGGAGGAGGGTCTTAGCAGTGTCAATCCAGCTTGTGTACACACCTCTTATAATCTCCCCCCTTTCCCTCTGCTCTACTACAGCTCCTCCACCACAACAGAGCCTGCCATGAATGATAGGCTAGTTAGCATAGCCACCGATGACAGTGAATAAACAGTTTTCCTGCTTCTCCATTATGCTTCTTTGCTTCTTTCAGTTATTATATAACTGAAAGCTCTAAGCCCCTCCTCCTGTCTCTGATTGGCTGGCTGTAGATTAGAAACTTTACCTAAGAATCCAATAGGGCACACACAGACATAGCCATTGACTTTATCCTCACAAGCGCCTCCGTTCTGACAAGGTTCAGATTCACATTCATCTATATTGATGGAACAGTTTTCTCCTGAAATGTAAAAAAACATCAGAGTCAGCATCATCAGACCGGAAGTGTGAGAGATCGTTTAGTTTCTCATTCATTCTTTGCCAACCTGCAAAACCTCCCTGACACTGGCAGATGTAGCCGGCTGCGTCTGAAAACCTGAGCTCCCAGTCCAGCTCCCAGTGAGAAGGATCTGAGCGCTCAAAACATTCGCCACCGTTCTGACAGGGCTGCTCAGCACACTCATCAATGTCAACTTCACAGCTTGCTCCTTCATAACCTGAAAAGAAAGGCAAACAATATTAACATATTTGCCAGTTTTTTCCACTATGGATACTGATGGATATGCAACAATCCATAATTTGCAGAAATTGAAAAAAATTAACAGTTTGTAGAATTTGTAAAAAAAAAATTTTTCCTGCATTAATTCCTCGGTACAAAACAGCTCCACGTCAAAGTCAGATGGATATATTCAAATTCTCTCTATCTAATCTCAGATACCAGTTTTGTGTCAGTAAGTACAGTTAAGTACATCATTGTCCCTCATCCTTAACAATGTCTATTTTACTAAACCATTCTTACTCCTACTTTTTTTTTTTTTTGCTAAGGAATCGTCTCTCTTAGGAGAGGCATGTTTAAGTAAGTTTAAATTATCTTACAATACTTCAGATCACAAGCCCCTCCTGAGCCCTAAGTATTTTACATCCAGGGACTAGTGGCCCTTTAAGCCATACTGGATCTTGTCTTGTTCAGAGAAAGGGACAGTCTTTCCATACCTGGCCAACAAAGACAAACATATCCGTTGACTTCTTCTATACACGTGGCACCGTGCTGGCAGGGATCTGAGGCACACTCAGCAATATCCACTTCACAGTGTTCGCCCTCAAACCCTGTGTCACTGCAGTCACATTCATAGCTGGTAAAGACAGAAACTAGCGATTAAACTGGAGAGGATCAGCAGTCTGAGATCATTCAAGACATTACATGAGCTCATTTTTCAGACACTCTAGATTCTGTAAAACAGATGTCCATCAGTGACAAATGAGAAAGGTGTGGAAGATTTACAGAAAAGTATATAATCATTAGAGGAAGGTTAGTTTGCAAATTCCATGCAGAAAGATTCCAGGTCAGGAATCAAACCCAGGATCTTCTTGCTGCAAGGCAACACTGCTACCAACTGTACCACTGTGCAGTTTGCATGTTCTCCCTGTACATGTATGGGTTAACTCTGAGTACACCAGCTTCCTCCCACAGTCCAAAAACATGACTGTTAGGCTAATTAGTCTCCATAATTTGTCGTTAGGTGTGTGTGCGTGTGTGTGTGCGTGTATGTGCATGGTTGTTTATCCTGTTTGTCTCTGTCTTGCCTTGTGATGGACAGGTGACCTGTCCAGGGTCTTGACAATGAAACTCCTGCTCTCAGGGAGTTCTAAAGCTGGTTGATTTGTACCTTGCCATATATGCTGTCATTTTGAAAAACACTTCATTTGAGTTAAAACATGAAGATTTAAAGATTTTGTGGAACATCAAGTCCTGCAATGTCTTTAAAGTGTATATGTCACTTTTGATACACTCTGTATACAGAGATCAGTGCTGGTGTGGAATTCACAGTGTTCTTCTGCGTCATGACATAGTATGCTACTTTTCCATAGATTTCACTGTCTTATTTTACTAATATATTTTAAATTTTTTGACATTAAATCGTCAGATGGCACTTTGAGAATGAGACTTCAATCCTCTGAGTGCCCCAATGTGAGTAAATAATATTTACCCAAATTATTACGATAATATATGACATGTTTCTCCTTGACTTTCAGGCTTCTGGCATCCCGATGTGAGTAAAAGTTATGGATAATGGTCAGATTAAGCAATGCTATTATTAGTTTATTACTACAAAATTGAGTCTGATTTGTGCCAATGCTGCATCAGTGATGCACATGTGATGCTCCTCACAGAATCTAGAGGCTAGCAGCAGGCTAGCTTACTTAGTAAGTGTTTTAAAAGGCTGTGGGAGTATTATTTTTCTATGGAATTAAGTCATCTATTGCCATTAAAATAAAAGGCTGACACACATTACAACAGTGTAATGAGTGTCTAATATCAATAAAGTGGATACAACATTGTTTTTCTGCTTAAGGTGGGCATGATTGTTATGGAAACTACTTACCTGTTTACCATGTCATGGCAGAAGGCTCCATTCTGACAGGGCTGGCTGGCACACTCATCTACATCAACCTCACAGTTGACACCATCAAACCCAACCAGGCACTCACAAGAGTACATTCCAGTCAAATCATGGCAGGTGGCTCCATTTTGGCAGGGATGGGAGTCGCACTCGTCTAATTCAGTTTCACAGTTGACTCCTATGGGACGTACAGGAGTCAGTGTTTGGAATTCAATTAAGCTGTTTTGTAAATCAATACAAACACTGAATCAACTCTTTCCGAGCCCATGAGAGTTGAAAGGTCATGATTCTGTTAGACAGGCAACACACAACCCAAACAACCCTCTCAAGGCTGCATCTCTAATTTCAGTCCTTGGATGGATGACATCAGAGGTTTTTGTCTTGCCTCTGAGGTCATCCACAAGTTTTTGGTTTTTTTTTAAACATTTGCATTTTTAAGACTTTATAGTTGGTGTTCAGGTGTTAACCTTCCAATAACACATAATTATCAAGTGATATTTTCAAGTTTCTTGTCAACTTTAAACATTTTTTACCTCAAAAACATGGTGGGCCTCTGGATGAATGACTGTCCTAGAGCCCCAAACACCGGGTGTAGCAAGTTTTCTGGGGGAAACCTTGCGGTGTGTGTCTCGGGGTGGGCGTGTGTGGGTGTGTGTGTGGGTGTGTGCAGGGGTGTGTGTGCGTGGGCCGACTGTGGACCTTACCTGTGAAGCCCACCATGCACTCACATTCATAGTGGTCCTTCTCGTTGATGCAGGTAGCATTGTTCTCACATGGCTGAGAAGCACACTCATTAATGTCTATTTCACAGTTGTGGCCCTGAAAGCCGGGCACACAGAAACAATGGTACTCTGCCACTCCGTCGATACAGATGGCGCCGTTCTGACAGGGCTCCGATAAACACTCATTCACGTCTTCCTCACAGGTCCTCCCTCTGAACCCTGCTGCACAGCGGCACTCATAGCCATTTGGTCGGAGCTCACAGGTACCATTGTTCATGCAAGGTTTATCGATGCAGTCGGTCACATGCGTCCCGCAGTCCTGACCTCCGTATCCAGCCGGACACCTGCAGAAGTATCCGTACAGCTGGTCCACACACAGAGAACGAGGCTCGGAGCAAGGGTTGCTCTGACACTCGTCCACCTCCTCGGTGCAGTTGTCTCCTGTGAGTCCATCCGGGCATATGCAGTGGTATTCCCTCGTTCCCGGGGTACTGGTGCAGTCGTCACACGGCACAAAGGAGCAGCCATCGTAAAGTTCATCGCAGTTTTTGCCCATGTACAGCACACCTTCTCTGGTACAGATACAAGCATAATCATCCATGGTGTCCACACAGGTGGCCCCGTTCTGGCAAGGTGCAGACAGGCATTTTTCTGATGTGGCCGAGCAGAGAGTTCCTAAAGCGAAGTCAAAACAAATTATGTAAGACTAAAAAAACAATCTGTCATACGGGTCGTGTGATGGTGATCAAATCTTCTGAAAACTGCTCAGTCTTGGTGTTGTTCTGGATTTTCATCTAAAATTTGAAAAACATTTTTAAAATGTTAGACTAATAAAGAGGTTTGATCCCATTTCAGGCTGCAAACAGTTTCATGCCTTCCTCGATTCTCCCCCGTCTAAGTTCCTGTTAGACGTCCAGATCTGAAGCAACATCAGCAACCATCAGGCCTCTACAGATGATAGATACCCGAGTGATGGCAATTTTGGACAGACAATGTGTTATATTTCATCATTGCCATGTTCTCAAATAAACTGTATATGATGAATTTTGACAACTTTATTAAATATTGTAATGCATCATTACTTTGAAATGTTTGAAAGGTCAGGCTCCTCACATTCTCCAAAGTTGCATTTCATTGACCATATTATTGCACAATTTGACGTTTCAAAAATGAATATGCTTAATAGAAACATGCCAATTTTGAAAAAAACGATTTTTCAATATAACATTTTTGCACTATATGAGGGGTTTTTTTTGGAAATTGATAAGATACAAAATTCTTCTCTGGTTGTGAGCGCTAGCACCATGGCTGAATTATGAATATATCTCATGAAACTGTTTACTTCTCTCGTTGCCATCATTTTTTTATAAGGATGTGTTTAAAGACAGTTAAAGTCTAACCAGTGAAACCACTACCATGTCTGAAATGTTACAAATAATTTTGGAAACCCATACTTTATTCACCCTTACTAGTTGTTTTTCACCAATTTACCTTCCTTTGGGTGCCACGTTTTTCCACTCTGTGTTATTGTTCCTATATTAATCTTCATTGTACTTTAGAGTTTATTTGTACACCCTAAAAATCATACTACAAATACGTGAGAAAAATCAACAGGAAAACATATATTTGGCATAGATTAACTTTTGATTGTCCTTTAAGTGTTCCATCTGCTTCATTCCTAATAGAGGACTTTTACTGCACCACATGACTTAACTGAAAGGAGATTTATTTTCTAATGGGATGTTAATCTCTCTGTTCTCCTTTTGGTTTTTATTCTTGCATTCACATGACGGAGCTAAGTAAACCGATGAAGTAAGACCAAGCACTCAAACCAGCTGTCGGTGTGACTGATTCTTGACTGGGTCAGTTCTGATGTCCAACCTGTCTTGGGCGATTCTCCTTTTTCTGATTAATTTAGTAGATTTGCCTCTTTGACAGGCAGATTAAAGGACCTGCAAGAATAGTGTCTCCTTTACATGACAGAATGGATGTCATGCACAGCAACTCACACAGCCGATAAAGGACCAGGCTGATTATTAGTGCACCTCGTTAATCATGCTACCCTGTAAGCTGGGGTGTCTGTGCAGAAGATAAAGTGGTAGCTCTCTAACCAGTGTCAGTGGTCCAGCTGTCCTTGTGAAGCATTTTTTCTTTGTGTGGACGCTAGTGTGTATTCTGCACATTTTTTGCAACAGACACGGTCTCCTCTCTTTATTTGTGATTGTATTTTATCACTTTTATTCATTTTTTGTAAATCTGCTTTAAGAGAGTGACCCCTACAGCCCCGCCTTCCTTCACGACAGAGGGATGATGTCATTTCCAATTCTGGCTAAGATGCATCCTGCCTCTAGTCTAAGCTGGAGACACTAACTATGTTTGAAATTTCACAGATTACTGTGGGCTTCAGTGGGGGGGTTAGCCACCTGCACCGTAACAGAATTACATGTGGTTGTCTGGAGTTTTAAGATTAGATCCAAGTCATGTAAGAAGGTGTAAGAAGGCTATCAGGAATGTTTCTAGCAATTAAGAGAGGAAGTGATTGGGCTTCTCACTGGAAAAGGCATAGTGCAGGGGTATTCAAGAAAACTGTGAGGAGGTCCAGTTCAAAGAAATTTCCTCAAGCAGAGGTCCGCAATATCGTCTATTTGCAGTATGACAATATCGGAATACATGGTGTTAAAAAAAATAATAATACAGGTTAAAATAATTTCAAAAAAGTTTATTAGCACTGAAACACAGGATAACATTGTGTGGCTGCAGTTTAAATTAAAAATAACTAAATTATGTATTCAAAAATAAAGAAAGTGCTTAAGAAAAAATAGCAGCTTCAGTTTCCTTTTGTTTGAACAATCTCAATATTTCTGCTCAACAAAACAACTCTCAAAACACCTGAACTATTTCTCTTACAGATTTCTCTTACATCTGTCTTCCCCCAATTTCCCTTGCTCAGTGTGAGAATTGAGCTTTGGCTTGCCCTGCCAACATTTTAAATCTGGGCTTGAAGGAGGTCAGGGCCATTCTCATGCACATGTGCAGATGCTCATTGGTGAGCTTGGAACGATATTTTTGTTGTGTATGTTTGTTGTGCGCTGAAAGCACGGCTTAATACCCTGGTGGACTGATCATATTGGGCAGTGAGACTTCGAATTTTCTGCGTCCGGAGTTCGGACTTAGGGGGGTATGATTGGTCAAATGCTTTGTGCTTAGTCTCATAGTGACGCTTGACATTGGCACTTTTAACAAGTGCCACGGTTTCGGAGCATATGAGGCACACTGGTTTCGTGCTCGCGGGCGGAAGAATGAACATGTATGCATCCGTCCATTCCGTGTTGAACGCTCGATTTTCGGCATCTACTTTTCTCTTTTTAGATAGCGCCATAGTGTTTGCACCTCTTCTGACTGTAATTCACGCCCTATCTTCCTGTATCACCTCCCTGCGTTTCTCGCTTCAATCGCTTTTCGCTCGCCTTTCACCTCCTCTTCCTTATATCACACTGCGTGGATGTCTGTGCCTGGCTACAAACCTCTGCTTCGGTTTGCTCATACAACTCGCTCTGAGTTCAGGCTGGCGATTTGATTCGCTAGTTGAACCACGTGGTTAGTATGACTCGCACGCGATTGGTTTGTAGCTTCCAATCCTTGCTCAGTGCAGTGTTGGTAAAAGCACTTGTGTCAGATAGGGAAAAAAATAAATGCTCCGGTTTAAAATTAATTCTCCCGTCAAAATTAACAAATATTTTAACAATTTACTCCGGGTCCGGATGGGATGGCATATGGGTCCGTATCCGGACCGAGGTCCGTTGGTTGCGGACCACGGGCATAGTGCATTGATCAACCATTTCAGCTCGGGAGTTAAGAACTACCAGCCTGAAAGTTAGTGTTTCGCTTCAATTTACAGAATCACTAGAAGTACAGGATAAAGTGTCCCCAGTCTACAAAACATGGAGTTTTTTCCAGTATGAAGAAAAATGATCCATCATGTGGTTCCTAAAGTTGAAGGTTCTTTTAATAAGAGATGATGGGAAAGGCAACATTTCAAAAACAGCCACTTCCTCATTGGACTGTTTCCAGAAACGTTTTTCATCAACACAGAATCAAGAGATTGTCTCAAAACGCAATTTTAACTCCTCCAAACCTGTAAGTGGCGCTATACATGGAGTATTGGACCTGGGCCTAAAGCCTTCATACGATTAAACATGTCAAGAATAAAATGGCAACCGCTAGAGAGCGCGTGGAATGTTTTGTGTGGATTGATAATGAAGTTGAGCGTCTTCTCTGTGTCACGTTGGATTGTAATTGTAAACTCAGAGGACAAACATGGTGGTTGTTATATATGACATGTTTGGGGTAATAGGTCATGTTGGGATGATATGTAAGTGTTTTAAGTATCCGCATGAAAAAGAAAAAATAATTAAGATCCCTAAAATCGAGTTTTCTTGTGGAGGTTCTTTAGAAATATGTTCCCATGGGGACAGGGATTTTTTTGTAGTCACAGTAAACATGGACAGTCTTGGTGTGGAAAACAAAGGAGCATTTCTCAGACAATCTGAAATATGAGATGTTTTCATAAAATAACTAAGTCCAAAATGGAATCAAAAACATGACGGAAAACATGACAGGCCTTCAACTACTGGAGCTTGAACATGAACTTGAGCTTAACACAGAATACTCACTATTCTATTTGTGTGGAGGAAACATCTTTACAAAACCCAGTTCATTGAACCTCTGCAAGATTTGCTACTAGGTGATGTGTGTGTGTGTGGGTGTGTGTGTGTGTGTGCCACTGAGCAGCATCACAACAAACCTAAGCAACCCCAGACAATTTAAACTCAGACCTACCTATGAGCAAGTACAGAAAGTGATAAGAATTTATGGAATAGATTTTAACTAGCCCAGTGCATTAAAATCAGTGATGTCAGTAACGCGTTACTGATGTCAGTAACCCGTCAGTAACGCGTTACTGACGTCGGACCACTTTTTTCAGTAACGAGTAATCTAACGCGTTGCTATTTCAAATCCAGTAGTCAGATTACAGTTACTTATCAAAATTATTTTGCGTTACTATCTTCTTTTGTTGTTTAATCGTATTTCCTCTACGCGTCTTGTCGAGTGACCGACGTTTCTATGTGACAGAAATGCAAACAATGGAGGGAGATGCGCATTTTGTTGGTGGAAAAACTGGAACTATTTTGAGTTTCTGTCGCCAAGTCCGATTATTATAAGCGGCTTTGGACTTTCTTTTTTTTTTGTTTTTTAAGTCGCTAGCAAATGTAATGAGTGGCGGGTTGCGCCTTTTTGGGCTCGTTTTTCAACGTGAAGTTGCTCATTTGGGCTTGGAAATAAACAGAGACTCATAATAAATCCCAGAATTTGTCCGTCATTAAGGTAGTTTTAGTCAGGCTCTCCCTGTCCATCATTTCCCGGATGATCCGCCCCGCTGTGTCTTTGTTAATGTCAAGTTAATATATGACCTCTGAATGACGTCGAGCTTCGCGTTGCGCTCCAGAAAACTGCAAACATCGAGACTAATTTGAACAAATAAACGTGAAAACAGCCACGAATAAACGTGTCCGTAGTTGCCAATAATTATAATGTCAACTGAACGCAATTCTAATTATTAATATTAAGATAAGTGTCACAAATCTGTGCAGCCATCTGAGTTGTGGAGCTGCAGGAGGAGCTCTGCGCTCTGCGCTTTGACACCAAACGCAGGGCCGTAACGCAGAACCTGGAGGCTGGGGGGAAATATGGGGGCTTTAAAATCCTTCTTAGAGTTTTCCAAACAACAGTGGAAAACAAATTAATCACGTTTTTTATTTGTACTGTTGTAACTATTAAACAATCTCCTCTTCAGTTCAACCTTATAAGTGGAGACACATTGTTGATGTTACCATTATAAAATAGCTTATAATTAAGTATTGGCAAAGATCAATGTAATTTTCACAGCGTTGTTGTTAGCAGCTGCTGAAAGTAACTAAAAAAGTTTATTTTAATGTAACTTAGTTACTTTCCAAATCAAGTAGTCAGTAATCTAACTAAGTTACTTTTTCAAAGAGTAATTAGTAATCCGATTAAAGTTACTTTTTCAAAGTAACTATGCCATCACTGATTAATATATATATAACTATATAATTACTATACAATTTATGTACAAATTCGATAATTAATGATAATTTAAGTAATGAACGAGCGATAAAGTGTTTTTCCTGTTAATATTCTGCTCTTTAGGTACAATAAATATATTTGTATTTCCAAATACATTAAAATGTACTTAGCTAATGTTTAGCCTATATTATTCTTATTATTATTTTACTGTTTTGTGACCAAGTTATTTCTTTCAGAAAATAACATTATTTCCAGCAAAGTTGAGGTATATCTTCAACCAAGAAAAACTATTTGATTTAACTAAACTTTTTTTTTTTTTTTGCTGTATTATGATATGTTCCATATCCCCTTTTTAAATCATTCTTCTTTCCTTCACCTCAGCTCTGAGAGCCACCCTGACCTCCCCAACCTCTCCATGTTGTAATCCCTTTGGCATCTTGAGGACAATCCCCCTTGCTCCTCTAATCTCCTGGCACGATACCTGGACAGATTAAGTCTAGAAGATTCAATCTTCATTCTATCGTCTATCCTTCCTGTTCACCTTTGTCTTTTGTGAGTTGTGACTCTTTGGGTGTTTAGAGATAAATATAAGGAGGTATGATAATTGTAGTCTGGTCTGTGTCTGTGACATTACAATCCGCCTCAAATCTGAATGAGATGTGTCCTGAGTCCTGGCCTAAGCTGCTCCAGAGTGGCAGGGGAGTGTTGGAAAAGTTTTCTTAGTGATTAAGGGCTAAAAGACATCCTAACGCAATCTTTCCTGTTATATCAGCTCAGTAATTACAAACAAAACAAAGGATCCTTACGATGTGGTGTAATCAATTGGAACACAGCTTCAATAACATGTCTTTCTCATTTCCTAATAAAAATAAAAATAAAAGTCAATAAAATCTGATTTTAGAGCCTATTTGGTAGCTGCTGGGTTGCTGAGTCGATCTTCGCTCCACCTGCTTCTGTTGTTGTGTCCTTGGGCAAGACCCTTCACCCACCTTGCCTGCTGGTGGGGGTCCGAGGCCTGCATAGGAACCTCGCTTCTATCCAGTAGCTTGCCACCATCAGCATATGTGTGTGTGTGAATAGGTGAATGACTGAGTGTAGTGTGAATTGCTTTGGGGTCCTTTCATAAAGTTCTATACAAGTACAAGCCATCTACTATTTCATATCTTTGTGATGTCATCTGCCACAAGCCATTTTACACAGTTTAAATTCATACCTGCCAAAGGACATTTATACACTAATTAGTTTTTGCAAAAAAAAAAAAAAAAAAAAGGAGCTGTATGAATATTATAGCAGAAATATACTTTTTTATTGTTTAATCGTTTCTATGTTTAGGTAAATTAGTACACCCATTTGTTACTTATAGCTATAAAATGTTCTGTTAGCATGTATAAATCTATATTCATCTTTTTCAGTTAGGAAAAACAGCAGCTGCTTTTATTTTATTGATCTTATTTGAACTTGCATACATTGTAGAACACTACAAACAGTTTGAAATAATAATATGGTAATAAAATAATAAAAATAAACTTTAGTGGTAAAAAGCCTGTAAAAATGTTTGGTGGACTTCAAGTTCAAGTCTTTAAAGTCATTTTATGTAACCATGTGTTACAAATATATATACAGATGTGCAGGATAAATGCTTAGTTAGTAATAATATGTCAACATTGCATATAGAAAAACTGCATCATTAACATTACAGGGTTTTTTTTGCTGGTCAGTTTTCTGCTGTAAAGACCTTGACATGGTTGTGAGTTCACTATAAGCATTCATGCAGAACCTTTAAACAACAGATCTTATTTTGGGTTGGGGACACAGTAGACAACCATTATGTTATAAACCAGAACTTTGTGGAAAATGAAATAACCTAACGGGACATTACGTGACCTCATTCTGCAGCTTCGTTCAAGCATGGAAAGATATGAACCAACTTTCTCTACTCCTCCATTGTTTGCTCTGATTTGAGTCTGCATGACTGAGTGGTCTCATTCTGAGTCAGTCATGTGTCAAATCAGACACAGATTAACTCAACTCCCACCAGTTCAGAACGCTCTCTTTACGTTATTAGTCTGAGAAAGTTTCCAACGTTGGTGATTGAAATGATTTGTCCTCATCGTGCCTGTGGTCTTTTCACTATTGTTCAGTTTTACTGGATACGATTAAAGTTCAAAATAATTGTTAAGGGTGACAAAACACAACATCTCCTTATTGCTTCATCTTCTTTATACATAGCTGAGGCTCAGAAGAGGTCTTACATCACAGAACTTTGTGACAGCCACTTGTTTGGGAAGCACCATCATCAAGAGGCACAATAACATTCCTTCCCATACAACACTTCTCTGACAGACTTTCACTTCTACAAATGTTACATGTAGAACAATGATTAACGTAAATTTGCATTATTTAATTTAGTTGTTTTGTGTTGATTTTCTTTATTGAAGTTTCCCATTGGGACTTTCACATTAAACAGAAGGATTAAAAGCTTCCACTCACCCCACTTGAACATCATCATTGTCAGCAGAAGTGTCTTTAAATTCAAATGAACTTTTCCCAGCTCCATGCTAAAGCTGGAGATGTAGGTCCATTCAAGAAAAAAAAAAAAAAATCAGAATAACAAAGTAAAAAGGCAAGTGTTAAAGTCCCGACATGTTGCTCCTGGCTGGCCTCAGTCTAGAGGCTGGCTTTCTCCACAGCCACCCTCCATGCTTGGCCACAGGCAGCCTCCTCTGGTCACAAGGAGAGCGATCAGCCGTCAGAGAGAGAGAGAGCTGTCAGGAAAACATGAGGTGGACTAACACCTGCTGCTGTGCAAGAGCTGCTACGAACTCTCTCATTGGACTTTTGGAATTAAAGGAGCTATCTTTTTTTTTTTTTTTAAATATTCACGTAAAATTCACACATATGAGTATGACACAGGGTTTCCCACAGAAAACTTGCTAAGCCCGGTGGTAGTCATCCTGCTGCCCACCATGTTTTTGAGTTACATTTTTTTTTTTTTTTTTAAGTTGACAGGAAATTTGAACTCCTCCATGGGCTGCCACCTTATCGTGGTGGAGGGGTTTGAGTGTCCCAATGATCCTAGGAGCTATGCTGTCTGGGGCTTCATGCCCCTGGTAGGGTCACCCAAGGCAGACAGGTCCTAGGTGAGGGACCAGACAAAGAGCAGCCCAAAGACCCCAATGATGAAGGAAAACTTTGGACTTGGTGTTCCCTCGCCCGGACGCGGGTCACCGGGGCCCCACTCTGGAGCCAGGCCTGGAGGGGGGGCACGATGGCGAGCGTCTGGTGGCCGGGCTTTTACCCATGGAGCCCGGCCGGGCTCAGCCCGAAGAGGAAACATGGGCCCCCCCTCCCATGGGCCCACCACCCGTGGGAGGGGCCAAAGGGGTCGGGTGCAGTGTGGGATGGGTGGCAGCAGAGGGAGGGGACCCTGGCGGTCCGATCCTCGGTTGCAGAAACTGGCTCTTGGGACGTGGAATGTCACCTCTCTGGTGGGGAAGGAGCCGGAGCTAGTGCGTGAGGTCGAGAGGTTCCGGCTAGAAATAGTCGGTCTCACCTCGACGCACGGCTCTGGTTCTGGAACCAGTCTCCTTGAGAGGGGCTGGACATACTTCCACTCTGGAGTTGCCCAAGGTGAGAGGCGTCGGGCAGGAGTGGGCATACTTGTTGCTCCCCATCTCGGCGCCTGTACGTTGGGGTTTACCCCGGTGAACGAGAGGGTAGCATCCCTCCGCCTACGGGTGGGGGGACGGGTTCTGACTGTCGTTTGTGCTTACGGGCCGAACGACAGTTCAGATTACCCACCCTTTTTGGAGTCCTTAGAGGGGGTACTGGAGAGTGCTCCTCCTGGGGACTCCCTTGTTCTGCTGGGGGACTTCAACGCTCACGTGGGCAATGACAGTGAGACCTGGAGGGGCGTGGTTGGGAGGAACGGCCCGCCCGACCTGAACTCGAGCGGTGTTCTGTTGCTGGACTTCTGTGCTCGCCATGGATTGTCCATAACGAACACCATGTTCAAGCATAAGGGTGTCCATATGTGCACTTGGCACCAGGACACCCTAGGCCGCAGTTCGATGATCGACTTTGTCATCGTTTCATCGGATCTGCGGCCGTATGTCTTGGACACTCGGGTGAAGAGAGGTGCGGAGCTGTCCACTGACCACTACCTGGTGGTGAGTTGGCTCCGGTGGTGGGGGCGAAAGCCGGTCAGACCTGGCAGGCCCAAACGTGTTGTGAGGGTCTGCTGGGAACGTCTGGCGGAATCCCCTGTGAGACGGAGCTTTAACTCCCATCTCCGGCAAAACTTCGAACACGTCCCGGGGGAGGTGGGGGACATGGAGTCTGAGTGGACCGTGTTCCGTGCCTCCATTGTCGAGGCGGCCGATCGGAGCTGTGGCCGCAAGGTTGTCGGTGCCTGTCGCGGCGGCAACCCTCGAACCCGCTGGTGGACACCTTCGGTGAGGGATGCCGTCAGGCTGAAGAAGGAGTCCTATCGGGCCTTTTTGGCCTGTGGGACTCCGGAAGCAGCTGATGGGTACCGGCGGGCGAAGCGGCATGCGGCTCGGGCGGTTGCTGAGGCAAAAACCCGGGCGTGGGAGGAGTTTGGAGAGGCCATGGAGAAAGACTTCCGTACGGCTTCGAGGCGATTCTGGTCCACCATCCGGCGTCTCAGGGGGGGGAAGCGGTGCAGCACCAACACTGTTTATAGTGGGGATGGTGTGCTGCTGACCTCTACTCGGGACGTTGTGGGCCGGTGGGCAGAGTACTTCGAAGACCTCCTCAATCCCACCAACATGCCTTCCACTGAGGAAGCGGAGCCTGGGGACTCTGGGTTAGGCTCTCCAATCTCTGGGGACGAGGTCGCCGAGGTGGTTAAAAAGCTCCTCGGTGGCAGGGCCCCGGGGGTGGATGAGATCCGCCCGGAGTTTCTTAAGGCTCTGGATGTTGTAGGGTTGTGTTGGTTGACGCGACTCTGCAATGTCGCATGGACATCGGGGGCAGTTCCCCTGGATTGGCAGACTGGGGTGGTGGTCCCCCTGTTCAAAAAGGGGGACCGGAGGGTGTGCTCCAATTATAGAGGGGTCACACTCTTAAGCCTCCCTGGCAAGGTCTATTCAGGGGTCCTGGAGAGGAGGGTCCGTCGGATAGTCGAACCTCGGATTCAGGAAGAGCAGTGTGGTTTTCGTCCTGGTCGTGGAACGCTGGACCAGCTCTACACCCTCGGCAGGGTCCTGGAGGGTGCATGGGAGTTCGCCCAACCAGTCTACATGTGTTTTGTGGACCTGGAGAAGGCGTTCGACCGTGTCCCTCGGGGAGCCCTGTGGGGGGTTCTCCGGGAGTATGGGGTACCGGGCCCTTTGATACGGGCTGTCAGGTCCCTGTATGACCGGTGTCAGAGTCTGGTCCGCATTGCCGGCAGTAAGTCGGGCTCGTTTCCGGTGAGAGTTGGACTCCGCCAGGGCTGCCCTTTGTCACCGATTCTGTTCATCACTTTCATGGACAGAATTTCTAGGCGCAGCCAAGGTGTTGAGGGGATCCGATTTGGTGGCCTTAGGATCTCATCTCTGCTTTTTGCAGACGATGTGGTCCTTTTGGCTTCATCGGATCGTGATCTGCAGCTCTCGCTGGAGCGGTTCGCAGCCGAGTGTGACGCGGCCGGGATGAGGATCAGTGCCTCCAAATCCGAGGCCATGGTCTTGAGCCGGAAAAGGGTAGAGTGCCTTCTCCGGGTCAGGGGGGGTGTCCTGCCCCAAGTGGAGGAGTTTAAGTATCTCGGGATCTTGTTCACGAATGGGGGAAGAAGGGAGCGGGAGATCGACAGGCGGATTGGCGCAGCGTCTGCTGTCAAGCGGGCGCTGTACCGGTCCGTCGTGGTGAAGAGAGAGCTGAGCCAAAAAGCGAAGCTCTCGATTTACCGGTCGATCTACGTTCCCACCCTCATCTATGGTCATGAGCTTTGGGTCATGACCGAAAGAACGAGATCGCGGATACAAGCGGCCGAAATGGGTTTTCTCCGTAGGGTGGCTGGGCTCTCCCTTAGAGATAGGGTGAGAAGCTCAGTCATCCGGGAGGGACTCAGAGTAGAGCCGCTGCTCCTTCACATCGAGAGGAGCCAGTTGAGGTGGCTCGGGCATCTGGTCAGGATGCCTCCTAGACGCCTCCCTGGTGAGGTGTTCCGGGCACGTCCCACCGGGAGGAGGCCCCGGGGAAGACCCAGGACACGCTGGAGGGACTATGTCTCTCGGCTGGCCTGGGAACGCCTCGGGATTCCCCCGGAGGAGCTAGAAGAAGTGGCTGGGGAGAGGGAAGTCTGGGCCTCCCTTCTGAAGCTGCTACCCCCGCGACCCGACCTCGGATAAGCGGAAGAAGATGGATGGATGGATGGAGGAAATTTGAAAATATGACTGTCATGAAGTGGTGCGGTGAGGGGTGGTGAGGCAGACGCAGCGGACCCAGGTAAGATGAATAATGAAATTTAATGATGAAAACACAGTCCAAACAACAGGCAGCACGCACATAGACGCATTGACAAGACAAGGACCCGACGAGGAACAAGGAACACAGGTGGAGTTAAATACACAGCGGGTAATCACAGAATGAGACACACCTGGGAACAATCAAGGGGAAGACAGGACAACGAAGACTCAAGGACACAGAAAACTCTAAATAAACACAGAAAAACACAGATCCTGACAATGACTAGTTAATTATGTGTTGTTGGAAGATATTATTAGCACTAAACACCAACTGTGGAGTCTTAAAAAGGCAAACACAAAAAACTGTTGTTTCAGTCATTTCATCCTAATTAAAGTGACCAAAATTTGTTTATCCCTTATTTGTGACTTATCACTTTATTTGCTGAAGTTCTTAGCATGTAGACCACTAAAGATCGGCAGTGGTTAGAACAATTCTTAGCCTGATGGGAGCATAAGTCAAGCCTGGTGGCCTGCCAGGCTTATAAAACTCTGGGGGAAACCCTGAGGACATCCTCAAATAATTAGGGGTGAAGTGCAGCGCTATTTCTTCTCCTAACATGGTTTGTTCAATTTCACCCAAAAAGTCTAATATTGGACATGTTGACCAGATCCATTTTAAATCAGTATTTTCTTGGCTTGCCCAATTGTTCTGAAGAAAACTGATTTTTTTTTCTTCAGCAGTGGAACATTGTGAATTAAATGTGCAAAGAACCCAATACCGATGAGTGGATTACCGGTACTTATTATTTGAATGGAAAAATGTCTACCTACAAAAATGTCTTTCTGAAGCTCTCAGTTTGTGGTCTTTGACTCTTGGACATCTCTTCAGGTTATTCATTTGACTTTATTGGAAACCTGGTGAGGAGCATCTGGCTACAGCTGATTTCTGCGAAAATGATGTTCTCTCCACTCAGTGGAACATCCAGAAATCTAGCAATACGTCTGTATCTGGTGCAATCAGTATGGTTTGAAAACACAAAGAGGTTGAGAGCTCTTTGTGTTTCAGCCATCATAAGATGCGTCTCATGTGACGTCCCACTAATGAAAAACCTTTTCATATGTATAAAACTTAGATATGTTGATATTTTTAGTCCAACTGATATTCAAATTCCACCAATCTGGTCGCTTACTTAAAATCAGTCTTAAAAAGTTGTTTCTTCCTTTTGTTTTTTTTTTTATATCTTCTGTTCCCCCCACTAGAAAATGCTAACAGATTATAGAAGATCTGGATAAAAAGCAGCTCACTCCAGTATGTTGTACTCGGTCCAGAGGCTGGACTGTTTGGCATGAAGTAGTCAAACAACTCGGACATAATAAATTTATACGTTCCAGTGAGTCCGGGCCAGGATTTACTTCCAAGCTCATTAGTGTCCACAGAAGCTTAAGTGGCTTGCCTACACCACAGAGATTAGCAGATATCTATCACTTGCTCAGTCTCCCTTCCTCCACCACCAGCAGGTGCTCAGAAACGTTTGTCTGCACAATCTGGACCTGACACCTCAGGGTCTGCTTGTTCTCTGCAGATGTGTTCCGACATCATAATCTCACATAAATTGTATTTGCCAACAAATCAAAATGTTATTCACAGACATGTACAAAGACAACACTTTAAGTAAGATGAGTAGTTTCAATGAATTTTCTAAAGCGCTTTATTGTATTACACTAGAATGTCATTCTTACTGAAATTTTTTATAATAAGATATTAGATAATTTAAGATATAAGATAATTTATTCCTGGTTTGTGACTAGATCATCAAAACATCAAAACAACACCCAGTTCTGTACTTTTTTCATGATAGGTCCACCCACTTCCTAGATATGTAATAACAGCTACCAACAAGGTTGTCCTAAAATCTGCCTAGTTTCATAAATCACAATATACATTCTGAGATTTATATATTAAAAAAAATTCTTCAAAAACCCTCTTTTAAGAGAAACAATTAAACAAATCTGCTTAGAAACTTGTTAAGCCCCTTAATGAAATCATGCTAGCTCCTACAGTCCAAAGACAACAACGTCTTCAGGTCAACTGGTTTCTCTACATTGCCCTTAGGAGTGTGTGTGTGTGTGTGGGGGTGTGTGTGTGAGAGAGAGACTGTTGTCTTTCTGTGTTGTCAGGGTGTACTTCTTGCCCAATGATTGCTATAAGTTGTAGATAAATGAATGGGTTGATGGATTAGTGAAATAATTTGGAAAGTTGCGTTTTGTATGCGTACAGGTTGTCTTTGTCTGATACTGACATTTTTTGATGATCTGAAATATGTAACTGTAACATGAAAGCAAAAATAGAAGTCTGAATATGGCACATGGCTAATGACACAAAAACATAAAATAAATGAATTTGTTTTCGGGATCTTTAAATTTGATAACAAAAAAAGACCAATATCAACTTAGAAAATAATTATACTGGGAAACAGATTTCTCTTAGTTAAAAAGAAGACTTTGTCAAGCAGAAATTCAGATCTAAAAAAATATTTAAATATATTATTTAGCTATTTTAAAATATTACAAAAACTATTCTCAACATCTAATTTACCAAATAACTTTTCCTGTCATACTCTAAATTGTTCTTGTTCTTTTACGTTTGGGACAATGGTGGTGACGGTAGAAGTTCCTTCCTCGATAGGTGGAATATCGGTTCAACTCTCTATCCAACTTTGTCAGTGTGTCCTTGGCCAAGACACTTCATCTGGTGGCGCTGGTTCATGACAGCCTCAACTCTGTCAGGCTGCCCCTTGTCTACTCCTTGCTGGTTTTCCAAGGGCAGCTATGGCTACTATCCAGTAGCCTATGGCACCTTTGGCATGTAAACTGCTGAATGACTGACTGTGGTATGAAATGCTTTGGAGTCCTACGGATTTGATAAAGTGTTATACAAGCACAAGCAATTTACTTTTTTGTTGTGTTTATTTATTTTTACAGCAGAATCAAATGAAAAGTGTGTGTGCTTTTTTTTTATTCCATTCATTCAAAACCTCTAGTTGAGACAGAGGACTGGAAAAAACGCACTGACTTAATTGAATTTTGAATAACTTTAAAATAATGCAGGTGTCATTCAACTATTTCTGGACTGGTCTGAGCCCCCACATTTTGAGAGACGTGAAGCTCAAATTGTGCTCGGCCCTGCTGCAATATTTTTCAGATCAAGATTTTTTTAAACATAGTATCTACGCGGCTGTTGTCAGAAATATCTGTACCCTGTTCCTATACAGGCTTTTCCTAATCAAGCATCGATTGTCTCACAACAGAAAGCAACTTGTGGGAGCCTAACAAAAGGACTTCGGTCATTGTTTTTCATCCACATTTCACTCCGTTACACTATTTGTGTAACACCGGAAGTCAGAGACCTGCGAACTATGTTAAATTATGTCCGTTGTTTTGTCGTACAGGCAAATATTTTACAATACAATTAAATGCTACTATTGTTTCTTACTAGACTATGAAAAATAAAATGAAAGTGTACAAAAAAATTAACAAACTACAATCTAATTTTTGTTATCAGAGAGTAGTTTGGTTCAGATACATCCTTTCAGACAATGCGCAGGGCACTATAAATACTTTGGACAGGATGATGCGTTTCTATTATCGGCTGGTTTTCATGCTGTCAAATACTGATATCCTTGTCTACTCCCTGCTGGTTTTCTTGCTTTCAAAATGCGAATAAGACGTTTAGGTCAAAAACTTTGCATTTAAGCATTAAACAATCAAATGCACTGTGTATGGTGGCTAGCTCTCAGAAGAAGGTAGGCTATGTTACGTGGACACTGTAATTAGTTAGGCAGGTTAGCTTATGGAAGCTAACGCTGCTACTGACTTAACAAGGAAAGAGGCGAAGAAAAGCTTCCTGCAACTTACAGGTTGGTGGAAATGTTAAACCTATGCGTGTTGTAATTAAACTGACTGTAGTGACAATTCGACCCATGATAATTATTTTGCACATAACAGGAGCAAGACGGCAACAGACATTGCTAAGTTGCTATTTGTGTAGAGTTGCTGAGAACGTTTATGGACAATAAAGTTTTTTCAGGTGCAGAATCCGAACAAACTGAGTGTATCGATGCACCTTCATGACAGTCAAGGTGAGTAAGTTTGCTCCTCTGACAGTGCCAGGAGCATTTTATTCAGAAATGAAGTTACGTTAAGCTTCCACTGCTACCTGCCAGGAGACCAGCCTGTCAGCTGCAGCAGTCTGTCTCCTGCAAGCTGCTTTAGAACCCAGTTTGTGCGAAATATAATCTAATTTATTGTCTGTGATGATAATAGACGTCGTTGTATGAGCAGGACTTTACGGAACCTTCTTGGCCGTCACTTTACACATTTAAAGCTAAACGCAGATACACCTGTCATTGGAAGATCATGCTATTTTGTGGCCGTCCTTCTTTGATAAAAGTGTTGACCTCACAACTTGTACAACTTTTGAAAAATCGATGATCTCGTTCGGCTAATCTAGCTCAAACAAGGTCAAATATCATACAGGACAATTCCTCTTATCTAAACTATTTCTCCGTGACTTTGTTGTCTGTCTGACTTTCTTTTTGGCAGAGCATTTTAATTTGTTTTGGAGCAACTTTTGAAGCACATTTTTATTTTAATTGTGGATCATTATGTTTCTGGGGAATACAGAAACATAATGATTGGTTCTATTTTGTGGATTTAGAAAAAAGGAGAAACACATTCCCTTTACATAAATATTGCACACTTAATCATTAGTCAGTGTGGTTTTCGCAGGTTCTTTTATTCGTTGAACGCTGTTAACAAACGCTCTTGTTTATTAACAGCTTTCACTGTAGCTCTTGACAGTGAGCGCCTCCGCTAACCAGCCGTTACTGCGCTAAATATTTACAATATAGGTCAAACAAATACTCATTCAAAACTTACACCCAAATATCTCGTTACTTTACTCTAGCTCACTCCCCCTGTAAGAGACAATTTATATAAATAGTAGCGCTAATTGATATTTACCTGTTAACATACAAGAGCGACAGTGAGCGCCTCCGCTAACCAGCCGTTACTGCGCTAAATTGCAATTGGCTCGCTGAGTCAGGAGTGCTCACCGTGCTCTATGTGCCAACTGGTGGCGAACTGCTGTAACTGCAGTTTAATGCATCTCAGTTCAAGGGAAAGTGCAGCTTATGAGTATAGTCAACAGTCTTTAAATAAAGTAAGAAAAAGGGAGAGGGTGTAATTATTCCTAATGTCCATTCTGTCACATAAAGAAAGAATACATGTTTATGCAAAGTGAAGGAGAAAGATCACATGGTTTGTTGAACTAATGTTAAGAGGTCACAACCTTTTTAACATTTTTTGCACTATTGGTGTAGTTCTGTTGGACACTCCAGGTATCCAGCTGATAAACTGTTGTCTCTGTCAACATTGTCCTTCTTAGCAGGTTTATTTGAGCCGACTGAAGCCTTTCTCATCCAGACTTTGGTAGAAAGAGAGAAACAGGAGAATAACAAACAATCGTGCAAATGAAAGTGATCAAGCTCCTTTTAATTTATTATGCAATGAATTGATTTATTGCTTCTTGTGACAGGCTTTCTCAGAACACAAAAATGCAGAGAAACATTTGAACTTTACCAGCTAACATCTTTTAAAACGGCTTTACTCTCGCCTCGTATCCACGGAGACGCTTAAAGGGGAAGTCCCCGGTTCCTTTAATATTTTCTCTGAAGTTGGTCGTTTTTATTCATGTATTTGGATGCAAACGCTATGATATCCAGCAGTTTAAATGTTCTGCTTGCAAACAAAAACGTAGAGTTGCTGCTGGAATATGAAGTGAATAGAAAATGTCAAATAATCTGGGAGACGGCTGAGAGAAAACGCTGGGGATGTTGGATGTGGCATCCTCCCAGCGCAAAGCTTCACCTCCGAGGCCTTCAGAGAACTGCTGCTCTTCCACTGAAATGTGCTCTGTTTACTAATTAGGTGAATCATGAAGGGAATCGACTGCATTAAAATGCCTTATTTAGGGTTATTGGAGTAAACACGACTGAATAAAAGTGCACAGCACACTATTCAGATTTCTTATTTGTCATTCGGAAAGCCAAGTACTACTTTCCTCCCAGTTCATAGTTGTTGTTTTTTGTGTTGGTTGATAACATGAAATCTGAATAGAATAAATGTTGTGGTGGTTGTATTTTGACAATATTAGAGTAAGTTGAAAGGATAAGGATATTTTTTCATAATCATACTGAGCCTGCATGTAGCAACAGTGGAAAGAAAAAGCTGTCCTTTAACAGGAAGAAACCTCCAGCAGAACCTGGCTCAGTGAACTGAGGGTTTGAGAACTCTGCTCCAACGCTGAACATTTACATTTCAGATTCTGTCCTCTTGTTGGTTTCAGTTTAATTACTAAAGAAAGTCATACGTATCTGCTTTTTCCACATGAGCAAAATTAAATCCTTAATTCAGTAAACGCATAACTGAAAGCCATGCTTTGGACTCCTTGCTCTTGCAGGTGTTGCTGGTCATGTGCCCATGGACAAAACGGCCTTTGAGGGGTGGCTGGAGTCGGTCTCTGCCACCTTCCTTTCTCTTAGCGACCAGCAGCGTAACCAGTGTCTGGATCAGCTCATTTCTCTGAGCGGCGCCGCCCAGCTCCGTCACCTGTCCAACGGCCTGGAGACGCTGCTGAAACGAGATTTCCTGCGCCTCCTTCCCCTCGAGCTGGCCTTCTACCTGCTGCAGTGGCTGGATCCTCAGACGCTGCTCACCTGCTGCTTGGTCTGCAAACAGTGGAATAAGGTAAAGGTCCTGAGCTCATGTAGTGTAACATGATACAACAGGCAGGCTGCAGTCCATCACAGTAAATGGAGCAATAACAGCCATCCATTTTCTGTATACCCTTGTCCCTAGTGGGGTCAGGAGGGGTGCTGGTGCCTATCTCCAGCTAACGTTCTGGGCGAGAGGCGGGGTACAGGCGGGGTTCACCCTGGACAGGTCTCCAGTCTGTCGCAGGGCAACACAGAGACATACAGGACAAACAACCATGCACACACACACTCACACCTAGGGAGAATTTAGAGAGACCAAATGTTTTTGGACTGTGGGAGGAAGCCGGAGTACCCGGAGAAACCCCACGCATGCACAGGGAGAACATGCAAACTCCATGCAGAAAAACCCCAGGCCTGGAATCGAACCCAGGACCTTCTTGCCACAGTGGTACCAACTGCGCCACTGTGCAGCCTGCAATAACATTGAGTTGTAATATACATTGAATCATCATATGTCATAAATACACTTAGCAAGCTACAGGTAAATGTTATCATTTAGTTTGGTTAAGAATAATTATTGCACTGTCAATAAATGACTTCTAATAGAGTTGCCACAGTAACGCCTTCATGAGCTCAGAGGTTCAAACTGACAAAAAACGAGGATGGATGTTATCTGCTAAAATATTTCTTTCCGTCTTTCATGTTCTTTCAGCAAACAGTTGAGACAGAGTTGTTTTTGGTTTCATCACTATTTACCTGCTGTTATTACCCGTCATTGAACGTATTCTTAAAAGATTGTCTGTTAGTCTGCAGCTCATGTGACCAAACCAGCTGAAGAGATGAAAAGTTAAAACTTGAGTTAAAATATTGTTTTAACTTGAGTTGAGTTAAAACTAGTTAGAATGTTAAGTTTTAACATTTTAGCTCAACAATCTCTACCTAACTAGAGGTTGTCAAATAGAGGGTTACACAACCTCAGGTTGGGTACCTCAAGATCACTAGATCGAGTTTAACAGTTCTTAAAGATACAGTGTTTTCAGCAAAGTTGAGCTGACTGTCCAGGAATGACCCAAGGAATTTAAAATTTGCCACAGTTTCAACAGGTTGGCCATCAAGTGAAACTGGAATCACTTTCAGGTCTTGTTTGTCTCATTTAATTAGCTCTACTTCCTTAAGAAAATGAAAAGGTATGTTCTTATGTGAGGGAATGTATATTTTACGGTTCCAGTAATGCCAGAATTAATAATAAATAATAAAGACTTTCCATAAGATGGAAGATTTCTTCTTCACCAACACACTGCACGCCTGTTTGTGCGCTGCTGCCACTCACTGGTGGAGATGGTGTATTGCACTACTTAAAACAGCCTTAAATAATGTTTCAAATGCAAAGTTCATAAGTGCTTTGTAGACATCTTGCTGTAAAACTGTAGGATCAATTAAATTAAGAAATTTAAGACTAAACAAAATGGCAGAGCAATAATATATTACTACATAAAGCTACATAATTTTTAAAGTTTAATCAGTAATATTTTTATAACAAATCTATGTCAGATCAGGATTCTTGGTAAATATCAAGTTGTCATAACAAATACATTTTGAATAATGTCAACTTTGTATTAAAAGTGTCATGATTTACCGAATGACACTTTATGACAACAGTCATAAATATTCATAAAGACGTACTCATGTTCATGGCAGGTGTTATGTCATGTTTATGACGGTGTCATGACAGTCTTATTCACAACCCGTCAAATAAAGTGTTACCAACATTTCTTTGCCTATAAATCTGTCCTACCCAAAGCTCCTCAGGTGGCAGTTTTAGCTTTATTGGTTTCAAATTCTGTAAAAAATAAAAATTAGAAAGTCAATAATTGTCGTCTACTAACCAGCTTTTGCTCTCTAATTATTATTAATTTAGTCCTAAAAATAACCTACACATCACCTCTACACCATACTGATGTTAAGTCCAGCAGAAAGGGCTCAGCTTTTCACATGTTGATGTTAGGATTGTTTTTAGCTGCAGTAAAGCTGATTCGGCAATAAAATGTTTTCTTATTTAAAGGAATCGAATTATTTGCATCCTTTCTAATATTGTACAAAAAGGGTTTAATGAAAAATCTACAGACGGTGCCATTTTTCCTCCTGGACTATTCGTCAATATAAATTAATAGGAAAATAAAAATTAATCAATTCCAAAATCGGTAATTGGCCAGATCAGGAACTTGCATAACTTTGTGCTGGATCACTCAACATCAGGTGATAACAATACAAAGTTAATATTTACATAGAACTGTAATGAAATCTGTCATGAATCTTATTAGCTGAATTCTCTGTGAAGCAAGTTAACTCCCAGTAGCAAATATTAAAGCTATTTAGGTGTGTGTGTGTGTGTGTGTGGGTGTGTGTGTGTGTGTGTGTGTGTGTGTGGGGGTGTGCGTGTGTGTGTGTAGGTGATCAGCTCATGCACAGAGGTATGGCAGGGTGCGTGTCGGGAGCTAGGCTGGCGGATCGATGAATCCATTCAGGATGCAGCCCACTGGAAGGGTGTCTACCTAAAAGCTAAACTGCGTATGATGCAGCTGAAGGACCAGGAGGCCTTTGAGACGTCGTCCCTGATTGGCCACAGTGCCCGAGTCTATGCCCTGTACTACAAGGACGGCCTGCTCTGCACAGGTACTTTTCATTGGCTCTCACTCTGACTGTGTTAGTTCCTCTGTGTGACTCTGTGGAGAACGTGACTCTTGCCTGCTGTCGTCATGTTTGTCTCCTTCTGTTTGCAGGCTCTGATGACCTCTCTGCCAAATTATGGGACGTGCGAACTGGACAGTGTATTTATGGAATTCAGACACACACATGTGCCACGGTGAAATTCGATGAACAGAAGCTAGTGACCGGGTCCTTTGATAACACTATTGCATGCTGGGAATGGAGCACTGGAGCTAAAATCCAGCAGTTCCGGGGCCACACTGGAGCAGGTCAGTAGGAATGCTGACCAAATGTCCATCTGGAGTTTGCAACGCCTTAGACATTAGTTTAGTTTTATACTTTTGAGGTGATTGAGGAGGAAAATAACTACTTCAAGAATTTGCACAATCGCACTTCTGCAAATGAACTCAACTTTCTAGGCAAACTGACTGGAGTTGGATTAAAGCGGACTAAACATGGCTGACGTGAATAAATGCTGAAACTACAAAATGTTTGAGTGATTTAGAAACTTCTCCTGCCCTGACATTGACGTAGATCAATTATGTTCCACGTTTTTTTACTACATTGACGTATAAGAGACTCAGGGTGATGCACAACCATGGTTACTGTCTCTGTGTGTGTGTGTACAGTCTTTAGTGTGGACTACAATGATGAACTGGATGTGCTGGTCAGCGGTTCTGCAGACTTCACGGTAAAGGTCTGGTCTCTGTCTGCCGGTGCCTGCCTCAACACTCTCACTGGACACACCGAGTGGGTCACTAAGGTGAGATCAGCATGCTGACAGATGGTGATTTTTGGTTGGTAACGCCGACTCTCACTGTTTGCTCTCTCCCTGGTGTGGTCTCCCATCAGGTGATATTGCAGAGGAGTGAAGTAGAATCCATGGTACACAGTCCTGGAGATTATATCCTGCTAAGTGCTGATAAGTATGAAATCAAGGTAAAGTTCTCACCCTACTAGAAATCATTTTTTCATTGGAGGTTTTCTCATCCTCGTGAGAAGCGCTCCACAGGATGAAACTGAATGTTTTGCTCGCTCTGCAGGTTTGGCCTTTAGGAAGAGAAATCAACTGCATGTGTTTGAAGACGCTGTCGGTGTCGGAGGACCGCAGCATCAGCCTTCAGCCTCGCCTGCAGTTTGATGGACGTTACATCGTCTGCAGCTCTGACCTCGGGGTCTATCAGTGGGATTTTGCCAGTTTTGAAATTCTGAGGTAAAATGTTCAGACCATCACGTTAGTTCAAGACTACCTTTATTCATCCAGCTAAATTGATTGAGAACAAATTCTCATTTTCAGCAGAGACCTGTTTAGAAAACATTAAAACATTTTACAACAGAATATCATACAGCAAAAAACAGAAGAATATCATAAAACAGAAAAATATGTATAACAGTAGTCATACTGATTAAATGTACTGCAATACTCATGCCTAGTCAGTAGTGTTTAAAAGCAGGTACATCAGTCATGTACTATGGTTATTACTAAGTTTATAATGGTTGATATTAAAGTTAGCGTACTGAGTGTTAGTGGGGTTTTTTTGCAAGTTGTTCCAATCCTTGGTGTTGGAGTGTCAAGCCCGTACATGCTATGTATCCACACTTTTGGGGAAATTGTGGAGTGTGATTTTCCAGAAAAGTTTTGGACTCAAGATGTTGGAATGACGCACAACTTTTTATGAAGTGTGATGCTGTGAGAGCTCTGGTGGAGCACATTGACCCATGTCGTCTTCTTCGTTTATGCTGGTAGTAACATCCGGCTGTTGATGATGTAGCTCGTGTGACATGAAAAAAAAGTGCTTTCATTGCAGTTTTGCTGAATATTTGTATTTCGATTCGGCTGGAAAACCACCTCAATCTAATGCAAAAACTTAATTGAAAACTGCGAGTTTTTTTCCAAATTGGTGTATTTTCTTTAAGCAAATTTATTTTCAACTTGTTCAGCTCTGTGGTTAATGGTAACTCAGCCGATGTCACTAATCCTTACAACTCTGTTCTCCTTTTCTCAGAGTAATAAAGATGGAGGACCCAGCCAACCTGTCCCTTCTAAGCTTCGGTGAGGTGTTTGCTCTCCTTTTTGACAACCACTTCCTGTATGTCATGGACCTGAGGACAGAGTCTATCTCAGGCCACTGGCCTCTTCCAGCCTACAGGAAATCCAAACGAGGATCCAGCTTCCTGGCAGGCGTCACCTCCTGGCTGAACGGCCTGGATGGGGGCAATGACTCTGGACTGGTATTTGCCACCAGCATGCCCGACCATAGCATTCACTTAGTTCTATGGAAGGAGAATGGTTAGCAAAACGGAGAGGTCACACTGTGGATGTTTGGTCTGTGAGCTACCACCACGTTCTCTAAAATATATAACTGCCAAGAAAGATCATTTACGGACCAAAGCATGTTGTCTTCACCCGTTTCTTCCTCATCATTCAAGTCCTCCTCTAGAACTTTACACACAAACACAAACTAATGGAGCCAAAGGTCAGCTAAGAACTGAAGTGAAATGGTTACTAATGGCTAAAAATGGATCAGCGCCTCTTTCAAAAAAAAAAAAAAAAAAACTTCCATGAAGCCAAAATGACGATGACTAAGAAAGCAGAAAACAAACATTTTAGTAACCAAAATAACATTGATATCTTTTGTAATGTATGTAAATGTGTAAAAGTGCAGGATTATTGCAGTTTTGCTTTTGCTGGCATCGCGCCAGTGAGAACGTCTGTAGCTGACTGGAGTTGCCATGTCAGTCACTGAGCTGACATCTTGGAACAGGAGCAGTGTGGCCTTAAGCTGACCACGTTTCCAACGGCGACGCATGAAGACATGAAGGGTTCTGAAGCTGACACAGTGCTGCGGTGTACCATGTCAAACACTCTGTTCGTTTTAAGGACATCTGGTTTAAATGTCAGCTTTGATAAATGTGACGTGCCTTTCAGTTCTTTACAACAGCTCCAGCAGACTGCAGTTAAGAAACCACTTTAGGATCTTTTCATATTCAGACGCCTGTACATTAATCGCTATATTCTGGATATTTCTTGCTCATTGTAGTGCTCTTCTGAACTGATTGTGGTTCAGCATATTTTTGTGAAATTCCGCAGGAAGTTACACAGTAAAGAAAGTAAGTTTGAATGAATTTGGTTGGGTCAAATATTTTTTTTGAGTTGCTTGTTATTTATATCTAAAACACCACATTTATCATTTACAGTAATCAGACTAAGTCGATTTTATGTTGTCTCCTTGTCCCTGCAGCACTAATTCAGGTAATCAAAACAACAATGTGAGTTGTATGTATAATGATAAGACTTAAGCGAGGCGATGTGTTTGAAATCTTTCTTGGTTTAATATATTTACATGGACTTGCATAGTGTTTGTCACGTTTTCTGCCACACTATGAGTCACCTTAATCTATCTGCTTCATTCTTTCTAATAAAACGTCGTAGTAAAAGTCCTCTGTATGTTGTTTTGCTATTACTTTGTACATAAAAATCTTCATTAAAGAGAAGATTTCAAGGTGTCAAGTTGCGCAGGCAGCTTTTATTTTTTCATGTTTAATATACAGTACAGACCAAAAGTTTGGACACACCTTTTAATTCAATGAGTTTCCTTTATTTTCATGACTATTGACATTGTAGATTCACACTGAAGGCATCAAAACTATGAATAACACATGTGGAAATATGCACTAAACAAAAAAGTGTAAAACAACTGAAAATACCCCTTATATTCTAGTTTCTTCAAAGTAGCAACCTTTTGCTGTGATTACTGCTTTGCACACACTCTGCATTTTCTTGATGAGCTTCAAGAGGTCGTCACCTGAAATGGTTTTCACTTCATAGGTCAACCTGCCCTGTCAGGTTAATAAGTGGGATTTCTTGCCTTATAAATAGTCATGAAAATAAAGAAAACCCATTGAATTAGAAGGTGTGTCCAAACTTTTGGTCTGTACTGTATATGTAGCATTTTTATACCAACTGAAGTTAACTATATATCTGGAAAAAAACATAACACTGCCCCTTTAAAGATGTTTTATTATCTGAAGACTTTATATCGTTTTCCAGTTCTTTGGGGCTCTAAACCATCGGACTCATTAACTCTTGAAAAAAAATAACAGATTAATGAATACAACTGAACAAGCTATAACTAAGTAACCTACTGCACTGCTAGATATAGATTCTGACCAGTAGTTATTCTTACATTCATGTTTTACTGATTGTTGCATTATTGATGTCAAAGTTTTGAGCTGTAAACCTGTTTGTGTAAATGTAGGTATTTGCTAATTGCTGCTGGCTAGTCTGAAGGAGCTGAGTGGGGCCAGGCTGCTCTGTGACGCTGAAGCGCGGCTGGAGGAGGATCTTTGTAGAAAAGGCAGCACTCGGTAAGACCGAATGGTTGCCATGGGAGATTTTAGGATTTCTCAAACATGCAAGAAATAATCAAGGCAACACTTCAGGTATGTTTTTGCTGAGGGAATAACATTGTAGCATGAGGTAAAGCTCAAAGTCATTTTATGCCCTTTTACTTAAACTACAGGTGAGATTGTGACTCTGGAGAGTCATTTCCTGCACAGGAACATGCTAGCTGCTACAAGGTCTCTATGGTACGGAAGCCCATTTATGCCATGAAAGAAAAAAAAAAGAAAGCCCAAAAGGAAGTCATAATTGCAAGTTATTACAATAACAAGGGTTATAATTGTGACTTTCAAGGTCACACTTTTCTCATAAGTAGGACTCAGAAAGTCAAAGTTTTTGCTTTCATTCTTATAATTATGACTTCCTGGGTTTTAGTTTTTCTTTTCTGGTGGAAATATAGTATGGAAATACTACAGAACCTTACTTTGACAAATCCAAAATATTCCTCTGATACACCGCAACCAAGGGATGCATTAAAGATGCAAAATATACCCTGAAATCTTAACATAAATGCCAAATGATAAACAGCAACTTATGCAGCAACATATAAAGAAAAGGTCGATTTATTACTTACAATAAAAGAAAGAGTTTTTATAAAACATTTCTAATTTTAGACAGACTCCACTGTCAGCTTCCATAAATCCTGTACATTAGTCATGTGTTACTCATCATCCAGGTAAGTTGGGCTGCATTTGACCGACTGGGCTGCACACTGTAAATACAACTGATTAAAACGCGGCTCTTGATAAAACAGGCTGCAGCTGAGTTGGTTGGTGTGCGGTGGTCTTTTCCATCTCCAGACCACAGCGGTCTCTGCAGGTCAGCCTCGTCCCTCTGCCTTCCTCTCAGAAGTCATCGTCATCACAGATGTCCAGGTACACGTCGAAGGCTTCTCGATTGCAGTTTCCATCCGGTGTGAAGACGTACTTGTGGAAGGTCCCATCTACACAGATGGCTGCAGAACAGAGAGGTGGCTTTACAGACGGCACGAGAAGGCAAGGATAGAAAACTATAACGACGTTCAAAATTATTGGAGAAATATAACCTTAGAGAAGGAAGTAAACGGACTTGTAATACATGTTTTTTTCTGTCAGGATGTAGAAGTGAAGCTGAAGTACAGGATGATGACGCTAAAGCTAAGATGACTGGCTTTTGCTAGAAGTGTTTAAAGATGGCGACCGCATTAGGTTACAGCGCCTCCTCCCTGTCAGTCTGTCAATTTGTATTAGGGCTGAAAATGGTTAATTGTGATTAATCGATTATTGAAATAATCTTCCACTCATTTAGTAATTGATAAATCTTTCACTGGATTATACAGACTCAAAAAAAGAACATTTGCTGAAAGAACAACACACTCAGAGTGGTAATAAGGCCAAAACTGTACAAAAATATGTAAAATTTGCATTCAAGATAATAAAAAAAAATCCTTCGTCTGCAAATATGTTCTACCCAGAACTCATGAAGTCATAGTTTTAGCTTCACCTGATTCAAATTGTGTAAAACAAATCTATTAGCCTCCTCTTGCCATCTAATTATTAGTTGTTAATACAAAAATTAATCGCGATTTTTGTAAGTGATCAAGTGTCCACTAAGGGAATGCTATGTTATTGCACTTTAGACAATAAAATCTTTTTATTTTCTTAAAAATTCTATTATTTTCATATGTACATATTTTAACTAATTTTTAATATTGTACAAAAAAGGCTGAAATGGTCAAATAAAAAAATCTACAGAATGTGGCTAATTTTTTAACCAATTAATCATCTGAATAATCAATAGAATAATTCCATTACTAATATAATCGTTAGCTGCAGCCCTGATTGGTATAAATAAGATCCTACCGACAAAGATTTTATTGTACATCTTCTTATTACAACACTGCTCCATTTTTGTCAATAACATTTACTGAGCTTCATTCCAGCTTCTCTGCATCATGTAACATGCAGGAAACGCCGCGTCAAAGCACAACAGCAGGTTTCCTCACCGATGACCGAGTTCACGTTCTTGGACGTGTTTTTTCCAAAAGCGCATATGCAGGCGCACTCAGCAGGCACGGTGAAGCTGGCCAGCGACCACTGGCTGTCCACGTACTGACCAATCACAGGGCCCACCTTCCCGACACGGGCCAGGCTGCAGGGGAGAGAGAGACGCGTTCAAGCTCGCAGCAGCAGCAGCAGTGAGAGGACGTGAGCAGGCGGAGGTCTTACGCCGAGCGTCGGTTGAGTTTGGTGTCCTTCAGAGCAAAGATGTGGACGGTGCCTTTGTCGCTGGAGGCACACAGGAAGGACGAGTCGTGGCTGAAGTTGATGCTGAAAGAGGGAAAACGAGGAACGCTTCAATGGATGAAAGCCGGTCACGTGTTTCACATGGCTAATACGTCTTAACTTTACGTTGAACGCAGTTGTTTACTTTTGCAAAAATTGCCTAACAATCTAAAAAAAATCCTACTTTGTACGATGGTGCATTTTAGAGACTAATACGATTATCTCTAAAAAAAAAAAAAAGAGCAAATTTCCACCAAAAAACTTTCATTTGGTCTTAGAAATTTTCTATAGGAAAAAAAGCAAGGACATTTCTGAGCTTAGAAGGTGGAAAAATTGCTAGAAATAACTTGGAAATTTTGAGATTAATCTCATACTTTTTCCAGGAAAAAACTTTTCAAACTAGTAATCTCCATGTTTTTTCTAAAAAATGTGTGAAATTCTCAAAATTTCAGAATTTTTTGGCAGAAATTTACTTTATTTTTTCTGTCTGCAATGGCCCTAATATGAGTTGACAAACTGTCAATCAGAAACTTCTTCAGATTCATGGCAAAACTAACAATAACTCTTAAGGTATTTAAATGATAAGAGTTATACCACTTTGTTTCCCTTTTGGACAAATCCAGCAGTTTAGAATTGAATAAGACCTTGTAACGAATTAGATTTTTGTGTTCTTAATGTCCTGGCAGAAATGACCTTGAACACACCATCTCCCCTGTGAAATATGGTGGAAGCATCATGCATCATGCTTTTCTTCAACAGGGACAGGAAAATGGTTGATACAGTTGAAACCAGATATTTACATACACCCAATAAAAACACACACATTTTCTTTATCTCACTGTCTGAAGATAAATCAAACCAAGCATTTCTTGTTTCTTTCTTTAACCAGAATTATTTTTGGTTCAAACGTTTTGACCCAAGTTTTGGGTTTCCTTCCAGTAGGACACTGACTGTATAAATACTAAATGAAGGCCTGGACCAAAGACCCAAACTACGTCCACCTTCCACTCTGATCTGTTGTGATGTGATCTGATGTGTGCTGCAGTAAGCACCAGTAGAGCGTTGCCGGGTCGGTGCCTCTACGCAGCTCCACCAGCTTGTCTCTGGTTGTGGTGTCGAACAGTCGGATCAGGGTTCCTTTGCGGGACGCCGATGCCGCAACGCTGCCTGGCTGGTTCAGCGCCACGCAGGCGATCTCGCTCTGGTGGGCGTTGATGGTAAACGGCGCCGACGACGTGCCGGGCTTGGTGTTGGACAAGTCCTGAAAGAGACAAGACGTGCCAGCTTGTTGGCCAAAACAACAGAGTCAGACGCACTCATCCTCCCACGAGTCTGGAACTTACAACCAGCTGCAAGCTGCCGCATTTGTGACCTGGGAATACCAACAGCTGTTTCTCCAGACTGGGACACAGATCACAGATACCTGCAGGACGGAGAGAAGTAAGTCAAGTAAGTTGCTGTCAAGAAGTAAGACAATAAGAGGAGAGACAAAGAAGCTACAGAATAAGAAAGAGTTTCACCTTTAGGGTTGTCTCTGGTGTCGAATTCAAAAAGCTTGACGGGATTGTCTGGGAAACTGTAAACGAAGATCTTGTTCTTCAACACGATGATGATCCTACGACAACAGGCGATCTCGTGATCAGTGGATCCGTGCGGCTGGACGGGGACGGGTAACAGTGGTCAGAGGAAACTCACTTGTCGTGCCTCATGCGAACGGCCAGAACCGGTTTGGTGAAGGTGAACTCCAGCACCAGCTTATCCTTGGGGTCTCGGGACTCTCGAGCATCGTCCCAGATCAGAACTTAAACCAGAGGAGAGCAAATCCAAGTGATGCTCAAGAATTTAATGAATGAGAAACACGTGTTCTATACTCACTGTAGGTGTGACCCACCTACAACAGACATGCTTTTAATACCAGACAAAACTCTGTCAGTACTCTTACAATGCCTCTGCCTCGAACCAACACTCTGAAAGAATATCTTGCCTTCTGAAATTACGCTGATGGCTGATTATGTAAATTTTAATAGAGAATAAATTAACATGAAATTGATAGAATGCCTCAATCTGTTTTCAGTCTGCTATAGTTTTATTTTTATCTTTGTTTTTTTATTTAGTTTTGATATGACTGATGTAGCCATATCAAAATGCACAGTGGCAGAGTTGGTAGCACTGCTGCCTTGGAGCAAGAAGGCCCTGGGTTCGATTCCCAGCCCTGGTCTTCCTGCATGGAGTTTGCATGTTCTCCCTGTGCGGGGACTCCCACAGTCCAAAAACATGACCGTCATCCATTGACCGTTAGGCTCCAGGTGATCCCACAAGGGTGCCTGATAATGGGTGGACGGCTGAAATAGTTTGTGCAGTAATTATTGTAATGTTTGGTGTGGAAACCAAGAAGAATAATCTCTGCTACAGCAGGGACTAGTGGGGATCCTTTACTAAGCAAATAAATATTCTAAATATCTACAGCAGGTACAATATAAACAAAGACAGGTCAGGCTGATTATAAAAAATCAAAGAACATTCTGGAGAAGCCGACGCACCGGAGATTTCAGAGAATCTGGGATTGACTCCTCCACCAACCAAGGCCAGCAGGTTGGAGCGATGCAGCATGGAGCACAGCGCCACACTGCCCACCTGCTCATGGTCTGCAACAACACAACACTCAAACAGGACAAACCAATGTGCGCCGATACACTGATATGCAACAGTGTTGGGACAGTTGTCATGACGACAGAGGTCTTCATCTCACAGGCATACGTTTAGCATCACATTTTCATCGCCTGAGCTGGAAGCCAGAGGTGGGCGGAGCCATCCAAAACATCGATAATATTGACAGTATGTTGTGGAAAAAAATGTATACTTTACAGATTCACTTACAAACTTTCATCTTTCTATGTTGTAGTTCCTCAACTCTAACGCAGAAAAAAAAGTGTTTGTCTCTCAAATTCTATATTTTTGTACTTGTATTTAGGAAACGATGTAGACAAATTTGTTTTGGTTTTCTATTGTTTTTGTTTATGTTGTTAATATGTAGGCCTGTCATAAACTTTGCTGGAAAATAAATTGATAAACCATAAAAATGGCTAAATGTCAGAACTCTGATATATCAAACTTAAGTAATAAAAAGTATCAGCATCAGCGATACCAGACCAGGCCGTGTCGCCCACATCTACTGCAAAGCATTTATGTCCAGTCACTAACATTCCAGAGGTTTGTTGATTTGATGGTTAAAAACTCATTAAAGCGGCGGAGTGACGGCAGGCGGCTCATCGGACGCCTCCACCAGGACTCACCCAGGTGGCCCTTCTCCATCAGCGGCTCCACGTTGTAGATTTTCACCCCCGTCTCCATCGCACAGCAGAAACAGCCTGCAGGCAACAAACAGCTCAAACTTCATCTGTTTGTCAGTTCTGCATGTTTTCTGTCGGGAGCGCCTTCAACTGTTCACACAATGGATCCATTAAATGTTGAAGCTGATACTGTTTCTAAACACTCAACATCATTCAAAAGCAAACTGAGTTGACCTCTACGGAAGGTAAAGAGGGTCAAAAATAGGCAATTTATCACATAACATTGATCACTTGATGTGAAGTGGGTTGACGTAAGCCTTACACATGGACATTTGTGTGAATTGTCCATTAATGTTGCATATAACAGTTTTAATTTAGATCAGAAGAATGTAACATATAATCTTCAAAAAATATATACATATATACGGCTAAGTTAAATTACACCATAGGTTTGAGAATATTTGTGATTATATCCACAATACATCAAAAAAATTCAACAAAAAAACAGAAATTCATTGTTTAGGTACATGAATTAGTAGATCTGTCACAATAAGAAATTTTGCTGAATGATAAATTATGTTTAGGAAGACATCTTGTTTTGGTCAGCAAAATATTTTATTTACCTGAGAGCACTACCCAAAGACTTGGCTGTTATTATTGCAAACACTTTTCATCTTTGTGATTAAAAAGGAAAACTACGGTAAGCTGGGTAGATCAAGTAAAAAATAATGTGGTTTTTCACATTTTCACATAAATCTCATTAAGCCCTAGAAGTCAGATTTCAGTCCAGAAAATACAAACATATTTAAATAAAGTTTAATTATACCAACTTGACTGGACATTTCCTACTGTTATGGATTACAGTTTAAATATTTCTTTTCCTCTCAATAGAAAACACACGTGGCTCAGTGATCCTTTATTCATCAGTGTCTGTTTTTGTCTGATTTCCAGATAAACCAGTGGCTCAGAGATTTGATGTTTTACTGCATTTCCCCTCTTATAGAAACTACTATAACTATTGCTCTCTTTAGCTTTGTGAACTTTTTCCTTATCCACAGAAAGTTCTCATGGCTCACAGTGTCAAGTATGTCATTTATATCCAACCTGTCTGTTTTATAAAGCACCATTTATAAGTTGGTGCTATATAAATAAAAATGAACTGAAAGGAATACTACCTTACGATCCATCATGGGAGAACAAATATCAAAAGGAATATAGAAGGTGGGCATTAGTGTTTGTTCTCGTTTGCTGAACCAACAAATAAAATCAGGAAGGACATTGCATATTTTCATTTTCAGAATCAGTCCCATAACACAAAAATGTGCCAATTCGATGAATAACCTCCAAACACCGACAGCTCTAATGTAACCAAAACTGCTCAAGTAGAGAGAGTAAAACAGCAGCAGCCTCCAGGCCTGGACACGTCTGCGGTGGTTTCTCTTATTCTGCTCTCCTACTGGAACACGTCCAGAAGTTGCGGCAGTTGGGATATTTTGTGTGATTGTAAAATTTCGCTTTACTGACGAAAGTTTTTTTTTGTTTTTTTTTACTAAAGTGGGATGAGGGTGAAGCTTACTTTGGTCCTGGTTGAACTGGAGGCTGTTGACTCCTCTCTGCTGAGCCATGGCTGCTGTAATCCTCCGCACTGCGCCTTTATTCACAACCGCTGGACAAACTGGAACAGGAGACACAGACCGCTACAGTGTCCAGCTTTCAGGCGACAGGTAGAGAGAGGCAGCCGCTGTAGCTGGAACTATAGCTGCGTCATTAGCATTAGCTTCAACGATGTAAACAAACAAACCGCTGCTCTTCCTCTGCTTTGTTTTGTTGCTGCCGGTTTCTTGGAGCATCGCTGCCACCATGTGGTCGGGAGGACAAATCTGCATTCTAAAAATCTAACTTGCTAAAGACATTTTGAATGACACTGAAGCAAAAATCGTCCCAACTTAATAACTTAATAATAGCCCAACTTAATTGTCATTTAAAATGTATTAAATCAGTGACAGGACATGATCACTTATGGTTCCATCCATCCATCCATTTTCTGTACACCCTTGTCCCTAGTGGGGTCAGGAGGTGCTGGTGTCTATCTCCAGCTAATTTTCCGGGCAAGAGGCGGGGTCATCCTGGACAGGTCGCCAGTCTGTCACAGGGCAACACAGAGAGACCATACACACACCACAATTTACCTAACAGTCATGTTTTTGGACTGTGGGAGGAAGCCGGAGTACCCTGAGAGAACCCACGCATGCACAGGGAGAACATGCAGAAAGACCCCAGGCCGGGAATCGAACCCAGGACCTTCTTGCTGCAAGGCAACAGCTCTACCAACTGCGCCACTGTGCAGCCCCATATCCAGGTTGCAATCCTTTATTTTTTTAAAAAGGAAAAATGCTGATCAGTGAAGGTTCTGTGTTCCCTGCTGCTGCCACCGCCCTGTTGAGAAAGCGAGATAATTGCTACCTGTTGCTCGTTTTCTCGTCTCATTAGGTCCATTAATGCCGTGTGTAAAAGTGAAACCACAAAGACAACAATGTTCAACTTCACAATCAACCAGAATTTATTCAAACAATCAAATGCATAAAATCACATCAACATAATCAGCAGAAACCAAAGCCACAAAGAAGAAATTACCATAGAAAAATAAAAAAATACAAAGAAGCGCCTTTGGAGACCACTGAGTGTGGCAGTGAAGACAGTTCCACCCCACTGACCTGACTAGCTGTTATAGCTCAATTACTTTTATATCAATGTGTGTTTCTCCTGTCTGATGTGTTCTAACGTACAGTTTAGAGGTGGACTCAAACAGCCCGTAATGACGTGTTGCTGTTTGCACGCCAGAGACCATGCAGGCGTTACCAAGACCAAGGGATGAATCTATCCACTGTCCAAGCTGTCCTCCCTGCGTATTTTCCCAGGGCACCAACAGTAGATGTGTTCATTTCATACAGAAACATTTTACTCAAGGAAGCGAGACCAAAGTTTATCAGCCATCCGTGTTTTTCATCCCTTCAAACTGGTTCCTGAACCACACAGAGCTCTCCTGACCTCTGACCCAGCACATCAAACAGCAGATTTTGATTATAAAAATTACCACACGTTTCATATAATATCTTCACACTCTTACAAAACAGACATGAACAGTTTCAATACCAAAACATCTGTTACATTCGATATTTTCTGATTAGTTTTCAACTCCTTTGGTTTATAATGAACTGAACCATTTTCAGATGAATGACATATACTTCTTAAGACTATGAATATAAAAAACTACTGATTAGACTCATTTGAATCAAATCGGGCTCATTTAAGAAAAAAATTTCTACTGATTAAGTTATGTATTGATTAAACTAAGAGTCTAAATCTAAGCTAAACTGAGGCCTACTCAAAACAATCATGATCAATGTAATATTTCACCATGCGCTAAAGCTTAAACATAATTACAACTAGCATAATTAAATTAATATTTCCAACACCTCTCTGATGGTTTCCATGTGCTTCCAGGAGGCAATGGTGGAAAAAGAGGAATTCAGCTTCCCACTGTGGCATTTGATTTGAGAGAATCTAGGAAGAAAAAAAGAAAACCAAGTTCTTTGTTCAGTTGAGTTTCCACAAAAACCTTTGCTCAAAATTTCAGAGTATAATTTGAATTGTTGATCAGCAAAAAATAATAAGGCAGAAAGTAATAGAATAAACCTTTCATGCTTTATGGAGAAATCCGTTTCTGATTGAGATTTATAAGTTTCTGCAGGTTGCCACAGCAACAGTCTGTTGCAGCCCCTCCCTTTTTACCAGGACCTTTTTAAAAACAAAGGAACTCCGTCAAGATTTGAAGGTACATTTATGATTACTCTGTTGTATAAACCATAGACAGTCGTTTTTTACTGGCTGCAAAATATTTCTGACCCAACCCTACGTTTATTCACACGTGACCAATGATGATCTTAATTTTTTTTTTTTTTTAAATGTAAAGTCCACCATCCAATGTCTGAAGGCTAGAGACCCAGTCACTCCTTTACATTTTACACACACAAACACACAGCCGCAGTTCACCTGGACAGCAGGTCCACATCGGTACGTACCACAGTTATAGAGATGAATGATTTTCTGTATGTCCGTCTCCGTCAGTCTACGCCTCTGTCCCATGTCCTTTACGTCTTTCTTTGGGATGATGGTGGGTTTTCCGTTTGATGTAAAGAAAGTCCTGACAAATGAACAGTCAACCTTTACCAAAAAAATTACATTTAACATTTTTTTTTTTTTTTAAACTTCCTTACCGTCCATAGTGCAGTATGGAAGTGTAGTCGTACGGAATGTCAAAAGTTCGCCCACCAATCTTTTGGAAGTTGTTCTCCTTACCTGAAACAGTCAGACAGAAAACGGATCACCTCAAACCACATACTGCTATATGATCAGTGGTGGCTCTGCAGGAAAGGAGCATTCAGTGCTAAATGCCTAAAGTGCAGATGAAGCCATTGTTCTTCCTCTCAACATGTTCAATCCCAGTGAAATTAAGTTTCTAAATATTCTTTCTCAGACATGCAACCGTTGTAATAAATACTTTGATCAGTGGGATTGCCCCAAAAGAGAAGCAAAGAAATCAGTAATGACCTTTAGGTATTACTTCCCAATACATACTTATTGGGAAAAATAATTGAACAGGAGCAATCAGAATTCAGCGTTGGCTTAAAGTAGATAGAATTTTCATTTTAATTAAGAGATTGTCTCATCCAGTTTGGATTTTTTATTTTATTTTTACTAACAAACTAACTTACTAACTAAACGAATTGCTGCTTTATAGAGCATGAGTGCCTTGGTGTACAGGAACAAATTGGACATGATGAAATTTTATAACTGGTATGCTGGATGTGACATTGATTATGCCAAACACAAACAGATTGGAAAACAATTGGATCCCAACATATCTGTGCCTGAAATTCTTAATTGATTTGAATTAATACATAAATCCAAGTCCACCAAACCATTTGATTTGGAGACAATGACACGTTACAGAACTAGAAAACCTTAGTCTCAGAGGAATTTCCACATTTATTTTTAGCTCCTCTGTCCAAATTGATCATTTCTAATTTAAGGGATTAGAATGGATGAATGAATGAATGAATGAATGAATGAATGCTTTTTCTAGGAAAGCATTCCAAATTCTGATTTTTAATTGTTTATGATGATGAAACATTTGGCCTCCAAGGAACAATTTTTAGCTGGAAAACGTCAACAGGTATAAAGACAAGAGTCACTGGACAATATTTCTGACGACAATAGAAATATTGTCGTCAGAAATATTGCTTGTGATTTGTTTTAATTGGACATACTTGAAATTGAGGTATGAAATTGGGGTGGATTTAAATGGGATATGTGGGAATAAGTCTGATATTTTTATGGGTTTGGTAAGCATATTCTTTACATTGATGTTAATTAAGATTCTTGGTTCAAGTTGGGTATATAAAATAATTTTTGGTAGTATGCTCTTATGTAGAATAATTTGCTTACACAGGGCATGCAACTTCATGGAAATTGTAGAAGGGTGGGTTGATGTCAAATCAAATTGTTTTTTGATTTTAAATTCCTGAATTATGTTTTCTGTTTTCTTTTAACATAAGGAAACACAGGAGGATATTATAGAGATAACACATTACTGACAAAACATCTGGATATTTTGTATTCTAGACAGCTGATTTGGAAAACTTATGAGTTTTCCAAACATTTTATGGATTATAAAGAACTGCAAACGGTCACTCTTTGAATGTGCAGCATTAAGTGGTCACATGTACTAAAATCAAAAGCTATTTCAATCAAAAACATCTCAACAGACCAAGTTACATGTTAACATAGGATCCCTTCTTTGATATCACAGCACAATTCTTGATCCATTGAACTTGTGAGTTTGTGGAAAGTTTCTGCTTGGATTTCTTTGCAGGATGTCAGAAAACCTTCCCAGAGCTGCTGGTTTGATATGAACTGCATTCCACCCTCAGATCTTCTGCTTGAGGAAACTCCAAAGGTTCTCAATAGGGTTAAGGTCAGAGGTCAGAGGAGGATGGTGACCACACCATGAGTTTATCCCCTTTCATGCCCATAGCAGCCAATGACACAGTGGTATTCCTTGCAGCATTCATTGTCATGCATGAAGATGATTTTGCTACGGAAGGTACAGCTTTTCTTTTTGAATCATGAAAGAAAGTGATCAGTCAGAAAGTCCATCTACTTTGCTGAGGTCATTTTCACACCTTCATGGACTCTGAACCGACCGACCAATGATTCTCTCCACATGAGTTCGGCCCAAAAAATGACTCCACCACCTCCTTGCTGACGTCACGTTAGGACGTGGTGGCCATCCACCAACAATCCACTGCTGCGTCCATCTGGACCATCCAGGGTTGCACAGCAGTCATCAGTGAACAAGTCTGTGTGAAAATTAATCTTCATGTACGGCTGGGCCCACTGTAACCGTTTCTGCTTGTGAGCTCTGGTTAGGGGTGGGCGAATAGTACACAACAGGCCTCTGGAGGATCCTCCACCTTGAACACAGGTGTCAAACTCCAGTCCTCGAGGGCCGCTGTCCTGCAGTTTTTAGATGTGCCACAGGTACAAAACACTGAAATGAAATGGCTTAATTACCTCCTCCTTGTGTAGATCAGTTCTCCAGAGCCGTAATGACCTAATTATTCTATTCAGCTGTGGTGCAGCAGAGGCACATCTAAACGTTGCAGGACAGTGGCCCTTGAGGACTGGAGTTTGACACCCCTGACCTTGAGGTTCCAGAGGCACCAGCAGCTTCAAATAACTGTTTGCTGCTTTGTAAAGGCATTTTAACAGCTGCTCTCTTAATCTGCTGAATTTATCAGAAACCTTCCTCATTATGCCTTTATCTGTACAAACCCATCTTTGTTCTGAATCAGCCACAAATCTCTTCACAGTACAGTAAAGCTTCAGTTTTTGTTAAATATCTAATGTTTTCATATCTTGTCATAAGGCACTACACTATCTGATGATTTTCGTCAGCAGAGATCCTTTCTCTTTCCCATATTGCTTGAAACCTGTGGCCTGCTTAATAATGTGGAACATCCTTCTTAAGTAGATTTCCTTTAATTGAGGCCACCAGACAAACTAATCAACCAGCTCTCTGAAATTATAGTGATTCAAAGAGCCCTGACATACAATAGAAATTTAATAGCACAACAAAAAAAATTATCTTTATGAGACTTGAATCCAATTTGCATAATAATTTGGAACATGGTGTATTTGTTGGATTCAGAAGGAATGTAAATGTTGTCACATTACCTTTGATGATGTTACTCTTGATAATTTTGATAAAGCCATCCCGGTCCAACCTGGTGTGTTCATGCTCAAAGCCAAGAGTGTGAAGGATCTCATGAGCAATGTTTCCCACTTTGCATGGTGGTGCAACATACACAGACTGCTTGCCTTTGAAAAAGCCCACGTTTGAAGCACAGCTAAGGGGCGACAGATAACACACAGACATGTTATTAGACACAATCATTCTGAACCCAACTCTCTCCTGAGCAGGCTGGGTTGAGCATGTGTTCTGGTGGGCGAGGCATGTTAAATGAATTAGCTAAAACCCTGCATGAACGCCATATCCATGTCCAAACCTGGTTGAAAAGTCTACATACCCTTTACCAGGACGGAAGAGCACATAGTTTGACTCAGAGTTTCTCCTGTGGAAAGTTATACAGGTGTGCTCAGACACCATTGCCATGGCAGCCATGATATCCTTCTTTCTGTTGTCTTAAAAAAAAAAAAAAAAGAACTCAGTTAAAGCTTTTTGTGAGTGGTTCTAACTAGTTTACTTACTACTTACTTATGTCTGGACTGATCTCATATGCCAAGTCTGTAGTTGGCCAAGATTTACCCACTGCATTCCTGTTTTTCTGCAAAGCAACATACAGGTGTACAAAAAATATATATTACAGATGTTCAGTTGACAACATTGTTTTAAAGTTGGTTTCGACGTAGACAGGATGCTGAGGTCGAAACTTTTATCCAATTTCTATACCCGCTTTTTCCTATTGCGAGACACCAGGGGGACTGGTGCCTATCTCTGGCTATCAGGGGGCAAGGCAGGGCACACAGTGGACAGGTCACCAGTCCATCACAGGGCAACACATATGACAAACAAGACAAAACCATTTATGTACACTCTTAAACCCAAAGAAAGCCAATATGCATTTTTGGGGGGACTTGAAAGAGAATGATTAAGTGACTTTTGGCTATTCATACGCAAACATTCAGCCTTGCATGCATTTTAAGAGACTGTTTTATGAAAATATACCAAATATCTTGGGACAATAGTAGGTCACTTGAAAGGATGACTAGTCTATTCCAAGTAGACATGCGCCGGTATCCAGTAGTAGCTAGATTAGAGTGGCGTCTCAACTGTTCCACAGCCTCCAGTGTCACATGTTGATTGAACTATTCTGTCAAAAGGCAGCCAAGTGTGACAGACAAAATCAATCATTGTGATGCTTGAAAGAGTTTGGTTGGTTTTCTAGAGGAAAAATCCAGGGAGGTCTGTTGAGATAAGGAAATCAACCTCGACATATGCTGTGTTGAAGACTCTATGTGATTTACAATATTGTAAAGTATAACTATGCCACTCTGTAGCAAGTTTATTGTCAGGCAATGAAGGGTGGAGGGAAACCAGACCTGTGAAGGCAGCAATCAATTAAACAAAAGATAAATGTATGGATGGGTTTCACTAGATCTTGTTGGAGCTTGTTGGTCTCGATTTGGTTTCAAGGAAAAGGCAACAAATAAGTTACCATGGTGATAGATCCTGTGCAGCTAGCCTGCTCCAGATCTTACCAACAGCCAGGCTTAGTTGACCCTGGAGCCTTACCTACTCTGTCAACACTCACACTGATCAGAAGCAAGTGTTGTCCGTGTCTGTTTTGGTCTTTAAAAAAATAAAAAAGTTTATATATGCATTAAAGTACCACTAGTTCATTTTGGTATTCAGTCAAGTTATTTTAACCAGTGGTGGTTTCTGATATGGGTGACATGGGCAACTGCCCTAGGTAACATCTTGTGAGGGGTGGCATATCAATTCTTAAGAAAAAAAATTTGCAGCCGACACTTTGCCAATTTAAAATGGACTGCAGAGCAAATAAACCCCAAGTGTCAAAGAGCAAAGTAGTGTTGCTTGTCCTTACTCACCAATAAAATCATGTCTCCCTCCACCACTCCCATGTCATCAGAATAAAGCTCTGGGAAAACATTCATGTTAAATGTATTATTTTACAGTTTCTGATTTTAAGGGGAAAAAATACTCCAAGGTTACAGCTCTGCAATACAATTTTTGCCGTTATTTACCCCTTTGAAATACTTCAGGACTTGCAACCTGGGAGCAGCAAGGAAGACCACTTTCAGGAACAAATTTAATTTTTAGAAAAAGCAAGACATGATTCTTGTAAGGGAAAGTTTCAATGTCCTTGTCAGTGTTCCTTTTAAAATTAAAAATTAAAAGGAATTTTTTTTTTTTCTGAAAGCATTCCAACAGTTTTTCTCATAGTTCTGATCTTGGTTCTTTATCTCCTTTAGTTGCTTGAAATGCCTCAATGCAAACACTCTTGAAAGTCTTGAAAACGGCGTTTTATTTTCCTTCTACCCAAGACCGACCAAACCGTCAGCTGAAACTGAAATCACAGGCAACGTGACCTTACCTCCTAATGTCTCTGGGTGATGGGCCACATGTTGTACTATCTTGATGCCAAACAGAGGCGCTGCGGGAAAAAAACAGTCACATTATCAATCGTCCATAAATGAAGAATGACTAAGGAAAACATTGATCATAACAGCCAATTCCCCCAGAGAACTGGAGTTTACGGTTTTCTCAAAAGCAGTGAGGAACCGTGTTGTTCTTTCTACAGACATTTACAACAATACAGGATTAAAGGCTCGGTGACGTCTTACCATTCTTCACAAAGGCAGCAAAAGTTAGAGCCACTAAGAGCTGAAGCAGCATGTCCTGTGTTCCAGTCGAGCTTGCAGCACCACTTCCAATGTCATCTCATGAAGAGGAATCAGCTGGGAGCTGCAGCCTGGTTGAAACCCCAGCAGAGCTGGAAACACCCACCTCATTATAGACGGAAGTACGCTCGATTTTATTTTGTCAGCACAAGACTTGGCTACGACTGGCAATTAGTGGAGTCTCACGCTACTACAGATAATAATAATAATCCTTACTATGGCAATAGTTAAGACCTGTGTGTGTGTGTGGGAGGGGGGGGTATTACTCAATTTGTAATGTGTGTAAGCGTCTTTGTGTGTAAGTTTGCACAGTTGGATCTGTGAAACATGATTTGTAAACCGTAAAAAAAGAAGAATTCGTGTGTAAATATTTGGTCATGAAAAATACATGATAAAAAAATGAATTAAATCGAGTTGAATTGATAAAGAACAGATTGTCTCATCATGCAAAATAGATTTTGGGTTTAAAATTCAATGAATCTGCTTTATTTTGGGGCTTTTGTTAGGGCGGGTCATTTTTGACCCGTAGGACAAACAGAATGTTAGGATCGCACGAGGGTTGAGAATGAAAAAGGAGGAACTGAAGCGTGTCATCCATGCTAGTCTTCTCTGTATCGTTCCTAATTTATTATATGTCCCAATGAACCAGGACCATGTTCCCGTGGAACAGAGGCAAATTTATCCTCCTGCTATTGACTTCCTAGTTCTACTCACGGTTTCTCTATTTTGTTGCGGATTGGAGTCAATCAAAACCAGAATATGTGTTTTAACTGAACGGTTAAATGTGTATTTCTTTGACTGTTTCCTTTTGTTTTTGTTCGTTTTTCTTTTGATCTTAGCTTTTCGGAGACATGGAAATCAAGACTGATACCACCAGATTTGGCTGTCTGGTTTCCAGCCTGATCTTCAGCCAGCCAATCAATTTATGACAATGTAGTAACTGTGCGGTAACAAACAAACAAACACACAAACACACAAACAAACAAACAAACAAACAAACAAACAAACAAACAAACTACTTTATGAAAAGTTTTAACTCTGCCCATTGACAGATCGGGGATCTAGTTAGAATAGCTCTGTGGTGGCTGATTAAAACCTTTTAAGCATTTGAGGATTATATCGATATAGGACGCGTTAGTCCCAAGTGTATGTGTTCCGGGGTCTTTGGTGCCATCGCGTGGGTAAAAAGTGAAGTGCAGTTTCAATCAAGAAATTGAAAATAGCCCTTTCATTATTATCCTTGGCATGTTGCAGCGTTGAATTGACACCTTCTGCTTAAGTAACGTGTTACTGTCTCGTGCTATGGTGTCACTCTGCAAATTTATTAGTTGAGGTTGAAAAAACATTTTGTTGTTTTTAGCAAATATTTTTGAATCATAAACTTCTCTTGTTTGAATATCTTCCTCTATTTGTGCTGCTTGAACTTGAACTTAGATAATGTACATTTAAATCATCGTAAAGACTAAATCGAAAAAGGGCTCATTACGTCCAAGTTTTCCAGTTCTGTGGTCTTTGGTCCCATCGTGTGGCTAAAATGTAAAGTGTGGCTTCAATCTAGCAGTTGTAAAGAGTTCCTTCATTATCACTGTTGACGCTGCAGAGTTGAATTGATAGTTTCTGATTAATATGGACGAACACTATCAGCAATTATCTGAAGTGTTTTATTGCTGTAAAGTCAATCAAAACATTTTTCATTTATTTCATTTAGAAGGTGAAAATCATTTTCTACATGCCTTTCCTTAAAATAACACTGGAAAACTCTGCCCTGGATGATGTTATGGTGTTTCTTCTTCAAACAAGATGAGGATCAAAATAGACTTCTTGCCGAAGTAAAATCTGTTTTAAACAGCAGACAATGTTGGAGAAAACCTTTAGGTGTCTGCTAGTGACGTTGCACTAAGAGGAAATAGGCCGTCCGTTGATTTTCACTGAATTTTTATTGCTTCACAACATGGCGTACAACATAGACATCTTTCCTGTTGCGCTCTCTCAAACTTCGAAGTCACAAACAGTGAATACCTGCATCACATGACACAAAGACTTCAGGTTTCTGCTAGTAATACTGTACTTTATATATAAAAAGGTCGTCCGGCGACTTCCATGGATTTTATTGCCTCGTAGCATCTTTTCTTGCTCTCCACTGCGTGGACTCTCAATCTGCCAACTGATAGTGAATGCCCTCTGGTGGCGGAAAAGCGCTACTACATGAAAAACGTACTCTGAGGTTTTAGATCCATCCAAGTTAAAGACTAAATAATTTGTTAGTCATACTGTCTTGTCCACATTTTGCCAAAAGCAGTAAAAAATGACCTTCTGCCACAGTGAGTTGGAGATGAAATTAATTTTTTTCTTATTTTAAAGATATGCAGCGAAACCAAGAATACATCAAAAATGAACAGAAAATGACTTTATAAGAAGGAAATCAAAGTTCTGGAGGTTTTTGGAGTCCAGAATTTAAAAAGTTTGGCCTCTTTATAAAAGGGCTGGAGATGTCCGAAGAGTCTTGTACCTTTGACGGGTACAGTGGGAGAATTTGATCGAGTCGAGATGAGAAATCCTGACAGTCTCCTGACAAACAGGCCCAGAAACAGGAATGCAATTAAGAAAATGAGCTTGAACAAAGTTTTAGTTTAAGAGTGCTCACACTTACGCACACAGGTTGTGGCACCTTTTCACTTTTTATGTCGTTCTCTCCAGCAGATGAGCTGTTCTGGAGACGTGGCCCGTTAAAGGTGGTCAGAATTTGGAAGTGATTTAGCTTGGTGTTATTTTTATACATCTCAGAAACAGTATCTTAAAAGGTGCGTCACCTTTTAACACCCAGCTCCATGTCTGATTTAGATGTAAGGTACTGCTTTCTGGTACACAATGTCATTTTTTGTTGTTTTTTTTCTTGTATGTCTGGAAGCGTTTCTTCCATCTTTGCCTTCCTTTACTACTTTTTCCATTCGCGGCAGAGAAAAGTTGTATAACTGTCATAAGAAGTTACTAGGGTCTATTTTCACTTGTCATAAATAATGAAAATATTACTACAAGGCCCCCCTGCAAAGTTTTACACATAGAATTAAAGTTTGGGGCTCGCAGGCGGGATATTGGGCAACCCAGCAAGAGCAGAACAATCTTCTGTCCAAAGTCTTCTCAGCTGCTGTCAAATTGGAACCAGGAGACATTAGAATCAGTCCTCTATGTTGTTATAAGGCGCACACACACACACACACACACACGCCCACGCCCCCACACACACACACACTGTGGATGAAACTCATGGGTAAATGGCATAATCATCTTCAGTGAGCTGGCAGCCAGCAGCAGCTGCCTGGCTACAGTTTCACTTTGTTTTCTAGAGAGAACGTCAAGCTGCAGCTGGCTGTGTAAAGATACACACAAAAAAAAGAAAAATAAAAGCTTTTGTTGCCCTTCCACCTCCCACTGGAGAAAATCTCCTCGAAGGAAGACTTTCTTTGCTGCAGTGTGGATCAGTCCTCCAGCCACCCAGACCCAGTGAAGTCCAACTTACCAAGACCAGTCGCTCTCTTGATGTGCTCTGGATATTAGTTTAGGAGTTTGTGACATTCTGTTTATTGATTATTGAAATAATCCTCAACTAACTTAGCAATTGATTAATTGTTTGCTGGAATATACAGATTCAAAAAAGGTTATTTTAGCAAGAAAAGAAAAACATATTCAGAGAAGTAATTAAGCCCAAACTGTGAAAAAAAGAAAGAAAATTCCTTTATATTTAAGACATAGAAATCTGTGACTGTAAATATATTTTAGCCAAAACTCTTCAAGTGGTTTAGGTTTAGCTTCACCTGGTTCAGATTCACAAAAGAACTGTATTTTAGGCAATAAAATATTTTTTTCGAAAAGGATTTGAATCAATTTTTAAAGTTTTTCTTTTAATGTATTGCGTACAAGAGGCTTCGGTGGTTAAAGGAAATAACTGTAAAATATGCCAGTCAGAATAATCGATTGATTAATCGATTACCAATATGATTGTACGTTGCAGCCCTAGTTTTATTCCGTCAGTATTAGAGGTGCTGCACAGTTGATGTGTGAATTAAAACAGACGTACATAATTAATACATTCTGCAAACACACATGAACACCAGCGGTGCACAGCTCAGGTTGGACAGTCTGGCTTTCCTCAGTTCTGTTATTTGGTGAAACGCTTCACCTCCAGCAGACTGTGCAAGCCAACGCCACAGGAAACATTTGAAACAAAACTTCAGTGACCGCGAGTCACATTTTGACCCATCGGTCCGGTTCCAAAGAGTTCGCAAGGCGAAGGCACCGACGTCCTCTCGGGTCCCGTCAGAAGGTTATCACTTTGGCCTGCTTGGGTTTGGCTTTCTTCACTGGAACGTGAACGTCCTCCAGGTCTGCGCTCATGTTGTTGGACAACCAGCCCAGAGTCACCGAGTTAGCTGGAAGGACCAACACATAAACATGATGGATTAAACGCATGAAAACCCCAGAAGACTCGTACGTGATTCTAACTCAACGTAATGGTTTAGCTCTGTTCCGCAGAGCCAGGTGAGGTTTTCTCCTGCCTCTCTTTGGCATTAATTATAGGAAACAGCCAAGGTTTCCTACTGTAACAGTGAAACCGACATCAATCCAGGGACAAAAGGTTGTGACGTCACAATATGTAATAAAACCAGCATTAAAATGTCATAATACATCTTTAAAAGCCCAATACATAACAATAAACATTAAATGTAATGAAATCCTTGAGCGCAGTTTGAATTGTTTTGTCTTGAACGACATGTTGATAACAAGGGTTCTGAAAAGGCGACTAAACGACCAAAAGTTCAGCATTTATTTCGACTAAGAAGCCTACAGGATCTACAACATGGTCGTTATTAGAAAAATAATAATTAGGATGAACACAAACACTTTGTGATTGTTTATTACAATTGCGTCACATTATGACATTGTCATTTCTTAAAAAAAACGATTTTCGTAATAATTGGTGGAAAATGTCCCTGGAGACATTTGTTGTGAATTGCCACTATATAAAAAACATTTTAATAAAACCTTTGAATACATTTAGCTATACTTTCTGCCACATCTACAGTAATGTTATTACATAATGTGGCTTATTCTCTAGAACTGACTCTGTGCAAAAACACAGATTGTAAAACATGAGACGATGAGTCAGGGATGACGCCGATCCGGGAGGTCGTGACCCGATGATTTATGCACTAAATCAATATTTTACAAACTCCAGGGTTTCACCATTTGGTGTTAAGGAAGCTCACATTGTTAGATGATTGTGCAAAATGACTTTGGGTCATTACTTCTAAAGAAAAGCAAAGAAAAAAAAAATTGATCATCAACATGTCATAACAGCCCAGAATCCAGGAACCTTTCTGGATCAAGACAATGAAGGTGAGGAAGGTTTTTGGTCAGTTGTTGTCTGAGGAAACCAACATTGCACCATTTCCATTTACCATGTAACTGAGCAACTTGACATTCCAAACATAAATTTGCTTAATGGAAACAGAAATTTTGGAAAAAAATTGTTTATTTGAAAAAAGTTTTGATGTTAGGATTAGGGGGTTCTTTGCTTATTTGGCAAAACTGTAGCAGAAACATTGTTTCACATGATCAACAACCTGATGTTGGCACTGGGGCAAACCATGAAGAAAATAACAGGAAGTGGGAGGCAGATGATGGCAGGCGTGTTGTTTTTTAACGACTTACCGTGTGAACAAACGTATCCACATTTGATTTTAATCATGTGTCTTATTTCATGGAAACACGGCAATTGTGTTTTTGAACAATCAGAAGTTTGAAACTCACTTGCTGCCTGGTGCTCCGGACAATCCTTCTGGAAATGTTCCACAGAACCACAAACACGACAGCAGCCGCCTGCAAACACAACGATCCTCACTGTCATGTCTCGATATGTAGAACACCCACCTGGAGCCAGAGAGGGTATTTCTATATGTATATGTGTGTGTGTGTGTGTGTGTGTGTGTACCTTGAGCATAGAGCCCTTTGGGATTGTCAGGGCAGGAGCGTGACAAGTGTCCAGTCTGACCACAGATGAAGCATTTAGCATACGGGTATTCACCTGAAGGAGAGAGTTACAGTTACAACAGCTGAACATGGAGACGTGGAGTCAGGCTTGGTGAAGGTGGGGTGTGTGTGTGTGTGTGGTGGTGGGGGGGGGCGGGACGTGGACCTCACCCAGTGCTGGGTCCACTTTGGCTCGGCACCTCTGGATCTCGTGCTCTGTGGAGCCGCAGCGGAAGCAGATGCCGCGGCCCATTTCCTCGTCTCTGTCGGCTTCTGGACAGTCGGCCAGACCGTGACCTGGCTTCCTACAGTTAAAGCACACCTGGAGAGAGAGAGCGAGAGAGCGAGGGAGAGAGAGAGCGAGAGAGGGAGAGAGAGAGAGAGAGAGAGATAGAGAGAGAGAGAGACAGGAAGGGAACAGAGAGGAAGGGAGGGGCTGTTTTGATGGACAGTTTTGTTTCACACTTCATCTTATTTTTTTTTGCTTTTGCTGTTTTGTTAATTTATTTTTGGTATTTCAAATATCCTCTAGTTCTATTGTTAAATGTTAATTAGAATTTAAAGTTTGAGAATATGCTATTGCATTATTAGGCCATTACCATTATAACACTTGAAAATGTTCTCAAAACAATAATATTATTGCTTATTGCAATAACTTCAGGGACAATTTACCACCCAGCTACATTTGGCACTGTGACAGTCCTAGAGGTCGATCAGAGAACTGCTTCAAGAATTTACTTAATACAAACGCATGTCACACTTGATTTTAGTTGTTCATCATTCCGCTTCACAATGATGAACTAAAATCCAAGCAAAGTTTGCAATGCAACAAGAAGTGAGTACGCCAACATTTACAGGCCTCCTGGTTCAGCTTCAGCAGAGCTCACCATCTTACTCTTCTTGTCCTTCTGCCTCTTCACCCTCCTGTCTTCCCTCCTCCTGTCTTTCTTCAGGGCCACCTCCACCGTCTCCCTGAGCTCCGTCTCCGCCTCCCTGCCTCCGCCCTGACCGCTCTGCTTCAGGTACTCCAGGAACCCGTTTACGTCCTCGCTGGTGTACTCTTTCTTCTTGCGGTTGGGCTTCCTCTCGGCAGAAGCGCAGGTCTTTCTCAGAGGGTCCGTCTGAGACGGCACACCTCCATCTTTTCTTCTTCCGGCTGACCTGAGCTGATTCCAGGGAGTCGCCTCGGCTGGTTTGTGTTTGTGGACGTTGTTGGCTCTCGCCCACCTCGTCATGGCTTCGCCTAGAAACAGCAGGAAAATGTTCAGGAAACCTCTTAAGATCCTGAAAAGCTGATCAACAACTTTATATGGTCACCTTCCTAAAATAATGGCAAGAGTCATTTTTTGCCAACAGTGACTTTTTTCTTTCCCCCGAATCATCGTTTGGCTATAATAAAAGGCTGTGATTTACGTAGGCCATCATTTTAGAAAGCTAACAATATGTAGGCCTGTCACAATGAGCCAATTAATTGCATGATACATGTGAATCATTTCCATTTGCATTATTTATGGTTTTTCTACCAAAAACTGGATGACAGGTCTTCAGTCTGGTGCTTTGATCTCAACTACCCACTTTTTTATGAAGGAGAAATTTGTTTACAGAGACTTCATAATTCATTATAATTCTTGTTTTTGTTGTATTTATTTGGGATATTTAAAATGTCTTCCTGTTCCAGTGTAAAATGTACATTAGAATTGAAAATGTATTGATCTCTGAGAATGTGTTCTTGCATTACTCTGCCATTAGCATGATGAGAAGAAAAAAACGGCCTCAAAACAACAATGTCATTGTTTATCGTGATAAATCTGTTATCACAGCAGGCAAACATATTAACAATATAAAACAAAAACAACAGAACAACAAAACAAATGTGTCTGTTTGGTTTTTTTTTCCTAAAAAATTTGAGAGAAGCACAAGCTCATTCTTATCTCATAATTAAAGTCAATTTAATTATTATTATATTAAGACCGTTCAATTATATTTCGGAGGACTTTAAAGAAATATTCTCTTTAGAGTGACACGGCTCTGAACCAATCAGGATCCTCCTGGCTGACATAGAACCACAACAACAAAATTCCACAACAGCTTCATCCCTCACGCCATAAGAATGCTAAACTCTCATTAACCTTTTTATTGTACATTTTTGTACTTTTCATTACTTATTTACTTATATGATTATTAGTGGAGTCTTGTAATGGAGTCTTTATACTTATATATAAACTAACTGGATGGAAAACAGGCGAATGATGAATAAACACAAGGTAAGTAGCTACAGCGTGTGTACTTCCAAACCTGATCTTGGAAGGTTGCCGTTTTTCTTCCAATTAAATACAGAGTTATATTAAAACACCGAAACGGACTGAAAAAGTGGAAGAATCGCCGTCTGAAGTGGATTCGATAAGCGTCATAGAAAAGTTTTGGGCATTAGCTCTAGTGACAGCAACGTGGATAGGAAAGAAAACTAACAGAGGGCTGTATTAGCACTGGATGCTTACAGCACGTTGTTAGCTACGCTGCCGGAAAAAGCCTCTGATATAAAAGCTCCGGGAAAATAAGCAGATATGGTCGAAATTTGGCTGTAAATACACTAAGCATTACAAAAGAATCAAACGTTGGTACCTTTAGACGATACAAGCCCGTGTAGTTCTTAGTGAGAGCCCCGTCTTCTTCTTCCTCATTTTACAGGCGTGGTTAGGCATATAGCGCCACCACCTGGTAGCAGAAGTTGGGACGTGAACCTCCAAGTCTGAGGGTCCTCGGTTTACCAAAATGAACCGAGCTCAGTACATTTCTCGGCTTCTTACAAATACAAACATAGAACCGACTTTCTAAAATACCAACTTACATCAGTTTATTTAGAATGTCGAACAGATGCACACACAGGTACACGTTTATGTATTTCTCTAGTTTGCTAAAAATAATAATAAATATTTACTTGCTTTAACCTCATTTAACCAAAATAGCATGGGCTAATCAGGGCTTGTTTTTTTATTTCTTCACGTGTAACTGTAGCCTATTTGTTAAAAAAACAGGAAAGCTAACCTTTATTGTACAACAATAGAGGACCTTCACACAGGACTGACAGAGGATACTTTATTTTTACAACAATAATGTGGTTCAGATTTCAAAACAGGAAAATCTACAAATCGGATGCCTACGTTACCAGTACGTTGTAATAAAGACAGCTTGCCAATGTTTATCATTAAAACTGTAACTTAAAGCTAACACAGAGCTAAGCCAAAATGTGATTTAATGTAAACATTTAGGAGAGATAATATTTTAAAATATCATGGTCATTTAGTGTTGTAGACCTTAGTTCACTGGTGTAGTTTTTTTTTGTTTGTTTCTGTGGATATGCAACAATATATTCCCCAGTGTACCAAGAATGTTAATATTTTCTGAAAATATTTGGATTTTATTAGTAATGCAACATTTTGAAGGGGGCTAATACTTTTTTTCACAGTCCTGTCAAAAAATTCACAAGAAAAATGATCAATATTTTACATTTTTATCTAACGGAGGACGGCACCCCGGCTAGTCCACAGAAGGTCAGTGTATTTTTCGTAAATCGTCCTCCGGCGGCAGCTACCAGGAAATGCTCATTACCTAAAGACTGAGCTGGAAGTCATTACTGCAGTATCTAGCCTGAAGAGCTCGACTCATGCTCACAGTCATGCACAAATGTGTGCCTTAGGCAATTAGATGCAGGTGATGCTAAAGACGGGCGGAAGGAAGGATCCCTGAGTGGAACAGAGTGAGAGATGAAAGTGAGGTACAGCTAATGACGCTGGAGAAGAGATCAGAAAGCAAAGGCGCCGTGTGGATCTGTGTAGAGACTACTGGAGCTAATAAATCTCTGCTGTCTGTTCAGCTCTTTGGGGCCTTTAGCTTTCTTGCCATTTAGGGACGTGTTTTTTTTCTTCTTTCAATCATATAATGAGAATTTAAAAAGAAGAGGTCAGATGCCAATTTTGGACTTCCTGTTACAATTTAATCAATTAACACATTTTAGAACAATTATGTTTTAGAAAAGTCTTGTTCAGTATGAACAAGACTTTTCTAAACAATATTTTAGATTGTTATTGTACAATCTAAAATATTAAAGGTACCTAAGGATAAATTGTCCTGCTTAGCTTTTTAAGACTATATTTCAGTAAAAATTGAACATTTTTTCTACTTTTCTTTTTCAAAGTAGATGATCTGCCTTCATCTCACCCTAACACTGTCCTCCATATCCATGAGCTATCTGTGGCCTTGCTCTTTTCCTCCTCCTTGGCAGCTCCCATCACCTTGCTAAAATAATGGTCTAAGTCATTGTATGCCAAAAGTGGTTTGGCAAAAAAAAAAAAAAAAGAATTATCACGTTTTTTTGGTTGTTTTTTTTGTTTTTTTTGCCAAAAGATGATTTGGGCAAAAAAGAAACAAAAAAAAACAACGTTTTTGCCAAAGAATGAGGTAGTCCATTATTTTAAGGAAGGTGACGATATTCAACATCCTTTTTCAGTCTTGCTATGTGCTTCACTTTTACAACCATCCTGTCACAAATCACTCTGTCCACTCCATGTGTCTCCCTCATTCACACGCACACTTCTTAAAGCTGCAGTATGTAACTTTTACAAAATATGTTTTTTCCATATTTGTTAAAACTGTCACCATGTTGTGACGACATAATATTAGACGGCTACTATTGCATCTGACCAAAAACAACCAATCAGAGCCAGGAGGAGGGTCTTAGTGCTGCTAATCAATGCTGCTCAATGTGCCAGTGGCAGAGAAACAACTTACCATTCCATGACAACTGTTTATCTGCTGCCAATGGAAAATCCCTCAACGAATCTCAGAGATGAGAAATTTCTAGAACTTTGCCTGGAAAACAAAGAAAAATTTGATGACAAACCTTGAAAGGAAAATCAAGGTAGGTTTTTCCAACCAATGGCAGCATGCTGAAACTGGACGAAACCTCAGAAGCTGAACTAGAGAGCACATTCAATAATTGTCTATACCTGATTTTCCTTGCAGGCTGGTGGTGGGGCTGGTTCCTCCAGCGGTCAGACACCCTGACCAGGTGGACAGCCCATCACAGGGCTATATAAAGAACAGGTTAGTTAAATACAGCCAGGTACAGGCGCAGACAAAGAGCAGAGCTGCTGAGTTATTATTATGTTACCCGTTTTGATGTGTAACTGCATACATTGTGTGTTGTTTTAATCTTTATGTACTAGCACTAAGAAATAAGCCTTTGGCTGAAATGAAATAAATAAAGCTGCCTTGTCTTGCTTTCATGCTGACTCCTGATAAAGCTCTTGGTGCCCAAATCATAGCACCCAGGAAGAGCAGTGGTCCTATCATAAATGGACGAGAAAAACATTTAGACAAATAACCAAAATATAGTCAAAGATCCTGACTAGTGTGGCTCCATTAGCAGGGTTTGGCCCGATGTTGATTCGGTCTTCAACAACATAACATCATGACAGTATGAATGTCAGCAGTTCATAAAGTGGAGAACCCGGATGATTATCACAGGGATCTTGTCCAAGATGTTGCTAGTCCATTAAAATGCCTTTTTTCTTTCGTCTACATTTTTTCACACTGAAAAACGTATATGACGTTATTCCGTATTGTCGCTTATTGATGACGTGATATAAGCCTAGCCTTGTGTGGCTTCTAGTGACACTGGCTTCATGTTTTCAGTCAGCGGTTGTTTCAAACAAGTGAAACATCCGGTTTTCTTCTAAACTCAGCCGCCAGACCATTACTGTTCCTATTGAGGTAAGATAAGAGCTAATGTGTTGTTTTCGAAGAAGTAACGAGCTTTTCCTCGCGCTTCTGTTGACTTGTTAGCGCGAGCCGCTCTGTGTTTACAAACAGCTCCACCATCTGTTAGCTCTGACCAGCTAACTGCTAACACCTACGTTTCTGCAGCTTACTATCGTACCGGCTGGATATTAATTAAGTCATCTTTCAGTTATAACACTTTATGTATCAGAAGGCTTTACCGTTATTTTGGTTTTCAACTGGAACAATTAATAGGCAGAAGAATAACAACACACACTTTTGTACGTCAAAGACGCCGCCATATTGGGAGGGTAGACTGTGGTTTTTCACTGCATCTAAAATAAAGTACATTTTATTCTGGAATTCTGGAATTCACCAGACACGTTGATATATATGTCATGGCGTCATTCGCTAATGAGCAGATTTGTAATATGACATTGAAAAGCATTATGTTGGTTTTCTCCAGCTGTCTTCATTATAATAAGTTGCATCTTATAGTTTCCAACAGAAAATATTTTTTGCCAGAAGAATGTTGTATCTAGGCAATGCTTGTAATTGCAGTCACTTTTTACTGGCAGATTTTTTTTTCTTATTTTGCTTGTATTTTAATCTCTTATTGCACAGTCAAATACCTGCAGTAATAGTAAAAAAAAAAAAAGATCAAAAACAGTAAGGTGAAATTGTCTTGGACAAAAACACTCATTGCATTTTATTTATACGGTTTTGCAGCTAAAGACTCTGACAGAATATTCCCTCCATCCCCTTTCTTTCAGTATTACTTGGATGCAGAATGATGGGACAAAATAGTTCGAAGGTGCAGCTTCTTTTCATGACCTGAAAAAGCTAAAAAGGCTGGACATACTTCTCTAAGTCCATGTATAAGTGCCACTTGGACCATGCATGCGCTCCTGTTCATTTTTTTATTTTTTATTTTTAGCTCAGATGAATAACTGTATTCTTCTTATAACCATCATGAGCTTGTTTTTACACTGTCTGGATGAAAATGAAGAATAAAGTGTTTTCAGAAAAAAAGTTACTGCAAAATTGTTGTAAGACAGCAAATCTAAAACTTGTGCCGCTATACAGACAGGGATGATGGTAGGCTACTATTGTAATGGCAAATTCAACAGTAATTATTGCTGTGTTTTTGTGTTGTTGTTTTATTTTTTAAGAAAATGCATAAAATTGGAGACTTCTCAGGAAGAATAGATGTATGGACACATGAGGCAACATTTTGCGGAATGATTCAGTAAAGATATTGTCTGCATGTCATTCAGTCTCATCCGGCTTTACAGGTAACAGGATCTTGTTGATCACTAACTACTATTATTCCACATCCATGTTGATGGCTTTTGAGAAGAGAGAAAAACCTAAAATTCTCCCAGTGACGGCAAGTGATATTCCTACCATATGTGAAAATAAACATAGCAAAATATTAATAATTATAAAAAAATATATTGTGGAAAATTTATTCATGCTTAAAATATGATTTAGAATTTTGTAGCTGGGCAGTCAGTATTAGGGCAGTTTTGGAGGTTCTAATTGTATTTATTTATTTGCTTATTTCCTAAATTAATAGTTAAAAAGTTGGAACACCTACTTGTTGTTTACAACAAGCTGCATCAGAGTACTACTCTGTAGGTTGACCTCTTCATGTATTTCTTTGTGTTTCTTCAGGGATGAACACATCAGTGCGTGAAATCCACCTCTCCTCTCAGGCTGACTTTTCCTACTTTCTAAGAGTGGACTGGGAGGGGCGGGGCTTAGGCTTCGGCTTCAAGTTGCTTTTGACAGATGGACAGAAGGCATGGAGAGGAAAGGGTAAAAGTCATCCTTCGTCATAATTCATTGAAGATGTTAAACAACAGATATTTTGCTTAAGTTGTTTAACTGTACACACTATTCCCACTTCACCTGTGTTTGTCTTGAACATCATTGCCTCCATCGATAAAAATTGGAGGATCAGTTGTAAGGGATTCCCAGTGACTTCCTGGAGGTTCTTGTAAAGATCATGTCAGTCCTGGTGGTTTAACAGGTGCTAGTCAAGTCTCCTCCAGTCTTAAAGGTTTATTAGCCTTTAAGACATGATTTAATGTATTTTCATTAACTTTACCAGCTCTAGAAATCTCGGATGACTAAGTTTTCTGTGCCAATAAAAACAAAGTAAACGATTGGAGTTGGTGTAGCAACAATAAATGAAAGGAATCATAGGTTCCTCGTTCTGCTATTTAAAGCACTAATAATTGACCATTAGTGGTGTGAAAAGCTCTATAAAAAGAATTGTTGGCAGCTTGTCGGTCTTGAGCATAAATGTGTGTGTTAATACAATGCTAACTGATTCTTCAGGCCTCTCTTAGCATGTTAAATGTTCTTCACCCTGAAATAGGAACAAGTCTGAAGAATTATGGCATGTTGGGAAGGATTGCCAGGAGAAAGCCTTTCTCTTCAAAACAATAAGCAGCTCGATGTACAATGTTGCATCTAAATGAAATTCAAGTTTTCTTTGACTATTTCCTCTGGCAGATGAAACCATCATAACGATGCATTACTATAATGCACAACAGCGTGTTTGTCAAGAATGCATTTATTATAAAATGCTCTAGTTAATTGTGGAGCTAACTATCCAGAAGCTGAATGTTGGCAGAAGCTGAGTTATGATCAGGATAACAATCCCACCCCCAGTAGCCAGTCTGCAGCAGAATGTCAAAAAGAAGGAATAAAGGTGTTGTAAAATCACAGAGTAAATCCAGACTTGAGCTTTATTGAAATGCTGTGGTAGGAACCTTAAGGGAGCTGTGCAGGAATTAATGTGTGCAAACCTCAATATACTGAAACAACACTGCAAAGAAGAGTGAGCCAAAATTCTTCATACATAAAGTCATACAGAAAGCAATAACTGAGTACCATGGCTGTTAAAGACTGATCTACAGGCTGCTGAATCGTGGGGTGCACTTATTGTCTGACTGTATGAAGGAAGGTTATACAAAGCAAAGCATTTTATATGCAGATAACCATTTTATACCACTAACATTGGTATGTGTTTTGTATGTGTGCAGTGAGTGAGGCGGTGGTGAATGAAGAGGCAGAGGAACTGGAGATGGCGAAGGAGAAGTACATCCAGGACCTCCAGCAGGCTCTAACAGAGCCAGAACCCTCTACCTCCTACTGCTTCACCCTGAAGCCACACCCACCCACCAGTAGCTGCACTGTGACTCTGACATATGAGAAAATGCAGAAGGGCATATCCGTGAGCGATGCTTACTTTTTAAGCATGTTGTGTATTCACAAATAAAGACAAGTTTAACAAAATTACATAGTGCAGCCTTAACAGGAAATCTATTTGACAGGTTAACGTAATGTCTTATTTTGTGACTGAAAAACAAATTATTTGACATAATTTTCAATAGTCTTACTTTAGTATTATTTTCTTCCCTCAACAAATATAAATAAAACTTATTAATTACTAGAGTTGCTCTGCTCATCAAATCCTGTACATAAGTATTAGTTTGTAAAACATTTTCACAATTCTCTGAATGAATCCTGTTTAAATGTCAGCTGTGTATACGTCCTCCTTTATGCTGAAACTGCAAAAAGTCCTTGTTGTGACAGAATGGAAATGTGTTGCCGCAAAGGAAGAAATGAATCATTGTTTGCAGAAACAATCAAACTGACAGTTTAGCAGAAGTTTATAGTCAGATGAGATTTTCCTTCCTCTAAAATACATACACAAACAAAAAAAGACGGTCTCTCATGTGTCTTTAAGATATGCAAGTAGTGTGAGGACTTTCCTTCAGAGGAGTACTTTGGTAAAATACCATTCTGGCCTCCCTTCCTTCATTCTTGGCACTTACTCTTTCTTTATTTTCTCTTCTCAGTCATTTGTGATGTGGAGGGACAGGCAGCTTTCTAACCCCTAAAAATTAAAAGTTATGAGCTTCACCTTCAAATATTCTTTGTCCTTTAAAATAATTTGATTGACCCTAAAGTTTATGTAATGTCTACTTTGAGTTGTTCTCTTGCATTTGATATTACAGTCACTTTTATGTAACAAGCATAGAAATCTCTGTAAAAACTCTGTATTTCCAAAGTAAGAATTTCTGCTTTAAACAACTAGGGCTGCAATATAGCAGCAAATTATATATTTGCAATGTTATTGCTGGATATTGTGATGCTAATTGGGTCAGAAAAATATATTGTGGCTAAATTGTCATCGCAATATCAGTATATGCATTATTTATATCACAAAGGTTTGTTTGGAATGCAATAATTGTTGGTTAATATATTCAAATTGTTATGAATTTGCATTTTTCATGTTAATGTAATATCTGGTCTCACACCAGCAGATGCTTACAGTGGATACAAATGATATTTCCCAAAATGCTAAAGGTCACAGAGTGATGGAAGCACTGAAGGAGGAAAGAACTAAATAAGCATAAGCCACTGATATTGTCATCACAATATCTACTAAAATCTAGCCATCGCTACATTTTTGAGTGTTTTGCAGTGACAAAAGCTACACTTGTAACATTGAGAAAAGGTTTCATGATCAATGAATGTTACTTGTCAACAAGACGGCAGACTTAATGTGTTATTCAAGTCATCTGTTGAAAATCCCTGTATTTTTTTCACGCCGCAACATATATTTCAGGGTTATTAAAACTTGTGAATTTTTTTCCACCCCAATATTCTGGAGTACTAATCCTGATCAGGGATGTCAAAATAATTGATGTTTTGGCATGATTTAAAGGAATCTTTAGCTACGTATTGGCACGTTTTGAATGTTATAAAATGAAAATGTCATCGTTTGAATTTAATCTGCTACTCATTTATTTAAAAACTGATATTTGTGAATGGAAATGAGACTTATTGACTTCCTTACAAACAAAATAAACTAAGTAGTGTGAAATTTGTCTCCCTCAGTTCAAACTTGGCTCTGTCTTGCTGGATGCTGTCGAGGAGCCAGCTGAGGCGGTGAGAGCGGTGCTGATACACACACTGCAGCAAGGAAACAAACTGCAGCAACATAACCACAAACTGAAGGAGGAGAACCAGAGGCTGATACAGGAACACCAATACATCACTGAAAAGTAAACACACACTTGGCGCATATAAAGACAGATAAGTTCTGCTCCTGGAAGGCTGAAGTTGGCAGGCATGTTGGATAAATTCCAAATTAGCATAAGTAGAACCCAAGAAAACATCAACAAACTTTTAAAATTTGAAAGCATTTAAAAAAAAAAATTAAGCTCTTTCATGATGACTGTCATGGTGTTCATGACCATGTGTTGTTGTTTAACATTCACTTGGTCTGTATCCGAAGCTGTTCTTCAAAATGTTTAAAGAGAACACGCTTCTTTGGCAACACAGCATTGACCTGTCAATGTTTCAGCTTTGGTCATGTCTTTTTTCATTTAAAGCTCATGATCAGTGTTGGAAAATATGATTCATTGTTGGCAACAAAACCTATTTGAATCTGTACGGAGAGGTTAGACGGCTTAAACCTGATCCTACTCCATATGTTTGGATTAAGAGTTTGGAAACTAAAAGTCTGAAAGCTGCATTAGCATGCGTATTAGCTAATGCACCAGATCATTATTGTAATATACTGTATTTCCAAGTAGATTTACCCATGTCTTAAAGAATGACACAAAATAGCGGTCTTATTCTTCACATCTACAGTTATAACCAATGAACTTTTGCTTTCCTTTGCCAACATCCCATTTTCACAAGCAATGTATTGCTATTTTTATTTTGGTTTCACTTTGACTTGAGACTTTAATTCTCAAGTCAAATGTTGTGTTGATAATCTTGGGGCATGGCAACTACTTCTTATAAATCTGCAAACCATGCACTAAGACTGTTTTACTACTATTGAACAACTTGACATTACAATGACACAATAATTGAATGTCCACACTTCTCTAATATTTTATGTGCTTTCATTAGTAAGGTTGAAAATATATCACTACTGCTTAAGTAGCACAGAAAACTTATAAAAATCTAACTAACCTGTCTTTCTCTAAGGTGAAATTCCTCTGTGCCCTTTGTCTGTGTCATCCATCACAGATGGATAGCAGTAGTGTTAGGTTGCTGCTCCATGCTGATGCATATGTGACCTATGTCGGTGTATGTTTCAGGCTGAAGCACTACGCTGAAGGTGTAGAGACCCTGAAGGCAGAGCTGTACTCTCGGTTCGTCCTGCTCCTCAATGAGAAGAAAACAAAGATTCGCAGTCTGCAGGAAGCTTTGACAAAGCTGCAGGAAAGAAGGTGCCAGGGTGTCATTAACCAGGCTTTCCATTAGCTCTGCATGCTCAGACACTCAGTCTTTTGGATGAAACTCACATCTAGACCTCCAGAAATATTTTCTTTGGAGCAACAACCAAGAAAAATAAACAATGCTTTTACTCAGACTTATTTTTAAACCCCTTAAAGTTTCTTAAAAGAAATAAGTGAGAAAATGTTTTATTTTAAAAAAGAACAAAGATTTTTTTTGTAACGCAAATGATTCATTTGGAGTTTTTCCTCATATGCGTTGATTATATTTTCATAACATATATGCCATAATTTATATACTTAAAAAACGGGAGAAACTACTGACTGAAAATCGAAGACATTATCATAGATACACATTCTCTCCAGTTTCTGTTATTTCATGTTTTTTAACGTACGTTTTTACGACCCTATTCAAAACAATAAAATAAAAAAATAAAAAACTGTTTTATGTTTTATTTTATGTCCTGTAATTATTTCAAAAGAAGGAGTTTGTAGTGTTGCCATCTTGGATCTAGACCATTCATAAGAAGGCAGAAAAGAATTATTGGATTGATTACATGTTTCTGACTAAAGGTCTCAGAAGCATGTGTTTGAAAAGTGATATGCTAGATCTTACAGAGCTATAAATAATAAAGTAGTTTATTACTCTGTTTTCTTGTAGGAATTCTGAAGAACAGAAAAACAAGAATTCTGCAAAATCAGATCAAACTGCAGATCACAACAGCGAGGCTGATGAATATGGAGGCAGTACTGACGAAGAGCTGAAGGAAGAGCAATCAACAGGAACTTCTCATCTGTCATCTGAAGGTCAGATTATTGCTGATCAAATACTTATCATTCCGAAGTACACAAATGTGATTTTGCAGGAGTTACAAGGGCTCCTGGAGAATATGACAAACTTCAAATTCATGTTATGTGGTTATCAAGGACATTGCTCAGATTTTAAACAGCTTTTGCCCTCAAAAAACAAGTCGTACAATAGCTTCAATTTGTTCATTTTAGTTTATTTATGGACAACTTGTCTCCATCGCTCATGAACAAAGTACTCATGTAATGCATATAGTACTTATCAGAAGTTGTTAAACTGAACATGTTGAGTAGCACAACACAATACATTCGCTATTTGCGATTGTTTTTGTTACCTGCCCATGCCTGCGTAGAACAAACCCTAGAGCCATTTGTTCTGCCGCTTATCTGAGCTTTTACACCTGCTTAATACTTGATACCACCACGGAGTGTGTTACAGAAAAGTTTCACTCCGAGACCTGGTTTCAAAAAGTGCCACCAGTCACTGTTTTTATACAAACGAGCAGCTGGATCGTAACCTAAATGTTATAGTTTAACAGAAGAGCAGCTCTGTGTAAGCGTAACCTAAGCTTGAACTTTTCTTTCAAAGAATAGTCAGCAAGCTGATAGATTCCCCAGCTGTACTGCCATCTTGACTCAAACACACACTTTTTTCAGAGTTCTATTTGTAAAAAAAAAAATTTAAAAGAACATGCCGTTTTTCTATACCTTACAACTATGCACTAGTTTTTGTTGGTCTATTACATAAAATCCCAACAGAATAGGAGTGCAGTTCTACTAAATCGGTTCTACTGCCAAGATTGGATCTAACAGATTAAAAACATCATTATGCAGCACATGGAGATGAATTGTTGTAGAGGATAAGAGTCAGTCTGGTTTCCTTATTTCTTAATCACAGCAATATTGATGTTTTTAATGTGTTTCTAAGCACACCTTTTCATTCCCTTTATTTTTGTATGAAAGAAATGTCATGTGATGCATTGATGAATCTAAACGTGGTAATCCTGGTTAATAAAATCCAACTGTAGTCTTTTTAAGTTCCAGGTTGGTTAATTTAAGTAGGTTTGTCAACATTTAATTAGGTCTTCTGAAAACTACTGTAGTTTACTGCGCTTTTTTTTTTGTCTGAAGTGAGCAGATGTATGTTTTGGTGTTTATAGAAAAAACTATATATGCTTCAACATCACTGAGAACCTTCATGGGAAGCATAATGAAAAACCCATAGATTTGTAATATTTGGTTCAATGTGATATTTCTGGCTGCTGCTGTCATTGGAGCCGAATGTTTTTGCTCCATTACTGTAGCAGTCATGACGTCACTGGGAGGTTAGGTAATACATCGAGTTGGACCTCTGTGAACCAACATCCCCACACAGCCTTAAATACAAGCAGCCGCTAATGTTGACATTACATTTGTTATCCTCCTGACTTTTACTCGCTGTTGTCCTGGACACGAGTAGCGCGCCATCACCAGTGAGTACGATGTGCAGATCATACCTTTCAGACAGCTGTGGGAAGCCTTTACAAAAGTTGGGAGAACTTCCAATGTGTCATAGTTTTTTTGTTTTATTTTTGGGTTTTTTTCCTCCTAGAACCTCACAGCCAGGTTAGATTTATTTATTTTTAATCCATCAAGACTTTTTGGCAACTTTCTGGTCCCTGTTGGCTTTCCTCCTCCATCTTAAGAGGAAAAGCTAGCTGGATTTATGTTGTTTCTGTTGCCATGGTGCTAACTAACATGGTCAGCAGGGGGAGAGGGGTAAAGGAAGTGTTGGGAAATGTTAGGTTTTGTTTTGTCTGAAAATAAGTTTGTTTTGTGTAGAAACTGCTGCCAGGGGAAAAAATGAGCACAGATCAGAGTAGGTAAAAGTGTGTGTACTCTGATGTTCACTCCCAGTAATAACCAGGAGGAAAAAGCCTTTTGCTTTCATTTAGTTTGATCCTAATCAAGGTGACCACTAACTGGTGTTTTTGTGTTAGAAAAATGTTGCCAGTGCAACTATTGGTGAGTCAGATTGTGATAAGTAGGCAAATGAATCAGAGCTTCTCCAGAACTGCAGCTCTGGTACGGTGTTCTTAATCTCTGTCGATAGTCAGGGAAGGAACACTGGTGATGGGGCCATGACTCAGTGATGTAGGTGGGGATCCAACAGCTAAACTGCTGCAACTCAGACTTCTAAAGAAGTTAATTCTCCTTCTGATTAGAATGTATTGGAATTCATAGGGGGATCACAGTTAGTTTTATATGGGGCTTCTGAGCCACACGGTGCCAGTCACAGTGCCCACACTGCCGAAAGCACCAATGGACACCTGGGCATCAGAACCTGACCACATGTGGAAGAAAGTAAATGGTGGAGGCAGAGTGCCACTTTCAGCAATGTTACTTTGACACATGATACCTACTTCAACACTAGATTCATTTCCATTAACCATAAAATTGCACAAATTGAGATTAAGAAAATAAATTTTCTTAATGAAAACGTGCCAATTTTGGGGAAAAAAAGTTTTCCAATAAAAATTTTTTTTTCTATGTTTTTTGCTCGACTTCTATCCAGGTCAAGCCTTCCAAGCAAAAACAGATCTGACTTTAATTTCACTCCTTGGATAGGCAAAAGTAAATAGATAAATAAAATGGTATCTATTTTATTTATAAAATAGATACCATTTATCTATCTATTTTATAATAGATAGATATTATAAATATCTATCTATTATAGATAGATAGATATCTATAATAGATATTATAGATATCTATATCTATAATATATAGATATATATATTATATATATATATATATATATATATATATATATATATATATATATATATATATATATAATATATATATCTATAATATATATATTATAGATATATATATCTATATATAGATATTATATATAATATCTATATATAGATATTATCATATCTATACTTACTTCATTATAGTACTTCATTATATATAATGAAGTACTTCATTAAGTACTTAATGAAGTACTTAATGAAAGTACTTCATTAAGTACTTTCATATTTAATGAAAGTACTCTTTCATTAAATAGATAATGAAAAGTACTCTTAGATATGAAAAGTACTCTTAGATATGAAGAGAAGTTATTGGTAAGTGTAGCTAGTGACTTAAATTGATGTTGTAGTAATTGGCATTGTTTCTGTAAAAGAAAAAAGATAAATAAATCAGGGTTTTATTCCATTTGCTGGTGCTATAGTGCTGATCATTACTAAGATTCAACATCTAAGCTTAATCATAATCTTTATCCTCATAAGTTGTAGGTAATCAAAGAAAAGTTTCTTTTGACGTTTTATGTCTCGTATTATTCTCTCCCCAGATTCTGCTACTCCGAGCCCTTTGAACCTCCGCGACATCACCGATGTTGCTCCTTGTCGCAAGCGTCGTTTCCGCCATCTTGGTCCTCCAGAGCTCGTTGTGAAAAAGCAGGACCCAGAGGCGGCACAGAAGAAAAGGTACGAGTGTGTGTTCCATGTTTTCCTCACCGGTGCCCGTCTGTGTTTGTGCTCCTGTTAAAGGATAATTGACTGTTTTGAGCTTTACATCATGTTATTATAATGTTGTTCCCTCATCAAAAACATACAGTGTTTTTGAAGACAAATAGTATTGCCTTGTTTCTTTAATGCATAATTGAGAAATCATTTAATCTTCATGGCAACCATTCAGCTGTGCACAATACCCTAGTGAACCTAGCACCACCTTTAAGGTGCAGATCCTCTTTAGAGCTGCAGTTTTTTAAGCTCCCGAGCTTCCGCCTCACAGAGCAGCCCTCTTCCACGACTCCCACACGCAGCTCCTTCAGACTAGCCAGCAGCTGTTAGCAAACACCTGGTGGAACAATGTATGAGCTGAGCTCATTGTACCACTTACTTCTCAGTGCAATGCTGGTAAAAAGGCTGTTAAAGGGTTAACAGAGGAACCATATTTTTGGAGGCAGAGTTTCAGAAAGAGCAGGAGTATTTAAAGAGACAGATGCCCTATTTCAAGGAAGTTAAATCAGGAAGTAAATTTATTTTAAGTAATTTTTGATTTATGTCATTTTTATAACATATACAAATGATTATAAATTATACATTATAAAAATGTATAACAACAACAGCCACAGAATGGCTGTGCATTTTGGCTGTGCTACAAAATGGCAGTATGTCCCTGAAAAACATAATACTGCCCCTTTAACATGTTAGTTTCTTTAAAGGGCAGTTTATTCTTCACTGCAGGTACCAGGATGTCAGGCGTAGTGTGACCATTTGGTAGATGTTTGGTTTCCAGATGATTAAATTTTATCTCACATTTCAGAGCTGGATAACATCTCTCATAAGCCCCTTTTGCACTGCACAGCCAGACCCGGGCTGACCCGGGCCAGTCTGGCTTAAAAGCAGGGCTGATTGTTTTTGCATTAGCACTTCCAGCCCGGTACCACCCGGCTCCCTGGAACCCTGAGAGCTGGGGTTCCTATCGGGCCGGCCAGACCGGGCCGGTTTGGCGTTAGCTGTTGATTGGTTCATTGGCTGCGGGGGCGGGACAAAGACCAGATCTCTGGGTTAGAGGAGCACTAGACTTTCTCGATGTCTGTCATTTCAATATGATGCATCAATAAATTCACGTCATAATATATTCTTACCCTACACTGGGATTACAATCGCCTCTAAAGCCAAAGATTTTAATGGTAAATGTAAATAACATTTCTTCAATTGAACCGATCAGAAGTCGGCAAGCCTGTGAACGAGGGGATTTCCGCATCTGGCGTTGCTCCAGCGGGGAAATCCCACCAGCCGCAGCGGTAGTTCAGCTGGCCGTGAGTCCAGCTCAGAGACGACATTCAGATGAGATTTTTTTTTGTTAAATGTTTCCCTTAGCTCCCTCGCTCATGAGCGCATTCAGAAAGAGCGGGACAGAGAACCAAGAAGGAAAATGTTCTGCGATCGCTGGGGAGATCACCTCGGTAGCTTTAGCAAGAATTTGATTTACGTGACGATCCCGCTCAATGCAAAACAACCAAGGCTATAGGACCAGTAGGACTGGGTCAAATGGAGCCGCCGGACCCTGCAGTGCAAAAAGGGCTATAGAAATTACTTGGCCTTGTTTTACAGTAATATGTTTTTTGTTCTTCTTCTCCAGATCTTTGTTCAAGTGTGATTTCTAAATGACTTTTCGGACTTGAAGCTAAAATCTCAATTCCAGACCTCAATGAGACAATTATGTAACTTTTCTATGGTGTCTGTGTCAGTGCTCCAGCTCTGTTGCTGCTCATTTAAAACTTTAAAAAGATGCTGATTTGGTGGCCAAATACTTCATGAGCCAACTTCTGTTTGGATTACCTTCTAATTGAACATGTCCAAAGACTTGTCTCAGTCTGACTTTCTCTATAGCAGTCCTACTTCATCAAATAATAGGTGAATACGCTGCATGTAAGCTTTCCCAAGAGCAGCTGATTGTAAACTGTGTGCCAGCGTTTGCCGTCTATTCCCAGCCTGCCAGTGAGCAGCTGCTGTTGCCTGGACAACAGATCATTGCTCTCTGGTGGCTGTTGGTGGACAGGGGTTGTACTTTCAGTTTTCACTTTTCTCCTTTTTTTGTTCCCTTTTTCTATTTTTTTAAAATAATTTTGGAATGGAGATTTAAAGAAAAAGAAACTGAACATTTATTGGCTGAAGGAACCAGAATGGAATGAAATGAACAGTCATATGAGAGCAAGAAGAGGGATGAGTAATTAAGGCATTTCGAAATCTCGGAAATTATTTGCAACAACTGTGGCATTACAATTTTGTTTAATGAAGAGTCAGTTGATGCCGAACACAATCCGGAGCGTTTTGTTTGACGTTTCTCAGAGTTCTGGCCACAACTTTCCAATTTTCATGCCATCATGTTGACTTCATCACAAAAAACTTCCTCTTTATTATAAGGTTCCCATTCACCTAGAAGCTTTTACAGTTCAGCACCTTCTCAGTGTTCAGTCACCTTGACAGAAGGACTGAATTGTCCTGTCCAGTAGAGCGGTCAGCAGTTCACACTCAGTTATCTCCATCATTAGGCTGCGTTAGCTGTCTGGAACATCACCATTAGTCTATTGGGCAATTGTCGATTGAATTTAACATCTGGTTGAAGTTTAAAAATTTGTTATTGAATTTAGTTGGCATCCTGCATCCTCTAAGCTGGTGCTTCTCAAACATTTTTATAACAAGTACCCATAATTAATATTAAGTCTTCCATCTACAAAAAATAAATACATTTTTAAAAAAAATCAGACTTCAGCAATTTTTCATATCAAAGTTAAAGCTAAAATGGTTTTTGGCATTGCACTTTTCACTAAAGGGTGCAGTTTAAGTGTGTTCCACTCTTACTCAGAAGTTGAAATGTTCAAATTTTGAATTTGGAAAAAATAATATGAAGCTCCATAGAAAACTGGAATTCCAAGAGTAAAATGTTTTATTATTATTATTATTATTATTATTATTGTTGTTGTGTTTTATTAATCCAGATGACAAAATCCAATATGGCTGCCTTAATGAAAGTTACTATAGAAACGGTTTATTTTTAGGGTTCAGTTCTTTGTTTCATGCCTTCTCTCTTCTCACTCTGTCTGGTTTTTGTTAAAAAAAGCCTTGTCACAAAAACTATGTTTGCACATCAACATGTTGGATTCAATTTAGAATAGTGGGGGTAAGTAAGATTTCATTTTCAGCTATATTTCATGTTCTGTCAGAGTAATGCACATTTTCCATTCAAACCGTAAATTGTGCCCAGGCTAGTTAAAAGCAAAAATCAAACCCGCAGTGAGGCACTAGTACCACTGTGTCTTGTAGTGATTATCCATGATTACTGGGAGCCATATTTGATCACTTGCAGAACCAGTACATGTTTCAAGGACAGCCAGTGTTTTACTGTGATTTTCTGTTAGCTGCTTTTCGTGGGAAAACTTTCCTTTAAGTACACAAACACTTAAAGCTAAATGGCGTGTTAACAAGGACTAAACCAAGGCAGAAGGGAGAATCTGTACATTGTTAGAAACATAACTTCTTCATTTTCATCTGAGGAGGGATAAACTGCGGGGTGTGTGTTCTGCTCACAACAAGCTAGGAAATTATAATTTTTGAATAATAATCTTTAATGGAAATCTTCAATGGTTGCTGTTAAAGGATGATAACACCAAGTTCCTTCTGAGTGTACTCCAGTCAAAACTCAGTTCATAAAAAGGTAAGCATAATGAAAAGAACACTTGTTAGCTTTGTTTGTTCATTATTTCAAATTTTACATGGTTAAATCTGCTAACAACCTCTCGCACACCATCATATCATATCCTGATGTTTTTGTAAAATCATTGACCTGCAGTATTTATGGGGGTCAGGGAGCACAGTGGCCTGCTAAAATCTGTGAATACGTGAGACCCCCTCTAAAAATACTTACAACTGACTATTTTAATAGTCCAAACATTGTATTTGCCTTAATAAGCAGAGTGGAACCCATCTTGATACTACTGCAAGAGATGTATAAAAACAAACTGAACTAAAAATTGCTTTGGGATTTCAAATGCAATGAAGATACAAAAGAGAGGGTAATAAAACCAACTGTGAGAAATAAGGAGTAGATAAGAAAGGAGAGAAAAAAGGATAAAGAAAAAACACTTGGATATTTGCTTCTGCACCTAGAGAATAAAAGGAGAAAAAACCCCCAAAGGAATGAACTGAGAAACCACAGCAATAAAGAACAATTGCTTTACTTCTCAACAAGACAAATCATAGCTGGCAAACTTTGGTGGTGGCCTTCATAGTGGGTGTGTTTGTGGTTAATTAAGCCAGATTTTCCCTATTCTTGTTGGGGTTTTTTTCACAATCTTCCTATCACTTTTGGTGAGCCTTATTGTCTCAGTTTGTTATGTCTATATTAGGTTGAGTGGTTAAGGATGGGGGAGAGTCCATTCAATTACCGATATACGTACATTACTGGGATGCAGAACATGGATTCATGACCCTTAAAATCTTATACTCTATCAAATACACATCAAAACAGTCCTTGTTAAATTTTGGCAGCTTTTTGTGCAGTTTTGAACAGGACCTTCACTTTTGTAGTTATCCAGCCTAATAAAGCTTTTAGAGTTGTACACAAAGTTCCAATCTTGTGTCGGGTTACTTGCGTGCTTTATGCAGTTTTTCTTTTGTCTCTGGGATTTAGACTTTATATCAATCTTCAGCATCATCAATAGTAAGGGAGTATTTGTCCATCATTGCTGTTTAATCAGAGATTAAATTTCCACAAACATAAATACTTTTGTTGTTCCCAAAGCACCCACATCAAAACTGCAAACATGTTTTGAGCATCGTCAGTTAACAGTTTTTCGGTTTTTTGGGGGTGGGGGGATCAAACATAAACTCATCCAAACAGTTTGACTCACAATGGTATTGTTTTTGTTGAACTTGGTCACTAGCAGAAAACACAATAAAACAACAATGTTCATCAAACAACATTTTCATCTTTTCATTGTAAGTCAGGAAAAAGACCTCAGGGGACAGAAATGAACAAAGCTCTGTTCAAAGAAAATCTATTCAAATTGAAAACAAAGCCGCTGTGAGCACAACACAAAAAATATGTTTTCACATCATCAACACTGCATTTCTCCCAGATTTACTGTATTATAAATCATTATGAATTCTCTATCCATTATGGTCAAATAAACTGCATCTTCAACTGGATGCCGATATATTGTTTTGATCTTGTGCTGCTTTACCTGACATACTCCAGTGTATTGGATCGCTCATGCAGATAGTTAAATCCAGATGTCCCACGGACACAGGTGTATAAAATCCAGCACCTAGACATGCAAACTGCGTTCACAAACATTTGTGAAAGAATGAGTCGCTCGGTGAGTTTCAACATGGTACTGTGAAAGGATGCAAAATTAATCTCAAGGCAGACACTATGTATATATAAACCATTATTTCCTATCCACTGAACGAGGTGAGTCTCTTGTAAAGGATCAAAACATTTTAAAACAACCCAATTCCAACTTGAAGCAGCTAAATGGGAAGAAAAGATGTAAAAAGACACACCTGACAAACACAAAGTACACAAACAACCTTTCAAAAAAACTCCAAACTCTCATCTTTCCAAAGGAGTATCACTGCTCTACATGCACTGAACCAGCGGCCAAGAAGACGGAAAAAATAACCTACCTTGATGAAACCATAACCATAACTGACATATAACCTTTGCTGTATGGTCATAATACATGAGAGAGTACAGATTTCCACTCGACTCCTGTAGTCTATTGATCCTGCGTCACTCTACCTCCAAATCTATTGGCCCTCGACTGTTTAATGGACGTGTTAATCATCCAAATTGCTCTTGAGAAACTGCCCTGTGTGCAATTTACTATGTCTGACACGATTATTGAACGTTTTTACGCAGAGATGTTATTTTACAGTATTTCAACTCTTTTTGTAATTTTTTACATGTTGAGAGAATAATGGCGTGCTAGAACAAGAAGCTTTTCATGCTTAGGAGTTGCTGGATATGTTGGCGGCTGGCAGCAGAGCTCGTCTGTGTCCTGTCGACTCTTCCTCAGAGGAGGAGGACTTTTTTTATTCAGATTGGGATTCCAGCGAAACTACTATTAATAATTTGATTGCTGTGATGATAATGAATTTGTACAGCACTTTACATTTTGCAATCTTGAAGTGCTACAATATAGATGTCTAGAAAATATAAAAGAATGAAAAACGACAATGAAACACATTTAACACTCTAAAATCTCTTGAAAAGGAAGGTTTTCAGTCCTTTCCTGTAACTTATTAGGAGTTTGTGGTTTCCTCAGATTGTTTGGAGGGTAGACAGTTATTTGAGGTAGTATGGAGCCATGGATGAATTGGGGGGGAAATCTTGTATCCGACATGGAGTGAGATGGGGATCCTGTGGAGGTATTTCAGAGTTGGAGTGATAAGATCTTGTTTTCTTTGCTTTGTCAGGATCTGATGAAGCGTATGGGTAACCCAGAGTAATAAACTGAGTTTGAATATGTTCTTGGGGTGAAAGGAGATGGTCTTGGAGCTTTGAATGCAAGATGATCATACACCAAAAAGAGTGATTATAGAAGAAAGAGGAATGTTGTGGCCAGAGAAGGTTGTATGGAAATAGGCAGCAGAATCTGATGTTGGGCACCAACCTAGAATAGCTTTTGGTTTTGATGCCTAGTTGGAGTAGATCGGCGTTCCCACAGGGCGTTTACTTACTGAAGACAACTCGTGAGAGTGGAAAGTAATGAGTAAGAATCTAAAGAGAGTTTTGATGTAGAGCTGAGTGTCATCTGCATAAGACTGAAAACAGATCCTGTGATGAGTGATGGTTTGACCAACAGGGAGGATGTATTGTAGAGGATAAACAGAGTGGATTATAGAACTAACCTACGAGTGTATGCTGATTCTAAAATTTGATGACCAGAATTATCAAATTTCTGTAATCTGTTTTGCTAAGCTCTTTTTTTTAATCGAATAATATGTCTTTAAAACCATAATTCTCTGCCTGTTTTCATTCATTTTTGTGCAGTTAGTTGTCAGATTGTATACTATGGCTTGCTACATGATTTGAATTTCATATACATTCCTTCAAAAGAATTACAAAGTGCTTTTTTGTAGGTGGAAATTGATTTCTTTCTGTGGTTTGCCATAGTTAATTTGCTCTTTGAGTAACATGGTTTTTATTACTTTGGGGTATTCTTGAAGTTCTTCTCTTTATTGCGATACCAGAACAATTGAAATAATCCCTGGGTTGGGGCGACTGTGACTCTGTGGGTAGAGTAGTCGTTTTGTGATCGGAAGGTTGTAGGTTTGATTTCAGCTTCCTCTTGTCACATGTCAATGTGCCCCTGGGCATGACACTTAACCCCAAGTTGCCTTCCGATCTGCGTATCGGTGTGTAAATGTTTGTGTGTTTGTGAGAGCAAAGGGTAAATGTGACTCTAGTTTATAGCACTTTGAGTGATCAAAAGGATTGGAAAAGCTCTATATCAGGTCAGTCCATTTACCATTTTAGTTTGGAAAATGGAAGCAATTCTTTTTAGGAATGTCATTTTCTTGTAGAACTCTTCAAAAAAGAAAAGGTCTGGGGTTCAGGAGGTTAAGAATGGAAGTTTTATGTGTATAATGTAAATCTATGCTTTTGGCAATATTGCGTACATCAGCAAAAGCTGACTATGGTTCTTCCTGTGCAGAACAAATTCTCCTTAAGTCAAAACTAAAGCTCAGTTTAGCTTCTCGGTTGCCAACAAACTTGTTGTTATGGTACTGTACGTCCTACTGCTCTGACTCTTCCTCAGATCAGCTCTCTGTGGGGGCTCTTGCACACTCACCACCCGATTTTAACCTCCCCCCTTTGGGGATAAAAGAAAAAATCCTCTAGTCATGCCCCCCTTCATGGTCGTCTTCTGCAGCATGCAAAGACTTCCCTCTCCACTGAAACACTTCTGTTGTTTGTTCTTAACTGGTTCCAGCAGTGCCCGAAATACAGTTGGTAATGATTTTAAACTACCTCTGGGCCTCTTTCCCTCTCTCTCACGCTGTACTTTTCTTCTCATGTTCAACTTTTTGTCATTACAGCGAGCTTGGAGGGGAAAAAAAGGTATGAGGCTGATGATGGATTGTATTCAGTCCTCAGGTTGGTTCTTAGGTTCAGGAAGGTGAGAAGAGTTGCGAGGTTTAAGAAGGCTTAGTTGACTCCAGATTCTCAGTTTTTCTTGTTTGGCTCTTAGCTTTGGATGCGACTGCTTCACACAGAATCAAGTTCCTGCCCCAGACCATTTTAAGGGAAGTTACTAACATATTGACAATAGCTGCATTTTTTTTCTTTTTCTTTTTTTTTTTTTTTACAAATGTGCATAAAACTTTGTCAGTATTGCGCTAATCTCAAAAAAACACAATTTTGCAATTGCGGTGTTTCTATTAAATAAGAAACGCAATTAAAATTACATGTGAATAAGCTTGTTCACGCGAAAAGTCATTAAAAAGCATTCTGTGCCGTGATCCTTCAACTACTTCCTATCGTCTTGTTCTTAGTGGTTTACACCTATAGGAACATATGGTTATTGTTCACGTGACTCATGTGATGCATAAAAAGTGTTTCCATTGCAATTTTGTGAAATAACCCAATTTTGATATGGCAAAAAGAAACAACTGATTTTTTTTTGTTAAAAAAAATGAGCTTTTTTTCAAACTTGACATATTTTCATTAAGCAGATTTATTTTTGATATATGGTCAATGGAAACGCAGCTACGTCAAGTTCAAATGGTCTTAAGACCATTCACACACCAGCCCTCCCACCTACAGTACATACAGTTTGAAAGGCTGTGCCTTGTCTTTGACCTGATTGGCCACATGACAAACTTCTCTCTCCTGTAGACCAGATTCAATAGCCCACTCATCTTCTCTCCCCCTCTCTCTCTTTCTGCACGCGTGGGCGTGTGTGTACTGAACAGGGCGGACTCCTCCGCAGCATCCAATCAGCTGCAGACTCCCCAACGCTCTGTAGATGCTACGAAAGCAGCTTCAGCAGGAACTTCAGAAGCTGAAGACCTATTTGATGATTTCTGACTTCCAAACAGCCTCTGTTCCAGTACTGCTGCAGGTATTCATCTCAAAGGCATTTTTTCTACAAAACGAGCTGAGTGAATCAATGATGGTGATGACACTAAACCCTTTAATAATGAGCTATCTGTAGATGCAGAAGAGCATATATATATATATATATATATGTATATATCTATGCTGAGAATCAAGGCCTTCATAAAAGATACATATTTTTGTCAAATTTCACAATAAATTGGAATTTGAGTGTTATTATATTAAAAAGACAACAGTGTACATGAAATGTAAGATTTGCTATGTTTTTCCTGCTTTATGCAAGTCTAGCCTAATGGATTCTTGTCACAGTTGTATTGATGAGTAGTTTGTATTTCAAAATGTATAAATATTAACGCATTGTGTGTGTTTTTTTTGGCCTTTTCTCACTTTTTAAATTTTTTGTTATTAAATACAAGAAACAACTACAATGGGTTTCCTAGACTCATTACTAACCTTTGCTAGAAAAATGTTAGTAAAACTTACAAAAGTTTGATGACTATTATTTTTGAATCACTTTTTTACCGTAATTTCAAAATAATTTTGAGTTTCATTGATTCAATATTACTTTATTGATCCTTGCAGAAAAATTCTTTTGTCTAACTAGTGAAAAATAAATAAGTAAGCAAGCACAAAATAAAGTCACATACTGGAAAGTAACAGATGTGCAATGTCCAACTAGCATTGCAATAAAATCATCCAGGTTATTTGTTAATGGGTTCAATCAAGTCTATTTATATAGCACATTTCAGAAACACAGCAGCTCAAAGTGCTTTACATTGTGAAAACATAATCATAAACGCGTCATATAGTCAACACTTATGAAAACCCGTAATAGACATTACATTTTGTCAAGTGCCATGATAAAAAAACAACAATTCACATCAAACATGTTGGTCAATGTTCTTATTTTTGGTCTTGGTTTAAAGGAACTCAGTGTTTCAGCTGTTTTGCAGTTTTCTGGAAGTTTGTTCCAGATTTGATACATGCCAGAATGACAGTGTCATCTGAGTGCTTCTGGACATGTCAAGACCCAGAGTGAAACTGAAAGTCAGATATGTGTAAAGTGAAGAGAAATGGAGCTAGAGCCGTACCGTGTGGCCCCCCGTGGTGCTACAAACTGTCTTAGGTATTTTCACCACCTTGTTGAATCTAGGCCACAAGAAATTCATGTAGGTCTGAAGGTTTGCCACCTGCTACTATCAAGATGTATTTTCCTCAGTTAAGCTGGAAAAGTTTTCTGAAGGGAATCTTGGTTTGTTTTTGCTTCAACAGATTCTTTAGCAGAGCCAAATGACAGAGAAGATAAGTTAAAGAAGTTTATTATAGGTAGAACTCAAGTTTCCAGAGTTGATTGGTCTCAATAAAATGTTTTACTCCAAATGTTTGATTATATAACTTCTAATAGATCTGTTCAAATTTCTTGGCAGATGTTGAGGTTCAGACGAAGAGCTAAGTGGATACAATTGTAATTTCCAGGTTTTTTTTAGTCGTGGAGGTAAAAGTTATAAACTTGAACTGAGGTCTTCCAGCTGGATTGAAGGCAGATCAGTTTCAAACTTACAGATTACAAATTCAGTCTTTGACCATCGATGTATCACTTTAGTGAAGTTGCCAAATGGTACTTAATCAGAAAGAGATTCCAGCAGAATTATTATTGAGGTGAGTCGTACAACTAGAAGGACTCTGTCTGCACTGGAGAGGTACAAACACGGACAAAGAAGACCAAAAAAAGGTCCAACACAGAGAAAAGCAAGCAGAATACCTCAGGTATACACTTGTCTGTGTATAACCCTGGTAAGTTCTGGGTCTGTTTATGTAAAGCAGCAACTGCTTTGCTCCAAACTTTTCCAACATAACCCAATTTTTACACCTGCTAAAATAATTATTTAGATGGTTGAGTCATAACTAAGATGATGAGTTAGGGTTGGAACATACTGATGCAGTGCTCTCATAGTGAGGCCATGATTCACTGGTCTGTAACTTTCTATCTTACCATTGCTCATGAAAACAACTCTAATATTCCAACATAACAACTGACTTTGGGTCAATGGTCCTGTCCTGACAGAATGTAGGTCTTGTTGCCCCTACCATGTCAAGGTAGACTCACTCTACAAGAGAGTGTGTGTATGTGTGTATTTAATAAAGGTACCAAAGTACTCACACTTACTCTGTTATACACTTGTCTATGGCACCAAAATGTAAGACTTAGTCTACGTGTCCATTCTTAGTTGAAGGTTGTTTCTCCTTTGAAGAGTCTGCAGCAAGACACTTCCTGTGTGGATAGAGACGTATACCAGCTGTGGGCTTGAAGAGACATCAGTCATAGAAGACCTCTTCTATTGGTTGACAACAGAACGCAGAGAATGGAACAGCAGCTTGACAGCTTGGATGCTAAAGCTGAAATCTAAGAAACCAAATTGTCTCAACTGCTTTATTTTTGGCTATTATTTGTAACACTGTAATGATAGCACTTCTTGTTTCAGGTTTTCCAATTAATCCCTGATAATATGAAAGATGTTTCTTATTTAACATTTTTGAGAATTTGTCATCAGTAGCATGCTTGTGAAAATTGTAACATTTCATATGTACATTTTGTTCAGATTATATGTAAAGATGTAAGAAGCTTTTAAATATGAAGCATTTCTCTGTGACTTATAGTTGTCAAGATTGAAAGTAAATTTAGTCAATTAAAGTCAAGTAAGACCAATGCCTCATTGCAACTGAGCAACATGGCACGGGTCGATGCTATGTTATTTTATCTATTGTAAAAGTGGCCAATATAACCACCAGTAGCACGCCATTACTGGACTCCCTTCTGTTGCAGAACCATAGAACAATGGCACAATAGAACTAAAATGTAAGACTAAGATGGAGCTACTGCCATCTTAGACGTAGTCAATAGACTGTGTCACATAACACAGTCCATTGATTGGGGAACAGAAAATTACCGTTTGTGAAGCATACTAGTGACATTTGTCATCACATTAGCATGTTGTCATGTTGCGCATTTGGGTTTAACCCCGCCCACCCAGTGAGAATCCAACTGGCAGTGGAAACTATTCTGTTTGTCTCCTACCAGTTGGGTACTGCTGAATGAAAACAAGTCATTAGTCACCTAAAATGCAATTAAAATAACAACAGCTGACTAAAACTAAATTAGACTACGCTTTCCAAATCAACACTTGTAACGGAGACATTTACTAATACCACTTACCTGGGCTCTACAGGAAGGTGTGGACAACTTTCCTAGAGTCAAAGATCCTTCAGATAGGGCCCTTACCAGATGTACCCTTCTGTTCCATTACTACTCATTCAGTTTTGTCTGTCCTCCATGGCTTCAGGTCCAGCACATATACGGTATGTGGGCCATTTGGGAGCTCTGCATGCTCTTTATCCAAGCATCTGATTCATATAGCTGCTAAAATGACAAGGAAATACATCACCTAACATAATGTTTGTTATAGATATCCTATTCCTACCATGGAAACAGATCGTCTCTTAGAATTCGTATTGCGCCGCTAGAGGTGAAATTCTTGGACCGGCGCAAGACGGACGAAAGCGAAAGCATTTGCCAAGAATGTTTTCATTAATCAAGTTGAATGTTTGTGTCTGTGTTGCCCTGTGATGGACTGGTGACCGTCCAGGGAGAACTCGGTCTCTCGCCCAGTGACCTTGAAGGGTAAATGATGGACGGATGGATGTTAGCAACTCTGTTTATTACAAAGGTTTTAAAACTTTATAAGTTCTACAAATAAGGTCCTTATAAAGAAGATAAATGCAATGCAAATGGAATGTGATATGTTGTGAATCTATTAATCTATAAGTTTTGTTTTGGATGAACAGGCTTCTTGCTTGTTCTTGACACTCAGACCTCGCCTCTTAATGTGTCACTCTCTTTGTATTTTACTTTATTTCAGCACTCTACTGTGAGTCACTCCTACTTTCTCCATTTGGACCAGTCTCTGGCTTTCCCCTCTCCCACCCCCCAACACTCCCCAAATTTACTTCCCACTCCTCTCTCACTTCCCTCTTCTTCCTTTCCTTCTGCGAGTTTGCCTTGTGGGCTCCTCCTCTACCTCATAAGTGTTTGCAAAGTGAATCTGAACTTACTCGTGGTGGGCGAGGACATCTGTTTGAGAGGAGCTCTGCACAGACATTTATCTGGGGCTTGCAGGGAAGTTTGACTTGAGAAGTCTTAAATGATAAATCCCTCCGAATTTTAGGACTGCAAGGTAAGGGAGGAAGAGTCTCTGAAATGAATTTTTATCTTGAACACTGTCTTGTATGCAATGCATCTCAACGCTGTGTCATTTATTTTTTTTTTAGGGATTTTATCAAAAAAAAAATGTTTAATGAATGTGCTTATTTGCTGTTTTGCCAATGAAAAGGCTGATTTCTGGTGGCTGTGACTTTTTCCCATGCTGACAACATGAAGCAGGGAGATAAGAAGCTCATTAGGGAAACTGACACTGGGGACCAATTATGCCATTTACATTGACTGGCAGTGTTATCAGCTGATCTCTTTGTAAAACACAAAGACCAGGCTGTGTCACAGCTGCTGATGGAGCTGCTGTTATCAACTAAAACAAACTTCAGCTGCTCTTTCTGTTATTTTCAGTTTGTACAAAGACCAATATTATTATTATTTTTTTGTATAGATAGATTTTTGTTGAAAATGTCAGAAATGTTTGGGTAATTTTGCTTCTAGATTAGTTTTTAATTTGGTTCAATTAAAGCAACTCGGGTTCATAAGTTTGCAAACAGTTAATTGGAATTATTTTTAGAAAGATCATAGCTGTGAGGATATTCACCAACATTTAGAGCAAATCATTTTTCATAATAATGAATCCTGTTCTGGTGGCATGAACATTAAAGTCTTTCAGAGTATCGGAGGAACATATCCTTTTACTTTCCGGATGCTTGTGGTATTCTAAAAAGTGTGATTAAAGCAACGGAGGCAAATATTTATACTTTAAGCAAATAAAGTTTTTGCAAATATGTTCCTGTTTCTAGTCAAGCTGAAGTTTATTTATTTGTATAGCACATTTTAGCAACAATGCAGTTCAAAGAGCTGCACAGCACAAAATCATAATACAGTAACCAATTATGAAGCAAGCCATAAACATTACATTTTGTCAAATGCCATCATCAAAATCATCAAGCAAATATGCATCAAACACACTGTTTAACGTTCCAGTTACTATGAATCAAAGAGCCGTAAGGAGGCGGGGTTTTAGTCTTTCAGCAGGTTTGTTCCAGATTTGTGGTGCATAGAAGCTGAATGCTGCTTCTCCATGTTTGGTTCTGGTTCTGGATGCAGAGCAGAACCAGAACCAGAAGACCTGAGATGTCTGTAAAGTTGATACAACACCAGTAGAGCTTTAATCCGTTCAGTTATTTATAAACTAACATTATCTTAAAATCTATTCTCTGACCTGCAGGTTTCTAGTGTCGTTGCTTGGCGGTTCCTTATGGGGGCGCTAAATTCATAAAGGCCTTTATCAAAGTCAACCGGTTTAAAAAAAGAGCCTTGCTACTCTGACCATTAAAAAGCAAAAAAGTTACTAAATATTTTTTCACTTTAAGAATGATACATGGGATTTATCGATGATTCAATTATTTCTGTTTTGTGACATCAGCATGGTTGGTATATTGAATCATTGTTACTCCAGTTGCCAGATGTGCAGAGAAAGCTGGTAGATGTTCCTCTGTTTACATTAACTGGTGGTTCCGGTTCATATACATGTGCAACCCACTTGTCACATAGCTGTGGGCAGATGCAATTTTTAAATAAAATGTTTCAGGTGTTTTATCACTTTCATGCTAACTTTGTAAATAAGACATTGTTCATAATGTTTTACCTGGTGAAATAAAGGTCTAACTAACTAACAAAGGACAAACAATTTAGAAAACAATCTGCTTTTATTTTCTTTATTAAAAAGTGGTGTGTCAAAAAGTAGTCATAGAACTTAACTTAATTCTTTCCCATCACCCTAATCTTTAGTTCCATCTGTAGACCTACTGTCAGATTGCAAAATAAAATATTGTATTTTAAGCAAGAGGAATGGATGTTGTCACACTGGACACAAATGTTCAAAAGACACAAAATTATTTTCCTTACTAACTTTTTCTCTGTTTTATTGTTTATGGTAAATCTTTGGAATAATCCCAACTATGAAATGAAAGAATGCAAAAACATTTAGGTTGATTTATACATTTCAAAGAAATGTCCTTGATACATACATGGAACGTTTGAAAAGATACAACCAATAATCCATAGAGGACATCACCAGATTAGAGGAAGGAAACAAACAACTTCACGTCACACTGACCTCCACTGATTTCTTACAGACCGGATGGAGATGATGGGACACATCGTCACACACCTGCTCTGTCTGGTGTGTCTCTGCTCGGCTCATCCTCAGCCAGGTGAGTCGGTCCAGAAACAAACCATGTGATTCAAGCACGATGGTAATTCATGTCCACCAGGAGGAACCTTCCTGTTAGTGTCCAACCCGTGTTGTTTCATGTTTCATTGAGACTTTTTTGAAGTGTCGTTCCCATTCGCCAACATGTCAAAGAAAAATCCGACTGAATATATCTTCATTTTATTTTTAATCAAAACTATAATTGCGACAAGGTTAGTGGAGTAGGTGAAAATAGTTATTTAGACCATATGCTTCTCAAAAAGAGAGATAAGTAAGGTAAGGTATGTATATATTTTGCACAATCTCCGCAACAAGGCAGTTCAAAGTGCTTTACGTGAATTAGAAGAAAATAACAACAAAACCAAAAGAAAGACAAAAAGGTTAGAGAGGCATAAAACTAAATGTTGGTTCTCCATGTTTGATTCTAAAACTAAATGTTGGTTCCAGTTGTTCTGGGTTGCTAAGTAGATGGTACTGTCTAAATTTGTTCTAGAATTGTACAGTTTTAAGCTAAATGTTGGTTCTCCATGTTTGAAGGAGAACCAACATTTTGGTTCATGTTTGAAGGAATCAGGACTGAACAGCTCAGTTCAAATGAGCCCTTGAGCTTTCCCACATTCTCCTAATTTGTAACCACAAATATTGACTTATTTTATTGAGTTTTCATGCAATTCACACTCCACATAGACTATTATCAAAGAGAATTAAAATGATGCGTTGTTTTCACATTTGTATTGAGCCCTGTGAGTCGATGCTTTGTAGCTCCACCTTTCACTGCCAATACAACTGTTTTTTTTTTTAGTGGATTCCTTTCTATATTTCTCCTCTATTTACTAACATCTGTCTTCTTCTTCTAAAAGGTTTTGTTGGCTCTAGTGGCCTTTATTTGAAAGTAGTTCGACAGGAAACAGGGTAATGAGAGAGGGGGAAGACATGTGGCAAATGTTGCCAGGCCGGGAATTGAACCTGCGACCACTGCCACGAGGACTAAGGTCTCAGTGGGTCATGCTTTGCCTCTGTGCCACCACAGCGCCCCCATCAGTCTTCTTATTAACACTGACATTACTTAATGGGGAAAAAAAGCCCACAGCCTATTGCAGCCACCATCATGTTTTGGAGTGTGAATGCTGCGTTTAGGGAGCGGCCCAGTGCAAGTTTTCCTCCACACACAGCATGCAAGCTGACCAGACATGTGGACCGGAGCGTCTCCTTCCACATGTCTGCTGTGTCCTCTACATGACTTGTGGAAAACGTCTTCAGCATAACTTGAATAAAATGTCACATCTGACAGTTGATCTTTACATAGTGACTGAATCAGTAAACTGCAGTGAAGCGTAACTCTCCCATCCCCATCTTAGATCTACTATCTATCAGCAAAATGTATTTGGACTGCAGTACCCTCAGTCTAAACTTGTTTTCCTGCTCCCCCCCTCAACCACAGTGAGGATACCTGGCAGCATGCATGTAGCTGGCTCTCTGGGCAGCAACGTGGAGTTGCCGTGCAACCTCCCCACGATGCCAGCTTCTCCCAGCGGTCCCTCTGCCACCTCCACACAGGGACCCCTTCCTGACGAGAAGGTCAGAGTCCAGTGGGTGAAGCTGGAGAAGGATAAGCCGGTACTGGTGGCCCAGGAAGGGCACATTAGGGTGTATTATGAGTTCCTAGGCAGGGTGTCGGTGCCCAGCGACCCGTCATCACTGGGGCATGCCTCACTGACCATCAAGAGGCTCCGGGTGACAGACGCAGGACCATACCTCTGCAAGGTGACACAAGGACTGGAGGAAAAGCAGAACGTCGTCCACCTCAGCGTCTCCGGTGAGTAAAACCTTCTATATACTCTTTACGGGCAAATAAACAGACTCCTTTAAGAGTCTACAAACTCTCTGACCACCTCCAGATGTTTACTGCTGGTAGAGTTCAAAGCTAAAGGTGTTAACAAATGCATGAAGTAAAACTTGTCCACATGCTGCCTCCTTCAAAGCCCCTTCCTCAGACAGGTTCAGTCTGTCTGCGTTCTTACCTGTCAGCTGGACGTAGGAAGGCACTTGATCTTAAAATGTTTATTGTTCACTCGTCCTGTAAAGCTGGAGACAAACTGTATGAACATCGTGTGCAAAACTTCAAACATTTTTGCAGAAAATCAAGAGTTTACATAATCTACAGAACCTTCCATGCCTTTAGACCTTCAGTACTCTGAAAAACAATCACAACAGATAATGAGCTCAGCAAGCCAACCAGTGGTGATCTGATGACTACTGCCCCCTTCTGTCCTGGAGTTCAGTCTCCAGTGGTTCCTCCCAGCTATTGTAGGTCTCCTGCTTCGCATCACTTTGAACCTCTTGAATAAACTAGTTAATGCTAAGCTTCAGTTGTCAGACAAATACAATAAGTATCCAAAATCATTGGATTCAGGTGTTCCATGGCTGCAGGTGCAGATAAAATCACCTGTAAGGTTTGAATTTGTTTTCTGTTTGTTGCTTAGCCTCGTTAAAGCCACTAAATGACCCCTGTTATAAACCCTGGCGGCTGGTGAGCCGACGTTCCTCGGAGGCACTTTGAAACTCTCAGCTCTCTGGCATCCATCAGTCCCCTGGAAACGGCTCATCCGACGACCAAATCCAGCCTCTCTCTCTCTCTCTGTCTCTCAGACATTTCCACAGATTCCACATTAACGCTGAACAGAACTCTTTGTTGGGGGTCACCCACACAAAGGCCCTCCCTATGACAGACACACAACTCTCCATTTAACGGCTCAGACATCCTTTCACGTCCTCCTGTGGCTCTGCCAGGATTTCCCCTCAATGAGAAATGTTCCACCAGACCTAATGACACAGGGATACAGTGATACGTTTAGTCCCAGGATGACAGCTGAAATGCTCTCTCTCTGTACTCCCATGTATCTGATTCAGCATCTGTCAGCAGCAAATTTCTGTTCTTATAAATAACTGTGGAGGAGAGAGACACTTTTCCAGTTTTCTTTATTATTTTCCTCCTTTCATGGAGGATCCTTTATGTTGGGGCAGTATTATGTAAAATAAACTTTTTTGAGCTTTATGTTATAATGTTGTTCCCTCAATAAAAACATACCTGGAGCCTTGATTTTATCGTGCATGTTTGAGAAATCCTTTAATCTCCAAGGCAACCATTCAGCTGTGCAAAATGCTTGGGTGGACTTAGGCCCGCCTTCATGAACAAAGCTCCTCCCCAGAGCTGCAGTTTCTGAGCTTCTGCCTGTCAAAGCAGGCATCCCTGCAGCCCCCCTCATTCAGCTCCTTCAGACTAGCCAGCTGCAATTAGCAAACACCTGGAGAAACTGAGCATCAGCTGATCTCTTTATAGGAGCTACCTCTCAGTGCAACGCTGGTAAAAATATTGTAAACTGTTAATAGAGGAGCCATGTTGTGATGACTTCCTCAAGGAGGAGTTTTAAATAGAATAGGAGGCCTGATTTCAAGGCATATATTATGAAGTCATATTTGATATATAAAGCATTTTTATAACAACTGAAGGTAACAGAGCTACTTGATTGTACTTTAAAATGGCATATGCCTAGAAAAGACATAGTACTGTTCCTTTAAGTTTTAATCTCATTCAAGATTATGAAAACCTTTTTAAAATAGTTACATCAATTCCAGTTCAAACCACTGAAATCCCATTCATTCAGTTCAGTTTTGCTCCCCTAACCCTTGGTGATTTCTGTCCAGGCGTGGTGTTTCACTACCGAGCCAATTCCAGCCGCTACTCTCTGGACTTCAGAAAAGCGAAGGAGGCTTGTCTGTCTGTGAACGCCTCTATGGCCACAGCTGACCAGCTGACCGCTGCGTTTCAGGACGGCTTTGATCAGTGCGACGCAGGATGGCTCAGTGACTATACTGTCCGGTTCGTTCAAGTCTAATCTCTTCCATTCACACATCCATTCCAGTTTTCTACTGGTAGGGGAGAAAAAAACTTCTTCAAAGGTGTCATTGCAATGCAGAGGTGGATAGAGTACCTAAATGTTGTACTCAAGTAATAGTAGCACTACTACTTCAACATATTTTCACTCAAGTAAAAATGAAAAGTATCTATCAAAGGAATTATTCAAATAAAAGTAAAAAGATATTTAGTAGAAAGGCTACTCAAGTACTGAGTTACTGATCAGAATCTCTGATTTAATGTTTAAAAATGACATCATCAGATAGACAAAACGTATATATAGTTACATCAAAGTTTGGTATTTAAAGGCCAAAATGGAATAAATAAATAAATTTGGACAGAAGAAAGAGTTTTCTAAATTTAGTTTTTTCTATATGAAACTTCTTAAACTAATACAGTGGGTATTATATGTATGTTATAACAGGGTAAAGTACTTTCTGTTTACTGTATATTTTTCACCTTCAAATTTGCCAGCAGGTAGAGTTGTGTGATACTGCAAGTTTGATGTCGATCCATTACCAATAATAGCCCTTTCATGCATAATGGTCACTACAATGGACAGCTTTCTAAAAGCCATTTTCTTGTGCTTCTTGTGGATTTTGATGTTATAAATGCACACAGACCACTAAAGTGGACACTAATGCATCATAAAATACACTATCAACTACTGGCCATCTGCTGCAAATGCAAAAAATTATTTTTGTTAAATCCAATATGGCCGACAGACAAAAAAAGCATGACAACTGACCCTGTCCCTCCTTCTACTGTAGACGACTCTTGCAGGTAAAAAAATATTGTAACATCATATAACCCCTAAAGAACAATACTACTGATGCATTTTTCAAATAACAACTTTGTATTTGGAGGAAATTACAATTGATAACCTAAAAAAAAAAAAAAAAAATTTCCTACCTTTTTTTTATTCCTTAAGAAAATCCCCCCCAAAATTGGAAACAAATCCTGACACAAAGGATCATAATTTATGGATGAAAGAGATATCGGCATTTTCCATAACGATACTGATACCAATACTGATACTGATACAGATGCTGCTACTTTTTAAATATGTAAGTTTGTTATTTGAACAAACTTCTGACCTTTCGGTATTCTCTTTTTTTCTTCTTTCTTTGAATTATTTTGTTAAAACCCAGGAGAGTCTTTGGACAAAGTTCACAGGTGTCTGTAAAAACAAGACGACAAGGAGAAAAAATAGGAAAACGAAACAAATTTGTGTGCATTTTTTTTTTCCAAATCAATAAAGTGCAAAACAAAATTCTCATTAGAAATCAAACCAAAACATTTATAGGCAGAGCTTAGAAACTAATATACAAAAATAAAAACAATTTCAAGAGAGAATCTAAAACCAAAGAATCGATCTTATGATGCTAGAATCAATCACATTCTGATACCGACTCGTGTCAATAATATCAATATTTTCTGTCCCTCTCTATCAGCAGGTTCAGCAGATAGACACTGAAAGCAGAACAACAAAGCTTGTGTTCAAACAAGAATTTTCACTTTTACATAAATTGTAGTGGTGTGTGTGTGTGTGTGTGTGTATCTGCTGCATTCAGAGTTAAAACATTTTTGATTTTCATTCAGTGAAGTCACTCACAGTGGGTAGAGTAGCCAGAAATTGTACTCGAGAGTAACGATACTTCACAACAATATTACTTAGTAAAAAAAATATGGAGTAGTAAAACTGCTTCTAAAAGTAAATTTCTTTCTAAAAGGCTATTCAAGTAAATGTGAGTAACAGTAGTTGCTATCCGCCTCTTGTGCTTAAAATAAGTAAATAAATAGGAAGGCTGGTTCAGAGTTTTTTTTTTTGTTGTTGCTGCAGGTATCCGATCACACAGCCTCGTCCTGGCTGTGAAGGCAACCTTCTGCGCCGCCCGGGTGTGAGAACATACGGCCGTCGCGACCCCACAGAGAGATACGATGTGTACTGCTTCGTAGATGAGCTGCAGGGTAAACACTGTTCACTTAGGTTTTATTTTCTGTTAAAATACATTGTCTTTCTAGTTTTTCCTAATATTTATGTTATACAGTTTCAGACTTAAATTTTATTTTGACATTTTGATGTGATTTCTTCACTTTATTTATGTTGTAGTTTTCTTTTTCTTTATTGTTCCATCAGCTTTACTTAAAAAAAAAAGTCTCCATAGTCAAATATCTATAACTGTGCTTTATTTAAGTCATATTTTTTTACATTTTAGAAATTTTATCCATCTCTATTTTTGTTACTTGTTTACAAATTTTCACTCATTCTTTTTCTGGGGAGGGAAGCTGATATTTAGAAAAACATATGACCATGGATGTGTTGACATTTTAAGCACTCAGTGTTTGATTGGCAATCAGAGGATTGAGACAACAATCAGAGGATCATCTGTCTCTGTAACTGTATATGGAAGACTTTTTGGACTGACCCTTGGCTGAATAACTTGAAGCTAACAGAAACGACTTTCATGGGTCGAAAATTGCAAACCCAACCGTCTGAATCCTCTGTTATCTGTGTGCAGGTGAAGTCTTCTATCCGTCCTCCATCACCGAGAAGATCACCTGGCAGGAGGCGAAGGCGGAGTGTGAGAAGCACGACGCCGTGTTGGCGTCCCCGGGCCAGTTGTTTGCAGCCTGGAGGGCGGGGCTTAGCCGCTGCGACTACGGCTGGCTGTCTGACGGCAGCGTCCGGTACCCCATGAACATCCCCCTGCCTCAGTGTGGAGGCGGCCTGCTGGGGGTCCGGACCCTCTACAAGTACACCAACCAAACCGGTTTCCCAGAAACCACCGACAAGCACGGAGCGTTCTGCTTTAAAGGTTCAAGCTAAACACAGTTCATACTGAAAACACAGATAATTAAACAAAAGCAAAGTAAATATGGTGCTTTTATTGCATACTAAGTATTTTAAGCACATAAAGCTTGAAGTTATTTACTATGAATCTGATCAATCCATTATGTCTGTCTGCTAACAAAATGTACCGTCATAAAAAGTGTCATGGAAAATCTTGCAAAATGCAACTTTTGCGTCACTGCCAGAACTTTTAACTTCAGCTGCAAGCTGTTAAGTTGGGGATGCGTGTTTCAGCACAAACAAGCCACCTAATGACCACGCGGACATCAGAGAAAACAAGCAGACCGCATTCAGACCGAAGCAGGAGAAGATTAACACTCCTGTCCTGTTTATGGAGGGCAGCTTTTATGAGGGGAAAACCCAGAGCAGGCCAACACAGATAGAGCAGAAACACTCCACAGCTGGACCTCGGCCCAAGCAGCACAGACAGACAGAGGAAGTGGACAAGAGGCAATAATAAGAAGGACAGCTCATAGCAGAGAGAAGCACACTCTCCCAGCGTGATGCTTTACCACACCGTATAATTGAAAACATTATACGGCGTGGCGGCCTCTGCCAGGCTCTCAGAGCGGTGGCAGAGCTGCAGGAGAGAGTTAATGTGGAGTAAAGAGAAAGCAGCTCAGTTCGGCCAGATGTCCACTGCTCGCCAAAAAACATGACATCATCTCTGGGCTGGGCTCACCGTGCAGCCGGAGCTGCTTTCACAGTGCAAAACAGAAATCCTGAACACGACGAGGACAGACTCTGGGTCTGCTGGGTCCTGGAGCAGGACACCGTCAGCCTGAGCTCTGCTGGAAGAAGCAAGAAAACTTCAAACATATCCCCACAAAGTATTACCAGATCAGTCATTTCTAACCTCAGCAGTTAGGAAAAAAAGAGGGAAAGCTGCCATGAACCGGCACCACCGGGCAAGACGGGTGAAGTTCATCCATCCTTTATCTTACATGCTTATCCCTAGAGGGGACATGAGGGGTTCTAGCAATCAACGGGCGAGAGGCAGGGTCACCCTGGATTGGTTGCCAGTCCAGGGTGACCAGTGTGTCCTTGGGTAAGACACTTAACCTGCCTTGCCTGCTAGTGGTCAGAGGACGCTTCTGTCAGACTGCAGGACAGCTGTGGCCACCATCCAGTAGCTCAGCGCCATCAGCATGTGAGCGAGTGGATGACTGAAAGTAATGAGAAGCTCTTTGATAAAGAGCTATGCAAGTACAGTTTTTATGCATTAAGTTTTTAAAAATTTTTTTGTCTCATGTCCTCCTGTCTGTCAGCTAAGCTACCAGAAACAACCGTCAGCTCTCCGATGAGTCCAGCTGCATCCCAACCCGACTCCTCCGCATCCGGTTTGTACGTTCTAACGTCCACACACCCAGACAGATCCGAACTTCGAGGCAGAACGCCAGAGCCTGGCACAGTGAGCCCGCTGTCGGTCACCTCACCTCACATCATAGATATGCCCAGTCCTTCCACCACCATGGACGAGTTGGATATTCTAGATTTTGCGCTACCTGGCCTGCTGGAGTCAGTGCCAATTAGAGGGGATGTTTTGCCTCACCAGCTGCCTCCTTTACCCACCACCCGTAATCAGCTTTCACTACTGGACACCCCCCAGCCGGATGGCAGCGGGGAGCCAGTACGTGCTGACCTGAGCTCCAACGTGGGTGTGGGAGGAGAAGTTAAACCAGAAAGCATCCTGACACCGAGACTGGCTGGAGAATTCACCACCTCATCACCCAAAGCCATCCCATCAAAGCCAGGTCCCCTACTCATCGAGCCGGAAGTGGGTCAGCAGCCTGCGGTGGTGTTCAAGGACGAGGTCCGCCAAGGGCCAACAACGGAGCTGGAGCTGAAACCGAACGGAGAGGCGGTTTTAAGTGGAGACTCATCAGACAAACCGCTCCACATCCTCGTCGTCAATGTGCTGAGGGGAAATCAGTCAGGTGAGTCTGCACAGGTTTGCAGCAGGAGTGCACCTGCACAATGTGAGTAAGTCAAGCAAAGAGCCGTGGGTTACCACAGTTCGTTATTTGCTGATTCATAACCTTCAAATCCTTTGAATTTAACCATTTTGTCACGTTGTAACCGCTAAATTCAGAGGATTGTTTTAGGATCTTCTATGACAGATTGATAATCATGTCGGGGGACTAAAACAATAGGTTGTTGCTAAAAGTTTCACAAATCTTAAAGTGAAAAGATTTGACTCTGCTCCATGAGTTAACATGTTGTAGGTCTCATTTTAGCTGTACTTACAGTTATAAGTCATTTTTGACCATTTTTAAAAAATATCTGAAGCTCAGTCAGAATTATTAAAGTGTGTGTGTGTGTGTGTGAACGTCAGTTTTTAAGTGTGTCACATCATCTCATTATGGACATGTGTCTGTTTGGACTTTGATTGGGCCATTTAACACATGGATATGCTCTGATTTAAACCTTGCTGCTCTTGCTGTATTGTTTAGAGTCGTTGTCCTGCAGCCTCTCTCTGGTTTTTGTCTTGTATTTAACTCTGTTCATCTTTTTCTTAGCTTAGAAAAACCTCTTTGTCTCACATAGTTTATTGCATGTAGACCATATAACTTCCAGTTTGGCCTCAACTGACCATGGCGCCTTCTTCCATGTATTTCTTGTCCCCTTCATGGCTTGTACATTGCAAACAGGACTTCTATGCTTTCCTTTCTGTAATGCTGTTTTTCTTGCCACACTTCCATAAAGACAACATTTCTGGCGTACATGACTAGCAAGTGTCATCATGACCGACTCCATCTGCAGCTCCTCCTCTACAGTTACTCTGGGCCTCTTGGCTGTTTCTCTGATTAATGCTCTCCTTGCCCTTTGGGTTGAATCTTCTTAGATGCAACTCAGGCTTTTGTAAAAGTTGATAAAGTAAAATTTTAAATCTTACCTAGTTGCTAACGTTTGGCCGTGACGTATGTAACACACCAGTCTGACACTAAGAAGCTTACCAGAAGTTGCCTGCGCAGTAAGCAGCCGTCCTCCACTGAGGAGAGAGAAGCGCCGATCTAAACAAGGCGACTGTTAATGTGAATTCATTATTTGGAAGCGTGACCAACACTGAAGCCTTCCTCCACTTCCTCCTCTGCCATTGCTAAAACTACAGGTAGACTACAATTCTCAAACAATTCTGTTTGCTCATTGGCCTGGTAGAAAATCTACCAAGTCAATGGGAATCCAAGTCAATGGGAGGAAGCCCAGACTGTCTGTGAATCGAGATCAAAATCGAGCAGAATTGCACGGCAAAGCAATGGCCAGACTAGTTCAAAGAACTTTGCATCGTAAAAACATTGCTAGGTCACCAATTATGAAACAAACAAACTTTTGTCAAATGGCATCATCAAAGTTATCAAGCAAAAGCAAAGCGGTGTCTGTCTCTAGGCAACCGCAAAAACAGCAGCAGGTAACAGCGATGCGTAGCCAGCCGGCTGTCTCACATAGATCCTATCACAACAGCTGGCTTTAGTACCTAACAGTGTTTTGTTTCTGTTCATTATTGTGTATTGAACTCTCATGAAAATACGGAACAAATTGGTTCAAAACTCGACTCGACATTTAGCTGTGGAATGAAGGACGATCCCGTATTTTGCGGTTCAGGTGGCTCATGTACCACCACTGAGATCTGTACAAGGCAGAGACTTCCACCGTGACAGCTTCCCTCTTATGGCCACTTCATCATGTGTTGCAACATATGACGAAGCTTACATTGTGTAAGCCCTTTTTGTAAACTGTTGGGCAGCAACATTTTTGTCTTTTAACACAAGGTTTCGCAGAAGTTGCTGTCAGAAATCCCAGAGGAAAATCCTGCAAACAATTCTGACGTGTTTCTGGTGCGTCTCAGCAGAAAACAGCTAACAGCTTCTTACCTTTAGGTTTACATTCTCAAATATGCACATGAACACAGTTGCTCTGCAAAGCCAGATGTTGACTCATTGAAAGTAGACATGACTGTGTGGTCAGCAGTGTGTCAAAACATACAGCAAACATGCCAGTTTATCCTGGGAAACATAAGATCCTCACAGCAAGAGCAGAGACTCTGTCCCTTCAGCTCTATAGCATCATCAGCGTTGTGCCTGTTTATCCTAATTATAAACCAGTTGTAAATTCAGCTAAGCCGGATTTAGATCAATTCATTAATGCCCATGTTCCTACAGCGGCGTTTTAGGGCCATTGTAGATTGAAAAAAAAGGAAGAGTAAATTTCTGCCAAAGACTCAGAAATGTTGAGATCAATCAATTAAGTAAAAATAAAGAAACTTCTCAGTTGCAAAAGTTAACAATTTGCAAATTTTTTAAAATCAAAAGTCAATGATTTTTGACTTTTGAAATGAACAAAATTTCCATGTTTTTTTCTAGAAAATGTCCCAGATTAATATCAACATTTATGATTTTTTTTTCTAGAAAAATTTTAACTTTTGGAGCTCAGTAATTGTCTATATTTTTTTCTAGAAAATCTTTGAGTATTTTTGGCAGAAAATGACTCTTTTTTTTCTCTTCTATCTACAATGGCCCTGATGCGCCCCACCTAAACATGGTGCAATAAGTTTACAGCTCCAACTTCAACAACACTGTTCATAGTTTGAAATAATGTGTAAAAATATACAGAATATGTAGGTCATAACGAGTAAAAGATTTCATCAGTTTCAAACTGTGATTTATAGTTTCCAGAACAGCTGCTCCCATTCACATATTTGGATGCTTTTGTCACCAAAAATTGACTGTGATTGTTGTCACCGTTGTCCCTCCGGCAGCACAGACAGGATCTGAGCTGAGTTCTTTTGTTTTGTCTACTAAACGGTTATTCCACTACCAGATACTTGAAGTATTGAAGTTGTAGACAAAGCTGAACAAGCAATATCTCACTGCAATTAGATTCTTCTGTATTATTCATAATAACTGACAAATTCTTGAGTCATGAAAATTAAAAACAACATCTATACTGTAATTTTAACTATACTTACCTATGGGATGGTCTAAGAGAAAACTAATAATGATGTCTGCACTGAAACTGTAAAGTGTTGCATCAGAGAACATAACCTGCTCTCTGTCCTCTTTCTCTTTTTTCACACTTACCTTCGTATCGTTGGGTGCTTCCAGGGAACGATCAGGACGACCAGTCAGCTGCAGGTAAGACAATGATGACTTATTGTAACTCTACTTACACCATCAAAACAAAAAACAACCTTTTTCTTAAATGCTTCAAGTAATCTCCTGTGAGATTTGTCTGTATAGGGGTCCAAATGTGGCCAAAATATTTCTCCATGTTTGTACATGAACTGTCATCCTGGTTCTCCATTGGAGCTGCTTGTTTCAGTTTTTCCTGTCTCTGTGCCTGTTGTCTTCCTGTGCCGTTGGGATTTGCTGCCTGACTCTGTCACCATGTAAAGCCGCCTCACTGTTGTTATGACCGTGTTGAAGTCAGTTTTGAAAACATTGAAAATATTAACAGTAAAATATGTTATTAATTACGCAGTAGGGTCTCAGAGGAGGCATACAAGTCAGAACTAATTTAGAGTCAAAAATGTACATGGCAAATTGGTGAAAAAAAAAATCAATAATTTAAAAATATGAATCATGGAAGGCACTAAAACGGTATGAAAATGGATGTTTTGGATTTTTCCAGCCCACTAAAACCAGTTTCCGCTTTACTTTAGACTCACAAGATCATACGAACTGGAGGCTCTGAAATGTTTTGACCTAACTTCACCACAGTCATAACAACATGGCTGGACAGCACAGCAAGATGACTTTTCATGTCGAGACAAACAACAAATTAGATTGACTCGTCATGACAATGGGGCCCGACTGTACAGGATGTTTTGTTAGGTTAGTAAATACCACTGACAGTGTAGAAGCCAAACGTAGATTTGTCACCACAAAGCCACCACTGACTGTCACATAGACATGCAGAAATATCACTTCACCTGTTCAGTGGACACGCTTGGGCATGCACAGACAATTTTTTTCACAATTAGTAATTTTTTTGATCTTGGAGTGTAGATTTTATATTCCGGATTGTTTTACATTTCTTGTTTGCTGTCTTTATGTCATTTTTCTTTCACCGGCTTCTTGCACCAGATTCTGTTTTTCCAGTCCGTCATTCATGCTTAATAGCAACAGTCGAAAGGAAACGGTCCTCCCTTTCTCAAATGTTGCTACAAGAGCAGGAAAAAGTGCTAATATCCACGCAGAGAGCAGGTGCAGCAGAGGAAATGTTTATTTCCAGGTGAAATGACACCTGAGAGCAGGGCCGTGTTGAAAGAGGCCATAAAGTGTCTGCATGAGGCCGTCAGCTGCTGAGGTGGGCAGAAACAGTCCAGACTCATCAGTCAGCGCCGATATTCTCTGTCCTTCAGCGCTTCCACTCCATGCTTTTATTAGCACCTATTAGCTTGTTATTTCCCATCCCATTCCCACTCCCAAATCATCACACGCTGACTCTTGGCCATCTTTGTGTCGGGGTCTAATTTCTCTGGGTGTCGCTTTACTGCTGCTTTCCTGCAAACTCCAACAGGAAACACAGACGGAAAATAAAAGTGATATCGTCTTCCTATAAACAAGTAAATCAAACCATGTTAGGAAGCTGGAGCGCGAGGGTGATGGATATACAACTGCCAACGGAGAACATGGGTTTGAGTCCAGCCTTAAAATAGCTGCGGCTGAGGAATTGAATGAAATCACACAATAAAGCGCGTTTTATTGAGGAAAGCCTTGCGGCCTTTTTTCTCACATCTGAGAACCTCCCAACTCAGCAGAAACCCTCTTCAAATTGCTTTACTGGATGAAAACAACTCTGGAAACCACCCGGCTGGTAAAATTAAATTCAAATATAAAAGGTTAAGACGATGAAAGCATTTTGAAAGCACTAATTCTAAAATTACATGGAGATCAGAGATAACAAATGCAAATCAAATCTGCAAGCAGCGGTGGGTGGCCCTGGCAGCTCAGTGCCGATTCGGCTTCGAGGCGACGGCAGAGGTTCCGCCACGCCGTCGCTGACACTTTCACACTCATCACAGCCACATGTACAGCCCAGCAGATCTTCTAAAGCCCCTTCAGTCCTGCTCAGTACGAGTCCAGCAGCGATTCTTACAAGTTCTGCTGAAAGCCAAGTTATTGCCACTTCCAGTTTTGTGGTGAAGCATTGGCTAAGACTTCCTGTTGGCTTCTGAGCATGTCATATGATTATCAAGAATTATGGATACTGTTTTAAACTTCTACAGCTGGGGAAACAGGAGGAGTCACCCAATAATCTTCTGTGTCTTCTCTCGATGGACGGGGCTTCAGTGATGTCATTTATTAATAATATTGGCTTCTTTAGAGGTCGACAAAGGTCATTCATATTCAGCTTGGTGCAAATCAGATTATGTATATGTGATCTAGAGCCAACCATAAGCAAACGGCAAGGGATTGGAACTTAATATTCTGCCACGCCCTCATGCTCCAGCCAGTCGCCATGACGACTCAGCATCATGTTGATCCATCATCAGATCGACATGATGCAACTCTTTGACATGATGAGTCAAAGAGTAAAAGGAAGACAACCAGCAGCTAAACAGGTGACTTTCTGTTCAAAGGGGGCGGGGATGTTTCTAGGCTGTTGCTAGGTAACCAAAGATTTGGTTAGTTGATACCACTCACTTTGATTTGCTGGCTGTGAGAGGTTGAGCAGCTAAAACTTTTCCATTGCCTAAATCTCCCACAATGCTGTGTGGTTCCGGATCAAACTTCTGTGAATATTTTATATATTGAATATTCTATCAGATGTGTTATCTATTGATATTGATCATACGTCTATTGTGATATATACTGTTATTGATTTATTGTCCAGCCGTACTTACCACCAGCACAGAGCTTGCTCGGCTTTGCGCAGCAGGTAACTCTGAGTGGGTCTGTTCGCTCGGCCAGAGGGGCACGCTCCTACTGTCCGAGGGAAACTTCAAGGGCAGACTGAACTTCTGCAGGAGGTTCTGATCCAAATCCTTTGGGGGCCATCTGGAAAATCATTTGTCCAGAGAACAAAAGGTCTTCAGTGAATTCAGTATTATGCAAACATAAAACATCCTGATACAATACATGTGGGATTGTTTGTCATCCAAAAGAGTGGGCCTCCTCACGATTCAGCCCAAGAACTCTGCCACGAACAAAGAGTGGGATCAAAACGCCTCCAAACTTCTTGCAAAAATCCCGAGACATTTTATTCATGATCTGTGGATTTTGCAGACTGATGGAGCACCGCGTCCGAAGGCTGAACTAAACAAATCACCCAAAGATCAGCTCACTGAACCCTGACGCCGATCCTTGTTGTTTAGTGAGAAATATGACAAATATTGCCTCATATTTGCTCAATTGAAGAAATTAAATAAAAATACAAATTCTACAAATTTTAAAGGGACACTTTGGGCTTTTTCCTGAGTACCAGCAAGGCAGAGCCAAAGTACATTTGGGGGCTTTTCTAGAGTTTTTTTAACAGAAGGTCATTTGAAATTGAAGGATTTTATATTTGTGTACCTGACTGAGAAAAGAAAGCTAATTTGAAAAGTGTTTATGAAAACTTTGAAGAGCTTTGTTGCATGCGTTTGAAGAAAGTCTAAAAGTATCTCTCAATAAGAAAAGCACTCATACACCTCACTGTACAAACACAGGTTAGTGTGTGATTTAGCTTCTCCTCTGCAGTTCTAGCTGTCTTATCACTTCAGTAATAAGCCTACATAGGTTTTGAAAGCCTACATCTCATTAAACTTTGACAGAATTAAAGCCATTGAATGAACAAGAAACTGTTTCTGGCCTCTTAAAGTCGTAGGCATGGCGTTCTTTTCGTCTTCGGATGTCAGTCTGAATCCCTCCTAGCAGAATTTTACACAACTTCCCACAACCTTTCTCCCATTTTGAACATAAAATCCTAATGAGGAGACAAAAGCAGGCATTGTTTCAGAGCAGCTGCTGGCAGCGGCAGGTCTTAATCATAACAAACAGAGGCCAGAAACTGTTTATGATCTGTGGCTGCTTTAAATCAATATCAGAAAGGAGCTGCTGTGGGGCAACGCTGGTTGCAGAAGAAGTACCGCAGAAACCACACATTTCCATAAATGTAAAAAATGACAGAGATCTTTTTTCCCCCTCACTGTATGACAACATTAATCCAGACTAAACTTTTCCTGCTTTAAGTCAGTTAGGATTACCAAAACAATTTGTTACAGAAAGGTTTGTTTTTCTACCTCTGCTTCTTTAAATTCAGATCCTTACATGCATAATAACAATCATTGTCCCATTTATGCCGAAGCTTCAGCTTCTTGGCTGATGTCTTATGATATTCCTTAATATTTCTACGTATTATTCATCCCTCATGATGATGTATATTTTGTGAATCGCACCAGTCCCTCCTGCAGCAATGTCTCCTCTGAATCATGCTGCCACCACTGAGTTGCTGTTGCTGCTCTTCTTAGATTTGCAGACTTTGCCAATTTCCACCATGACCAAAAACAGTCGTTATGGTCAGATGTTTAATTATAGCTTCATCAGACCACAGGACATGTCTAAAAATTAGCGGTACACGGTGTTAAAAATGTTGAAGTTGTAATAATATTGGTAAATATTGAGATGGTATCAGTTGGGATATCTGCCTGTTTTCTTCTGTCATCTTTTTCATCAGTCCTTCAGGCAATGTGATTCTTGTTCAATGTGAATATTTATTGTTGGACTCTGTCCAGTTGCCAGAAAATTCTTTTCTAGATCAACTATACTGATATTGATATCAGATCGGTTTCATTATGGATCGGTTACAAGGCTTTTGTTCCCGGATTGATTCATACATTTCTCACCTATGATGACAATGGTCATCATTGGTGAATAATTTATTTTTAGTTTTCACATGATGTCACTGAAGATGGCGTGTCTTTGAGGTGCTTCCATTAAAATACATCCACAGATGCATTTAATAATAATACAGTACAATTGTATTTTATTTCTAGATCCTCAAGGACATTGTCCAAAAACAAGCACTTAAAAACAAGACGCACACACACAACACAGCTAAACTTTCTAATTTTACCTACCAGATTGACATAATCTTCTGGATTTAAACAAATTGTTTTAATGCACCGTAAATTTAGTGCATGTATCCATAAGTCTTTTAAGAAAGCAAAAAAAAAAAAATGTCTATGAAAACGTTTTCTCTCATTGTTATGGTATTTAGCAGAGAAACATATTTTGGTAATCCTGATTGATGTAAATGGTTCCTCAGTGAAGCCATTTTTTCGCTGAGGAAAAAATGGCTTATTTTTTATAAACTTATGTTAATATCTTGTTTCAACTGTGCTCATCACAGTTTGCATACAGTAATTAGAGGGCATAAATTTCAGAGAACTATTAGCAGCCAGTGTTTCTCCAGCAGAATTCAAAGTAAACGGTCTGATCTGTAGGCTGCATGGAAACAGAAGACTCAATAAATCTGCGGCAAAGAGAAGAGAAAACAAACGGATACATTTTCAAAGATTGTTCTCATAGTATCATGATTCCAAGTGAGCAGTTGGGGGCAAATCTGTTTCTTTACAAGAACTTACAAAAAATGACTTTACAACCTTCTGAAAGACGCCAGTGAGATTTCTTTAACAAGTTACATAAGTAGAAAAACAACTTTTTTTAAAAAAGTTATGTTAAGAAGATCAAAATCTACAGCTGGACCATGAACAATGTTTAGTGAAATGACAAAAAGTACACTCTCGGACAAACGCATTAAACTACCATTTTTAGATAACTGTTTAGGTGTATTTTGATACTGAAGTACATTAATTTGTAATTGATGATGACGATACCATACTTTGTAGATACAATAGTACCCAATGACACTGAAATATTTCTTTGAAGTATTTTTGCAGTAAGCTTATAAATGATATAAGAGTCCTACAGTTTGGAAAGTGTAGTAAGCAGAAAAAAGCAGGAAAACATGGATACAAAGAACTGGACAATGAAACTCGGTCACACAAATATCTTGCGTTCATTTCCCAAAATGTGTCACATTTTTATTATTAGTCCTGTAGTCCAAACCTTTATCACAGGGCTATTGAACTCCAGTCCTCAAGAGCTGGTGTCCTTCAACCTTTGGATGTGTTCCTGGTGTAAAACACCTGGATCTAATGGCTAAATTGCATCTTCAGCATGTTGCCAAATTCTTCAGAGAACTGATAGTGACATAATTATTTGATTGAGGTGTGTTGAAACAGAGATGCTTTGAAAGGACGAAAAACAAGGACCCTCGAGAACTGTAGTTTTACAGCAGTGATTCATCATATTCAACACGGCCCACACTTTAGTACAAATAGTAGACAAAGGTTTTTACGTCAGACCAGTTTGTGTCGGTTTCTGTTAAAGCTTGTTCTGTCTCCTCTGCCTCCAGTGAGTCGAGTCTTGGATTTCCTGAACAAGCCGTCAAACGGCTCCCATCCTCTATTGCCACAAATCTCCGGACTCACTCAGGTATCCAGTGAGGCTGTCTTGAACAATGAAGACTCTGAACTCCTCCCTGACACCATCCGCTTTGTCAATGGAAAACATGAGGTACAGAGGAAACTTCAGTCACCTGATAATTCTGCCAGTCTGTCATTCCAGCCTTTGTTTCTCCTTTTCTATCTGTTGTAGTAGATGTGCAGTAACAATTCTATTAATACTACTTCTATTGTAATTGAAAGTAGGTTGAGTGAATCAGTTAACCAAGAAAGTAGTAGGTCTTGACCTTGTCAAGTTAAAAGACATTCTATGTTCATCAAGCTGATTTTTTTATTTAAATTTATAAGCTGGTGCACTTTGCTGGTTTGGTTCTGATTGCAGTCAGCAGTTCTGTTTTCTAGACAACAAAATGAGTAGAACACCACTAGTTGACTTTGTTGAACCAGGAGTGGCTTCAGCCAGACTTCTGAGAGGACTAGACTGCAAAATCTTATGTCAGTCTCAGTTTTGGCTATAAAAACCCAAAAAAAACAAAATAAAACATGCAAGGTCATCCGCTGGACAAATGACTAATCTTAAAGCCCATCAGTTTATACTTTGAAGGTTTAAATGTCTTCGTTCCCATCCAGAAAAAAATATTCACACGTGAATCTGTGCCTCCTGTTAAGGTCTGTCAGTGACGTCAGCGAAAGTTTGACCTGTTTGAGCAAAACTAGGCAACCAATATTCTTCTTCCTGAACTTCTTTATTTGCTTCTGTACATCCAGGTGTCATTCAGCCCACGACCTCCAGAAGAAGCCCGAGGGGATCAGTTTGAGACGGCGTCTCCTGTTTATGTTGAGGAGGTGGACATTGGAGACATAGACGATCTAAATGTGCATTCTTTAGACCACAGTGTCTTACAGAGTCACACAGGCAAGACCAGCGATGAGGCCACTCCTCCCACAGATACAGCCCAACAGGATGCAACAGTTCCAGTCCTTGACGACAAGCTAGCCCCCAAAGTCTTCCTAGACCCACAGACTACTGCATCTCAAGGGCCAGAAAAAGCAGCAGCCACCACCACCACCACATCTTCATCTACAGTCTCATCAATAACATCTACAACACTGCCAGGTCCTATTGTCCATAATGTTTCCCAGACCGGCCCTCACATCGTCCATGAAGGCACAGCGGACAAAAATGCCGAGGCTTTGCAAGAGCGTTCTGAAGATGGAAATGTTCCCACTCCGGCTTCAATTTTGCCTGGTGTGATGACGGATGAGGCGGAGATAGGAGGGAGAGAACCTCCAACTTTTAGCCCAGGTATAAAGTCCCAGAAAACGTCCACACACACCCAGATAGGCAACTTTGAAGGATCTGCTTCTGGACAGGAGGAGTCCTCGGGGCAAGATGATTACCTTCCAGATATACCCAGCCTCGCCAAGACACCCCCATCAATTCACCCCACCCTTCACACCAAGCAGCCTCTACACACAACAGTCATAAAAGAAACAGACGGAGTTGCAGAGACTGCCGATGGAGCTCAAGAAACAGGCTCAGGTGCGGAGCAGATGTCTGGAGAGAGCGAGGCCTCTGGGGATCAGCGTGGTCCGGCTGACCTGCCTCCAGGGGTTAGTGCCACTGTTTTACCAGGTGTGGCACCTCTGATTCCTGGACACCAAAGTACAACAGAAACACAGGACATATACTCCAAACCCAGCAGGGTTACGCATTACTCTGTCACTTTACCGGATCTCAAGAAACATTCAGCTGTCACCAACAAGCCTTCACCTCCAACGTCTGATCATACTTCAGGTCCATCCAGCACAAGCTCCACACTTAGCATGAGGGATAAGCCTGCTCCAACCACAACAGCCTTTACCCCTGACCAGACAACCCTCTCCACCCCCCAATGGGCTCCAATCTATGACCCTTCAGCTAACGCTCTCCCAAATGAAGAATCTGTGGACTATGACAGCAAAAGCTCCCCTGTTTTGCTGGAGTCCCACCCGGAGACCCCTGTACAGAGTGGAATCACAGAGCAGGCAGAGGCCTGGTCTGATTTAGAGCCTTCTGTGGAGCCCAGTCCTGTGAATGTTCAAGGTATAAGGTTTGGACATGTAGCTACATACAAACAGATGCTGGACATCACAGCTCAGCTGACTATTCCATCCTTTCTTTTGAATGTGTGCAGACCTACTGCCGTGCTCAGTCAACGACTGTCTGAATGGAGGTTCCTGCTTCGAGAAAGGCCCAGTGAACATCTGTGTCTGTACACCTGGATTCAGTGGACTGCGCTGTGAAACGGGTACCCAGACACAGAGAGCCGACCACTCGATCCCCATGCTGAGAGACTGATGATGTGTAATAATAATGCACTGTGTTGTGTGTCTGCAGATGTTGACGAGTGCAACTCTAATCCGTGTCTGAATGGAGCCACCTGCTTGGACAGGGTCAACTCCTTCACCTGTCTCTGCCTACCCAGCTACACAGGAGAGCTCTGTGAACAAGGTGGAGTACAACACCTAAACAAGCTTTTGATGCTGCTGTCTGCTCTGTGAAAGAAGTGTTAGGTCAATAAATTTGAGGTTTATAAGAACTGGAACTAGAACTCTTTTTTTTTTTTAGTATCTGACCATGACCTTTGTGTTCCTACACAATTCTGCGCAATTTTAATCTCACTTCAGTGATCCGTCTGGACTTTCTCCAGTAGAATTTCAACTGGGCCAATCAGCAAACAAAAGGAGTAGCTGTCAACTTTCTGCGTGTTTTAGAATTGTGTTCTGCTTGTAGTTTGGCAATGGCAGCGGAGGAAGTTAACAAAGTCGTTCAGTAAGCATTGGCAATGCTTCCAGATATCAATTAACAACCACTCGTTCAGCTAGGCACTTCTCTCGTCACTGTGGAGGATGGTTGTCCACACCACAGGCAAATTCCGGTAAGCTCATTAGCTCATGCTGTATTAAAAATGTCACGATAGCAATTGGGTAAAATTTTAAATTTTAATCAGAGTGCACGCCTGGAGCAAGCGATCGTCTCTCAATAGTCGAGGGTCCAGACCCTCTGTATGAAGCAAAGTGTTTAACAAGGGGCTGCAAAAGCTGAACAAATTTATGGACCTAACACTGACCGGTGACTGATTTGTTATCCCCTTTAACAAAACATTCATCTTAATCACAGTTCGTTTTATCCATCCACACATTAATCAGAGCACCAAATGTAAATGTTATTTCACAACACTTTTTGTGTTTGGATTGGATGTCATTTTGCTCTCCGTCTCTATGCTGGCTAAGATAGTACAAAAATAAGTGCAGGATGAATGAGGGATGAAAGCTTTGAAGGACCTAATTGGGTCTTTCACTTCCATATTAAGGCACTGCTACAGGGTGATGTACAGTAATATTTCATCATTCTGTTGGTGACTTCAAAGAAGTCATGGACTGACTGGGAGTCAGTGGGTAAGGTACTTGTCTTACAGTGGGTTCGATTCCAGCTTTCTGCCACACGCCGATGAGCACATGCACTTAAGTCCAACTTGTCTGTCGGTCTGCATGAGCTGTGCACACATTTGCGAGTGCAGCTGGACAATCTCCAGCACCGGGCGTCGGCTCCTCTGCAGATTAGTTTCAGCCTGCCGTCCAATTCTTCTGTCATTACTCAGCCTCCCATCCAGGTTTGGACGAGGTCTCAAGAGGCGCTTGAGATTCGGATTTTCCAGAACTGACTGCTGGTTTTCAGCCACCAGAGTTATTCTGATTTCTAATGAGCACTGAGTAAATTTAAAAAGATGATAAGCTTGAGTATGTGGAACACTGGACTAATTTCAGGCAGGCCAGTTGCATTCTTTCTTCAATTTATGAGCCAGCTTATTATATCTCGAGGTAAAAGGATTGTTCGTGCAACTTCTAATCTAAAGTAATTTGTGAAACTGCAGGCTAAGAAGTTATCTAACTTAAAAGCAGAGCTTAAAGTCATTTGATTCACATCTGGGGGAAAGGTGCATGTATTTTTCAAAAGTTAGGTATGCAATCTTTTGAAGCAAATTGTTGTTGCTGGTATCTCAAGATTTACTGTAAAAGAACTAGACTATGGTCATGGGACAAAAAAACAACAAGCCTATTTGAACAAACATTTGAATTTAACCTCATGTAGAAATATACAAAGCACAAACTTTACTATGTCATTATTTATTCAATAATATTGAAGCTAAAATGTAAAGCTTCTGAAAAACTAAGTATTGTAATTTCTGGACTATTGATGTCACTTGAATTGAAGCCACACCCACTAACTTCGAAAACAAACAAAAAAAAAACCAGTCTGTAGGCCACACTTGTCTATAAGACATTGTAACATGACCTATTTACACATTTTTTAAAGCTTTTAATGAAATTCATACCGGCTGTAACTTGAATACTTACCGTAAATACTTTTTCTGAACAGTGCCTGTGAAATGGCTCCTTTAGAAGAAAATTAAAGCCATCGATGGCTGTTTATCTTCCTCCTGCCGCTTCACACTAAAAGCGGCACCTCTGACTCTGTAGACAGAGTCAGAGGTGAACAGCCTCACACTCACTTGTCTCACACCTGGCTTGTCCGCTCCTCTTTATCACACTGCTGTCCAGCTTTTCAAAACCCATTGGTGAAAAGTCATGTATTAGCTGCACCGCAGCGTTCAGAGCGAGTGGAAAATGTAGCGGCTAATCCGAAGACCATCTTAAACCCCCTAAACCAGAGATAAGTAGAAAATATGTAAAACCTTCAGATTTAATAGGAATGCATGTTCTTATAATAACTAAACCATAAAAAACCCTAAACTATTGTAACCCTGCACAAGACTCCTCTTCTTGACTGCTGAATCTCATCCATGCAGTCTGTGAAGATCGGCGGGCTAATTCAACTTGATCCAGCAGGAAACCTGCTTCCTCCCTGTAGATCTTCAGCAGAAGTCTCACTGAGCGTGCTGCTGTATTGGCCAGATGTCGATCTCTGCCTCCAGCAGAGGAGCTCAAGTGAAATCTCGTCTCATCTCATTCTCATGAACCAAACATCATGTAGCGTCTTCTCGTCTCGTGAGCTGGGCGTATTGTTGAAGCCCTCATTATTTACACTGCTTCCCATTTCATTATGAGCTGTGGGTGGAGGAGTTGGGGGGGGGGGGGGGGGGGGGGGGGAGAAATCCCCAGCCTCAAATTGTTTGTCTGCACAGTTTATCCATTTGCAAGATAAATGTGCAGCTTGCTGCGTGTAGCGTTAGATGAAGCTTCCGAATTCCTCCTTGTTGCGTCCAGACGGTGGTGGACACAGCGACAGGGACACAGATGTCCTCTTGTGGAGTTCTCATAGCGGAAAGGATCAGGAAGTAAAAAAAAATAAAACAAAACAGATAATTGCTCTATTATTCTAGCAGAAAGCTTTTGCAGCTGCTTGGCACCGACTCATTCCTGCCACATGGTGCCTCCCCCCTCGTCTCCTGCATCCAGGAGACGAGGACGTGTTCTAGGCCGACCCCCTGTGACCCCGGCGCCGCAACACGTCCGAACGGCGCAGCTCATCTCACACGGCCTCAAGCAGAGGGCGGCGCTCCAGGCCTCACCTGAGCTTCCAGGTGGCTGCACAGAGGAGCCATTAGGAGGAAATGGACTGATGAAGGCGAACACCACCAAGCCTTGACAGCAACTTTCCATTGCGATTTTTATTGGCTTTCACATTATCCTGAAGCCAGTGACACAAAACAGGCTTTGTTTACTGAGGCCAACAAAGCAGAGCGCTGACTCTGAGTCATTGTACATGGAGCTAAATGTGCCTGTCTGTGTGCTTGACCTGCACACAACGGGATATTTGTGAGGGTTAATGAAGTCCAACTGTGCGTTACTGAACTCCTTCAGTGAGTTGGGGGGTGAGGTGTGTGTGTGTGTGTGTATGAGGGTTATTCCCCCAGCTGGACTTCAGCATCGATCTGGCCGCCGCAACAACTGAGTCTGAGAAAACAAATGAAAGCTTTTGTCTCTGTCAGCTGGAGGTTATTGTTAAGGCAGCGTGGCTCCAGCTCAACTCCCTCATTTACACAGCCTGACCGAAAAAAGCAAAACAAAGCCGTCACACACACGCTCGGCTGGACCCTCCGTGCCTCTGATTACTGCGCCCGTTCACGGTGGCGTTCTTACGCAACGTCTCCACAACCGTGCTCAGCCGGAGTTTAACTTTTCACCAAAGTTTGACTTTTTCTGTTGCGAAAAAGACAGTTTTTGTAAAAAAATAAATAAAAAAATGTTGACATTCAGTTCAGTTTATTTATATAGCGGCAATTCACAACGAATGTCGCCTCGAGGCGTTTTATGAAAAAGTCATTTCAGTTCAACTACAGATATTCCAGTTGGTCCCAGTTATCAGGCTCAGTTAATTATTCAAAGTTGAAAAAGTTTCTAGGAAACCCATCAGGTTGCACTGAGTCATTGACTTTCAGCGTTCGCTTTCCTGGACGAACACGTAGCAACAGTTACTTGCGTTGTGTCGTTGACTCACTACATTCACTTCCTTTTTGTGACATGACATTACTTTGAGCTGGTCAACTAAGGCAACCCTGACTCATGGATGATTCAATCAATCATGGAATGATTACTTGTTGGACGATTGTCAATTTGTTCTTTATATTTGTGGCAGAAAAAAAAGAAGAATAAAAAACACAAATATGGTTGAAAACGGTCTTATTCAAAAGCTAATTGTTTAGCATACATTTACATTTAACTTGTCATTATATGGATAAGTTAAATGTCACGTCTTTTTATGTGAGAGAGAAAACAAATAAAATCCCTCTGTTGATGAAATAGTATTTTGTTGCACCTCTTTTATATTTCATATCTTTGATCCTTTATATTTGATCTTGTGTTGTCAGTGGATTAAAAAAATTAAGCTGATTAACCGCTATCTAGGGCTGTGATTAATCAGACTAATCAATAATCGTGATGATTAGCGATAATTAATCACTAATCATCATTATTGAAGATAATGACTGGTTTAGCCCCATGATAAACAGGACAGTCTGAGCATTCGACAGAATAAAACCGTTTTTATTCATGCAAAGTGAGCAGCATCCTCTGCTTGTACAGTATAGTAATTCAGCTCAGGTTATTTTTAAAATTGCAACAATGCATATTAATGGACATTTTTTGTAAATACATGAGACTGTAGCCAAGTGGCTAACTGACAAACACAAATAATAATGAAGAAAACCAACCAAATACAATACTGCTAAGTAAATGATGAAACGCATCTAAACTATATCGAGGATGCAACCACAAGACGGAGAATTCATAATCCTACTAGCATTATAAGAACTGTGTGCGTTTGTGGCCTTTCGCTGTGTGTTTAGCATGCTGTGTTTCTGTGTGTGCAGACACCGAGGTGTGTGGGTTCGGCTGGGCCAAGTTTCAGTCCCACTGCTACAAATACTTCAAACACCGGCGGACGTGGGACGCTGCGGAGAGGGAGTGTCGTCTGCACGGCGGCCACCTGACCAGCATCCTGTCGCGGGAGGAGCAGATCTTTGTCAACCGTGAGTCTGTCGCAGGAAGAGCTGCGCTGCTTCTTCCGCTTCACTGACCAGGCCGTCCGTCCATCTGCAGGTCTGGGCAGTGACTACCAGTGGATCGGCCTGAATGACCGGATGTTTGAGAGAGACTTCAGGTGGACCGACGGGAATCCAATGGTGAGCCGATGATGGCGGGTAATGGGTTCAATGATCTGAGTGGACCGGATCGAGCAAACTTCCAATTTGTTTTTTTATTAGCAGTGAAAAAGGGTAGAATTATCAAATAGTTGAAACAAAAAACTTAAAGGGGCAATATTGAGTGAAATTGACTTTTTTCGTGTTGTAATGTAATCCCCTCATCAAAAACATACCTGGAGTGTTGCCTTGATTTTTTTTCATGCATGTTTGAGAAATCTTTTACTCTCCCGGGGAAACCATTCAGCTGAGCAGAACACCTGGGTGGACCTAGCCCCGCCTAGGAGGACAAAACTCCTCTTTGGAGCTGCAGCTTCCAACCTTCCTCTTCACAGAGCCGCTCCTTCAGACTAGCCTGCAGCAATTAGCAAACACCTGGTGGAACTGCACATCTGCTGAGCTCATCATAGAAGCTACAACTCAGAGCAACACTGTAAAAACATTGTTGAAGGGTTAATAGAGGAGCCATATTGTGATGACTTCCTGGAGGTGGAGTGTTGGAAAAAGTAGGAGTTTCTTAGAGACAGAGGCCCAATTTGAAAACGTTAAATTACAAAGTCAAATTTCTTTTAAGTTATATTTGCAACATTTTTGTAACAACTGAAGGTAACAAAGTTACTTGATTGCGATATAAAGCCACACTGTGTGGCTGGAAAATACATAATACTGCCCCTTTAACACTAAAATAAATACTCTTAATCATTAGTTGCGCCTTAGTTTTTTTTTTTTCTTTTTGTTGCAAGAGAGCCAGGCAGACTGAGGTGCACTGCGCACAGGGAAAGCACATCGTAACAATCAACTGTTCATAGTGCAGCAGGCTGAAGCAATTAGCTGATTCTGCTTCTGACAGGCAGTTAATCTGAATCTAATACTGATTTTCTGCTCCAGAAATCCAAAGCGCCTCAGGATGTTTAGGTAAAGGTGATCAGATACTGTTCAATCTACTGATTACAGCTATAAAACACACACACAAACACACCCCCACAAACACAAACAGATCACATGCTGGAGAAACAGAAATTTGCTGTAAATGACTTTTATAAGCAGCTAGCACATTAACCATCATGTAAACACACGTACTCTGGAGAGATTTTCTTTCTTCACAGTTCTGCAGATTGCTGCACGCAGCAGCAGTTTAAGAATTTAAAACGTTCACTTTTTTTTTTTTTTTTTTTACCTTACCATAAGACAGAGTCGATCCTCTGCTGAGTTACGGTAAAATATTTGCTACACAGATGACCTAGCAACACCGTGACACACGGAGGCCCTGACGGCAGACCTGCAGACCTGCAGACCTGTGTTTGTTTGACATGGAACCCAAACAGGGGTGCACACGTGTGTGTGCTGCACATGTGTGTGTTCTGGGAGAAATGGGCTGCATGTGGGCCGGATTAGTTGATGGGAGCAACAAGAAAAATGTTGTTTTGATGCGTCATCATTGAGGAAGTGGACACACCCAGAGACGTTAAACCTGCAGCTTCACTTCTTCTACCAACGCCATCTGAACCAAACCACAGGACCCTTTTTGTTTGGATGTTTAATCCAACCTCCATGAGGCTTCAGCTTCTCCACCCCTGATCTCTGGGTTATTTTGCCAGCGCCACCATCTGGTGGCTCAGTGAAATACATCCAGCTCCTGGTGAGCTGCTGGCGTTTTGCAGCTTCTGTCCTGCATGAGTCTGCAGATGTTAGAGAGCGGTTACTATGCAATAACTTCCAGTTTTCATTTACTCATTAAGCTTCTGGGTATATTTTGTACCTTTTTCTTTCATTCATTAAGTATGGTTGGCAGAATCAGGAAAGAATCTGATGCTGACCTTTTTCCACTTAGACGGTTCTAAGAAAAATGAGCCTGCGAGAAATTACTGGAAAATAAATAATCGCAACAGCTTATTAGGACCGATATAGGGAATTAAAGAGGAGTACATTTTCACCCAAAACAGAGACATTTTTAACTATAACACTTGGAAATGTCTGAGTTTGAAAAGTTGAAAATTTGCTAGAAAGAACCCCCTGAAATCTTTTTTTATTAATCTCAGAAAATTTCTAGAAAAAAATCCAGGGAGATGTTTCAGTTTCAAAAGTCAACATTTTTACATTGTTGGACATTTTATTTATTTATTTATTTTGAAGAGACAAAAAGGAAAAACAAGGAAAAAAAAACCTAATAATAAAACAAATGATCATGCCCAATGCCCAGTGCATGCAATTTTCCATAATTTGCTCGAAAAGGAGCAGGTACAAGACACAAGGTCTGAATTTCAAAGGTCCAATCTGAGTATAACTGAAGTGATATTTGAGCGTCTGATTATTGTTTGACTGTTCGTCACTAAAATGAAACGTGTTCCGGCAGCAATATGACAACTGGAGGCCCAACCAGCCGGACAGCTTCTTCCAGTCGGGGGAGGACTGCGTGGTGATGATCTGGCATGAGGGGGGCCAGTGGAACGACGTGCCCTGCAATTACCACCTGACCTTCACCTGCAAGAAGGGAACAGGTGGGCTCCAACCCGCATGTCAAACCTTTCAGTTCCCTCATTGTTCAGAACTACTCTGAAAGTCTTTCTGTAGCGCCCCCTGGTGTCGGAGCACAGGCACAGAGCGTGTTACGCTGTCTACGCTACAAAAACTCAAAATTGTATTTAGTGTTTTTGGTCTAGTTTTTAGAGTAAATATATTACAAATTGACTTACAAAATAGTTTTTCAGGGAGAAATATGAGCTGGTTATAAGTCAATAATTCCTCAATGTTGATGAAAAGAAGTTACTAGTTCCATTGGCAAGTTATTTTACTTATAACAAGACATTTTTCCCATCTTAAAAGTGAAATTACCTGACAGTGGAACAGAACAAGTACTGTTTCATTAATGTTAAGGAATTATTAACTTAAAACAAGCTCCTATACTTACTTTGAAGTTAGCTTTGTCTTACTTTAAGTGTACTAAAATAACACCAGTTATTTGCACTAGTAAATAGTCTACAAGTCTATTCTATAGAAATAGACTGTGGTTTTTTTGTGTGTGTAAAAACAAAAAGAGATTTTGTGTTTTTGCTGTGTAAATAGTGAAACTAAAGTTAGAACATATAGCATATATTTATAATTTGACAGCAAACTTTATTTTTGCTCTCAGATGCTGCAAGCCTTCCTTGCTTCCAGATATTCCCCCTGATGCCAAGATATAAAATATTGATACTTTTGAGACCATTGTATCCACAGCTGTGGCTACAATGTAGCTCACCACCATGAATGGGAGAATGACTGAACACCCAGTAGTTCATACTGGTTAATTTTATCTCTCTCCAACTTACATATAAGATTGTTTATGAGTTGTGTTTAGCTGTGGCTGCACCGTCCATTGCCGACGACAGAACGTGTCCGTCGCTCTAGCCGCTCTCTGTTTCTCACCGTCCAGTGGCCTGCAGCCAGCCGCCTTTAGTGAAGCACGCCGAAGTGTTTGGAGCAAAGAAGCCCCGCTATGAGATCAACTCCCTGGTCCGATATCACTGCAAAAAGGGCTTCATCCAGAGACACACCCCAACCGTCCGCTGCTGCGCCAGCGGCCAGTGGGAGACGCCCAAAATCACCTGCATGAGTCGTAAGTGAGCTCTGAACGGGACTGAACGCCTGCAGCGATTATCCTGCTGACACTTTTTTTTTTATCTGTCTCTCTCAGCTGCGACCTACCACCAGTCAATGATTGTTGAGCACTACGGCAACCAGAGGGAAGAGCAAAAGAGGAACCACGTCCATCACACCAACGGCCAACAGAAGGCCAGTCAGACCCAGGAGCAGGAGCAGAGCTCCGGCATCCTGCAGAGCCTCTGGAGCCCCTTCCAGGCCCGAGTTCAGCAACTCTTCAGGCAGAAGAAGCACGCGAACCAGGGGGATCAGCCCGGTCACTGAATGAGTTTGAGGTTTTGTTCGAGAATCGTGACGGCAACAGATCAACGCAGACCGGCCTTGTTGGTCCGCAGGCATCGGTAGACAGAAGTAATGTTGTTAGATCGCCTGTCTATTGATGGATCTCACAAGAACAACATGTGAGATGTGCCAACATGTATTTTCTTCAAAAAAAAAAAAAAGCCAACAAAAAAAAAACAATAGGATATTAACTGTAACACTTGGGACTGATTCATTTTTTTCTTAACTCAGCGATTGTCTCAGTTTTCATACAACGTCGCAAAACTTGAGTCATTGACACTCTTTCTTGTTGCTTTAGGTTTTAGAAAATGTTCATGCTGAGAACACTTTGCTAAATATGTCACAGCATCGCAGAGGGTTTTGTATGTGGATGAGAGGACTCTCTAGCTCTACCTTTTATAGAGCAAGAAAACACAATTTTTGTAAAAGCACACCAAGAAACTACCATTTTTGTTATGAAGTTTTGAATGTGGTCAATATAAATTACATTACTAGTACCAGAAAGACTGCATAGCATATGAACCACTAATATTCAAAGTGATGGCTAGACGAGGAGTGTTTCAGTCCAATCCAACAGGCAGGTTGGAAACGGTTTTCCCAGATGACTTTGGGTCCTTACAGCAGCACAATGCACCCTGGCATACAGCAACAATAGAACAGCTTCAGTCACGCAACAATAAACGTATGTTGTTGACTTGGCCTCCAAATTCCCCAGATCTCCATAGAACTGAGCATCTGCAGGTTGTGCTGGACAAATGGAAAGTTTGTTCTCCACTTCTGACACCTGCTGAGTGTGCAAGACATCACAGCACACCTCTGGTGGTCCAGAGGGATCCAACAGTCCTCTGGTCAAAGGTGTTCTGTCAGGAAAAGGGGGATGGACACACTGTTAGGCAAGCATGTCATGATGTTATACCAGATTGGTGTACGTCATCATTTAAAGGGGCAGCATTATGTATTTTCCAGGCACATTCAAGTAACTGTGTTGCCTTCAGTTTTTTATAAAAATGCTCAATATATCAAATATGACCTAAAAGAAATTTGACTTTTGTAATTTAACTCAGGCTGCACAGTGGCGCAGTTGGTAGCACTGTTGCCTTGCAGCAAGAAGGTCCTGGGTTCGATTCCCAGCCAGGGTCTTTCTGCATGGAGTTTGCATGTTCTCCCTGTGCATGCGTGGGTTCTCTCCGGGTACTCTGGCCTCCTCTCACATTGGTCTTTCTAAATTCTCCCTGTGTGCATGGTTGTTTGTCCTGTATGTCTCTGTGTTGCCCTGCGACAGACTGGCGACCTGTCCAGGGTGACCCCGCCTCTCACCTGGAACGTAGCTGGAGATAGGCACCAGCAACCTCCCGACCCCATTAGGGACAAAGGGTGAACAGAAAATGGATGGATAATTTAACGCCTTGAAATTTGGTCTCTTTTAAATAAAAAAAACTCCTGGTTTTTGGAAACTCCGCCTCCAGGAAGTCATCACAACATGGCTCCTCTGTTAATCCTTTAACAACGTTTTACCTGCGTTTCACTGAGATGTAGCTCTTATAATGAGCTCAGCAGATGTGCAGTTCTACCAGGTGTTTGCTAATTTCTGCTGGCTAGTCTGAAGGAGCTGAGGGATGGGAGTTGCGGGGAGGGGCTGCTCTGTGAGGTGGAAACTTGGAAACTGCAGCTCAGAGGAAGAGCTGTGTCTCAAAGGCGGGGCTAGGTCCACCCAGGCATCTTGCGCAGCTGAATGGTTTCCATGGAGATTAAAGGATTTTCTTTTTCAATCATGCATGAATGAATTAAAATGACACCCCAGGTATGTTTTTGATGAAGGAATAACATTATAACATGATGTAAAGTTCAAAAAAGTAGATTTTTACATAAAACTGCCCCTTTAGTCATTTGCTTGAACACTTTGCTTTAGACTGGAATAGAATTCCAAATGATTGAACATGAATGGGCTTTATTATCTTTTGGTGATTCAGATGTGATGTGCGTTTTGGCCGTTAGTTCTGTCTTCATCTCATCATTTGATGAAGTAACGGGACATAAATTGATCCAACTCTTTAAGGATTAAGGTGCCACTGTGATCAGATTGAGGGACTGTTATTCCCAGGAAAAGAACAACATGTTTCTACCTTGTTTTGACTTTGTCTGGAGTTCCAGGAGTTTATGAAGCAGTGGTGCCGGCAGCTGCTGGGACAATTTACCACAAATTACCAGGTGGAGTGCACTAATAATATAAAATTTGCATGTTCCATAAAGTAATCTTTCTGCACGCATTTGGCAGCCTGGGTGTGGTCATGGAGGGAGCTGTGATGCACAGCAGAGAGAGTGTGTTCAAAAACAACATATCAGTTAGCAGAGCAGTTGCACTGGTGCCTTACTTAATGCTTAAAGGATAAGTTACTCATAAAACACCACGTACTGGATCAGTCAGACACACCCTGTTTGATCCTTTCATACAGTTTGACTGATTATTTTTTTGATTTTCTAAGGAGGTGATTTGCAGAGAGGTTGTGAGCAGTTGCTATCTTACCTGCACAGAAACAAATGCAGACTGTACATTCACAGGCCAGTTCCAATGCAGACCTAACACAAGTCCAAAATATTAAAAGCAGATCACTTTTCAAATATAAAATTATAATATATAGAGCAAATTTTATCTTTTCGTATTCTAATCGCATAGTTGTTTTTACGATTTGTTTTCTCTTTAGAGTTTTTTATGTTGTTGGGGTGAAAACGGGACATTAATGCACACAAAGGTAAAAATGGAATATTCAAAATTTGCAATGTGTGCTGTTTCGGCTATTCATGAGTTATGTATTATGAAGCCATCTGACTTTAACTTATTACATACTTTTACTATGAATGGACTGTGATTAAGTAAAGGCTGGTTGGGCCAGAGGTGATTTATCCTTTATTATCATCATTCTTAATGTTTACAGATTTTTGCCTCTCATTAATATGAATTTGAAACATTGTTACCATGTAGTCTTTTATGGTGCATTACTAGGTTTTTTTTTGGTTTGTTTGTTTTTTGATACACACTGTATGTGTTTCGACATTGTGCAACTCAAAATCAGTGCAAGAAATTGACCGTACAAATTCTTGTAGTTTCTCCATCATGAGTTTTTTTTTTTTTCATCCACATGCTGCACAGCTGGGATCTGTGTTCTGAAGTCTAGAAATAACAGACAGAGATAAATAACCTTTTCATGCGCCTTTTGAAATGTTTTTCTACATTATGTCATTACTATACTTGATATATCTGTGGTGCAAAAGGCTTATTTTTATGTAATCATTGTTCCATCCATTTTAACTGCTCATTATCGGTGTTTTATTGTATTTGTGTTTTAAGTCGAGACGTTGTAATAAAACCTTTACAGCTTTATGAAAAAGGCTCTGGTGGGATTTCTTGCTCTTGCTCTCATCTCCTGCTCTACAGTCTGCAGACCTTCTGATGTAGAATCAGATGAATATGAACGCCATGAAATTAGACCACATAAAGCATTTCAATATTTATTCCAAAAAAGCACGAGGACTGTTTGACGGTGAAAAAGCAGTGAAATCAGGCCGATATTATGGTTATAGTCTCATTTTTCTTGTAGCTGTTACTATTTGACGTCACTACAAACTGTGGAATAATGCGATGGATCCTGAGTGTGTATTTGGTGATGCTGGTCTAAATTCACTTCAGAAACTCAGAGATGAGTAAGTCCCACAGATGTTCTGAAACCTCCCGACTGAGCGGTGACCACACACACGACGCACTATCTGTTTCTGCCGAACTTAAAATTAATCAATAATAGATAATCCTGAGGAAGTCCTTTTTTTTTTTTTAATTGAAATCATAGAACATCAAACACTATAAAACACTGTTTACTCTGCTATTCACCGGAACCTACATTGTATCTACATTTCGGATATTGTAGAGCTTGGTGTCATTCATTCCTCCAGACTAACTTAGACTGAAAGTTATTTTGTATAATCAACAAGTTCATATCTGTAGGAAATCAGACTGAGATCTCACAAAATGAAAATAACACAATGAACACAAGTACAATGTCTGCGCACAGGTACTGTCTGAGAACAAAATCTGTTTTTGTTTTAATTTTATAAATAAATGGCATGTCTAGAAGTATCATTACTCTTCTCAATAATCAGTGGAAATCATTTGTATGCATCGTATTAATCAACATATTCTCATAATTCCTGACCAGCTTTCAACATGTTTCCTCTGATATTTTGATGATTTTTCTTTGGAAAGAAATTTTAGCTCTATGAGTAAGAAGGCCTTTTTTTCCAGAAGTCAGGAATCTAGCTGGGCAACTTCAAAATAATATCACTACTATCAGCTAGAAACAGGTCTAAATCTTTCAGAGAATTTAATAACTTTGGTTTTAACTGATGATGAAATGGGGCAGTTTTCATAACCTAAAGTGACTGTAGAACCAAAGACAGTCGTAACTAAAACATCGTCATGTTATCTTCCTGTTCACTCTGTCACACGATTTAAACCATATTTTAAATTAAGAAAAGCTAAAATGAAAATAGAAAAGAAATTAACTTGCAGCAATCCATGTTTTACAGTTTTCTTTTATTGTGTGATACAAAATTACAATGCCAAAAAAGTGAACAAGAAAAAAATAAAACAAAAGCAAACAAAACAAGGAGAGATTTACAGATGACACTATATATTAATCCAATGCTTAAAAGAGAAATCAATAAGAACATGATGTAATCTGGATTTTCATGTTGGTGTAATCTTTATTTTTGCAGCATCATTTTTTCAAACTGAGATTTTCAGACTGAGATTAAAAACTCATGTCAGACTGACGGTTTGTGTAAGATCATCAATGATTCCCTCAAACAGCAAAACTCAGTCACACAGGAGCTGCTGTGGGAACATATGAATCATCCTGAACAGCTGAGAAATGATGTATTTTTTTTCTCAAACTTTACTGCACCTGAAGTGAAGAAAGCTGATATTGTTTGCTATTTTCAGCTGTTTTTCTTCTACAAAACTGTGCATGAAACAGAAGAAGTCATTTTATTAGCTAATCACGGTAGATGCCTCTGCTACCAGTTATGGTAGAAATACTGCAGATAACCTGAGCCCTGGCAGCTGACTTCTCATGTTTTACACAAACAGCCTTCATGAATCCAGTATGAGATTGGATTCATGTGTTTTCATGTGCGTCAACATGAAAACCAAGACGTCACCAAAGCTGCTCTCATTCGCTTCCTAAAAGCAACCTTTACTTTGGCAGGAAGCTTGAACTACGGTTACAGAACCGACTGTAGGGAGCCCGGTGAATTGGCTCTGTGTTTGGTGGAAGTGTGATCCCTCCCTGTGGAAACACACGTGCTGCATTACTGCATAACTCAGGAACTATCCATCTGCAGACGAGTCAAACAGCCTCCCCCTGGTCAACGTTGTTCTTTTTCCGTTTTTTTTTCTATCTGCTTCTAAAGCCTGCCTCATTAGTTGCCCTCTTACGTGGAGATAGTGGGCACATGAAGAAGGTTTCAGGGATTATGATGGGTTTAGTTGACTTTTTATTTCAAGATCTTAACGGTTTCCTTATTGTGCAACTGGAACGACGAAGATCCCCGAAGAACAAAGAAAATCCCCAAAATTACTCCGACTGACAAACAAAGTTAAGCACAGAAAAATAATGGTCTGACTTGAAGCTAAAGCCGCGCGCTTCCAGACAGGAGAGGAGCAGAACGTGACATATGTACGGCATCAGGACTTAATAAGGGATCTGTATGGTCGGGCCCAACCGGCCAAATCAGTAGTTATTGTTGCAGTCGCGTGATGAAAATTGCATCACTTTGTTCTCATCCTCCTCTTGTCCTCCCTTTCTTGCCCCTCTAGTGAACTTTACCTTTCTCCACGCAAAAATTTTGTGTGATTGCTCAGAATTTTGGGGGCGTGTTTGTTTATGTGCACAACAGCCCCAACTATTCAACTTCCAGTTTTTTCGCCCAGAAAAAAAGGTGCGTGTGAAAACGAATGTCCCGAAACCACGACTCTGCGTCAACCGTTCGACTTCACCCCATCCAGTGGGGCCTTCACAAGCGATTATCAGAGTGACCAACAGTCAGTCCAGACAGTGAGTAAAGGTCACCACACAGGTCAACGTTACCAACAATTAACCAATGTGTGTCAAGATTTCGATAAACCTCTCTACATCTGATGCTTGGACCTCATGAACAAACATGTGTCCCTTTTGATATCATTGTTCAGCTCAATAACTGCGTTCCTTTCAGAGAGCTGCAGTTTTCATTATGCTGATTGCAGCATGGAGGAAGAGGAAGAGAAGAAGAAGAGAATAAAGTGAAGAAATACCCAGAATATCAATGCTGTTTCCGGATCTTTGTTATTCCTGAGAGATAAATTATTCACACTGGGAAACAGCAGATCTCTCATTATCGTGTTTCTTCAAAATGAGGTCTGTCGACTGTTCTGGAGCCACACTCTTACTCAGGGTATCACCGTCACTGTTGCCCTGGATAGTCAGAAACATCCTGGGGAGGGCAGAGCATCCTGGCTCTAGGAGTACAAATGACAAATTTGACTTTGCAGGCGCTGTGGTTGGGCAGTACGACGGAGTATTAGGGGCATTATCAGAAAATAAATGTATAATAAATATAAGAGAATAAGAGAATTGTAATTGTATGATTTTATTCTCAAAATATGATTACTTTATTCTCGTATTATTTCAACTTTATTCTCACAATATTATGAGAAAGTAGTATGGCTATTTATTCTCATAATACTTTAATCTCATAGTTTTATTTTAATTTTTTTCTAAGTATGGTCCTGATGCTCCGTCATAGAGCAGAGATATGAATTAGGAAACAGAGCTGACATTGGGCTGTCATAAGGTCAGCTGTGTAATCATGTAAAATATCATCTAAAAGTAAAATATCCTAAACTATTTTAACAATATTTTAAATGATAAATATTGTATTTTTTGTATAAGTTACATTTTGTTCCATATCTGACATATTGCGTGGAAGTGTGGAGTAGTACATGTAAAACATATGTAGTTTAGATTTTTCTTTTACAGAAGAGAGCTGTCTTAAGTGAGAGTGGAGATCCCACAATGCAATATTTATACAGTTAAACTTATTGAAACTTCATGAGCTGAGTAAAATATTTTTAGAAATATGTACAAAGTGAGAAATTAGGAAATATTCACGACGAAGCAATTTGACGCTGAATAAGCTGATGTCTTGTTGTGGATTCTTGGTTTATTTTTGTGCATTCAGAAGTTTGTAACAGTCTGAATATCTCATTTTATTTTCATGTGAATATGGTGCAGATGTTATACGTTTATATTTCTTTCTGCCTCACTTCATTCATTATTTCTCTTAGTCGTTACATGAACTATTCATATTTATGACTGGGTGAAAGAAATAAAACATTAAATGAAATGAAATAATGTTCAGTAATTTGTCAGGGATTCAGCCAGAGGCAGTAGCAACACGCCAGCCTTCAGCTTGGGAACCTAAACCTAAATCTGTGCCTGTGAACGCATCATGCCCATTTATGGAAGAATCCCTTCCTGCTTTCATATAGCAACGACAGGTTGGCTGGTGTTTGCTCAGCATGCTGGGAGACTGAGAGACGCTTCCAACAGGGTCTTGGAGAGCTTAGACAGCATGTCAGCAGCCACATAATGCCAGCACATCTGCCCTGCTCACACACAGGCCTGGCTTCATCCAGTGCGTGACCTCACCTGACTATGTGCCATCAACATTTTGTCACCAAGCGTTTCCTCTTTAATCTCATCCGGCCGTTTTTATTTTCACCTGCCACCTAGGGAGTGGGCTGCACACTTTCAGCACAGATTTAGATCTTACAAACTCTAAACTGTTGACTACGGTGGAAATCCGAATTTATCCGTTGATGGAAAAGGAAAGACATTATTTCTCTTTGTTATGAGCACCGGGAGCCCCCCCCCCCAAAAAAAAACAGCTGTAAAGATGTCAGTCTGTTTCTGCTTCAAATAAAGGTTGAAGTAGGTTTAGAGAGGTTCATGTATTTGTACTGTTTGAACCTTAAATAACATGACAAATATATCTTGAAAGTAACTTAAACCTAAAAGTGATATAATTTAAGCCAAAAAGTCATAAAAACTCCCCACAGCAGCTGTTTTAGGATTTTGGTTTGATCTGGTTTGGAGTTTCAGGGTTTCTGTTTTTGTTTCTATGCATTCTTGCTAACTGTGTGTTAATCTCTCTGCTGGGTCTGGTTCTGCTTTTGTGTTTATCAGTCATTTCTGTCTCAGCTCTCTCCAGCTCCTTGCCTCCACCCCAGCTGATGCTTGCTGCTAAGCAACCACCTGTCCAGCATACACACCTCCCTGTTAGTCAACCCTTTATCAGATCCTTCAGGTTTTTTTCCTTTGTGCTATGCTTCCAGCATAACTCACACCAGAACTTTACAAATTAACTAAACTACCTACTTTGGCCCTCAGAATCCCAATTACTAAATAATTATGCCGATTGGTTTTTGGGTACATTTTTATGTTTTCATTCACTTCAAGCTACATCATATAACTTTAACAACAATATATATTTTTTACATAATTGCAAAACTGTCACTATGTGGTGGGAGTATAATATGAAACTGTGAAGAGTTTCAGTTCTGATGGAGTTCTACTTCATGGATGGAGTTCCATGAAGAGATGGAGTTCTACTTCTATGAACAATCTTAAAAACAACCAATCAAAGCCAAGGGGAGTGTCTTTGTGTTGTCAATCATGTTCATGTACAAACGTGTATTTGTTCACATGACAGCAGGTGCACCTGGCAGAAACAAAGTCTGGATGTGCATTTTCAAAAAATATGTTTTAGCAGTTAATTAATCAGATATTATTATTTGATTTGGATAGTTTTAATCCCTTAATAAATACATTTCAAAGCTGAATTTTGTACTTAGTTTATCTTCATCTCAAATTCAAATTTATTTAATGATCTAAATCATGTTAAGTGTGACAAAAGCGAAAACCCCAAAACAATCCATAATACTATTTTACTGCGTGTACTGTATGGGTTCTTTGATTATCCTGGAAATGTACTAAATTAAAAAATCTTAAAATGTTTCCTTTACTGATTTAAACCACAGAAGCAACTAACTCAAAAACCCCAACTTTAGGGAGCATTAAAAAAGGAAAATCCTTTGAATTAAGTCGTAAAATACAGCGAACACCATTTCATCCAGTCTACATCTACAGAAACAAACATCTGATGAAGACATAAAAGAGTCAATTTTAACTTTTAGAACAGGTCATGCTAAAAGTATTGTGTCCAAAAGAATATAATGACAAGCATTAACAAGGCTTGTTCTGCTCTTTCAACTTAAACCCAGTAACTGTATCAAAAATAGCGCTTTATCAAAGCATTGACACAAAGTTGAGAGTAAATCTTCTGGAAGCTGCTTAGCTGTGTGCTTCTTATAGCTGAGCCATGCTCTGAAGCCAAACACTGTGACAGCCTAAAGTCCCTGCATTGCTCTAGAAGTGACAGCGACCCAAGCAACACGAGCAACGCTGCTTCTACTCAGGCAAAGCATTTTGGGAGGAAAATTAATGTTTATGTCGTCCACTATCCTGAATGTCATCTGATCAGTGCAAACAACCCCCAGCCCCTGCCCCAGTCCCAGTCCCAGCCCCAGTCCCAGCCCCAGTCCCAGTCCCAGTCCCAGTCCCTGCCCCAGTCCCAGTCCCAGCCCCAGTCCCAGTCCCAGTCCCAGCCCCAGTCCCAGTCCCAGTCCCAGTCCCAGTCCCTGCCCCAGTCCCAGTCCCAGCCCACCCTGCTAATACTGTAGTATGTTTTATGTAAACCAAGAAGACATTGGCCAAAGAAACAACAACAAACATTTCTACAGTGTATAAAAAATATCAACACAAATACATTTCTAAGATTATCACATTCTACATACTTAGAAAACACATTGCTAACAGCTAGATGTTTCTATTTGTTTTTGTCTTTGCTGTTGGTCCAAGTTTGGTCCAATGCATTTGTATAAAAAACATGAAAAAAAAAGCGAACGGTAGGATGCAGCTATAGCACCTTGTTGAGAGGGGAGGGGCAGTAGGGTAGGGATTAGCTAACGAGTCCTGCCTAATGGCTTCACAGAGGCTGAGCTTTCATCTGCTCTTCATGTTGGGACCAAAAACAGGAGAAGTGCCCAACGTTTTGGTCCAACCGTGACACACTTAGCTGTTGTTAGTTTTGTTGGCATGTTTTTTTCTTGTATGACATTTTTGCATTAGCTTTTATATTTCCAAATCTCACCCACACACGTCAGCCCACTATTGGCATTGATTAAATAATATATAATATATGTGTAAAATACATTTTAAGGTCCTGAATGATGATGCAACATCTTAAATCTCCCATGAGTGAAAGCATCACTCGTTATTACAATTCTCTTTTCTATGCATTGTAACCTGTTGAGAGTGTTCTTTGATGTTTATATTTGTGCATGCTTGTGAACTGTGTGTAGGTGTTTGCAGGACGGCCTTTGCAGGTTTAGTTGTTTTCCTTGTAGCAGTACACTCCATACAGCTTGTGCTTCTTGTCGGGGAAGCCATTGAACCTCACAGCAGCTTCTGTGGGACTGCAGCGGCGCCTTGGATGGTAGATGGGGTAACGGACGCTGGCGTCCGCCAACCAGCCGGCGTCACAGCGGTCGTACTTGTTCAGCTTCCAGGCAGCGAACATCTGGCCAACCTTGGCGATCTGAGCACCATCTTTCTGACAAGCCCTCACAGCCTCGTCGTAGGTGAGCTTAGACGACTGGATCAGGTAGTAGAATTTACCTGGAGGGGAAAAACACAGACAATAAGAGAACCAGAACCATGTTATACTCTGTGTTGCCGCTGCTCATCCCTCATCATCCCTCTCCTTCTTCCCGCTGCTCTCTGCCTCTCTGCAACTAGCACAGCCGGCTGTGAATGCTAAGGCTAATTAGCATGAGAGGTTGTTTCTCCACCATTAGCACATTAAGTGGCGTGTACACTAGGTTGACTGACAGCGCTAAGACCCTTCTCCTGGTTCTGTTTTGTTGTTTTGGGTTGGGAGCGGTAGATTTCTTCAGACGGCAATAACAGCTCAGGGAGGAAATTGATCTTCTTACAGATTACCTCTCTCATATCACTGTTGATGATGACAGTTTTAACACATATGTAAAAAAAAACAAACATATTTTTTAAAATAAAAGTTACATACTGCAGCTTTAAGTAGGTATTCTGCTAAACATTTCTCTACGAGACGTTGAACCATAAGGTGTATTCAGGTGTTGGCTCATGAGGAGAAACCCCCTTCACAGACAAACGGAGGTAAAGTCTGACCCCTCACCTTTGTGGAAGGAAGTGAAGCAGAACACATCGTAGTGACTCTTGTCTTTGTCTCTCAGGCCATAGTTGCGAATGCCCGGCACCGTGTTCCTCCCTCCGCAGGGTTCTCTGGGGGCGGTGATGGGGTACTGCACAGAGCCGTCGCTCAGCCAGCCAGCGTTGCACCAGTCCATTCCGCCGCGCCACGCCTCGTACAGCTGGTCGAAGGATGCCACCACGGCATCCTGGTCTCGACATGCCCGCTCGGCATCATAAAAATTCAGATTGTAGCGGCCCAGGCGGGGGAAGTAGGGGAAGACAACACCTGCAGGGAGAGGCCAACAACAGGAAAGCCTTGATGCAATAATTCCGTTGGACATGGGAATTAAAACTAAAATTTGTCCAGTTTTTATTGACCCTGATGAATGACAGGAGATGAAACACAGCTGCTGCCAGAGTTTTTAGCTTTAGGCTCTAATGGCAGGTGTCCCAAGCTACTCACAAACATAATGAAACTGTTTTGATGCTAATGTACACATTTGCTGACATTCCTCCCAGCAGTCTTTGACCCTGGAGCTAAATTTAGACAAAGCCCATTTATACAATACAACACTGACATTGCGTACTCCTTCCAAGAGCTCATTGCTTTCTGTTCTAAAAAACTCGACCACCCAATCATTTTACCTTCAAGTTCGAGGGACACCACCACTGTGTCATCCTCCAGACCATCAATCACTTCACATTTGTATCTCCCATAATCGTCCAAAGTGACATCTGTCATCACCAGGGAGGCATCCATCGGGGAGGTGCCTTGCAATTGGACACGTCCTTGGAAAGTCCCATAACTCCTTTTGTGGTAACCCATGGCGACAAACACGTCCACCTAGAGCACAGTCAAAGGAGGTAGGTTGTGTTTTCCACATACTTAGAGAAACACTCTCAAAATAGAGCGGAACACTGAATGAAGAACACAAAAACATTGTCGCACTCGCAGCTGAGTTACAACTGATATTTACATACACTGTATAAAATGCCACTTTATTTCTCACTGTCTGATTTTAAAGAAGTTTGTAACTTTTATATAAAGTATTTAAAAAATATATTTGTTCAAACGGTCACTATGTCGTGACAGCATAGTATGAAACATACCATACTGTTGCTTCATACCATCTGTGAAAAAAATTGAGCTCCTCTGCCTTCTCCAATGCTAAAGAGAAACTACCAATCAGAGACATAGTGCTGTCAGTCACCCTCCATGTGACGCTGCTCATCCCCCCCCCCCCACCAACCTTTCTCTCTGCTACGATGCAGCCTGCTGTGAATGCTTAGGCTAGTTAGCATGACAGAGAACAAACAGTTTTCCTTTAATGGTTAGTTGTTTTTCCACCATTAGAACGTTGAGCAGTACATGAGGGTGATTGACAGCACTAAGCCCCTCCTCCTGGCTCTGATTGATTGTTTTAGGTTTAGGTTTCTTCAGACGGCAATAGCTCAAAATGAAGGAGATTGATCTTTTCACAGATTATCAGTCTCATTTTACACTTTCACAACCTTGTGACAGTTTGAACAAATATTTAAAACACGTCTTTTTTATACAAGTTACATATTGCATCTTTTAATTAGACTAAATGTTTCCTGTTTTAGGTCAAGTAGGACTCGCAACAAAATCTGAAATGCCTATCAAAACACTGAGCGAGACATTCCTACATTACTTTCTGCAAAGTCAGACGTGGATATACATCACTGTGCTTTGAAACGAAAGAGAGGAGCCCAGATGATTGTCTCATCGCTTTGTCAGCTTATTACAGGTAAAATTTATAATATTTGAGTTATTTGGATGAATGCCTGTAGATCAGGGGTCTCAAACTCAATTTACCCGGGGGCCGCTGGAGGTAGAGTCTGGGTGAGGCTGGGCCGCATTCACACACACGGTCTCCTCAGCCGAACCTTTCTGATTGCCTATTACCATATTTGGCCGTAGTCAGGCGCTGTAACAGCCGTAATTGTGTAGGGTCTCTTTAAGATACTCTAGTATTGCTAATGATGTCAGAAGTATGAGCCACGGCTTCTCTGTAGAGAGCGTGGGAGAAATGTGCTAGACGGACATGTTAGCTCCCTAACTTTTTAGTAATGTTACGGGTTGTTTGGACGCTGCTCAATTTTCATGTCTGATAATATAGCAGCCGTTCAACTGGGCTTTGTAAGGTTGGTGAAGAGCGTATTTATTAAAGGACAACACTGTGGAATTCCCAGTACCAGTGTGGTTGTGAGTTTTTTGACCGTCCTGACGAATCTGCCGCCTCCTCTCCTCCCTTAAACACAACCCAAGCGTTACAGCGCCTAACCTTAATTACGTTACACTGATCAGCAACTTCCGGGTCTAGACTGGATGCTGAAGCACGTGAAGCGGGAGCAGCCGCGGAAATTGCGCATGTACCGCATGCAAATAATGACAAATAGAAAATGCAAATAGGCCCGGCCGATGTCCCGCCCCCGAGAGCAATATACTCCACCGTGATTGGTAAGTTCGTTCAGCTCCGCACACAACACTGAAAAGTGCCAATTATATCAAACTCGAGGGCCGCACTAACATTAAACTTTCATATTAAGGCGGGGGCCACAAACTATCGTCCCGAGGGCCGCAGTTGGCCCGCGGGCCGCGAGTTTGAGACCCCTGCTATAGATGCATTAAAAGCAACAGCCATAATATCAGGACTAGTATTTGTTGACTATTTGAAAGTGGTTCAGTGTTAAATGATCCACTGAGATGATTTTAATCAGTCATCTCAGTGGCTAAATGTATAATTTAGCATAAACATTATATTTATGCTAAATTAGGAGTCAAAATGGTTGCAGAACTCTCATGATGCATTAACAAAAACTATCTTAAATTTTAAACAAAACAATTAGTTTCATATTTGAATTGAAATTCCACTGAAGAATTCAATTATTTTAATGTCATTATTATATTTGAGCAATAAATCAATTTGAACAATGTATATCAAGATAGACACCTTATCAATATTAATAGATAATATGTCTGATACAATGTTCAATACTTTTCCTGAACTCTGATCCAGAACCGCACAGCATTCTGGGAGATGTGGGCAGAGGGAAGGCTTTAGCTGCTCAGCCTCTCCCGGCCTGCCTTAGCCATTAGAACTGAGAAAATAGAAAACTTTTTCACCTAATTCAGATCAGTTGTTACCTCTTTCAGATAGTCTGAAGTCAGTTTGGTCCACTTGATCCTCATCTTGCGGCTGGGTGGCAGTTGCTGCTCTCTCTGGATCAGGCATGGTAACGTTACATTTCCCCCTCGCCTCGTTAAGACCTTGGCTTGTTCAGCCATCACATTGAATTTGGGCCCATTTTCTGCAAAACGGAGATTTATTGTAATTACAACAAGTAATATCAATAACTTGCCTTATTGATATTTAAGACCAAACAGGACAACAAAAGTAATGTTTGCAGACGTCAGTTTGTGCATTAGTTTAAGGCCAACACAACCAACATTTTCTAAACATTTCAATGTTTTCATGAACTGGTAGTGCTTTTTTTCCATAAAAAATGATCTAATTGTACAAAAGTATCAGTCAGGACAAGGGTCCAGAGGAAATCCCACAGTACTATCCATTCACCATGGCAAGCTGGAGGGAGTCACCAATAACATGAGGAAAAAAGTCCAATAGAAACATCATCAGTTTCTCAAAAATTAATTAGAGATTTAAGATAAAATGTCAACAGCAACTCTGAAGAATCACTAAAGACAGTTTGTCTCTTACTGGCGACAACAATCTCATGTGCTCTCCGTGCATAAACAAATGCAATAAGAAGTAGAGTTGCAAACCAAACATCAGTTTTTCCAAAAACACAAATAAATAAAAAAATTCAAATCCCTAAAATCTCTTTGGCCTACCCAACTAACCTTCCATCTGTGGGTTCACCTGAAGAGAGCTGATGTCCCGATAATCTGATAGATTTGGAGAATGTTTCCAAGACTGGAGAAATATTAAAGTGTGATTCTGATAACACAATAATCAACCAAGACTCCAAGATGAAATAGAGTCAAAATGTGATTTATTCTAACAAATTTGGATACATTTGTTAGAAATCCTTTAAGCAAATTTAAAAGTAACACGAGGAGACACTGAAAGAGGCAGCAGCCATAACTGTTGCTGTATTTTAATGCTTCATTGAGTTTCTCTGATAGATAGCTCAATAAACCTCAATAACACAGACGTGACCTTCACTGCTTCGTTGGCTTTCTGTAAATAAAGGTCAGGTTTATATTGTTCTCTGTTGGACTAGAATGTTTACTAAGGATGTCAGTCTGAGGTGACTTTAAAGGTAACTGAGGCAGTTTTAGGTAACCTCCACCTCCTGACCTCCTTTCATCTGGCCTATCCATAAACCTTCTGACAAATATTCAGCTTCAGAGTGATCCGGGAATATTCTGAGCAAACTGATGGCCCTAGTTTGGGTTTGCCTCTGTAAACTCTCCCCTCCTTCACTGAGCTTATGTTGGCTGCCTACACACAAAATGTTTAATTCCAGCTGCTGCCTAAGCATGAATGAGATTAGCTGAACAGCAAATGGCACATTGATTCCATGCTTTGTGCTGAGGAACTGCAAGTGTGAGATCCTGTGCCTCTTCATGACACTCGTTGCTAACAGTCTGCACCTAGTAGGCTGGGTGGAGACACACCTCATATTGCGGCATTTCCATCATCTTGTTTTAACACTTCAAGGACAAACATGAGCAGTGACGTAAAGAAGCAAGTTAGGATGTTCTGTCAGGTGATAATCAGGTAGACTTGGTTTGATTGGGGGCTAAAATTGCAAAATTTTCAGCTGCTGTGGTTCTCCTTCACACTGCACTGTGTCAAACAAATCAAACCCTTTTAAAACCATGTTCCCCCCATTGCCTGTGGTGGCGCTGCACCAAGAACCGCTGAAGGAAACGACACCAAAAGCTCAGAAGCAAAACTTTCCTCTTCACGAAATGTAAACAAAAATGGAGTGGTGTTAGATTTTATCGGTTAGGATTTCTCTTTTGTCGTTGGTAAAAGATTACCATCCATTGCTACTGCTGGCGCTAATTTTGCACACTTGATTTGGTGGTATTTACCCAGAATGCCCTGTGCGATAGTCCACTTCCTGCTTTTAGGAAGGTCTCTGGTTTGCTTGGCATTCGAACCACACCAGAGTCACTTCAGCTGCACCAAGACTGGGGTTTGTAGGTGGACCACAGCTCGACTACGCATTCACGCCTTTCCAAACGAACTGGACTTTGTAGGCAAACCGACTGGAGTTGGATTAAAGCGAACTAAACAGGGCTGGTGTGAATGCACGCTAAATTGTCCATCAATCTGAGGAAAGTTGTAGGGACCATTTTTGAACAAACTGTAGCCTATTATTCTATTAGACAAAAATAAAATTGAGAACTTGTAAACATTTACGACAGCAGTCAATCTTTTTGAAATCACTTTGACATTGCATTGCTCAGAGAAATTGTAGAAAATAATTCAATAGAAACTTAATCTCAGTTGCTAAAGGCCCTAGATAGGATGTCAAAGTTTAAGATGTTTCAATTAGAAATGTGTGTCCAAAGAAAGCATTTTCTCTCTGGGAAGAAAATGACAGCATGACCTAAATGTGCAAAAATACTCCTAAATTAAGCAGAAGGCTGGAACAATGTCCTGTCCATGTTTGGTGAAACCCTAACAGCTGATGACTGGGCCTCATTTTGCAGCTACAAGAACCCAGCCAACCTGCTATCACTGAGTCAACATCAGCTTTGTATACCAAAGTATTATAGGTTGAAGTGTGAGGCAGTGTGTTGCTCCAAACTGGGTTATGCAAACATCGAACTGATATAGTATAAAGACGGGTAGGTCGAAATTTATCCATAGTAGAGACAAGTTAAGTCAAACTGTGTCACGTGGATGTTTCTAAAGATGGTACATCAGGATATTAATCATCATGGATATACTTTTCATATATAGATTTTACAATCTGGCTTCTTTGTTATTAACAAAAGTGGAACATTTGAATTTTAATATGAGAATTTTAGAACCCAATGAAGACTTAGGGTGCATTCAGTCTGATGAGGACCAAAACAGCAAACTCTGGTTCAAACTTAGGTTTCAGTTCGGTAGAACTCTGGTTTGGTTAGAATGTGTATATGAACACCAACCGGACCAGAGACTGCTCCAAAAGGAGGAAGAGAACTATAATCGCAGGGCATTCTGGGTAAATACAACTAAAACAAGTGTGTAAGTCTAGTGTTAGCAGGAGAAATGACCTGTGCTCTTTTATCAAAAACAAAAGAGAAATCCTACAACCTCTAAAATCTGATGCCACTTCATTTTTGTTTACATTTCACTAAGAGCGTTGCTCTTAGTGTCTTCTTCTGACGTTTTCGTGTGGTTTCCTTTAGTGGCTTTTTGTGCAGCGCCACCCACAGGCCAGGAGAGGAACAAGTTTTTAAAAAGGTTTGGTGGGTTTGACACAGTGCAGTGTGAAAGAGAACTACAGCAGCTGAAAATGGAACAAATATTGTAATTTTGGTCCCTGATCGAACCGAGTCTACTGGAGTATCAGGTGGGAAAACACATAAACATACCACAAACATACACAGAGTTTTTATCTACCAGTACACAAACTCTAGAACAATATCTGTGTTTGACTGCAGCCTTATCTCTGAGCCACACTGATAAGTCGAGTATTCTGCAGAGAGAGTGTCATGAACGAAGCACAGCAAAGAACACGCAAACAACTCTGCATCTCATCTGACAGAGCAGAGCTCAGGACGACACTCTGAGCGAAGAGAAGAGAAACAAAACTTACCTGTAACATAGATGGTTCTGGAGTGCTCCAGCTCAGGGTACAGAATGTCTAAATTGGTTTCCGCAACACTCAGGGAGACCAAAGCACAGATCAGCACAGGAATCATCTTCACTCAATGCACTCCAGGTCCGATCACTGCAGAAACACACACACACACAGGGCGACATTGAGTTAATGCTTCGCAAACTTGTCCTGTAGAACCGTGTCATTGTTGCACGACAGAAAGAAAGCTCATATTAAAGCATGCAGCTTCAGAGCACAGCATCTCTATCTGCATGGCTCTCCCCTGCAGCATCTCCAGCAACTACAGGGGAGCAGAGCGGCGCGCTGCCGGCTCGCCTTGAGCACTTCCACAGCCAAACACAAAGTCTCAGAGTCTCACTGCAAAGTTGACTCAGCAGATTAACAAAAAAAATAAATAAATCTGAGATGCAGAAACTGAACTTCAGACAAGAATCCCATCAGGACAGAGGAACACGAAAAGCACAATACACTAAAGGAAGCGCAGTGTACCTACTGTGTGAGAAACACCGGCAGAGTGAGGAGGCAGCATGTCCTAATCACCAGCAGTTCCAGATTGCAGGCAGACTGCCACAGTGCAGAGTGACTGCCTCAGTCAGCTTCTCTCAATCTCAACCCTGACTAGTGAGTACATTCAGGATACCCCTCACATTCTGCACAGATTACACCTGAAGAATGACAGCAACAAAAAAATCCTAAATTGTGAAAATTACAAAAAAAAATTATGAGAAACCCTGACACACATAATAACGATGACATGACTGGTATATTTGTGCTAAATGCTCTTTTATTCTGTCGTCCCTGGATAAACCACACCAGAACCATTTGCTTTAAGAAGTGCAGCGGACCCCTCGTCTATTTACAGTTCAGTATTTACTATTTTTTCAGTGGAAAATTTGCCAAAGCAACTGGGAATGATTCTCTGGGAAAGTGTCTATTTGCAGATATTTTCATAGAGTGTATCTAAAATATTTGAAATAAAAGGCAGCTTGGGGATCTGAGATATCAAAGTGCAATACTAATTGACATTGACAGCCAATCCAGAAGCAGCATTCATTTTCCTTGGCACTGATTAGCTGGAGCCCAAAGAGTGGTAATGATGAAGACCGGGAATGTTATCTTCTGCTGTAGTGCTAAGATGGATTCTGTTGTGTGTGTCTGTGTATATTAAGATATATTTATTGTTTGAACTACTAAAATAGGCAGGTGTAAGAGTCTTTAGCTATTATTTGAGCTTTTAAATGCTGTTTGTGTGTTTCTAAAAGTTTATCACAGACAAAATATGGTAAATGAACGACAACCAGTTAATGTTATGGGACATGAACTATGAAGGGTGTGTGTATAAACCGACTGTCTTTTTCATCTTGTGCTAAAGTGCAGCTGTGTGTGCTGTAGTAATCAATTAGATTGATCTTTTAGCTCCTATTTTCCTTATCTTCATTCATTCAGTTGCAAACTGCTGATGCACTTCCCACTCCTGCCAAGTGGACGTCCTGCAGTCAGCAGAATAACTGCAGCATACACCCCCCCACACACGCACGCACCCCCCCACGCACACACACACACTACACTCGTTACAAATACATCCTCTATTACCCCTCCCTGCCTCAAAAAGTCATTTTCCTGCTAGAGTGGTTATCTGAGGGGGAAGATAGGTCGTCCTTCTAAGAAGGGTAAAAGACTTTTGAGTCCCACTGTTCGCTCCAGGACAAAAGGAATGTAGGCGAAGTGTGACATGTCAGTGTGGGACGGAGTAGGGACATGTAGACAATCAGGTAAACCTGAGGTTTAGCTGAACCAGGAAGGGAGGGAGGTTGAGGAGGCAGGGAGGACGCTGCAGCAGGAAAAATGATGCAGTTTCAGACTTTATTGGTGCAATTAGCAGCAGTTAATGTAACACAACAGAGATTTCCAGCTGTTCATCAAACCCAACTCAAGTTTTCAGAACGGTGTTCAGAGGCTGAGCTCAAGATAAAACAACCTCTAATGGATCCGTGCAGCAGATTATCAGTGTTGTATAAAGTACTGAAATCTCAGAGTCAAGTAAAAGTACAAGTACCTCTCCAAAATATGACTTTGGTAAAAGTCGAAGTCACTGACTGAAATGTTACTTGAGTAAAAGTCTTAAAGTATTTGAAACTTCTTGTACTTAAGTATGGAAATTACTGTAAAAATGGATGTACTCAAGTAATGTAATGAAAAGTACAAGTAAAAAGTAAAACAAAGCAAATGCAGTTTGAATGACATTTTTTATATTTTGGTAAACTTGTCAAATACACTTAAAATAATGTACACAACCAAGTGCAGGAAAAATTAAACCTGCTAATAGATATACCTGCAGGCATCATTTAGTTAAGAAAATTAGGTGCTTTACCTATAGCACAAGGTTAACTTAACCTGCTTTACAACTGAACCAGCTTCTTAGTATACCCTCCAGGACAGAAAATACAAAGTTTTTGTAAGCCTTAAGTTTTCCCTTCAAGTAAGGTCAGTGCTGAAAATGAGAAAAATAAATAGTACAGAAAATGCGGCCAACATGAAGAAAAAGAGCTGTTACGATTACTCTACTTCACAAATCAGTGAATCAGTCAATGCTACAGTCAGTAGGTGGTGCACACAACTGGTCATTATGCAAAAGAAAAAAAGAATTGGGAGGGAAATGCAGCTTATTGGCATCTGTAAACCTGGTTTTGAACTTGCATGCCTTTTCTATATTCGTTAAATTTAGTCTAAATTGCTATCGCTATGGCTTCTGTCCCCCCTTGAACAGAGGAGTCTAGGTAGCCTGCTACAGTCAACATTAGGCCTAAGCTAAATACACCACGTGTGGAACTGAAACAATGCCAAACAAAGTTCATTTATGGTCAAGATTTCACAATACAGTAGTGCCTAGTGACCAAGCTATAGTTACTGAAACAGGAGGATTATAACCATTTCATAAGAAGTTACCTCGATGTGTTTCTTCAAGTTGGACGGGGAGTTTTTGTAAGATAGAATTTCCATGTGACTGCTACTGATTGCGAGACTTGCTTTGTGTTTAATGGGAGAAGCGAAACAGGTGTATCCTAATTAAAAGTAAAGAAATCAAGAAATGGCAAAAAATGTGGAATGAAGATAAGAAAGGAAGAAGATTATATGAAGTACAAAAGTCAGTTTGAATTCGAAGCATTAATGAACGAAACAGAAGAGAAGAAATAATAATTAGTAGATTAAGAGTAGGTCATACCTACTTAAATGACATGCTTTATAAAATAGGGAGGAAAAATAATGATAAATGTGAGAGATGTGGAGAGAAAGAAAATGTAGAACACATATTGATGAACTGTAAGTCAAATGAACTCGAAAGGGTCTTCCCTTTCGAGTTCAAGAGAATAGTTTAAGAGAATAGTTAGAAATATGGGGCATGAATGGAATCTTAAAGGTATATTAGGAAATGAAGGAAACATAACAGATATTCACAAATTAAGGAAAGCATTGTTTATTTATCTTAAGAATACAAAATTAAAAAGTAGAATTTAATAGATATGAAGTAATGCTTCTACACACTCATGTACAGTAGGTGGCGGTATGCACCTTACAGTTGCTTGTGATCCGCCATAATAGAAAAGAAGAAGAAGAAGAAGTATCCTATTGGTGGTGATGAACAAGCCCAGGCAAGCAGGCTACGGACTTTGTTCGGTAGCCTGCTTGCTACTTGCTAATCAGTAGGTGGGGTCAAAACACTTGCGTTTCTCTCTCTCGCTTTTTTGTAACGAGTAACTAAACCACACATTGAAAATGTATCGGAGTAAAAGTACGCAATTAAGTTCGGAAATATAGTGAAGTAAAAGTGAAAGTCATCAAAAATTTTCATACTCCAGGAAAGTATGAAGTACTCCAAAATATACTTAAGTAAAGTAGTGAAGTATTTTTACTTCGTTACTATACAACACTGCAGATTATCATGTGTATTTATAGGTATTTATAAAAGATATTTTCTTAATCATGCATGTATGTAACTTTTATTAAAAATATATTTTTTACATATTTGTTGAACGTCTTATTATGTAGTGACAGTTAGGTATAAAACAGATAATTTGAAAAAAACAAGTAAATAAAAAAATCAAACTTCTCTGCCTTCTCCCATGTCTAACTAGAATCATGCTCGTGTATGTGCTGCTCATCTGCCTTATCACCCCCTTTCCCACTTGCTTTTTGTTACCCCACATTTTTTGTGAAATTCAATGGGATGAATTTCACAAAAAGATGAGTATTTCATCTTGTATCTTCCACATTTAGACGATTTTAAATTGTGTATTGTTCTTGAAAGTTCAGTATAGAGTTCTTTGTAAGATTATTTTATTTTATGAATGCTTTAAAACTCCAAACATTTTTTTTTTCTGGTCAGGGGCACAAAGTCACTTCCAGGGCCACAGATGGCACACTTTGGACACACTTACTTTTAATTATGCCACCAATCAGCACACAATTATTTCAATCATATTTTCATATACTGGTGTTTATTGATGCCTTCATGGAACCAATGAGGAAAGCTAATTATTTCAAACAACACGAGTAATAATCCCAACAATGCTTTTATTTTTTAATAATGTAAACTTCTTCAATTCATCTTTAACCCCAGATGCTAGCATTACCAGAGAAGGGTCATTTAACATTTCTACCTTTGGAGCCCAGAGACGGGTCGACTGACCTGAAGGATTTTAGCTAGCATCCTATAAGCAGGTGTGAACAGGCGCTTTGGTTCTGTAAATAAGGCCATTACTGGCCTTATTTACAGTAATGTAAATAAGGCCAGGGCCCTGAGTTCAGGGTCAAAAGACCCTGAGTCCAGGGTCTTTTGACCCTCTTTCGGGACTTCAGGGGGGAGGTCGAAAACCCTGGTAATTCTATTAAATGATGCTATAATTGCCGAATCATAACTTCCAGCTCTTGATGCAGTGTGACAGAGGTCCCATATTAGGTCTGTGTTGGTGATGTTATATTATAGAGATTAGACTGGTCCAATGATAGATAAACTGGTCTGGGATGAGAGCAGATTGCTGAATTATTATTGGTTTGAAATGTTTACTGTGTAATATTTGGTCGACTATGTTATGTCAGGAGCCATAATATTCACACTCTGTGTGTCAATAATATATTTACTCACTTTGACTTATTTTAAATTTCTGCAACTACCTTCCAGGAAACAAAGCTTGAGGAAACTCAGGACTGATAAACCAAACCCTGATTCCATCCTCACTGTAAGTAGATTCTCCTTTTTCCTTGTCAAACTACAACAACTTGGAAAAAAAAGCTATTAGTAGTATCAGTACAAGTGACCTTTGTGACCTTGTGCTTTTTACTTGCCAATAAAGTTAAAGCCATCCCATGTTTGACATTGTGCTTGACATCTTTATCCTGAAGCATAACCTGACCCTCATGAAACCTCTGAGAGAGAAAAACAAACGAGCTGCAAGAAACTGACAGGCTTAAATCCAGACAGAGAGCTGAGGAAATATTTTTTTTTTAAAAAGTTTATATGGGTCTGTCTGGCTTTTAAATTTTCACTAAAGCTTCATATTATCACAAAAACAGAGATTTGCATCTAAATTGAATCATTGGACTCTGGAAAGGTTCTGACTCAGATGCAAACCCAAAAAATGACTGCAGATTGGTTTTAAACTCCGATGATTAGCCATGCAGTCTGCTAACCTTGCAACACTAAAATTACATGTTAGCGTTACCATTATTTCCCTCCTTCAAATTCAGCGTTTCCCTCTGATTATTATGTGCCCGCAGCAAGTTTGTGAGTTTTGCACCTGAACCTGAAAACAATCAGTGGATCCAAACGGGCAAAATCACAGCAACAACCATATCTAATAAAACCAACTTGATCTATACAGTTAAATTAATATTTCTACTCATTATTTTAACGATTTGAAGTCGCTTAAACAACGTTGAAAAACAAGGTCTGTACTGTTGCAATTAGTGTTTGTAATGAATTAGCATGCTAGATTAAATAACTAGCTTAAGAGTTGAAATTAAATAGGACTTAGTCTTGTCTCTGAGTGGAAAAAACTTAGACTCATTGTGGTTTCCACAGCAACGATACCTTTAAAATGACCAATTAACATTTCATTTGTTTTTGGACGGTGGGAGGAAAGCAAACTCCAGACTGAAAAGATTCAGGTGAGAATTGAAACCATCTCGCTGTGAGGCTGCACCACACATCACTCTGCTGCCAGGAACTTTAACTAGGCCCTGTATGTAAATGATGTTGACAAACGTCAGGTCAGAACATTCACATTCATTCACTGTAATGTCTGCTGAGTTCAGTTAGAGGCTGTGTCAACATCCTGGTCATTCTGTTGCTGGTTATTCATTTATTTTCTGTGTAACTTCAGTTTAATATTGTAGTACTAATTTACAATGCTACATGCTAATTCTCTTCACTTATTTAATGGATCCTCAGTCAGATTCCTGCCAGATCATTTGATGTATAACCACTATTACAAATGCTGAAAAAGTGAGAAGAATAAAAGTTTTGTAGACTTTAGACCACATGTCTAACTCAAGGGCCGGGGTCGAATCCAGACGCCAAATCATGGCAGGATTGCTATCTCACCACGCCTCGTTTTAAGTGTAGATCACACATTAACTGTGGTTATCCACATTTTTCAGAAGGTTTATGTTAATTTCACTAGTCAAACTTTACTGGCAGACATTTGAAATGAACAAATTGTTTACAAAGAACCTTTCCAACAACATGAAGTTGGGGCACATCACAAGTTTTCATGTTTAAAACTCTCAAGGTTTTAAGTTTGAGTAAGTCTGCAGGCAACAGATTTTCTGCAGGAGAAAATCCTGAAGAAAAATGCTACAAATGCATATTTTATTTGGTTTGAGACATTACAACACGCGCCAGACATTTTCACCATCATATAATGCAGATCACAGTTGGAACATCAGTTCCTCTGTTTTTTTAATTCAGAGTGAGGATGCATTGTCATTTTACTCAGATCTCCGGTGGGGTTTTGCTTAACAAAACGTTAGCAGATAAATACTGCAGGCAGCCCAGAGCAGCGATGCAGCAGCTGACCTGAAGTGGTGCTTGACAAGCCGAGTGGGAGCGCCTCCACACCGTGGAATGGAAGCACCTCTTGAGACTACAAAGCCACAGTGAGGAAGATCTGGTTGTTATTACACGCATATTGTAAAGCTAATTCATGTCAGAAACAGCATGATGTCAGCCGATAAAATGTCAAAACCTGTTTAGGTTGCAGGACCGGGCAGAAGTTTACATCCAGTTATCAGGAGCATGACTGCTGTACTTTCAACTGAATTTCAAAAACAAGAATTGGATGCAAAAGCTAAAAAAAAATAATAATAATAACAATGTGGAATTTGTCAAATGTAAATAGTGGTGGGACTCGATTTAAAATTTTAATAGCGTTAATTGCAGGATCCATCATTAATTAAAGACAATTAATCACATTTGTATCAAAAAGTATTTGTTGACAAAATAAGCAACATCTCCAGATAAAAAAAATCGCTACTGCGTCACACTTATGGGCGTACAAGAAACACATGAATATAAAGGTTCCAGGCAGAGGTGCCGCCAGGAATCTTGGGCCCCATGACAAAAAATGAAATTGGGCCCCCCCCCCTCTCCACACAGCTGCTGTTACAATTTCTTGAGTCTCTCTGAACTATCAAAAGCGTCACATTTTTAAAGGCTTGCAACTGCCTTGCTTTCTTTGGTTCAATACTAATAACTAGCACAATATTCACTGCTAGTGAATTTTACATGAAACAGTTTGCATACAGTTTGCAAGTAAGTTGCTTAAATTTTTTCTATTAGTTTTCTATTACTGAAACGTCTCTCCACACAGGCAACAGTTATAGGCAACGTGCAAAATATAGATGAAGCAATTCAGACTTCTCAAAAAATATACTATGTAGTTGCATTTTATTCAAGCTGCAGTATATAACTTCAATAAAATGTTTTCTCTATATTAGTTAAAGCTGGCACCATGTCATGACAGTTTGTTATGAGACAGATAATCTGTGAAAAGATCAATCTAATCCTCCTGAACTACTATTACTGGCTAAAGTAATGCAACGTTCTGGCCAAAAACAACCAATCAGAACCAGGAGGAGGGGCTTAGCGCTGCCAATCAACTTCATTCTCTCACTACTAAATGTTCTAATATTTAGCAATATTAGTTGTTTCTCCAACAATAAGTTGGAGAAACAACTTATCATTATTGCTAGCTACAGCATAGCACAGAGCAAGGAGAGGGAGGGAGCAGCTACATGAGATAGTGATTGACAGCAGTAAAACTCTCCTGTCTCTGATTGGTTGTTTCTAGATAGTACTGGGAGAAAGCAGATGAAATAACATTTTCATAATTATTTCTATACCATACTGTCACAACATAAAGACAATTTAACAAATATGTAAAAAAATAATTTTTTTATAAAAGTTACATACTGCAGCTTTAATTTCACTCAGGAGAGGACGGGTCAGGAGGGACTAGAGCTGCTGCTGACTGACTCATCTGTTGTTAAGTGGTAAAAGGTACAAGTTAAATATATGAATATCTTGGTAATTTTTTTTCTTTGTTCATAGAATGCTAGTTAAAAGGAGGCAAACAGTCTGTAGCTGAGCTAATTATGCTAAATGGTTGATAATCTCACACAATCTACCCACCTCTCTTGGAGAAAAACTGGGTTATAAATTGACACTCTTGTTTTTTTCTCCCTCTCTCTATTTTTTTGTGAAAACCTAACTTTATTATTTTTCTTAGCAGCATAGTAACAGCCACAGTCGTTCTTGTCTTCCACTGACTTCTGCTGAACAGCGTCACCATCAAGCTCCAAGCAGGAACGAACCATTTCATGCAGATCCAGGGGTTCAGGGCAAATATGGACGTGTGTTTTTTGATCTGGGAACATTTGATTTTTACTGCTAAAAACTATTTTAGAAAACACAATATGACTAATTTTGTAATTGACAGGGTCCTATTTTTTTTATTTCTATGAAAAAATAAATAAATTGCGGAGGGCCCCCTATTGGTCAGGGGCCCTTGGAATTGTCATAACTTTTCCCCCCTGGTTCCAGGCGAAATCTTTGAATGTAAAACATCTTTATGAGTTGTGTTAACATTTTTAAAATCTATGTAATTGAGTAATCAAAATTAATGCAAAGTCCTGCCTATACATGCATATAGATCCATAGTTAGAGTTTGGAGTTTCTGTGTCTGTGTGTGTTTCCTCTCTACTGCATCTGCAGGTTTTCCCTGGAGGGCGGAGGTAAGTAGGTTGTCCACACACACCTGCGATTCATCATCATGCTCATCAGCTGCTGGATAAGAGGAGCTGGCTGCCAGTCATTCAACACCTGAGTGATAACACCAGCTGTCCCTCTAGCCCTCTGTAGATCGTCTGCTGTTTTCTGGTTCCTTCACCTATACTCTCCTGTTGCTCACCTCATACTGGAAATTTATCTCCAGTGACCTCCGAACCCAATCTGTCTGCCCTCTGACCCTCCCAACTCTCGCCTTGCTACACCAACAAGTCTGCTCATTCCCATCTGGCCTCCTCCCCCCCTCAAAAACCATAAGCTCCTCACCTCCTCCTTTACAAATATCTGCCTTTCATTCCCTGGCTCATTTCTCATCCTTATATTTTGCCCATGTTTCATCAATCTGGGTCAAATTCTCACCCACACATAAAATGAAATGAAGACATCCAAGAACAACCCAGACTAACTAAGAACCAGCAAAGCTCAAGTCTATCCTACACTGAAAGATGTTGAAACACACGACATTGTCCACAGGAAACTGAGTTTAACATAAACCCAGACTGAGAGGTCACTGAGTGAGGAAGAAGCTCCAAAACTGACACCTTCAAATCCCATCAAAGTCTGCAGCTGCCCACATGGATGGCTTCTGCAAAAAATGAGTTTAGGTCAAATTAGACAAAGGTCAAGCTGTTGGCCCACAATAAAAAAATAAATTAAAAAAATCAACATTTGTCTTTCAAACATCAACCAACTGTCAAGCATAGTGGTGCAGCATCATCTTATCGTGGTGCATTGATGAACAAAGCATCTTAGAGCCCAAATTGAGGCAGACAAACAGGAAGCAGTGGAGATTGCAGAACAACTAATTTAAAAGCTTGAGGAAGTGGAGAAGACGTCCAAGGAGGCTCCATCTGAGATCACTTTGGATGATCGGGACAAATTTGAACTGGAAGTCCAAAAGCTAGAGAAAATGCTCCAAGAGGAGAAAAGACTAAGGGTCCAAGGAGAGACTGAAAATGCTGCTCTACTGAAAACTGTAGAGTTTCTTCGGCAGGAAACAGGCAAAGAATGGCCGAAACCATTGGTCTATCACCTCAACAATGAGCTCTTTGACATCTTTCAGCAGGAGATCAAGGGGCTGCACCTAGATGTTGCGGCCATTACGATGGAGAAATTCAACACCAAACGCGACTATGAAGACCTTGTCTTAGAAGAGAGGAAGGAGAAGCAGGCTTTGCTTCTGGAAATTCAGGAGCTTAAGGAGAAGCTGGAGAATGCAAAAAGGGAGTCAGCGAAAAGGGAAGCCATCAAGATCCCGCTACAATTCTCTAGCCACTGTGAAGGATTGAAGAAAGTTTCCACTGAATATTCAACAGAAATCCAAGTTCGAGATGAGGACATTCCTTATCTTGATGTCCAACAGCTTCAAGAAATGCTCCAGAGAGAGAGAGAGCTGAGGATTCAGGCTGAAAATGAGAACCTGGATCAATTTAAATGTGCTGAGGCTTTCTTTGAAATGATGGAGCAAGAGCTGACAACCGAACGTAAACTTAGAGCCCAAATTGAGGCGGACAAACAGGAAGTTGTGGAGATAGCAGAGCAACTGATTAAAAATCTTGAAGACGTGGAGAACATGTCCAAAGAGGGTCCCACTGAGATCACTTCAGATGAAAGGGACAAGATTCAACTGGAAATCCAACAGCTGGAGAAAACTGTCCAAGAGGAGAAAAAACTAAGAGTCCAAGGAGAGACAGAAAATGCTTCTCTCTTGAAAACTGTAGAGTTTCTTCGGCAGGAAACAGACAAAGAACTGCAGAAAGAAAGGGCTCTGAGAGAAGAGGCAGAAAGAGGTAAGCTGGAGTTGAAAAAGGTAAGTGATAAACTTTACCAGGGTTTCGAGAAAGCCTGTAAGATGACAGAGACGCTCTCAGCTGAGGCCGTACTTTTTACCAACAAGCTTCAGGTAGATGACCAGAAACAGAGATCTCTGCTCAAAGATATCCAGGAACTCACCCTCATGCTTGAAGAGGAAAAAACCCTTAGGATCAAGGCAGAGAACTATGAGATGGAGGCCATAGAGATCGTAGAGGCTTTGCAGAAGGAAGCAAAATATAGAACCAGGAAGATCAAAGATTTGAAAAAGAAACGTCATCACATCAAAGCTCCACCTTTTTAAAGTTATGTGAATAACAGCCTTGTTGTTGTAAGATTATTAATACTTTAATTCATGTAAAAATAAGTCTTATGTTTTTCTGTTTCACCACACCTGATTCAAATGATTGCATGACCTCCTCTGCAGCCACCAAATACTGCAAAAGTCTGTCAATCAGCCATTCATTTGAGTCAGGAGAAGGAGACACCTAAAGCATGTAGGGCCTGGGTACTGAAGGACTACGGTTGGGAATCACTGCGACGGCGGAATCGCAGTGAAGTTGTCGCCCTCGTCACTGCGACGATGGTCGATTCCTGGTCTGTCCACCCTTTGGCGTTTCTTTTCCCACTTCACCCACCTTACCTGCTGGCGATTGTAATCCCAGTGTAGGGTAAGAATAGATTATGACGAGAATTTATTGATGCAGCATATTGAAATGACGGCCATCGAGAAAGCCTAGTGCTCCTCTGATCCAGAGATCTGGTCTTTGTCCCGCCCCGGCAGCCAATGAACCAATCAACAGCTAACTCCAAACCGGCCCGGTCTGGCCGGCCCGATTGGAACCACAGCTCTCGTGGTTCCAGGGAGTCGGGTGGTACCGGGCTGGAAGTGCTAATGCAAAAACAATCAGCCCTGCTTTTAAGCCAGACTGGCCTGGATCAGCCCGGGTCTGGCTGTGCAGTGCAAAAGGGACTTATGAGAGATGTTATCCTGCTTTTGTCATAAGGGTGCCTATATATCTCTCTCTCCAGATCCACTAGAAAGACTACTATGGAACCTCTGAACAACAGCAATATTACGGATAGATGGATTGACGGGTAATTAGACTGAATGCTGTCAAACCAAAACAGCAAACATTTACAGTGTGCATTTTGTAAGTCTAGATTATCATCAATAGTTTGGACCACAGGTCATGGCCACATCAACATCCATGTAACGGCTAACGGTACAGTTGACTTTTCAAACTCAGAAATTTCCGAGTTTTCTTTTTTAGAAGACTTCTCAGATTAATCTCAAAATTTCAGATTATCTTCTAGCAAACTTTCAGCCTTTCAAACTTAGAAATTTCCTTGGTTTTTCTAGAAAGTTTCTGAGATTTTATGGAAGAATTTTCTATATATCTACAATGGCTGATCAACATAGAAATAAGTCCTCTCCTGAATGTGTCTAATTTAACATGCCTGTGCACAATATTGACAGTTCTATTAAGAATCCAACAGAGCAAATAGTAGAGTTCCTCCAGTTTTGTTTTTTTGGCAACAGGATGCTGTAAATATGTAACACTACCCGTTTATTCAGGCTGTGTATCGATGGCAGTGCTTCACCTTCATCAGCCTGTGCCTTCATGTGCCTGTCTAAAACCACATGTGTTAGATGTGACCACGGTTTTAAATAAACTCAACTTTCAAGGTTCTAGCTCTATTTATATGCATGCTAGACAGAGACAAGCTCAAAAACATAAATACTAATGGAAAGCACATTAGTCAACGCGACAAAAACAGCAATTCATGAGGAGAGTAAAAAGTCACATTCTCCTCTGCACATAAATGCAAAAAAAGTCATAAACTCCTTTGCCATGTAGTTCGGTGGTCCCCCATAATTCACACAACCTGAAGTTTACGGTTTCTCTCTTTTCAAAGAATAATACCCCCTTTTTACTTGAATGGGTAAAATGGGCCCCTGCAACCCCCTGGTTGCTTAAGTGTGTTCATATATATATATATTTATATATATAAGTGTGTGTGTTGTGAGGGGGAAGGAGTAATGGGTGGGGGGTTCAGGGTGGAGTCGCTAAGTCTAAGCAAGCAAACAGAGAGGGGTTGTTGGGCTCAGAGCTTCTCACGAGCTCAGGGCTTACAGCTCTAAATCACTTAGTGCACAACATGCTCGACCACAAATATGACGAGTTTCACAAATACGATAGTCTGCATGGGCGGCGAGTGACCAGATGAAAGCTGGGCTTTCACAGCAACGTACAGACAATGCTGCACCAGAACTGTGCTCTGATATTTCTTCATTCTAATGAGGAAATAATTGCTCTGCTTTAGTTAGATCTAAATATGTCTGTGGCACAATACTGATTGACAGTGGTCGGCTGCTGGTAGAAGATGGGGCTGTAGGCACTTTGTGACATCTTCTCTGTTGTCAAGTCTCACTCTAGCCGGTTAATGTCTGGTTTGGTACTAGCCAAGTAGGGTGTGTCTCCATGGCAGTGTTGTGGGAATGTGAAAACGTGGGCTCGTTGTGAGTGTGCCAGAGCTGTGGTCGATGCTCCGATGATGTCATTTTGCGCGTGTGGGATTTTGGCCAGATTCTCCGAAATCTCTTGGTATATCTGTTCGTTACGCGTTGCCTTGTCCAGCTAACGCTTTATCCACTCTTCAGCTACAACTGATAAAAAAGCTTGGACCTCAAGGTGGGACCAATGAAATATCGATTCACAGATCATCATCTCACCAACTACTGCGGTTGTAGTGGTTGAACTATGTTGTTGCCGTAAAACTGTTGGTAGGTCAATCAATGCAGTCTGCTGCCAATCAAATCACTTATGCTCAATACCTAGCTAGGTCTGGCTTGTACAACTCCTGAGGTAGTTCCAAGAAACTGTGAAGAATTGTGCAAATAAAGACGAATCTGGCCAGGGCTGACTGAGGAAGAACTGGTTAAAGCCACACTGGTGGAGCAGGGTTTTACTGGTTTCCTTTGCTCAGATTTAAAGTAAGTCAAAACAGCGGTTTGTTTTCTGATCAGTCCAGAAGCATAATTTCTGACTGGGTTCTCTAAAGCTATCAGTCTTTTAATATTGTCAGTTAGTGTCCAGCTTCAAACTCTGTGTATAACTCTTGGTTTCAGCACTGCTGGTACTGATCAGAGATCAGGTGGCAAAGCTTGTTTAAAATAATGAATAAATCAGGATATTAGGCTAAATCCAACAGAGGAATAGACATTTACAGGAAGAGACACTTATAGCGACACAACTGACTTAAGTCATCTCCATGGGTGCAAGTCATTCTTTTATGAAATTAGCAAAGAACTGGTTCAAGCACCAGTTCTGGTAAAGTACTGGAATGCTATAGGTTGAAAAACCCATAATTTGGAGCAGTTCCAGGACTTTCTCATTGTAGAAAGACTGTCAGATGGATTGCTCTACCTGAACAACTTAACTAGACTAGGTAGACTTTACCCACAATAGATGATCTCACAACATGTCATGTCAGAATTCTTCGTTCATTTTTGGTGGGCCAACAAGTCCATGTGTAACAGATACAAACACCTTTTTTAAGTCATTTCTAAGGTATCTGCTAAGTAATACGTTTCAGAAAGACATTGGTGATTTGTATTTCCATAATGGGACATCTCTTCTGACTAAGCAGACCAAGAATGAGAGTAATGTGGAAGATTTTGTAAGACAGGAATGCTTGAAGAAATGCAGTGGTCTATAACAAGCCAACCAGGAAGAGTGAGACATAATGAAACAATGCCTGTCGAATCAAGTGAAGTTTAAACGAGTATGAAAGTACTGCTTTGGAGATGATGCTTCTAAACTTCTCCAGCCTTTAACAGAATATCTCCTCAGTCTCTGCTAAAGCTAGTTGACCGGTATGTGACAGGGATTCTTCCAAGGGATTATTTTTACTAAGCTACAGGTACACTAAGGTACATTTTTAAAACCAAAACATAATGTTTATGATCTCACTCCAAACTCTTTCATTGCACTTAGAAACAGTTCCTGTTTGTGAGCAGAAATTTTGAGAATAAAACCTCAGATTCGGTCAGTTCTGTTCCGTCTGTCATCTGTTCTTTTTTTAATTATTATTTTTTATGTTTTATTATTATTAAAGGAATAACCTCACTCTGTAGCAATCATTGTGAGAGCTTGTGACTGTGATGTCACTACCCATTTCTGGGTGTGATTGTTTTGCTTAGAGAGCTCACTCCAGATGATAGCTAATCAGCTGGATTCAGCTCCACACTGTTCTGAGAACTGAATGAAGTACACATGTTACACATGTCCAGAATTGGAAGACAGAGTTAAAAAAAAACAGTAAGGGTCCCGATCGAGATCTTTTGTCCTCAGTAATAATTAGAGCCATTTCACATGAAGTACTACTAATATTAAGTATTAATTTTCAAGTATTAATATTTTTTCACACACTTCACAGAGGGGAAGGGGTTTTATGTTTCACAATTTGTGCTTCGTTTCTTCATGTTTACGCCCATATAAAACATGTTTTTGCCCAATATTTGTGGCAAGACAAGAAAAAGCGACGGAAGATTTATAGCACACACTCACACAACACACCACAAGTACAATAATGTTATGAAAATCAACATCATGTATGAGAGTGAGGTATCAGCATGTATGAGACTGAGCTATTCAGTCATGGATGGGGCTCCTTTAGTTTTTACACTATTATTATTATTTTTTTTTTTTACCTGAAATATTTGCATATGAAGAAAACCTAAAATAATGTTAGACAACTAGCACAGCAACAGGTAGGAAGGCACTGGTGTTGCTCCAAATAACCAGGGATAGCTCACTATGGCTACATTCACACATGAGGCCAATGAGACCCAAATCAAATTTTTGTACCCATATGTGGCCCATATCTGACTTTTTCATTTCAGTCTGAAAGGACCAACTTTTCCACGTCTCTACCAACATGAGACGTGTCATAATTCGGCACTAGAAGAAGCCAGATGCAGTAAATCTGGATGCAAACAATGGCTGAAAGCAGTCTGAGTCAGTGAAGCGCATCACATCCCAGTCTCTGTTCAATCCCAGTCCAATCCCAATCCTAATCCAATCCCACCTCTCCTGGTCCAACTCCACCTCCAAATAGACTACTCTAGAAAAGCCACAGTAAGTGTTCCACAAAAGGCCGTTTCTATTAGTTATGGTTTCTTTTTATGAACTTTGTTCGTCTCATCATGATCGTGTGACGATACTGTCGGCTCCCATTGCTGAATATCTTCAAATTCAGCAATGGGATCTGAATTTGAAGCTCCCATTCAATGACTGCAATGTCTATTGATGCTATCATCTGTAGACAACAGCATTCACTATTATTTCTGTAAACAGAGAGCTGCTGTGTAGCATCAACGTTATTCTGCACATGCGGATCACTTTGGTGGTCGTAACCCTTTGACATCTGATTGATATCTCATCATTCACTAGTATTGTCTGAAAAATTGGATTCCAGCAAAAAATTAAAATTGAGCATCAAGACCTGCGGTGTGAACGTAGCCTCTGCTACTTTCCAAGGCACCTCATAAAGCAGCTGCAGGCCAGAGCAGTTTAGAAATCATCACTGTTTAAAACTCAATATTCCTACATACTGGAAACCAGACCATACTGTCTTCTCACTGTTTCTCTGATGCTGTGATTAATCCCTCATGGGGACCAACTGAGGTAGTCATCAATTGCTTCCTTTGTACATCTGAGGTGATCTGGACTTGTCCTTCTCAATTTCCCATCTAGCCAGTACAAAGAAAACTGAATATAAATTCAATTAGTTTGACTAGAAAATTTTAATCTTGAAAATGTGTATTTTATGTTTTAGGGAAACATAATTCCCTATTTCCCTATAACACAACACATTTTGGCATTATTGGCATTCCACACAAAACGGCCTCAATGCACTGGGAGAAATTACATCACTGAATCCAGACCTGCAATTCAAAATAAACCAGTTCAGTGAGAATAGCTTCTGCTTTTGCTTCAAAGTGTGAGACAACAAGAGACAACTTTTCCTGTGCTGTGCACAGATGCTTTGCACTTCTTCTAACATTGCACATTGCACACCCCACTTTGATGGTGAGCTTTGCACACCGTTCACAGAAGAAGCAGGGAAACCGTGCAAGTAGCTGCAGCACATGGAGCTCATTCTGACACAGCAAAGCCGGAGTTGCGAGAGGAGCGCAGTGGTCTGGCTCAGGTTCTGAATTCCTCCCTTGCGAACAACATGGTAGGAATTCATATTCCTATTTGAGGAAAATTGCTGCGTCATGAAACATTTGTAGCTGGAAAAAATTTGTATTCAGATAATACAGAATACATATTTCATACATATTCAGAGGTTCCAGTGTATCTCCCTTCCTGCTTTCTCTCTGCAGTGTGAGATCCAGCAGTCTGATGGACATCTATTACATCTCTTCTTCTGACTAATGAGGAATCTATCGAGTGTGTTGTGAAGTAAAGCAGTGGCATCCGTCAAACAACTGAAATGTTCAAAGCTGGAGTAAAATATCTGACTCTGGGAGTTGTGAACGGTACTGAAAACCGATGTCCACCACCATGAGGTCAGGTTTAAAGTTTCCTCTAAAGCGTGTTGCTTCACCTGACTTGCTTTCAGATGAACTTGTTTTCAGCATTGCAGGGTTTTTTACAACCAAGAAGAACCCATCTGTTCCATCAGGTTGTCTAACCACATTAAGCCGAAGGCGACAACAGGGACTGTAAATGGATGCAGTAAGTTGCTCTGAACCCAATCATTCAAAAATGCCTTGATCGAGACCCAAAGGCCAAACTTGTGACCATGTTGGGACACCACAATGATGTAAAGATCCTGTTCCTAAATAAAATAATCTACACCACAAACCTACACAGTTTTCCTTTTAGGTTATAAATTTTATGTGGTCTGACTGCTAAAAGATAAAGTAATCTAGTAGAAGAGTTGATGTTAGTTTATTGCAGTTCCTCTGAGTTCAGCTCTCAGAAAGCTACATGTCCAGCAGCAACCACAGAACTTGACATTTAAGATCTTTGTTTTTACATTTTTACAACTCGATTGAACAAATTTGTCCGAACACCACCTTACTCAACGCAGCAATCATTATACTGTAAATCAACACACAATGCGAATTGTTGCTGCTCTACACTGCGCATCATCAGTAAGAAACAACAGAAAAAACTTCTGGTTCGCTCCCGCTGGTTTCTAAAGAATTTTGCGAACCTATCAGTCCTTTTCTACAATACAAACAACCCACTGAAATCTCCTGGACCTGGAGATAACACAACCCCCCTCTGCAGGATCCTTGGGGCGTAAAATTATCTATGATTCTCTGGTGCTTCCTGCAGAGGTTCCTGTTCTCAGGGAAAACACTCTAACAAAGAAAACACACCTCTGAATACTTTCGATGGTGCATGTACGCAACGTTAACCATCCAAGTGGGAAAAAAAACTCGTGTAGTGTCGATTTTATTTGCATTTAATTTTACTGCCATGGCTGGAAGTTGTAGAAAATGAATCAGAAACACTCTCTACTGCGCTGTCATTCAGAGAAAGGACAATGCACAATGCCTTGGTCCCACAGACGTATTCTCCTGAGTCCGCCCCTGCATGCTCACAGCGCAGCAAGGTGATGGAAACATCCAGATAAGTGGCTCCTTGTGAATAAGACTCAGCTAAAGCAAACAGAACAGCTCATCTTGTTTCGAGCACCAACACTTCCAACAAGAAGTCAAACAAACACTCAAGACGTTCCAGACTTCTGAGAAATTCTCTTATTTACCTCATCTGAAGATTAATAGGGAAAAAAAACAGGCAAAGAACATTACGGTTTGAAACTCTTTGATATACTTTGGTAGGAGTTTATGTTTGTTTCAATCAACAGAAATGGACATTTTGAATCAGAGTGTGTAATACACAATGAATATTGGCAGCTGACGCTTTAAATAAATTAATTGACTGATTAACCACGTGGTTTATGTACAAATCGAACATGTTAATGTAAACTAACAGCTTCCTGTCATCTTTAATACCAAACATATTTTATAATTAACTTTATAATGACAAGGTCACAGAATATTACTTAATAAAAAAAGTACGTTCAGCTAGACCGTCTTTCTTAAAAACACAGCAGTGCACCTTATATTTATAATACAAATTCTGTTCATGATGTTACATTTTGCGTACATCCGTCATCACACCGATGCTTTTCTGGCGCATCTCATTTTGTTGTAATAATCAGAGTAATAAAGAGGAGCACTTCACCTGGACTTTTGCGCTGTGTTGCGGCTCAGGTCAAAACTCTCCGGCGGTCAGAAGGAGCACTGGGGGCGCAGGACGACTGCGCCCGGTGAGGGCAGGAAAACCAGGCGGTGCGGATATTTCCTGTCCAATTGCGGCTCCGCTGTGTGATGGCACAGCGGCGCGCGCTCCTTCTGGTGTGTGTGTGTGTTGAGTCGCCTGCGCTGCGCGTGCAGGTGAGAGCGACACCTCCCTTTGATTTCTCTGGAAATCTACATCCACGCGCTCAGAGGTGCGTTTCCAGGCTCTTGGTTGTTGTGTTGTGACACTTTTCAACCAACAAGGGAGGCGCCCCTAATGTTGCTCAATGTGCTGTTAACTTGATTTAGAGACCCCACCACCACCGCCCTCCTCCCGCAAAAGTCCTTGTGTCAACAGTGCTCCCCACTCCGTTAAACATTTTCATTTCAAGAATATACATCAGCTTCAAAACGTCAAATTAAAGCTGCAGTATGTGATTTTTATTATCATTATTTTAACTGTCACTAAAGCTGCTCGTCCATTGCTAATATTGTCTAAATTGGAATTACAAAAATTAATTTGCTAAAGTTAAAAAAAGAACACTTGTTTTGTTGGGGGTTTTTTTGGTACAGGTGGTCAGGTAATGAAAGAGGGGGAAGACGGCAAAGGTCATCGAGGCCGGACTCGAACTTGTGACCACTTGTGACCACACACAAGGACTAATGTGTGTAGGGCTACACACATTAGTGTCTGTGTAGTTCAGACTCTTCCACCGCCTCCTCCGTATTTCGTCTAAATCAATACAGTATTTATTTAACGTTCATTATTGTACCCAGAAGCCTGAGTACCAGAGAACACACAGTCTGTAGGCAGAAAGACGGCAGATTTGAATTGAAGATCTTCTTGCTGTAAACAGCAGTGCTGCCAACTGCAAGACCAAGCAGCCAAATCTGTAGTCAATGAAAACTTTACCTGGGTTTGATTATTTTACATTATAAAATCATTTTTGAAGCAGACGGTAATTTCAGTCGTTAGTGTTTCACTATTTACATCAAGTTTATTCCTGCCATTTGGAGCCCCATCAGCAGGGTCTTGTGACAGAAATGCTAGTGAACACCATGTCGACCAGTGACATGTTCTGTTGTTCGGCCCAGTCATAAAGTTCCACATTTGTGTAACTTTCTGTACACACTACGGGTTTACCTCGCCAAATGGAGAGGCAGGGCACAGTCTGGAGACATGTTCATTTATACAAGCTAATTTTATTCACTTTTTCTTTACAATTCAGTTGTGTTTGTACGTCTTGCAGCAGTGTCCTGTCCAGCAGTTGGCTTCGTAGGTAACACCAAGAACCGGCTCTACACTTCACCTCAGTTCCTTTCCGTGTACGACTCCATCAGTATGGGACTGATTTAGATGGGTCCCAGATTGAGCCCATCTGTGGTTTATGTGCGAGTCCTGTCATTAGGCTGATGAGGAACAGTTCCTGGGTGTCTCCTTACAGATAAACCACATGATGTGGGCAATATTTCACAGCAGTCACATCCAGGAATCTCCCCAAAGCATCTGATGACAGTGACACACTAATAGCTGGTACTTGAGTGTGATGTTCACCAACAATCCCAGCAGCGGAGAATGCCGTACTTGTGTGTTTGTTGTGTGTTTAAGATATGACGATGACAGGGGAGTTGAAAGGAAGATGAATGTTTTTAAAGACAAAGGAGAGCTATGAGGCTCAAGTACCTGTAAATAGCTATTGTGCTTCACGATAAGAGCACAATGAAGCACACATAGGAAATAGGTATTTAAACTCAACTTTACAGCGTCATTTTCTTTGAGGAGAAAGAAATAAACTTTATGTCAAAAACAGTTAAACACTTTGAGAGAAAAGTACAATTGGGATATAATTTGGTCCACATCCAGACCAGCCAAGGTTATTTTAGCAGTTTGAGTGACAAGAAACTGGAACCTTTGGGAGTCAGGACAAAGTACTGACTGTCCCAGTTTTTCTAGTGTTTCTTAAGAACTGACTTATTTTATACACAATGTGCAAATGACAGGAAGAAATTACAAAATATTAACAATCATGAATGTGATTGAAGCAGCTACAGTTTCTGACAATCAGTCAAAAGAGTGACCTGGAAACAGAGAATGTCTCTCGCTTGTTTTACACTACCAGCACTCGTTGGTGCTGACTTTGGGTTTGCATGAAGCCAAGTTGTTATATTATACAAGCGGTCATCACATGGGGCCTACTCTTCATAGCAGGGTTTCCTCACACGCCTACTGGTTCCAACATGCAATCTGACTTTCACCTACACCGACTGGTTCTTCTCTGATGTCATTCCAGGCGGTGTCCTCGCTGGGGAGTTGACTTGTGAAAGGCCAAGGTGGCTAGTGTCTCATTCACCATACTGCAAAACTTTCTTGTGAAATGTCAATAGCGTAAGGTGGATCTTTTTCTGAATAGGTAATAAAGACCTCACACATGCTTTTTTATGGACAATTACTGGCTCTAATTTCCGTAGACCAGAATGAAAGCAGGAGTACCTCCAGATGCCGTGAGAGCTATAAAACTCTTTCAAGGTCTGAAAGCAACCGTGGAAAACGTTACTGACCAAATAAGAAACAAGACATGGAACCATTTGGATATTTCACTAAAAGCTTGGTTGATTGGTACATTCCTTTGATTTTAAGGCACCAGTTTGTATTCGACATATAAGGAAAGAAGATGTGAGTGTCTGAAGTTCTGTGACACTATAATAGACTCAGACTTTACTGTTTATAACACTTTACACAATGAGTTATAAATGAGTATTAAATAAACCACATAGGAATTCATACAAAATCTAGTAAAAAAACAAACAAGCATATTTTTGATTCATTTAATGTGGGTTAAACCAAACCCGTTCCCTGTTTACACGTCATCCTGCCACTGAAGCTGCAACAGCACTCTCTCACATGTGCAGAGGGACGTCAGACAGGGGGGCTTTGTGCTGGTTCAGGGTGGAGTTCAGTGGAATTTGGTTAAAAAGACATGAGCGAACACAAACACTGTGACTTCAACAAGCTGTAGCCCCACCTAAACCCACCTTAATTGCTCCTAGTAGCCATTCACAATTCATGATGTGAAAGAGCCCAGTGAACATGAAGTATTTCATGGTTTCTATGTGTGTCTTATTTCCTCCTTTGTCAGCCATTTAACTGGGTGCTCTGCTCTGGACTGTGATTAAATCTCCAAAAATTACAATATTGTGAAAAGTTCGAAGGTTTTTGTTACGTATTTTGGAAAATAAAAGTCAAATATCATATAGAATCATTACACTGAGTGAAATATTTAAACCCTTCATTTTTTTTGTAATTTAGGTGATTTTGGTTTATACAGTATAAACCCCCCCCACACACACAGTGCAATACTGAAATTCACCACTGTTAATGTATTTCACTGTTTCATGCTGTCAAATGAATATTTGTGGTGCGAAAAAGACACCCTTGAAAGACACCACAGAAAGATCATTTTATCATTGCAAAACTTCACTTCTACACGTCTGTCATCAGAACCTTCAGCCCCTTGGTGAACACATATCAAACTGATGTGCCAGTGATCCCATTCCTTATGAACGATTAGGCAGAATTGATTATGGTAATTTTCTTCTGCTACTGGGCATTGTTTTATTTCTCATTTTATGCATACATTCATGATATGACAGTTATATCATGTTGACAAAAATCTGAGAGAAGAAAGCAGTTTTGACATAATTTACAGGTAATGTGTTTATAATTGTGCAGGTTACATTTTTAGCTTTTCTGCTCTCTGTGTATTCTGAGGGAAGTCGTTCAGGACATCAGTCAACTTCAGTTGGCCAGATTGGATGTTGGTGACAAAAATATCTGGGTCCACCGTAAAGAAGTAAACATTGGCTTGGGTGCAGAATCAACTCTGAAGGTAGTTCATCAAGTAATTGTTCAAATTTGACCAGGATCCAGAAAACAGATTTACTTGCTGTTACATGGATCACTCTTGGCCTGGTGGTCAGACCACTTACCATTTATTCTCATCCCTGTCAGGAACTCCAAAGACAGAAAAAGATAGGAGATCTCTCAGCCTTAGCGTTTACGAGGGACTGCATCAAGTTGACATTGATTATCCTTCTGAAAGTGCAGGACAAGAGCCCTTTAAAGTATCCCACAGTGAGGCAGCTGACCTGTTTGGACCCTAGAAAGATGTTCTCTAATCCAGAATGGTGCCAGGGCAAGATGAGAAATCCTGTGCAGAGGTTTCTGCACGATAAGCAGTTGTCAGGAGGTGTCTCAGCCGGTATGAAAGAATAGAACAGTTTAAGTTTTCTTTCCTCATTCATTACAATATCTGTCTCTAAATGTTAAATAAGCTAGGAGTGACGTAAATGCCATCATAACAAGTGTTAGATATCCAGAAAACACATTATCAGCATGAATTTGCCTTGTTCAGTCTAGTACTTAGGCTGACTAGAAAATAAAGTGTTTGCATTGTTTTTATTAATTTGGCTTGTCTTGTACTGTTTCTTGCGGGTGGCGTGATTACACAACAGTTTTCCAATTTCTTATCCGTTGAGGCTAGAAATGAGACCTTCCACTCCTACTGTCATGAAACGTGGTGAGAGTTGGTGAGGCAGACGCTGTAGACCCAGGTAAGATGAAAACGAATGATGATTTTAATGGTAAATAAATCCAGGAACAAGCAGCAGGCACAAGGAAACACTGACCAGGACAAGACTGAACATTGACGACGACAAACTAGACTCTACATTGACGAATAATTGACGAGGACCCGACGAGGCACAAGGAACACAGGTGGAGTTAAATACATGGGAGGGTAACGACAGAACGAGACACACCTGGGAACAATCAAGGGGAGGACAGGACAACGAAGAGACGCAAGGACACAAAAAACTCTAAATGAACACAGAAAACACAGATCCTGACACCTACCAGCCATCTCATACAGCTGATGTCTTCCTCCATCGGGCTTTCCAGAGCAAATGCTACGCTGAGTTATGGGAGTTTTGTAAGAAGCTTCTTCTCTTATTGCATGGCCAGGCAACAGTGCAGAGAGGCTTCTCAATAAACAAAGAGGTTGAAATGTGCAACATGCAAGAAGAAACGATCATCATCCAGTGAATTGTGTTTATTGTGAAGTTGGACTTAAATTTAATTTCAGTTGGTATTTAAAAAGTCTTAAATTTAACTTGCCGTAAGCTGTAGGAACCCTGAGTTGTGTCATGTCCTCCTATTAAAACCATGTTATGCTTGTGAGGTTGATTTATTTCAGCCACAGTGTAATGATGCTACACTCGCTGATGATGGGATTGCACAGCCAAGTATGTCCAGTTGGGCATCACCATGTGTTCTGGTCCTTAAATCTGACAATGCCCCTTGTTTTTGCTCAGATTTTTGCAAACGTAATGCTGTGACAAAACCATACTGTTTCCTGTTGCCAAGAATGGATGATTGCGTTGACCAGGTGGGTTCTTCTAACTTTGTCAGTAAATTTGGCCAGGTGGCATTAACAAAGCGTGCATGCGAGGTGTCTGCTTTTGTTGCCTCTACAGACTTGTATTCTTATACAGTAATGCCGTTTGGCCTAACAAATGGCAATCTTTGAAATGTCAAAGATTAATTGACATTTCAAAGATTAATGAACAGAGAGGCTGGTGACATGACTGGTTGTGCGGTCTACTTGGATGACGTGGTGGTGAGTTCCGACACATGGGAAGAGCACATGGAGCGCATCCGGGACCTTTTCACTAGTTTGGCAATGTTGACAGTCCATCTTTCCAAATGAGAGTTTGGAAGGGCGGCTGCTAACCTATTTAGGTCGTGTGGTTGGCCAAGGTGAGGTCTGCATTGTTGCATTGAAGGTTCAGGCAGCACAGCAGTTTCCTGTTCCACGTATGAAGGAGAAGCTTATGTGTTTTCTTGGGCTGGTGGGATATTAAAGATGTTTTTGTCAAAACTTCTCATCAGTGATGGTGACTTTAACAAATTTGCTGCGTAAAGATTTAAAGTTTGAGTGTATCTCCCCTTTGTCAACAGGCTTTTGAGCATGTGAAAATGCTCCTCTGTGCTGCTCCTGTGTTAGTTGCACCACATCTTAAACACCCGTTTCAGCTTCACGTGGACGCCAGCCATGTTGGCTCTGAAGCTGTTCTTACATATATGGATGAGCTGGGTATTGGCAGGCCGGTGAGCTATTTTTCAAAAAAGTTCAGTAAGCATCAGTTAAACTACTTTGTGATGGAGAAGGAGATGTTTGCTTTGATCCTAGCCCTGAAATATTTCAATGGTTATTTAAGTGCAGCAGAAGTAAAGCACTTGGTGTTTTTTGAAAAAGGTCTTCTCTTGTTTGCCCCCCCTCCTGTTCTCCCTCCCTTCAGCTCACCTCCATTACAACCACACGTACCGGCTTATATGCATGTACATAACACGAGCTGAATATAGAACGCTCTGTTTTGCACCACATGTGTGCAGGGGTCATGCTCTCATGTGGCTTTCTAAGAAAGCAGCCTCTGTACAGCTTACAGATGCTGGAGAAGGTAAATATGTCCTCCAATTCCCCCAGAAGTACCCCCCTACTAGTAGATGGACTTAGCCTAGAGAGGAGGCATGAAAGAGGAGCTCTGTTAGAGAGGCAGAGGTCGGATCGATAGGAGAGCTGATTAAAGATCAAAACCAGGCCTAGACTGAGCCTCTGGAGTTTACTTTTAATAAGCAGCAGCTTTTTTTTCTCCTTTCATCCCGCATTATCTCAGAGAAAGAAATAGCTGTCATTGTCATTTGTTATTTCACAGAAGAGAAAGGGATTCCGACATCATTGTTCCTGAAATAACAAAGTCTCCTGACTTCACTAACATAAAGATCACCATTTTGTGTCTAAATGTTTGGATTGTAAGCAGAGACGCATTCAGGAGGATGTGGGGCCCCAGGCTCGAGTAAGTTAGACATATTAAACGTTCTCTACACATGCAATCTGCAATATAGTTCAGGATGTATCAACTGCAGATTGCTATGCCTTGTTCAAATGAAAAATAATGAAACAATCTTTGTATTTGTCTGTTTTAAAAGTTTCTGTTGAAACATGGCGTGACATTTCTGGTGCCATGTTTATACATGGCCTTCAGTCACACAAAGATAAAAAAAACTGAAAGGTTTAAATAACAGTGAAAGGCATGTCTGTGATGATGCTGAAAAAAACACCAAAACGATTGCCGTTGTTATGCCTGATGTGCTCAAGGTTTATGTTTGTGTGACATCATTGGTTTCAGATAGTCGTGAATTGGTCAATTCCAAACTACAATAAATTAAAACACTTAATAGTGTTTTAATTTGTTGCATTGTATATATATATATATATATATATATATATATATATATATATATATATATATATGTAAGCATATATATATATGCTTTATATAAGCGTATATAAAGCTTATATGCTTTAATCCTGAACAGTGTTTGAAGACATCCACTTATTTATAAATACAAAATTATTGAACCCAGGGCTTCTGCCATGCAAGCCTGTGCTGATGTCCACTTCTGATTCTAGACATGAAGATAATCAAACACTGAATCACGAAAGAGGAAAATACAATCTTACATGTTATATTATGTAAGTATAACCATCATTTTTCTCCTGGACTAGGCTGGACTCCACTCTTTATTGTAGGTTCAATGGAATATATGGAATGTCATAAAGAACTGCAGTGAACGGGTAAATCAGAAGATGGGGCTAATGGTACTAAAAGGGCGCAACAGGGGCAAGAAGAAGAAGGACAAAGCAATCAGGAAGCGCCTAGCTGCTGCCTAGCAACCAGCGACCAATGCGATTCGTGAACGTGAGCGCGGATAAAGCGATTTATTGTTGTGTTGATTAGAGCAGCGCTAACTGTGTGTTGCACTGTGAAGTTCTGTTTTTAGACATTGAAACAAAAACCAGAATGAGTCTGTCTGTAAGGTAAGCTGCTGTTCCCCCGCTACTCCTGCTCTCTACCAGAGCACAGTCACTTTCAAGGCGATAAACTTGCTTGGTCCGACCGGGTTAGCAGTTAGCATTTTGGCATCGCTCTCTGCCGAGGTTTGTTTTCAGGGACGGTGCAGCTGGGATCGGATCAATGTACTCAGCAGACGTGTTAGGATAGTAATCAGTTACTGCTATTCGTATTTAATCTGGTATCAGACAGTTTTAGAAAAGTAATATCTAAACCTAAATCAAAACAGCATGCTTACTTTGAGAATTCTTAGGGACTATAAAAATAAAAAAAACACCCAGATGTTTTTATTTAATATTTTTTAGAACTGAGGAGAGTTTAAATTTAAACAGAACCATAGAATAACTTATTTATGTGCGTCACAATACACCTCGAACAGAACTCGATTCTTAGTTTAGAACTAATTAAAACCTGATAATTCAGTTCAGTAAAAATAGTACATAAGATAAATAAAATGATTTTTAATAAAAATGTTATCTTATGATCTACAATGTCAAGAGAAAGATACTTGACTTTGACCATTGTCCAGCGAGTGGTTATTGACACAAAGCCACAAATGAGGCTGACTGTGTCCAAACATATTCACGGAAGGTTCAGTGGGAGGAAAAAGTGTAGTTGGAAAATGGAAATATAATTTTATTATGTGAGAAAATAAAATCTTAATTCATCCTAATCTGTTGTGATCATGGAAATTCCTTGGAGACAGATACATGTCATTAAAAATGGCAATAACAAAGATAACATCATAAGTGATTTTTTTTTTTTAAATGATATAATTTTAGGGTGGCTTTTGCACTTTCCTAGCTTGTACATGCCAACTACAGAGTGCAGAACTTGAATTTCTAAAGTATGTTAGTACTAATAAAGTAGTAGTAAAGATACATTTATGAAATATTCTATCATGCATTTCCTTGGGTAATCTTTGATTTATTGCATGTTTCTTAACAGAACTGAGCTCGCAGGGGACAAACCCAAACGCAAGAAGAGGAGAGAGCTCACTGAAGATCAGAAGCATGAAATTAAAGAAGCATTTGATTTATTTGACACGGACAAAGATAAAGAGATAGATTACCATGAGCTGAAGGTGAGTGAGGGGGAAAACGGTAAAAGCTGTGTCATAAAAATTGTGGAATGTGTCATGAAAGCTATGGAATATCTCACAAAATACATGGCTCTATGTCACACATGCCTCAGTTCTTATGACACATACCATGGCCTTTATGACATGCTGTGTCACAAAACATGGCATGTCAAAAAAGCCGTGGCACATGTCACAAAAGCAACTGCATGTGTCACAAAAGCCGTGTTATGTCACAAAAGTTGTTTTACAAAAGTTACAAAAGTCTTGGAATATGTCACAAAATCGGTGGCCTGTGTGACAAAACCCGTAGTATATGTCACCAAAGCCGTGGCATACTTCACAGAACACATGGTCATATGTCACAAATACCTTTGTGACACATCCCACGGCTTTTGTGACATATGAATGTCACAAAAGCTGTAGCATTTATCACAAAAGCTATGTTATGTCACAAAGACCGTGGCGTGTGCCACAGAAGTCATGGTATATGTCACAAAGCTGTGTTATTTCTAAAAACATGGTGAAAATGTGGCAGGAAGTGCCACGATTTGGGTTTGCTGTCTCTCAGGAAAAGTGTGTTTGAGGAAGACATGCTTATTAAAAGTAAACAGTATTTCACTGTATTCATAAATGTTATATTAGTAAATAAAAAAACAGATTTGATTGTTATTATAGCCTGAAATGTTAAAAAACAACTATTACACAAATTTTTAATTTCATTTTTTTGTATTAATTTGTGTAATATTTTTTGTAATGGTCATTAATACATTATTAATCCGAGCATCAACTGCTAGTACTGGCACAGCATCACATTCATGTTTCATTCAACACTTCATCTGATTAATTGTCTGAGGTGGAATCCCCAGGTGGCAATGCGATCTCTTGGGTTTGAGGTGAAGAAAGTGGACGTTCTGAAGATCCTCAAGGACTACGACCGGGAGGGCAACGGCAAGATCACATTCGAGGACTTCAACGAAGTGGGTAAGGTGACGGGAGCAACTGCGCTGACAGTAGCTGCGTTTCCATTAAAAATAAAATTGCGCAAATTGAAATTCCCAATGTTTGAACAATCTCATTTTTCGCGATAAAAAGCTTTTCGAGAAAAACAGCCATATCAGAATAGATTTATTTTGTAAAACTGCTATGGAAACACTTTTTTTTTTTTTTTTTTTGCATCAAACGAATCACATGATCAGCAGCCAGATGTTACTACTGGTTAAAATAACAAAGAAAAAGACAGGAAGTAGTCGGAGGATGAAGGTTTGTGTTTTTGTTTTTTTCCGACAACCTGCAGCCGGCTCCACCAGAGCTCTCACAGTATTACATAGTTTATAAAAGGTTGTGTGTCATTCCAACGTGTTGAATCCATCACAGACTACAATTTCCCCAAAATGGCGTATATGTAGCCGCTCCCAAGTAGGCGGGGCTTGTCACTCCCAACTCCTGAATAAGACGCCAACATTTGTAATGGCTGATGGAAGAGCGCTAGCCCCATGGCTGAATTATGAATATATCTCATGGTTTTTAATGACTTATTCACGTGTGATTTTAATTTAAATTTCTTTTTCAATGGGAACACAGCAATTGCAAAATGGTGGTGTTGTTTTTTTTCTCCCCAACATCAGCAGGATATATACAAAGACTTACGCCCATTTGGAATGAAAATGCAGCTACAGAAAGGCTTCAGCGACTAGTTTAAACGCGTTCTGTCGCCGTCCACAGTGACCGACCGCATCCTGGAGCGGGACCCCAAGGAGGAGATCATGAAGGCGTTCAGGCTCTTTGACGACGATGAGTCGGGGAAGATCAGCCTGAGGAACCTGAGACGAGTCGCTCGGGAACTCGGTGAGAACATCAGCGACGAGGAGCTGCGCAGCATGATCGACGAGTTCGACACCGACGGAGACGGAGAGAGTACGTCAGACTCCGGTTTTCCTACATTCTCAGCTGATTTGACAAACAGGAAAGTGTTGATGAGCTGACTTTACTTTTTCAGTCAACCAGGAGGAGTTCCTCGCCATTATGACCGGAGACTCCTGAGGAATCACTGACTGACAGAAGCTAAATGACATCCAGCTTTTCCTTTGTGGCTCTGAAGTGAACTGGACTCATTCATTGACCTGGAATCTTTTTTTTAATTTATTTTATTTTAGTTTTGATTTAGTTTTATTTATTACCTGGCAGTGGTGGCGGTGAAGATCAGTTACTCCTGCATATGCATGACGCTGCTTTCTCATCTGGACTGATCTTCGTTTTTATCACACTTGGTTCAAAATAAAATGATATAAAGAGGGAAGTGTTAAGATCTGTGGGTTTGTTGTTTCCTCTGACTTGGAAAAGGTTAGTTAAAAAGTCAGCAGATCATTTCTAAAAGCGGCTGCATTTCATATTTTACAGTTACTGCTTATATTTGTCAGGAACATGTAAGTGTTTGGATTTGCTATTTATTTTGTTACACAATAAGTTTTTGTGACATTTTCTTTATTAAGACCTGACTCTTACTAAACTCCTGCTTGCTTTGCAAATGTGCTCTGCTTCATATTTAAAACCAGAAATCCTGCTAGTGAGCCGGAAATGATTGACTGATTAATGTTGGAAAATTACCCATAACTCCCTGCAGTTTTCCACTAGCCTGTAAGATTTGAATTTGTCCGGTTATCGTCTGTTGAGTTTTATCTTTTTCCTTCCTGTTTAAATGTTCTCATCCGCATTTCAGTGAGAAGTTCCATTTTCCGACAATGTTTTTTACACTCAAACATTTCAACAAAAAAATAAAAGACAACCCAGATGTGGGAAAAAATTTTAAATTTATTTTATATCACCACCTAGTGATCACACGATGTACAGTATATAAATCTTTCCCTCACAAGGCGAGTGTGATGAAAATTCAACAACTATCAAGTATCTGCCAAAACCTTAGAGTATTAAACTGTACATACAGTAAAACCCACAAGTCTTCACACCCCTGCTGGGTTTAGATTTTCTTTGAACTGTGAGGTTGGACAAATTTCCCCAATACAACAATGGGGGGAAAAAAAAATACATTTTTGACAAAAATTTCAGAAATTTCGAGATTAATCTCAGAAAATTTCTAGAAAGACAGTATTAATGTCTGAGTTTCAAAAGTCAGAACTTTTTCAGTTTTGAAACTCAGAACATTTGAAAAGTTGAAAATGTTCACCATTTGAAACAGAAATGTCTTTTTTTCTAGAAAATTTCTGAGTTTAATTTGAAAATGTATGTTCTTTGTACTCCTCCTCTTGTTCCCCTATCTACAAGGGTTCAAACACATCATCGTACTCCAAAGCTGTGATAGCAATTTACAAAGTATCATATTTAAAACTAAATCTTAATGACGTGTAAAAATATCCTTGTTGGTATTACAGCAATAAAAACATTGTATTGTATTTTGCAAAAGTGGCTTAAGTTGCCAGATTCTCGAGCTAATGTTGGTAAAACATTCTTTTTAGAAGTTAGAAACTCTTTTCTCATTTTTGTTAATGAAATCTTATTTTTTAAATTTTACTGTCATATAAAGCAGCAGCCAGTAAAAGTGAATATGTTGGATGCAGAGTCATGTGGCCCACCATCCACTGAGCGCTCCACCTGAATACAGTGCTGCTGTTGGTATGGCAACTAACTGACCTTGTCAGACAGATTTAGATCTTCAGACTCACTGTTTTATCATAACCAGCATCAGAGCCGTGCAGAGACCTTTGGAGGGGCAGGGGCTCAAATTTAAAAAAAGGGGCACATTGAACAAAAACTCCATACTATAACATAGCAACAACCCATATTAATCAAGACTCTAATTGGATCCTACTGTATCATTGCCATTATGCGGGGAAATGCAAAGCAAATCTAGTCTATATTTTCCCCAACATGTATAAAGTTTCTGTTTCTGCTGCTGACAGTCCTGGAGGGCTGAGCTGATCTGAGACTGTAGCTGTTAAACAGACCAGAGGAGAGAAGGTCAAAGGTTATAAAGTTATGAAATAAGCTAATTTGCTGCCATTTTACTAATGAAGCCCTAATAATATCTATTTAACCTCTAGAACAACTTGGCTGCAGACTGATTTATAGATCAAAAAGCTCAAAGGGGTTAACTCTATATAATAGATTAATGTTAGCACCACTGAGACCTAGAATTATAAGATATCAAGCCAAAGAAAACTCAGTAGCTGCTGGCAGGGGCCATTCAGGGGCCTCCGGACATTCAGGGGCCTCTAGAAATGGTTGAATTGTAACACAGACCATAGATCTAAACCTGTAGCATCATTTATAGAGAATGACAATGTTATTACATTTTATTTAATGCATTCAGCTGAGAAAAATAAATAGTATATTTAGGATTTAATTAGGAAGTTTACTTTGTAAAAGTTTAAAGAATCATCTTGATAGTTTGATTGTTATGTTACCATGGCTACAATATGGCGTAATCTTTGTGTTTGAATTGGGTTTGTTCACAAATACATCACAGTAAAATAACCAATAATCAGTGATTGATTTTAAACTGGGCCAATAAACCTGGTCTCTCTCTCACAGATTCACTTTATCAATATTTAAACATGTTAGTGATGCTGAGGTTCTTAGTAGGACGGGTTTCCGATGCTTTGGGGACATTTTGATTCATTTCATTGTGGCATGTTTGGCTTTTTGCTGCGGTTCTAATTATTGCTACAATATTTTCTCTGATGTTTATTTTGTGACTCTAAATGCTCTGAATCTTCCTTTAACACTTGAGGTTGTGCAATAACTTCTATTTACAGTCGTGAACCTCCAGCCCAGATCCCGTCAGCAGTGGCTTTAACCCGCCTGGTAGAAACGTTAAGGAGAAGCAGAGTGAACAGTCAGCAGGTGGTACCAGGTGGTACCAGGTGGTACCAGGTGGTACTGGGGCTTTGAGCTGCGTTGCGACTCGCAGTGACAGTATCTTGTCTTATATCAGGATGTCTGATATAAAGACAGATATTCTTTCTATCTGTCGGTGGACCGACTCAAGCTGCCTGTAGTGAACCGGGCCTTTAGCAGAATGATGAAGTTAAAGTCAGAAGTTTTCTCTGGATTCGAAACATTTCTGTGTTTAGTGGTGAGGCGGGTTTTGTCTCGCTATTGTAAGGATGATTATAAAAATATAAATAGAAACAGTTTTTCTAATGTCAACATCAGACCTACGTTTTTATTCACAAACCAGTGTATGAAAAAATATTCTTGCCCATAAATTGATAGTTAGAGGGCACAGATCCTCCTCCTGCTCACCATGGACCCGGAGTCTGAACAACATGGAGGCTCTGAGAGTCATTATTAGACTGAGGGCAGCTAGACTAGTTTATTTTTACTAAATTATTATATTTAGCTAAATATTATTGCTGAGACTTAGACTTAGACTTAGACTGACTTTATTGTCATTTTGCATGCACAGGGTGTATACAGAACGAAATTTCGTTGCATACGGCTCAGAACAATGTTTTGAGGTTCCAATGTTATGAGGTTACTCCAGAATAAAATAAAAATATAAAGTGCAGGAATGACAGTAAAATAGAAGTTATTTAGCTATGTATATGTGCAAGGTATGAAGTGGAGACCAGTTTTTGAGTGCAGTCCAGTTAAGAGTTCAGCAGTCTGATGGCAAGTGGGAAAAAGCTGTTTCGGAACCTGGTGGACCTGCACCGGATGCTGCGGAACCTCTTTCCAGAGGGCAGCAGGGAGAACAGTCCATGGTGGGGGTGTGAGGGGTCACTGACGATGTTTCGGCCTCGGGACACGCAGCGCTGGGATGAAATGTCCTGAATGGAGGGAAGGGGGGCCCCGATGATCCTCTCTGCTGTCCGCACCACTCTCCTCACGTTCTTCCAGTCGGAGGCGCTGCAGCCTCCACACCACACAGAGAGGCAGCTGGTCAGAATGCTCTCTATGGTGCTTCTGTAGAACGTCTTGAGGATGGGCGGGGGCAGGTGTGCTCTTCTCATCCTCCGCAGGAAATACAAGCGTTTCTGTGCCCTCTTGACCAGAGACGTGGTGTTCACAGTCCAGGTGAGGTCGTTTGTGATGTGCACCCCCAGGAATTTGGTGCTGCTGACCACCTCCACAGCCGAGCTGTTGATGAGCAGTGGAGCGTGGCTGGGCCGGTTCTTCCTGAAGTCGACGATCATCTCCTTCGTCTTGTCAACGTTCAGGATGAGGGGCATAAACAGGCCTTCTGACATACAGATTAAAATTTATTTTAAAAAATGTTTTGAAAAAAAGAATAAACTCAAAAAGGGCATTAGGGGCATCAAGGATAAAAGGGGCAGGGGCTCAAGCCCCCCGTCCCCCCTCCTACTCTGCACGTGCCTGACTATGCAACATAGTGAAGCGCGGAACCTTTGACACTGTTGACTGTCACAAACTTGCTTTACCGTAGCTGTCCACTAGATGGAGCTGTTCGTTATAGAACAACAAAGAAATGTTCAGAGGGAAGTTTCTCTCTGACCCTAGAGCCCTTTTAGACAGTACCTGCCGTCCTCTACGTGGTTAATTATTGTATATTTTATAAATCTATCAACATTTTGTATGAACTGCAATTAATTTTTGCATTGCTATGTATATTTAATCTGTCATCTGTCATGTATTTGAATGATTTTTGCTCTATGATGTGTCTTAATGATGGATTCCAGCTGGGTGTAAAGTCCAGCTAATGGGGATCCTAAACAATAATAATAACATGCTAATATCTATCTGTCTCTCTCTCTTGCCCTCACTCTCTCTGTTATATACGTATATATATATTATAAACAATATCTCAGATAATTATAGCTCATAGAAAGTTGAGTGGAAGGGCAAAGTGTGGTGGGGAAATATAAAATCAGTAACCATGGTGTTCCTGTTCTTGATTGGTCAGTAAACTCTTCTGACCTTTAACTCCATAGAGAATCTTTGGGCTGTTTCAAGAGGAAGATGAAAGAATCCAGACCCAACAATGCAGATGACCTGAAGGCAGCTGTCAACACAAAGCAGCCTATACAGAACCACAGGCTGATCTCCTCCATGCTACGCCGCATTGCTGCAGTAATTCATTCAACAGGAGCCCCAACCGAGCATGGAGTGCATAGACATGTACAGAATTTTTGTAAACCTGACTCCTCTGTTTAAAGACACTTTTTTAAATAGACCTTATATAATATTTATATATTTTTTTAGTTTTGGTTTGCATTATCTGGGAGCCATAATTATCAAAATGACAAGACATAAAGGCTTGAAATATTTCACGCATTGTGTTATGAATCGATGTATAACTTGTGAAATTGGTGACAAAAACGTGAAGCTTTTTATGGCCCTCTTCTTTTTCGAGCTGTGCTTGTAGTTTCTCTGCTCCTCCTCTCTGGAAGCTTCTACCTGAAAACCTGATGAACACAAATCCTTCACCAGCTCCATCTGGACGGAAAACTATTAACAGTTGGATTATTAACACAACTGTTAATAATCCTTATCAATTATCTCTTTAAAATTAGCATTCTCGTTGCCTCTTTCTATTGTTCAAATGAAAATCTTTATATGACATTTCTTGCCTCGATTTGAACTCCCTGACCTCTGAGCCGCTGCCTGTTTGCTCTTCCTGTCTGCTGAAGCCCAGAAGGCTCACCACCCCGGTTCCTTCTGGTAAAAACCTCCATCAACCACACAATGGCAGCGCTGAGCTAAGACTAACCACTGTATTGCTTTTTGTTGTTTCTGGTTCTGCAAACATTTAAGAGATTCTGAGGAGTTAAAATGAAAGTTACGCAGCAGAAAATCGTCACGCTGTGTATGCGTGTGTGTGTGTGTGTCAGTATGCGCTCATTCAGGCTGAAGATCAGAACAAATGTGTGTTAATCAGAGCCAGCATCTGCTCTTTACTGCGGGGATCATGACTCGCCCTTGCACTGGCACATGTCTGACTGTCGGCCCCTGAACCAGGGCAGCACACACTCCAGAAATAACTCAACCCAGTTCCTCCCTGGTTACAACCCCAACACCCGCTCTGTTTGCTTTCTGCGGTGGATCTACACAAACAGAGCCGTCAGTACTGGTTTCCAGCAGTTCCTGTGGCTGAGTGTTAAGAAAATGGATGAGGACAGATTACAGAAGGAAAGAAGTAACTTGGAAGAGGATAAATACATTTCTTAACCATAAAACTGCCCAGATATCAAATATGTGGACACTGGGAAACAAGGGCAGGCAATACTGTAAATGAGTAACTTCATAGTGCTACTATAAACATGTTTGTGTGAAAAGGTTGTGATGCCAATCAGCAGAAAATCACATCTGGAGTACTGTTGTGTCTTCAAACAGACTAAATGAAGAAAAGCAGGCATATAATGGTATTTTATTTTAATTTGAAAGCTGTTGGAAATGTGTTCTCTGTACCATGAGGATGCACAATTAAAATAGTGGAGTATTTTTTCAACCTAACGTTGACTCTGCAGTTTTCTTCCAACTTTTGCTGCCACCATTGAGCGTACTAGCATCAGCACCACTTGGAGGAGAAGGGAGAACTGTTATGTATGGACAGCTGATGTAAACTGTGCATGGAAAAAAAAATCTATTTTACATCAGTTCACAAGGCAAGTAAACAGATTTATAAACATGAAAATGAAGGATGTTATATCTATAATTTCAGTGTTTTAGTTTTATAAATGCACAATATTTAGTCATTGTTTTCTCCTGTTAAATCCTGTTATTTCAGCTAACATTTTTTTCTCAATTTCAGTTTTCATTGTTTTGTTAGTTGTAGTTAATAACTTTGGTTCTGATTCTTCTCTCAATAAATCCAACAGTTCTAAAACTTCCTGGTGCCGGAACAACTCCATTTTCCATTACTCCAATCTATACCCTCTTTCACAGAGAGCTGGAGTGAAGACAGATTGTAGAGCAGTGTGCCTCTCCCCTCCCCCACCTGTTGCTCCGAGGTTATCATACCGTCAGAGACTCATACCGGCCTCTGCTTAGTGAAAGGAGTAGGTAACAGCATGTACATCTGACCCAGCAACTAACTCTGCAGGTCATTAGTCAGCATGCACCACTACATTTCACACTATGTTATCTATTTTTTTCTTCTTCTATGTTAATTTAATGTCATATTGTCCCTGCTTTTCTGTTACATTATGAAGATGGCAGATCTGAGGAGGTGGTTCTCACCGTGGATCAGAACCGTCTTGAAGCTTGAAGCTTCCATCAAACAGAATTGTGTTCTGGCAACCCTGGAGAGAAATTATTGATAATTAATCTTGACATCTGAAACAATAAATCAGAACTACAGTTACATACTCCAGCTACCCAGAAGCCCCCAGTCCCCGGTCTGTTGGGAGCATGCAGGAAAAGAGCAATGCTACTGATGAGCAGAGTCAGAGTTCCTTCTGGTGAGTTCAGCTGTCAGTCATTAGGCGCAGCTTTGTCAGCCATGTGTCAACACTTAACCTCTGACCCTGACCGAGACACTCGGACATGAGGCATGTTCAGTTTGATCTCAACAGGAAACTATTTTCAGATATACAGAAAAAGAAAAAGAAATGATGTATATATTCAGCTGAGCTGAATCCCGATAGAGAACGTAGAGAGAGCTGCATTTTAGGGTTGAGTTGTGAACAATGTTGATCATCTGCACTGTTTTAGAGTTGTAGTCTGTAGCCTGCCTTTAGTTTTAGCGAAGGCAGCAGAGGAAGTGAACATACTGTATTAATCAATTAACGTCACAGCAAGAGGAATGTGTAAGACATCCTATTGCTCTAAAGATGTCATGGTCCTGCTTCCCACTGGGTTGTTTACACCTTAGGTCATTTCCTTTAGCTTCATCGAATTGGTGCATTACATACTTCACGGCCGTACGTTAGCGATTTTGTAACATCTGATCTAATCCTTTAAAATTGCAACAAAGGGTCCAGACCCTCTGAACGACGCAAAGCGCAGAACTAGGCTCTGGTTTTCACCGGAGTACAGACCACCTGTCTGTGACTCCGTCTTTAGAAATGCAAGACGATGCTGACGACTCCTACAAACCGTCTCACTCTGCCAGAGTGTTTTCTGTCGGGTGTCAGCTGGACTCGTGGGTGACACCAGTGTCCAGGTAGGTGCCCCGACCTCTGACCTCTCCCGTTAGAATGACCTCACACCGCCTGATTTCTGTGAGTTAAACCCCACTGTGAAATGACTGGCATTTCAAGCAGCTCCTCACAGTTGTCTCCTGCCAGTGAGCATCTGAAGTTCTGTCTGTCTCCGTTTTCAGCTGGAGCTGCAGAGGAACCCAACAGCTCTCATCCCCACAGGAAAGATGGAAACCTTAAGGTTCACTGAAAAAGCACAAAATCTTACCAAGCAATTTTTGTGTAGTTTCTAGTGCAAATATCTTGGTGCACTTTAAATTGACAAACCTAGAAGTAACTTTCCAGCAGGAAATAGCAGATTGATTTAATCTGCTATTTCTGCTATCACCTGTAATAAGGAATAAGTTTGTATCTTGTGATGAGTGAAATGATCTGCCAATGCAACTAGTAATTTTTAATCAATATTAATTACTCAAATCAAGCTCCTATATCTTGCTGGAAAGTTACACGTAAGGAAATTTTATCTTATTTCAAGCTTATTAAAATATTTGCAGTAAAACTACACAAAAATAACTTGATAAGAGTTTGTTTTTTTGCAGTGCAGAGGTTACAGATTGATGACCAGACTCTCTTCTCTTTCCTTCAAGAGAGCAGATTCCAGGGTTCTCACAATTATGGCAAGTCGTCCAGGCTGAGAAGCAACACAGTAGAGCCAGGCGATCACATCGCCATCACTGCTTTTCTGCAATACTTTGTCAGTTTTCCAGCAAATGTAGTCAAATGCACACCTTCCAAAAATTCCACTTTTGTCTCATCAGCCCACAGAATATTTTTGAAAAACTCTAAGGCAGTGATCTCCAGCTCCAGCCCTCAAGTTCATCAGACCAGTCTCCAAAATGACTTCATTAGCAGAGCGCTGTAGAGCTTGACTGCATGCTAGTGAGGCAGGTTAGCCATTTAATTCCAGTGTGTAGAACAAGGGACACATCTAAACGTTGCAGGGTATTGAGGAATGCAGTTGGAGATCACAGATCTAAGAAGATATTCTTGGTGTTTTCTGGTTTAATGTGAGACAGAGCTTCACGCTCATTTTAATTAGCAGCACCTGTCGCCTTGGATCTCTCTCAGGTTGAGTTATCTGTGTCTTATGAACACTAACATTAACTAAGGTTTAGATGTTCTGTTCTGACCACCTGGCCACTGGTAGGCCAGTAGGGACGTTCATCACTGTTCCAGAGTCAACACGACGACATGTTTAAGATTCAACCTTTCATGATCACATTTCACCTTTAGGTGGAACGTACGTTCTCCCAGCAGTTTCAGACTGTGGAACAAAAACCAGAGAGCAGAAAGTATCCGTGCATGCAGAGGGAGAACAAAGTTCACATTTAATGGTCCTGAGAGGAGATTTGAATCCAGGACATCCTTGCTGAGTATTGTGCACCGTGTTGCTTCTGCATGAATTCTGATCAAAGAATCCTTTGGTTACATTTGAGGCCATTTGTCCAGCAGCTGCAGCTCGGTCCAAGTAAGACCCAGCAAGACGAGACAACAAGGGCAAGCTTAGCGGCAACTCTGTGAGAGAATGGCAATAAAGCCAGGTATTCGAAGTGACTCTCAGGCCACTAACCATAAAATTATGCAAATTAAAATATTCCAAAATAAATTTATTTAATAGAAACACGGCAATTTTGGAAAAAAAAAACAACTCAGGTTTTTTGATACGTTTTTGTGCTAGGGTCAGGTGGTTTGCAGGTATTTCACCAACCTGCAATAGAAAACACTTTTTTGCATCACACAAGTCACATGATCAGCAGGCAGATGTTACTGCTGTCAAGATGACAGGAGGATGATGATGGTGTGGTATGTTTTTAATGACTTATCACGTGAACAAACTAATTCATGTGTGATTTTAATTGTTTAATGGAAACACCACAATTACCTTGTGAGCACATTTGTAATGGAGACGCAGCTGGAAACCAATGGACTGTTATCATCCTGCGGGCTTTAATTTACCCTTGAATTCTCTTGGCATTCTACCTACATCTACTTAAAAACAAAAAAAGAGTACATAAGAATACTTTTTTTCACAACTTACCTGGAGTAGTATAAGATTTAAAGCCCATAGTAAGCATGATCAGAGGATCTGTGAGGCCAGCAGATGGACATGGAGAGGAAATGCCTCGAGACATGCGCTGGATTGTGGAATATCCCTGGCAGTTGGGTGAGGCAGGATTAGTTTACACTCGGTCATGGCTTTCACAGTAACTCTATCTCTGGGATATGCAAGCTTCACCCAGCCTGCACTATAAAGCACTGGACCCTCTCAATAAACACAAAACCTTTCCATAACATATTGTGTTCCTTCCATGTTTTATGCAGTTGGAATTATAAAGTAAATAAGGCAGGGGTCACGACGGGAAAACACACATTTCTTCCTTTTGGAATTTTTCTGTCATCAACCTAACTTTACTGTCAGACAAAGATGAGGTGAGCACGGCAAAAAAAAAAAAAAAATTGCCAGGTAATTTTGGTCTCGTTTCTAGGGCAAATTTCTTAGGAGACTTGAAATAAATCAAAACTAACTTACATGTAACTTTTCAGCAAGATACATTAACCAATTATTGACTTTAATAATTGGTTAATGCAGACCAGAACCTTCCAGACCTCTCAGGTCTTCCGGTTCTGGTTCTGCTCTGCATCCCCAGAACCAGAACCAAACGAGGAGAAGCAGCTTTCAGCATCTATGCACCACAAATTTGGAACAAACTTCCAGAAAACTGCAAAACAGCTGAAACACTGACTTCCTTTAAATCTCGACTAAAAACCCACCTGTTTAGAATTGTATTTGAAACGTAATCAATTACAAATTTATTGATGGAACTTGATTTAATGCTGTGTTTTGATTGTTGATTCTATGTTGCATTGTGATTCTGTGTTTGTAATGATGTAAAGCACTTTGAAATGCCTTGCTGCTGAAATGTGCTATACAAATAAAATTTGATTGATTGATTGATTTAAAAAACACCTACATTTTGGTGAAAAGTTACTTGGAAGTTAGTTTTGTCATATTTCAAGTATTAGCAAATGTAACTAAACCAAAATTACTTGGTAGGATTTTGAGTTTTTGCAGTGAAGAGAAAAAGCTATTCAAGCTTTGTTTAGTAAAGTAACTTCTGTTCTTGTTGGACTATGAATTAACTGTGAACAGCCACTTATTATTTGGAAAGCTGAGTAAAGTTTCACAACCTACCGCCAGGCTGGTGGAACTGTTAGAAAAAAGCTATTTGACAGAATGAAGTGGAATCACTCAAGAAAAAAAAATCTGAAACAAAGACAACTATCTGTCTGGGGAGAGTTACATTTCTGAGGCTGTGGGGCTCCAGTGAACCACTGTCCACAGAGATCATCCATTATCCACAGTGGAGAAAACATGGAACAGTGGGGAACCAGGAAAGCATCGACAACTTATTGAGGCGTTCCCAAAAAACCCAGAACAACGTCAAAACCTCGCAGATGTCACTGACCCGGGTTAAAATCACTTTTCATGACTTAACAGCTAGATAGAGGCTGGACTAATTTCTAGTGCAAATGTCTTAGACCACTTGAAATGAGATAAAAACTAAATCACTCATGACTCATGAGTGGGATAAAGGAGATTGTTTTAAGTCAATAGTTTCTTAATGTTGATCAAAATTACTACCTGTATTTGAAATAAATTTCACTTCTCACAAGACAGTTTTCTCATGTTCTAAGTGAAATAATTTGCCAATGGAACAAGTAATTTTTAATCAATATAAAGAAGTTATGGAATTCATACAAGCTCCTATATCTTGCTTGAAAGTTACTTGAAAGTTAGTTTAGTCTGTTTCAAGTGCGCGAAGATATTTATAACTAGAAACTAGATGAAAATTACTCAGTAGGATTTTGTGTTTTTGCAGTGTGTAACCGATGGAAGGATGAATTTGGCTCTCTTGCTGAAAATCCAGAGGATCCAGAGATTCAGGATTTTCTCAAAAAGTCAAAGTCTAGACTGGAATCCGACAGACATAAACTGAACCGGGCCGTTCTGTTGAAAGCAACAGGAACTGTGACAAGCAGGGCAGAACATGGCAAGAAACAAGGAGAGAAAGTAGAAAATCTCAAAAGTTCACTGTTGGACACTTATCTTGATAGCAACCACTCAACGCTATCTACATGTCAGCAGGTCGTTTGGGAGTGATGCCAGAAAAAAAACTGTTCTTTCCTATAATAAAAAAATACATTAAAAAATGAGTTTTACTCTGAGATGGGAAAACTAACTAACTCTCCAAAGACTGTGGCTGAACAGGTGGGGAAAACGCCTGACATCAAGAAGTACAGTGGAGGATCTGTGATGCTGTGTGACTGTTTCATTTAAAAAGACAAAACCCCTGAGAACTCTGTTTATTAATTCAATATGGAAAAGTCCAAAATAGTGCAACTGAAATGCCATAATTACATAATTCTTTTTATGGAAAAAGATGCGGAATGCTTAAGCAGAATGAGCAAGCATGAGGCGACAGTCAACAACCGGGAGAAACATCCAGGAAAAGCAGCTGGTCTGCTGTCCTTTTTGACCTTGTGGTTAAGATCTGAGGTTTCCTTAAATGGCATTTTATTATGTACTCAGATGGCTTGTGTTGCATCTTTAATAACTTAAATGGACAATATTTTAGTCAGTGGACACCGGCGTCCTCAGGACAGCTAGGGGGTTTTAATGGGCCGTACGGGGAAACCAAAAATTCTGGCAAAGGGCAATAAAGTTCCCACCCACTCTGAAATAAGAAACTCAAACTGAAGGCCAGATATCGCTACATTTATTTATTTATTTTTTTGGTGTGGAAAGATTTGCTTATTTAAAGTTTTTTTTCTTCTCAACTTTACAAATGAGTCTCTAAGTGTATTCTGGAATCAGACCGTCAGAGTCAGCCGATCCCCGATCCCTCCGCCTGCCTCTTTCTTTCCGTCTGCCGGGCCTGACAGGACGGGACAGCTGAGTGTAATCCTCCGGCTAGCAGATGCTCGGAGCGCCGATACCTCCGACATGCTGGCAGGCTCGGTCTGTCCACTGTAAAACAGTGGTTCAGCAGTTCTCCTTACTTAAAAAATATATGCAAACTCGTTGCCGCCTTTTTGTTTGTTTTCACAAAATTAACTGATAAACCTGTGCAATTTTAGTCACCTTAACTTAAATTAACTTAGTTAAACTGAGGATTTTTTAATTGTTTAAACAATTAAGTTTTTTGTAAATAAACTCCAAAGCTTTTTGAAGTCCATTTTTTTTTATAACTTGATTGAAGCAGTTCCTGGGTCCTGGTTCTTATTTGTTTCTCTAACAGAAAACACAAACAAGCAGTGATAGTTTGCTCGCTTTTTCTTTCAGTAAAGCAAACATAACCAGGTGGTGATGAAAATGAACATAACTCTCTCATGGTGCAGTTTAATGTATTCAAATGTAGGCAACGGAAGCTGCACTGCTCTGAAAACGGCTCACTGTGGATGAACTGACTGCAAATGAAGCTTTGGAGTCGACATTTTTACCTTAGACATCTTAAAATTAAGTATTGTAACAAATAAAAAAATAGTTAAATTAGTTGCTGTTGGTGGTAGCACAATGCACTATGGGATACCTCTTCCTGGCAAATCCCCGTGTCACCCTTTCACATGACTTCAAATGAAATAAGTTCATTCTTAAAACCTTTTTACCTCAATACTTAAATCAAGTATAAGAAAAAGTTAAAACCACTTAATTCATTTAATCAAAGTCAACTTTGTAATTTACTACACAGCCAAAAATTCACTAGACTTAGTTTAACTGAGTCTTAGCACCTTAGATTCATTCCTCTGTTTTCAATTAAACATTAAAATGTCATGATTTACAGTGTAGAAGCAGTAATCCTGGGCTCTCGCACCAAGACCACAGAGGGCCCCTGAGTGTCAGCAACACATTTTTCTCTCCTCTACACACTCACACACACACGCCCACGCACACACTGCATCAGTGACACCTTACAGCTAAATATACTGCAAGTGACAGCAACAGGTGAGCGCGCTTTTCCACAGACATGCACTGAGCTGGGACGCAGGAGGTCACAGGGTGTGTGAATGTGTGTGTGTCTGACTGTGTATGTGTCGGAGGGCATGGGATGGGGTGTTGGATTGTGGACTACCTCAGCTGCTCACTTTGCAGAAAAGTCAGACCCAAACGCTGCCCAGCTCGGGCTGCCCCGCTCTCCAAAGCCAGCTGGTCTGGCTTAGCAACACTGCTTTTATTCACCTTTTTTTTTTCCTTTTTTGTTTCGGCTCGTCTTGTTTGATACAAGGGACAGAGTGAGCAAACCCACAGCTGGAGCTGCTGGGAATCCTTCCAGGTGAAGACAGAAACACAAAGCACTGGTGAGTGAGCGGACGGTTTGATGGATGTGAGAGGAAGAACAGGAGAGGAAAACGTCAGAGGAACACTGCAGACACAGAGCAGAGGACTGAGAAGTTCAAGTCTGGGCAAATAAATTTTAAGCAAAAATCTGAACTTCCTTTTCTACAAGAAGCAGATTCAGAGAGGTTTATTGCTATATTATATTTCTCCACTTCAAAATCTGTTTTTGCATCCAAAAATGTCCTCAGCTTCTACTTGTTCTTAATAAATGGAGGAATCTTCGAACATTTGAAACACCTGTTTATGTTACTGTTTTAATTTTTTTTTAAAAATCTACGCTCTATTATAATAAAATGAACACAGACTCAACCTAGAACAAACAGGGACTTGTGGAGAATTAATAAAAGGATGTTAAAATATAGGTTACAGAAATTTTATTTGGGAAAAAAACACCTTTTGTAATTACAGAAGTCGAGGGTCAACAGAATCAGGGGCCCTCGCTCATGCAGTTGCTTCAAGTTTACGTATCTCACCTGCTTAGCCAGTGGTACAGTCTTACTGGAAAGATTTATCCTCCACTCATTGCCTAGCTTTATTTTACTTGTTAGTAAAAAAAAAAAAAAGTTTTTTGTTCTACAAAATAACATGGATTATATCATTTCACAAAATTTTGACCAGCAACAATTAAAATGAAATAAAATATTAGTTAAAAAAAAAAAGGTAAGCTGAGACTTTCAAAAGCCTACTAAAACTAAAATCAACTTTATACCAATAAAAATATATATTACAAAATAAACACAATGAAATTTAGAAAAAAGTTAAAGAAGAATGACAGAATTGCAAGAGAAATTTGTCCAAACTGAAAATAATCAATTAGATTTATTGGGTTGTTTTCTCATTTTCTGATGTAATTGCCAGTTTGGTATTTTCAGCTTTCTCTGAATATGATGACAGTTGCTGTAAGCTTAAAGTAACACGTAGTCTGAAAAAATAAATTCAGAGAAGGAGGAGGAAATTGTAAAAAAAAAATGAAATTGTGGAGCCGCTGATCCTCCTGTTTTATTTTATCATTTGAATTCAGTCTGGATATTACTGTTCTAAAGTTTTGGAACAGTAGTTTTATCATGATCTGCCAGATTCTAGAGTTTTATTTTTGAAATAGAGCAATTCAACAAACAACTTAACTATATTTGAGAGCCCAGCTATAAGAGGCTTTTGGGCGCTCTCTGCTGGTCAAACTGTGACACAAGAAGCTTGACATCTTACGTCAGGGTGTCCAAACATTTGGTCCAAAGGGCCAAAAACATCAAGTCAGAAGTGCATTGTTTTTCACATTTAAATATTACAGGGGTAAAAAGAATTAAGCCAAATTTTAAATATATATTTTTTTCTGTAAAAGCATGAAACAAAAAGGGGCTTGTATTTTAATGTAATACATTTTAACTAAATTAAAACACACGCTTTTTTTCCATTAATGGTTCCTGACGAGGTAATAGAATCTCAAATTTATACTTTATACAAAGGTTTTAAACCGAAATACCGGATACATCATTAGGTGTATAATTAATTACGTACATTAAAACACAGATTTTTAGAAAAGTTGCGCTTTCAACTGTGTCCACCTGGGGTCAGTGTTGTACCTGTCCAGCGCTGTCTTTAAACTCTTTGTACTGTCATAGTTTCAATACCTGTTGAAAATGTAACTTAAATAAAATAAACATTTCCAATAAGGATTCACTTACTTTATTTTGTTTTTACCAAACAGTGGTACTGTGGTGTTCTGCCGCTTTCTAAATTAATTTTCCTTTATTTGTCTTACCCTGCGCGTTCCTCTGTGTGTGGGCGCGTGACGATGCTGCCTGACGTCCGTTCAGGTGCTTACTTACTCACTGACAGCCCGGGAAGCGCGTGCTCTGCTCCGGGAGGAGACGATTCGCTGGATGGACTGAAGTGAACCGCTGGACGGAGATACGCTGCAAGCAGGACGTGGCGTGACGAATCATGCGGGACTGAGCGGAAGGTAAGCGGCTGTGTGAGGACAGAGTCCGGCAAATGTGATGCGGGAGTGGATGTTGAAAGGTCGGGTAGCAAAAGTAGTTGTTTTCCCTTTGCCCTGTTTCCTGCGCCTCTTTTTTTAAATTCAAAACATTGGATAAAAGTGTGTGTGGAGGAGCGGGAGAAGTTTTACTGCCAACCCGGTGTGTCAGCTGCTGCTTCTTATTGAACAATGAGCTTGGAGGTAAGAGCTCGGAGCTGAACGGAATACTTTTTATACACAACCGAGGAAGGGTCGAGTTTCCCGCCTTGGACTTTTGGGAATACTTTGGACATTTTCCTGCCAGAGAGTCATTGAACTCGGATAGAGAGATTCTTTTTTATTCCTCAAAAAGTAAGTGATAGAAAAACACCCTAAAGACCTCTTCAACTTTTCCTCTTGTCAGTCTTTTGGTGGCATTTTTGGGGAATGTCTCTATAGCTCTGGTTCAGATTGGATGAGAAGTGTCTGTAGACATCAAGCCTTGTCACAAGTCATTTAAGATTGAATTAAAACATATAACTCTGGACTTTGACTAGGTTATTCTAACATGCTTCAATCTAAAATCCACTGAATTCTGTCTCGTCTCTATCCATGCTGAAGGAAAACATCCCCACAGCATGAACCTACCACCTCCATGTTTTACCACATAGGTGAGGTGAAGCTGAAGTGTTGTCTTCAGTTTTGCATGTTGACAAATGTATGTCATACTTTCCAAATTTGTTTTAAAGCATTAAAGTTTGAGATGATAACATGGCAAAATGTGAAAAGATTCTAGAAGTGTGGATATTGTTTTTGACCTCCTGAGATTTTGGGATTTTTTACCTAAAAAGTCCATAAATCATTGGATTAGTTTACCAATTTAACCAAACTTTTCTCTTTTTTTCTCCCAATGATAGTTAAGCGCTTAGTTTTTAAGCTAAATAGTTATTTCCAGCATGGAGGCTTGTTCAGGTTCTTATGATACATTTAGTCCAACCATTGTCTGAATTTTTCAATATTTGCTGACACTCGCTGCTCCCCAGTCCATAAATAATGGCTTTTATTGAAATGTCATGTAACATACTCACAAATGTTGATGTGAAAAGCCGCTGCGAGAGATGTTTGACTCAATTTATTTAAATTTGTGTTGTGAGAGTGATACCAGCCTCACATTGTCCTTAAAACATGCATCAATGTTTTTTGTTGTTGTTGTTGTTGTTGTTTTAGATTATCTATGTTATCACATCATCCAGCTGAGCCTGGTTTAACTTACCAAATAAAGGTCAAGAAGTGGTTTAAAAATCACAATTTCACATCAGTGATAAACCATTGTCCCTCATAGTTTTTCTTTTAATCTCTCACAGAATTGAGTGGTGTTTGCAAAGCAGCCAACCCAGAAATGGTATTTATTTTCCGTGGCTGTAAGCCCAAGAGTGGAAATAAGGAAACCTGTACATGTTAGCTTCTGTTAGAGTTTCACCTGACAAATGACTCAAAGTAGTGTATACTCCACTTTTACAAATAATATCTCGTAGAATATGAAATGTTCATGGCAAGTAAATATATTGTACATACACTTATATATTTATTTGATAATTAATTTATGTTGTCTTTTATAAGAATGTTTAAAGCCAGATTTTTATTCAAAAATCCATAAATCATTGGATCATAAGAGAAAATGAGAATGGTGGTTCATTTTTCAATGCCATATTATCACCATGTTATTCATTCATTTATAAATGTCACAGTTTCAAAGTAAACATTTACTTAGTAAGTGTAGTATTAAATAAGCAAGTATAGACATATTTAGCTTTGAAACTGTGACATTTATAAATGAATGGTAAAAATATGTCTTTGAGAAATTAACCCTGATTGTTTTTGTCTTCTGACAGACTAAAGAAACCAAATTATTGCTGTTAATTTTGACTGTGTAACTTTACATATGGCCCCCTTTAGCAGGGACCCTGAACGTCTTTTAACCGCTTCAGCAAAGATCTGCATATCTCCCTCTTCCTAGCTTCCTCCTCCAACTCATGTTGGACAGTCCAAGGCTTTCCACTGCCCATGTGACTTAATCTGTTCAACTGCAACACCTCCCTAAGAAGGCATCCAGAAACCATCCTAACCAGAAGCCCAAACCAGCTTAACTGTCTCCCTTTGACAGAGAGAAGCAGCAACTCTGTTTCTCCCTAAGGGCCAACCTGTCTCATCACCAGTTTTAGGGAGCAAATGGCCCTTCTTTAAGGATTCTGACAGCCCATATTCCTGCAGTACCTCAGCACAGGAAAAGCTATAGGCATATGGTCACAAACCTCACCCAAGTGAAGTCTTATTGGGCCATCTTCCATGCACCCCTGAATGTTGTTGCCTGGTAAAAGAGCTGATTCAACATCCAGTGGCTGTGATGGAAACCATCTTGTTTCTCCTGGATCTGAGACTCAGCAGGACTCTGATGTCCACTGCTGAGTGACTATCACATGCATGGAGTGAGAGGATATAAGCTGAGCATGTGGTTCGGTATCTGTCTCACAAAGTGACTCAAGAATTGGTTATTAGAGGGAGTACCTCATCATACCTCACATTCGGGGTCATGTTATGTCTGAAACTCGCATTGAGAACGTTGAAGGGCCTCTTCCCAGTACTTCTGTGCCTTTAATCATACTTTCATGATTAAAGGCATTTGAAAGTATGATTACATACTTTGAAATATTACAAATGTACTCTTCACACTTTTAAAAACACTCGGCAGCCCTGTGACTAGGCCTGTCACAATAACTCATTTTTCTGAACGATAAATTGTCCCAGAAATTATTACGATAAATGATAATATGTTGTTTTGGAACCATTTTCAATTACCATATCGATAATGGCATAATAATGCAAAATTGCCTGCTCAACGACCAATAAACTTTAATTTTATTAAAGAGCACTTAACACTGGAACTGGAAGATATTTTAAATATCCAATATAAAACACAACAACCAATACCAATAACAGAAAGGAAATAAAAATCTGCACACAACCGAATCCATAAATAAAATTGATTATTAAGTTTCTGTAAACTAATTTGCTCTTCAAAAAATATTAATCATCAGAATAGAAATGATCATACAGTTTTTAATTGATCAAATAATTAATTGATTAATTGCTTCTTGCGACAGGCTTACCAGTGACTTAAAGTTTTTATTTGACATGTTCGGAGCAGGTCTGCACTGAGGTTTAAATCCATCCTGGAGTCTTTCAGCACGGAGTTGGCATGTTCTCCCTGTGGATGTGTGGGTTCTCTCCAGGTACTCTAGCTTCCTACCACAGTCCAAAAACAAGCCTTCTAGGTTAACTGCTCTGTCTGAATTAGCCCTAGGCATGAGTGAGTGTGTCAGTCCAGACTGTACACCTCCTCCATTGACCGCTGGAGGTAGGCATTGGTATCCCTGCAGAGATAAGCAGGTTTAGACAGTGGTTGGACGCTTTCAGACTTTAGTCAAAAGATGTTTTTACATTCAGGGTTTCATTATCTGTAATGTCCAAAACCAGACATTAAGCACATGTTTTTGTCGCTAAAGCTCCAGGATAGAAAAGTGTACGGTCCATGTCAGTTCTGCCCTATGCAGAACCAAATTTATCTGCGAGAGCAGCAAGAACACTTCAAAGGTTTCATCTTCAGAACAGGTTTTGGTTCTAAAATTTACAAAATGAAGCTCCTCTGAGTTGCAGCTTCCAAGCTTCCACCTCCCAGAGCAGCTCTCCCCCACAACACCCTCACTCAGCTCCTTCAGACTATCCATCAGCAATTAGCAGACACCTGGTGGAACTGCACATCTGCTGAGCTCATTATATAATCTACTTCTCAGCACAATGCTGGTAAAACGTTTTTAAAGGCTTAATAGAGGAGCCATGTTGTGATGACTTCCTGAAGGCAGAGTTTCAGAAAGAGCAGGAATTTTTAAAGTGACAGAGGCCCAATTTCAAGTCGTACTTTTTGTGTACAGCATTTTCATAACAACAGAAAGCAACATAGTTACTTGATTGTACTTTAAAATGGCACCAAGTGCCTGGAAAGCACATAGTACTGCCCCTTTAACAAGCAAATGTCATTCTCAGTTTTCTGTGTTACAACTTGACAAGATTGCTGAAACCAGCACTTAACAATACTAGCTCACAAGTTTTCACACTCTGTGATCTTTTTCACATTTTATCATGTTACATTCATAAAACGTTTTTATTATTATTTTATGTCAAGATCAACACAAACAGTATTATGAGTGTGAAGTGCAGGAGGGACAATAGATGTAATTGAATCTCAGTAAAAATGTGTTGGTTCTGTTTAGAGAACATTAGTGACCCAACAGCATCATGAGGCCTGAGAAACCCAGCAGACTGGTCAGGGAGAACGTTCTGGAGAGGTTTACAGCTTGCAACATCTCCCAGGGGGCGATTAATCGATTAATCAATTTTTCTGTTTTGAAGATCTACTTTGTGGGAAATCTGGACGGTCTCACTAATGCACTGCTTGGAGTTCCAGAGTGATGTTGACCTGCCAAGAACTACCACCTTGTCTGACAAACGTGTTTTACAACTTCTATTTGACTTTGAATTCAGGTCTACTCACAGAAGGAATTGTTTTGTCATTTGTAATTTTCTTTAAGGGGAAAAAAAGTGAGGATAAAACATATCAATTAAAATCAAAAATTTTATTTGTTCTAAAAAATAAATAAAAAAATCAGATTTTATTTTTCACCTTCCATCAGGATAACAAGCCTACACCTACAACCAGAGCTACAATGAAATGATTTTGATCAAACCAGATTCATGTCTTAGGATGGTCTAGTCAAAGGCCAGACCAAATCCAATTGAAAACATGTGGCAAGATTTAAAGTTGAGGTGTGTTGCAAAGAAAAACTATCACAAATTTCCCCCAGCAGAAGTAAGCTGCTAATGACACCCGAAACGTTTTTTTAAAGCTTTTCTGCTGCAGAGAGTTTTTCTTCAAAAGGGTGACTCAAGGGGACTCCGATTCTACTGCCATCGTTTAACAAAGTTCTTTTTATTCAGTGATAAACTGTATAATTTGAAGAACACAGCACATGATTGGTTGTTTTCTGTAGCAAACAATATTCCTCTCTCTCTCTTTTTCTTTGCTCCTGTTTTATGCCAGTCCACATATTTGCTAGCCTTGGTTTTAACTTCAGGCTGTAGAGATGAGCTTGTTTAAACAGAGGGTTTGTTGGAAACAAGCAGATGCTTAGAGCCTTCAAAGACAGCACCACTGTTGTTCTTCTACTCACCTCACGCTCCCCACCCCTCAAGGCCGTCCACGTCTCCAGCAAAGCGCTGCAGGCTGCTATCAAAGTGACTCAGACAGAGGAGGGTTTGTGCACAAGTCACACAAAATCTCCACCGGAATTATCACAAGGTTACACAACTACGAGACATTGGCACCTGCTTTATTTTTATTAGCTGTAAAACTAATTGGTAATATAACTTTTATTACCAGTTGTTAATCTTTCAAAGGTGGCTGACCTCATTTTATTTGAGGAAAATTAACACAATACTTGGAACAGCACAATAATTCATGGTCAGTTCTTGGCATAGGTTGACATAAACGGTTTTGCCTAGGGCAGCAACTGCTGACAACGATAAAATAAAAAGTGGAGGGGCGTGCTGTAGTGGCGCAGGGGGTTAGCACGCCCCACGTTTGGAGGCCTTAGTCCTCGACGCGGACGTCGCGGGTTCGACTCCCGGTCCCGACAACCTTTGCCGCATGTCTTCCCCCTCTCCTCTGTCTCCCTACTGTCTAAAAAATACGAGCCACTAGCGCTGCAAAAACTCTTTGGAGAAAAAAATTGAAAAAAATAAAAAAAAAATAAAAAGTGCAAACCCCTCTCCCCCAAAATTATTAAAGGTGCAGTATGTAAATATTGTAAAAATATGTTTGTTTGTTTTTTACATTTCTAAAGGAGCAGTATTGTTTAAAATGGTCTTTTTTTAGTTTACATGTTATAATTCCCTCATCAAAAACACACTAGTGTTGCTTTGATTCTTTCATGCATGTTTGAAAAATCCTTTTGTCTCCCATGGCAACCATTAAGTTGTGCAAAATGCGTGGTTGGACCGAGGCCGAGGTCTTCCAGACTCGACATGCCTCATAAGTTGTTGTTTTTTTCCAACTAGAGGACTCCTTTGCTATTTTATACGCACATTTCCTACATCTTCTAATGTAGACCCCCAGTCAAACCAAAGTAATTCCAAGCGAGTGACTAGCAGACATTACCTGTTGGAATCAAAAACCATGCATCCTGACAGTAGTCTTAGGCCAAGTACGCACATGACCAAGTCTTTATAAAAACAAATATGTCTGTTACATTTTTTCTGAAAAGTTTCCATCCTCATAAACCCCTCAAAATACGCCAAGAGCTTCGTTTACATGTACAGATATCTAGGTTGAATTACTTTTACATTTACATTATTAAAACACATGCACAGCATCAATATCTGATGACAGCGTCGATATATATTGGTGTATTTCTTGTTACAGTCTGTAATGCACAAGACCCTAAATCTTGGTTTTCCCATGTACACATGCAAACATAAACACTGAGTTTTCTGAAATCTCCACTTTGGACTGAGTTGTCATGTTTTTTTTAGTGATATAAAACACAGCTTTTGTTTGGATGGAAGGACAAAACACATAAAAACGTATTCGTCTGCCCAGATATCTGGCAATGCGTGGACTAGGCCATAGTAGAATCTAGAAAATTATCTTAAACTGCTGGTTGTTAAAACAAATGCACAACATCCCTCTTGTGATTACAAACTGATGGTCAGTACAGAGCTGCGTATCCAGGAAAATCCCCTATGAAAGGAGTTAAATTGCAAAGATTTGAAATGGCAAAGTTGTGAAATGAGCAGCAGCTGATTCTGTATGAAGAAGCACTCACAGTTCATACAGTTTGATCCCTCACAAACACACCCATCGCCCGCACCAATCATCCTGCAACCTCAGGCCTTCTCAGCTTTCTTCAGATCTTCCTTATCTGCAGCATCAGGGAGCAGGGAGTACGAGGGCATGTCCACATGTCGCCTATTAGCTGTTGCTCTGGGCGATGTGCTTTGTACACACGTGTAGTCCCGAAAAAACACACAGCTCTCCGCCAGCCTTAGATTGTTCGACGGATTGGGAGAGATTGCTCGACAGCTGATTTCCATTTCTCTCTCTGTTCAACGTTTGCTCTCGTTCCTGCCAACCAGAACCCAGCCATATTATTCTTTGGGGTAAAAAGTTCACTCTTTTATTTTTGGAGTCCTTCTGTTTTACACGGTCTATAAATAGTAGGGAGGTTTGTGAAGACGCAGGAGGGGGAGCTGGTTGGAGATTTGCCGTCATCCTGGAAATGATCAAACTCCTCACGAAGCGACACCTTCGTGCTTATTTCTGTGATTTGAAGCAACCTTCCCTGAACGGCTCCCATCTTTGCTTGACCTAAAATTCCCTTTTCAGCTCCAACGTGCTGAGTGTGCATGTCTGGGAGTGCTGCTAATTTAAACAGCGTTGTGGAGCCGTCCTGCAGAGAGGAGCGCTTGCAGGCGCTTTGACTCATGCACTAGATATTCACATAATGCTCAATCGGCATGTCTCTACTTGCTGCCGATGGGCTCTGTATTACTGTCACAACACAAAACTTAATCTTCTTGTTGTGTTGTGACAAAACACATCAGTTACGGCGTAGTGTGAGAAGCACTTGGGTAATGCTTCCTTCAAGCAGAAACCAACATGTTCTGATCAGGTTGTGCTCCGACTGATAATCACATTAGTCATTTTTAATTACTGGTTGTTTTTACCAAATATGTACCTTGGATATGGAGTTCTGGGTTTTAGGTAATCGGCGACGAATGAGCTATTCAGAAAGGAGGGAAGTGACAGGTTCTAAAAGCTAACGGTTTCACAGAATCTGTTGCTGTAAAGGTCGACCTTGCTAACGTGCTGCAGCAGATAAAACACCTGATGTTTTGCAAAAACTGCTGCAGTCTTCACACAATAGAAACACGTTTTGAAGGTTTTGTTTTCAGTGACTTGAACATGTTTATGTTAGACATTAGCATATATTTTTGATATGTCAATGCTGTCTCCACAATCCAACAGAGGTTGTAGATAGAGAGAGTTAGTAGCGAGGCCTGTCACGATAACAAACTTTGCTGGATGATAAATTGTCCCAGAAGATTTTGTGATAAACTATAATATTGCTATTTTGAGAGTAACATAATGGTAATGGAATAATAATGCACATACACCTGCTCAAAGATGAATAAACTTTCATTTCTAACAAACATTTAATGCTGGAACTGGAAGACATTTTAAAGATCCAAAATAAAATAAAAATAAATAAATAAAATGGATACTGAAAGCACTGCAAACAAAATTTTTGGGCTAGTTGAAACCAATGCACTAGGCCAGTGGTGCCCAAAGTTGATCTTGGAGGGCCGGCATCCTGCATGTTTTAGTTCTCTCCCTGGTGGTAATAACAACCTTCTCAGCATGTCAGTGTTCTTCTTATGAGCCATCATATCAACCATCATTTGATCCAGGTGCATTAAACCAGGGAGAGAACTAAAACATGCAGGATGCCAGTGCTCCAGGACCCACTCTGGTCACCACAGCATTAGGCTGAAGCTTTTTGTTATTCAGTCTTTGGTAGAAAAAGAGGGAGATAAGAGAAAAATAAACAAATGGAAATAATTAATTGATTTATTGTTCATTGCCACAGTAGTAGTGGAAAGTAGTGCTTTGCTTTTTAATTCCGTTCATAGTGCTTTGTAGACTTATTCACACCACTTGGATTTTTCTCATTTTTATGTCACAATCTACTTAATTGGTTTTTATGCAACTGCTCCAATAAAGGTCAGATTTGTGGAGTAGATGATAGATAGTTGTTCTAACCGTGCTTTAAGCTTCTCCACAACTTCCTCCCTGACCTGTCTGCTGACCTCTACTTTATACTGAGATTAAACACACACACACACACCCCCACACACACACACACCCACGCCTACACACCCACTGTTGGACTCTGTTTTCTAAGTAGGTGACTTCTAAAGCCAATGGGCCAATACCATGCCTTCCTTTTCAGACTGTATTTGTGAAAAAAAATACAATAACTTTGAAAACCATGTAGAATCTTCATTCCATCTAAACAATTTTCCAGTACTTTGTGTTGGTCTATTAAATAAAAGCATACTAACATCTATTGTTTATGGTTATGTCTACGGTTGTTTATTGTTTATGCACAACAACATATTGAAAAAGTTTAAGTACGTTTGCAAGGCACTGTAATAAAATGTAACATTCACTTCAAATCTATCTATCGCATAGATTTTGAAAGCTTGGTTGCACAAAGAAAAAGGAAAAAGAAGCCTTCAAGTCTTCAAAGGAAAGATTACTTCAACCTACTAATCTATAAATAAATAATGAGTACATAAAACCCTTAAGTTGAACTGAGATGTATCCTGAATTTATTGTGAAACTGCAAACCAAGCCATGTCTGGAATCTGACCAGATAGTATAGTTATGATATCTCTGTTTACCTGAGCACAATACAACAAGTGTATCGTCTTGAAATAGGAATAATCACAGATTTATTTTAAGATTGTAGACTAGACTAGTTCTTCTAACATTGATTTAACCCTTTTAAATACTATAAAAAGTCATATTTGATATATACAGCATTTTAATAACAACCAAAGTTAACATAGTTACTTGACTGTGATATAAAATGGCACTCTGTGCCTGGAAAACACATAATACTGCCCCTTTAGAGTTCCGAGCAAAGCATGTCTGTTGGCAAACAGAAAAGCTGCAACAATAAAACAGAGCTCCTTAACAGTTTCCATTACTTAACAATCCTCTGTGGAGTTTGGGTCTCGTCTGATCCAAGTCCGTAATGTGGCACTTGGTGGTTGGAGGTGTGAAAATGGAGACGAGCGGCTCTGAGCCGGTATCTGTGTTTACAGTAACGCAATAACACCCTTATTAGACAAACACTGACTGAAGAATGTGGAGAAGAAATTCCATACATCACTCTTATGTTTTTATGCAACTACTGCACACTTTGCATGACAATTTAGATATTTCTGGTCATGCATTATGCTGCTAACGCAAAGTAAGTTGCAGAGGCACAGAGTGAGAAGTGTTTTCAAAACCGAAGCAGAAATTCCTGTTTCTGACAGAGATCCAATTTGGGGAACTACAGGCAGCCTGGGCTCTCTACAGTAAAGGAGAGTCTTAGGCATAAAACACCAAAGGAATAGGTATCGGTTAAACTTCATTTTAAACAAGGATCTTTAAGTAATATTCATACATCAGTTCTTCTGATGATCAGTTCTTTCCATCATCAATATCTCATCTATCACCAACATTGGTTTTCCTTTGAAAGATGACAGATTTTGAGCTTACTTCAACTTTTTTATTTTGCTGATCACCTGTCAGTTTGGCTCTAACTCCATCTATTGGGATGTTATATATTTCCTTTTAGCAAAATAAATAAGTATATATATATATATATTATTTTGCTGAAAGGAAATAAACCAGAAGAGCAGCTAGTAAGAGGATGATTAAATATAATTTAGAAATAGCTTCTTTAGTGAGTCCAAGCAACACACTCTCATCATAAAGTACCAGTAGAAGTGGGAAACATCACATCTTTAGACATTTTTAGAAATTTGTTTAAACTGGGGCTTTTAAACAAACATAATGGATTCATGTTTTAAAATAACGTGGTTGAACCAGTAATTGTTCTGTTTCTTTGTTGATGTGATATGTTTATTTTTAGAATTTCCAACTAATATTAACCTATTCTTATAACATTTGTAAATGATGTGTATGTTTTTTTGGGTTTTTTTTACTGACTGTTTTATGTATTCATATTGATTAATATTAAATAACAATAAAGATTGTGAAAACAAACAGGTAGTTTGAGCTCAGCTTGAGGTGCTCAGTGGTTTGGAAGAAATTTCTGCCTTCTAGTTTTGCTTTTCAAAAGCTGCAGATGGTGCAGCTTACAGCAGATCTGAACTCCACAATCTGTGATTTGCATTCTGACATGGCCGCCTGTTTCACTTCCTCCTGAGCACAGAGAACCCCCCTGAGGAAGCTGGTGATGGGCGTGTCTGGGGGGAGGTTGCTGAGGGGGGATACAGATACAGTGACACGCAGACAGACGGCATGCTGCCTGTCTGTGCGTGCACAGCAGTTAAATTTAGTACGTACAGAACCCATTTTTATAATTAGGTGCAACGTCCACACTTGTCTGTCTGAGGTTTGGACTATAAAAATCACTTTATTATCCGTATGTTTTTTGTCTGTTGTGTGTAGGAAGAAAAAAAAATCTTCTTTGTAAACTCCTGTTTATTGCCTAAAGCTTTTACACATGGACAATAATTCAATAACAAAATATATCGCAATAACACGTGATCAATATCAACATGTAATTCATTTGATAGAATGAATGATTTCGTCTCATTGAAATCTGAATTGTTTTTAGTGTGAAACTGACCGTGTGTTTCTGGATGTTTCTCTGCAGGTTCCAGCCAGCAGTTTGAGACTGAGAAGAAAAAGCATTTGAGGAGCTGGAAGTGGATTGAAGGAGGCATTAAGAAGCAACAACTGTGAAAGAAAAGAAGAAGCATAAGTGGGAAAATCGCAACAATGGGGAGGAAAAAGATTCAGATTGCACGAATAATGGATGAAAGGAACAGACATGTAAGCAACAAACAGAAGGTCAACAGAAACTGCTTTCTGTCTAAATCAGTCCAAGTTTCACAGTTAGAACTACAATTCCAGTCTGAGTGCAGACTGGATGTCTTAGTGTTTTAACTAGAGGCTGAGAGCTGAAATGATGTCACGTTTATATGATTGTGTTTAATCTCAGTTCAGTTGTTACTATCCAAAAGTAAATTTACAAATTTCACCAACTGATGGAAGTAATGCTTTAAAGTTGAAACAAAGTAACATCCCAGCATCCACAGACTCACTATCATGTGATGTTCACAAGCACTCACTGGGTATGAGTCTGATTGTGATGCACCAGCTGGCTCAATGCAACATGACTTCTGAGTAATGAGGCCCTGTTGTCAATAGGACTGTTGCATGAGTTCATTTTTACACACAAGTGAACACGCCGCAGAGTGCTCACACACACACACACACCCCCACACAAAGGTCGTGTTTGAGGGAACGTTTCTTCTCTTCCTGTTTTGACAGGAAGTGCAAGCACATGTGCTTCCTGATCCGCAGCAGGCAGGATCTACCCTCACAGTTCTTCCCTGGACTGTGTGATGGGGCATCCAGCACAGTGCGCTTAGCGCTGCAGCAGCTTACAGTCGGGCTATTTTTAAAAGGAATAATAATTTTAAAAACTCACCAGCCTGTTTAGGGCTGTTGCAAATTATTTTGAGGAATCTACTGATTGTTCTGACAGTTAGTCAAGTAGTTGCATGAAAAAACAATATTTATAAATACTGCCATGATATTAATATTTTAATATTAATATCTGCCCAAATTTTCATATGAGTGCAGCCCTAACAATTAGTTTTCTGTAGCTTAAAAAACTAACATTCAATTTCAAGAGCTAATTTTTTAAGTCAACCTGGAGAAAATTACATAAAATCTAAAATTATATTCCATTTAATAGAGTAAAAATAATAAAGCAGCAGGACACTTAAAAAAAAATTGTGCAGACTGCTCCAGTTTTCAGCTTACATTTTCATCCTGAATCAGTTTAATAGATGAACTCTCATCTTGCAACAAAAGTTACAGCTTTTGTGTCCATGTGAACGACGGGATCTTTGGAAGCTTCATCACACAGAAACACACGTCAGCTCTGTAGACGACACGGTGCGCTCTGTCACTCCTGAGTTACCACTTGGAGTGATGGGAAATATGTTTTCTGGATTGTACATAAAGCTACACTGTTTCATGTGGTACATATTCTGACAAAGTGGAACGTCCCCAAATTTGGACGGCTATCTGAAAACAGCACACCTTGCAGATCACAGTAAACTTCTGCAGTCAATACAGTTTCTCTTTCATTGTAAAAGTGCAAAAACCTTTAAGGACTACCCAGTGACTGTTGAAAAATAATATGTCATGACTTGACCTGCTCAACTATCTGACCTGTAATAAGGGGAAACTAAGAGCCTATTTTAACCTCTAATCATAATAAGGCAAAATCAGAGGCAACAACTCCAAGCAATGCGGAGTAAAATTATTCCTTAGCTGCATTTAAAACAAACCAAGTAAACCAAAGAACATTTGCTTTACCTTCTTCACTAAAGTGTCAGACTAAATGTACTGTTGTAAAAAAGAAAAAAGGAAAAAAGCCAAGTGGCTACTTTTATCAAAAATGTAACTCTCATGTATAAAACTGGTCCTCACTTTCCTCTTGCCCTTAGGTGACATTTACAAAGCGCAAGTTCGGCCTGATGAAGAAAGCCTACGAGCTGAGCGTCCTGTGTGACTGTGAGATCGCTCTCATCATCTTCAACAGCACCAACAAGCTGTTCCAGTACGCCAGCACCGACATGGACAAGGTTCTGCTCAAATACACCGAGTACAACGAGCCGCATGAGAGTAGGACCAACTCGGACATTGTGGACGTAAGGAAACGATACACACACACGCGCTTTCCCACCCCTCATCCCCCCGCCCCCACACACACACAGATAATGTAGAATGGGGATGGATAGAGAAGATCTTTTAACATCTGATGGAATATTATCTACTGAGGTTCAGGTGTCTTTAAAGCAAAAACTGTAAGTTTAGGATTAGGATTTCAACAGTTTCTTTTGTTGTATTTATAATGATAATAATAAAAACTACACTCTTCCATTTACCAAGTGATCAAGTTTGTAATGTAGGAGATGCATGTTGATGAATTTTTGTTTTGAAGCCTTCATAGTCTGTGTCCTCACAGGATCCTTCTGCTCAGCACAAGTACACTTTATTTTTGGTCCAACATTACATTTTTTTTTCCCATGATGCTTGAGATGTTTTAAATAAAATTGGAACTATGTTTATATTTATATTGTCCATCTTCAGCAACATCGTCCTTGCTTATGCAGCTTAGCAATCACACACGGACAGCCTGTTTTCCTTTTACCACCAGCAAGTCACAATAGAGAGAACACCTGACAGAAAATGACATGAAAGCCACATTTATTTCAGATATTGATGATCTGATGAACAGCTACTTTACCTTTATATGGAATTTTCAATAATTTTTCTTTCTCTGTTTTTGTGTCTTGTTGTTTTATTCTCCTTTTGGACTTTGAGGGCTTATTGTTTATTAGTACAACACACGAATACTCGTATTTTCTTCCCTGATCTAAAGATTCTGTTCAGTAATTTATGGAGAAATAAAACAAGGTTTTGTTGTCGGGTAAGGAATTATAATGTTCCTGACAGTCCAGCAACCAAATCGATATTCTCTTTATGTTTCTGGGTGTGAAAGCTGCTGCTGTAACATTTCTTATCATGCAATGTAACAGCATTCCTAATGGTGCTTTATTGTGTGTTCAAACACTAAGGAATACACATGCACTGGGTTGAAGCTTGTGAATTTTACCATGTTACAAGCAAAGTAAGTTGCATTGTCCGGGTGCAACCTTCTTGTTTTCTCCTCTGCTGTGTTGATGTGGTGATTAAGATGTTGTTGCTACGTATCTGTAGCATTCACTGGTGGATGTAGTGGAGAAGTCCACAATGTTTGGGATTCATTTCAGATTGTTTTAGTGTAAAGAACAACTTTTTTTATACAAAATAAACTCGTGACCATCTTGGCCTGAAAGTTCAGGGCTCACAGAACATTCTATGAGGCCAAATGAATATGAGCTAAATTAATCAGAAAACAGGCCCAATATTCCTGCCAGATCAGGCTCTCCAAGCGTTCAGCATGCCGAGCTGAGGGAGTCTGTATCAATGCAGACACAGATACTATGTGCAGTATTTGATTACACAGTTATTACTAATAAACTGCTGGAGAACTTTAAATACTTTTGTCTTTGTGGTGCGTAAGTTGCTTCTCTCATGCAACAGATTCTTTTTTTTTTACAAAAATCCAGGACTGCTGGTGTTTCAAGTGATTACAGTACACTACGTGTGATTGTCAGATCTGCAGAAGCAGGGCTATAACTTGATCCAGAGAGGATGATGTTATAGCCCTGCTTACAGTCTGTTCTGTAACAGACTGTAAGCAGGGCTTGTGATTTGTCATTACATAAATTTTTGTGACAGATGTCCATGTTCAAAATCTAAGGATCAGTGATCGTTGAGGTTGTTTGCAATTGTGGCTGTAAATGGATGTTTTTTCAGTGTCATGTCAGAAAACTTCTGTCAGTTAAAGTCTGAGTGTGTTATTGTGCTAATTTCTCAGTTCGGTGAAGGTTTTTAGTCTCTTTAACTTATTTGTATTGGTGAATGTTAGTGACGTTGCCACACCAGGACTCGGTGATACAGTACGTACTGGACGAAGGGCTTATGTAACAGTGTTAACAGGGCTCAATCACAAGCATATACCCTGACACACACATGTAAACACACACCCAACCTGGGGATATTAGCTTAAGTGTGACTCCCAGGTGAGGTTTAGGTCCAGACAGGATTCTGATGCAGAGGCTGCAAACCTCCTGAACCTGACAGCTGACAGTATGATTATCTAAAGCTACTAATCAATACTCAAATGTAGCATCTATTCTATTTACTATTTTCTGAACACAAAGAGCTGCAAGACTGAGCTGCTGCTCTGACCAGCAGAACATTGGCTTAATGTTTTTTTTTTCTTTTAGCTACAAGCAAACCAGTTCTACTTTCATACACACACTGCCTTAAGAAATTGTGAACATTTTGTTACGATGGAACAAGGGTTGGGCAATTATCATATATCATTTATGGTGAAACATTTCTTATCACGGTAAGAATTTTGATTTATCGTTGCCATTGTAAATTTCACTTACTGATATTAAATAAATAAAAAACTGACAGTATGATCAGAAAATGTAATTTCTGCTATTTTCTCCACTTTTTGTTCCACAAGAGCATCAATAAATATCACTAAATTCAAAAGTACCATTAATTGCAGTTACAGAGAGCAGTTTGATTTAGTGGTATGAATCACACTTTTTTAAGTAAATGAAGAAGCCTAAACGGAAATATTTTTGAAGAACAATATTTGTGATTATGGCGCTATTAATGCTGTGCCATGCAGTTACCATCCTGCAGGACTATTTAGTGCCTACAAATAAGTATTTTTTTAAATCATATTCTTTATCATTATCACAATAGCACCACAAAATAGCTCAAAAAAAATTATTGGGATTTTACTCAAGAGTCCAACAAAAAGCACAATTCATATATTAATAAATTGTGTTCAGAAACCAGGTGGGAGTAAAGTTTAAATGAGATTAGGTTATAACTTAATAACTCAAGCTTAGAGCAATAATCAGATAAGCAACCTGTTGGAACTCTGGAGGAGCTGCAAAAATACAGAACTCAGGTGGAAGAAGCTGTTTCATATATATATGCTCCATAAATCTGACCTTCTGAGGACATCTGTTGTGTCAAAAGAAGCCCTGCTTCCAGTTTGCCCATAACCCCGGTAGACGACACAGTGAACATGTGGAAGAAGGAGCTCTTGTTTTTTGTTGTGAATGCTAACAGGAAGAGGGATGGTGCTAAATACAGAGCAGTCCTGGAAAAAATCTGTCAGAGGCAGCAACAAAACAACTTATGTCTGGAGCAAAGGTTCACAGTGATGGTGAAGAAAACACTCACTGCAAATGTAAATATGAAAGACTGATCAAAACGCTTCTGTTCAGCACAATAATGAAGGTTTTCAGACAGGAAAACAGAGTACTCATAAAACGAACAAAGTCTGCCTACTGGCAGCTGATTAGATTGTTTATTTCCTTTAAAACATCACAGTAAGGCACAGACATTGGACAAAAAACTTCTATGTTTTCTGTAATATAAATAAAATCTTTAAACTAGAGAGAAGCTTTTCTCTGGTCATTTTAATTTATATGAAACAAGGGTCGCCATAGCATCTTTTCTTTTTTTCATTTTTCATTTATTTACTATGATTATTTGTGTTTCTGAGACTTCTCTGAATACCCTGCAGACCCTGACAGGTTTCCACAACCTTCATCACAAGTTAGGATATTGCTTTCAGAAATATTTCCCAAATAACTCCGTATGTCTCAAGTGTCAGCCAGGACCAGCTTCATGTACAGTACATACAGTATTTACCTGAGCTTCCCTGTCCACATGGTCGCCCTGTCAGAGGCCGGCTTACACGTGCCGAAATCCTCTGTAATCTACGGCAATCCTGTTTAGCTCATTACGGTAATCTGCACAGGCAGCCTCTTCATCTCTGCAGAACATCCACAGAGGCTGGATTATTTATGCCACACACTGCTCTCACTCCACCTGCATCACCTTTGACCTCCATGTTATGTTTTCTTCCTCTCTGCTCCTTGGTTGCCTCCTCCATTGTCTCAAACCAGTTTAATTGTCATTTTCTGTGTTGATCTTGGCCTCATTCTCATTTCATTTGAACTCACACCCACATTATACTGCTGAGTAATTTAGACACCTGATCATCACCTATGCTATGTAACATAGGCGAAGCACTGTAGCATACATAATTTGACCACGCTGCCACTACATAAAGTACAACGTAGGAACATCTTTGTCTTTTCTTGAGAAGTCATTGATGAGCAGCTGCCATTCTGTTTTTGTGTTTATTGTTATATAAATGTCTTATACTGTTTTGGTGTGTATGGCTGGTGTTTTGGCGAGGTCTTCTTTATAAAAGAGATCACTGATCTCAGAGGAACTGCCAAGTTAAATGAAGGTCAAAATCATTTTAAGCTGCTCAAAATTTCCCCCTTTATAACTTTTTACAACCAGTTTGACAAAATTTTAGCATGGCAGCCAGTTAGAAAGCTAGATGTAGCCACATGTTTTCTGTCCTGAATACAGGGGACAACTGGCGGTGGAAGGTATCTTTGGTATGACCTGAAAGCTGCCTTTGTGAGGTCTCATCACACCTCAGAGGCACATGTCCACCTCCCAGCACGATGAACCAGTCCTGTAATATCCCACCAGCTAACTGGAGCTCCAACATGCATGTTCAGCACAGCAGGAGCAACCTTGGCTCAGCCAGCCCTGCACCATGTTGAGCCAGGCACTGCTACCTCAACCTGCAAGGTTACGCATGCCTCTCAGTGACCTTTATCCCTCCCATCATTTAATCAGAGATCAACAAACTTAAGCGGCGTGAGCTGGCCGAGTATCAAAAGCTACCAGCAAACAAGAAACACATGGAGGCGTGTGTGCGTGTGTGTGTGTGGGCGTGTGCAGGGGTGTGGGGGCGTGTGTGGAGGTGTGTGAGCGGGTGGGGGTGTGTGTGTATATGCTCCTGAGGAGTTCTGGACTCCACAGCACACACATAGCGACCTGACACACACACACACACGAGGAAAAAAACATGACAGCTGTTGTAATGACTCTGTTTTGATGAGGAAGATGATAAAGTGATAATAATTGTGTAGTTCTGTCTTACAGATAGTTACAAAAAGATACTGAACATATAAAAAGTTATTTTTAATGCAATTTCATGTGACATGTGACTAACACAAAGGCATGATGTGATGTGGATTTCAATGATATTTGATTCTCAATTTTTTTTTTTTACATATACAGCTTATTAGAGGATTTTTCCGTAGAGAAAATCTAAAATATTTGAAAGAAAATGCAGCTTGAGAAGCTGAAATATCTGCTTGCTATTTGACGCACTGTTAGCTGCAAGGCAGCCAATCCAGAAGCTGCATTTATTTTCCTTGGTGCTGATTGACCGGACTCCAAAGAGATCAGGAAGACTGCAGATGTTAGCGTCTGTGGTTACAGCTTGGTGTCCACTGTGTGTACCAGATATTTATATTTTTACCATATTTGTTTCTTGAGGGGAGGGGAGTAAGTTGGTCATGTGATATTTGGTCATGTGACAGTGATGGTGATGCAGAGCAGGATTGTGGAGCATTTCAGTGAAGCAAAGAAGCAGTGGTGGAGGCAGTGGTGTGATCAGAGAGGTTTTAAGATGTAGAAAAAGTAGTGAAATAAATGTCATATCTGTTCATATCAGTTATTGACCATGACAACAACATTAATAGCATCCCTAACATAAAATATAATACACCAAAGTATATCAAACTCTATAAAGTACTGGGTGTGAGTGATCTGGTCATTGCCTTTTGTTTAAGTTTGCTGTTGAAAAATCTCCATTTTGGAGCTACAGAACGATCAAAGACCCTCTTTGGGCAACAAAGCAGATTTCTAAGTCATTTTAAAGGCTGGAAAAGGGAAGCTGTTTTTGAGAGGTTGGAGTTTTGTTTCTGGGCCTCTGCACCGATCAAAACCCAGCTAGACAGGAATTCAGTAAAAGAGAAGCTCCTTTGTTTTGGTCATCTTTTTCTGCCCTCATGTGGCTTCTTGGCATGCGCCTGTCTGCGTGTGTGTAGGCGTGTGTGTGTATGAACAGGCTGCGGGCCAAATAACTATCAGCGTATTGTTTTGTATTCGTTTAGTCTGGGAACCTTGTTGCTATTTTTAAACCAGAGGAGTTCTGCATTCCTCGCTGTAACTCTGTTAACCTTCTTCTGCTGGGGCGAGCTCTGCCTCATCAGTGTGTGTGTGTGTGTGTGGGTGGGCGTGTAGGGGTGTGTGTGTGTTCAACACCATGTTGTTTTCAGATTAGAAACAGATGAAACTGACGCTCGCAGGACCTTCCAGTTCCTTTGTGTTGGCTGAGATCCCTCCCTGCTAAATGACTGGAAACCGGCAGCGGTCTAAAAATAACCCAGAACACGGCTAAGAATAGCCATGACGGCCTGCAAGTGTGGGTGACTGTGGTTTGCTGTGAATGACTGAGTGTTTTTTTTTGTCTGCGTGTGTGTGTGTGTGTGTGTGTCTTACTTAATGTGTAAGCAATAGGAAGAAAAAGAAAAGAAAGAGAGGCAACTTCAGGCTAAGTTTTATTTTGCCACAGCTTCCTCTGCTTCCATCCTTCCTTTTTCCTTTTGTGACTAGTACAGTTTATAGCAGCTCAGCAGGATGAGTGGGCGTACACTGGCATGGCATGCAGCAACAGCTCATCATAAAAGTATAAAATGACTTAACTAATAACATCAACAACTGGATCTCTATGAACATTTAGAAATGAAAAGCTGATGTTTAAAAGCTGGACGTTCCAACTGTTTCAGCCTTTCAGAAACTCTGATTTTATTCTGAAAAGCACACATCTGAAACCAACCCAACTTTTCTTTTTTATTCTGGTTTGTTTGCACAAGTGTGCCAACTCAAACCGAGTGAATCGCTCATTGAACTGGAAATAGACTGATGGTTGTTCCTTACAACACCTGTAGATTTTTCTCTTTTTTCCTGCCGGTAGGTAGCGACTAAGTTTAGAATTCTTTCAATAAAAAATTTTGTTTTTTGCAACTTATTAGGAAAATATGATGCCAAGGCCGTTGATGCCAAAACAAGGCAATTCTATTTATTAGGTCTCCAAATAAAGTAGCTCTAATTTTGGTAGCTGTGGGATGCTGTAAAAGCCAAACGTCACGGAGCGCCGTGAGAGCGCCGTCTCCATCGCAGCAGACACGGAAAGACACATGCATCCGGAGGATCATCTGGTGTGGAAGTGGTGGTGGAGGAGTGGGAGGACCACCCACAAAAAGGCAGAGCGCTGGGACGCGAGAGAGACTAAAAAGAGAAAGCGGAATCAATGGAAAAGCAAAAAGATGGAGGTTTGAATGGGTGTAGGAGGTGGTGGTGACTGCTCTGGTGTATGTCCTCAGAGATTTTCTTATCTACTGCTGTTCCTCACACATTTACCCATTAACATACACTCAGTATAGACCTACTAAAAGGCGTGTAGTTTTCCTCATAAAGCTGCTTATTTGTAAAGTTTTTCATCTTGTCAGAAATCCAATTTCATCTAGAAATGCATCCATTAGGTGACATTATGATGGTTTCTTTAAATAGGACAAATGGAGACTCAAAATCCATTTTATTTTTGTTTTTGGTTGTTTTGTTTATTTTGTTTATCAGTTCCAGTGTTAAATGTTCTTTTGAAAATAAAGTGTATCTATCTTTGGCAAGAAATTGCATGCATTATTACATCATTTCCATTAAATCAGTGTAAAAAGGTCTTCAAACAATATTATCGTTTATCGCAATAATTTTTGAGACAATTAATCGCTCAGCAAAATTATATGTTAATTAATTATATGTTATCGTGACAGGCCTAATGACAAAACTTCCATATCATGCTCTTTGCTATTGGCTGTATGTTATTTCATATCAAGACAGAGATACACACACACACGCACACACACGTACAGTACAGACCAAAAGTTTGGACACACCTTTTAATTCAATGAGTTTCCTTTATTTTCATGACTATTGACATTGTAGATTCACACTGAAGGCATCAAAACCATGAATAACACATGTGGAAATATGCACTAAACAAAAAAGTGTAAAACAACTGAAAATAGCCCTTATATTTTAGTTTCTTCAAAGTAGCAACCTTTTGCTGTGATTACTGCTTTGCACACACTCTGCATTTTCTTGATGAGCTTCAAGAGGTAGTCACCTGAAATGGTTTTCACTTCATAGGTCAACCTGCCCTGTCAGGTTAATAAGTGGGATTTCTTGCCTTATAGTCATGAAAATAAAGAAAACCCATTGAATTAGAAGGTGTGTCCAAACCTTTGGTCTGTACTGTATATTAGGGCTGAAACAATTAATTTGATTAATCATTATGAATCAATTATGGAAATAATTGTCAACTAATTTAGTAACTGATTTATTGTTAAATGAAGGATACAGACTCAAACAAAAGGCCATTTGCTTACACAACAACATACTCCAAGCAGTAATGGAGTCAAAATAGTACAAAAATACATTTTTCATTTAAGATTTATAATAAAGACGTATTTGTCTGTAAATATGTTCTACCCAGAACTCCTCTAGTGGGATAGTTTTAGCTTTTGTAAATCAAATCTTCTATCAAGCACCTTTTGCTGTCCAGTTATGAATCAGTTAAACCAAAAATGAATCACCAGATCAGCTGTACTGATGCTAAGTCCAGCAGAAAGGCCTGAACTTTTCACATGTTGATGTTAGAAGGATTGTTTTAGCTGCAGATGCATCCAATGATCAGGAATTCACTACAGAAATTATGTTACTGCATTTTAGGTAATAAAACTGTTTCTTTACTTATTTAAAAAGGGAATTTAATCATGTTTTTATTTTCATCTTTTGATGCATTCTCATATTGTATAAAAAAAAATCCACCCCCGCCCCCAAGAAAAACGTTTATGTAGAAGTAGACAAAGTAAGTCTTCATACTGGTGGAAGGCTACCAGCTCCTGTTTTAGTTGATTTTAGATAATTGAAAGTATTCAATCTAAAATATTCAAACCACAGGACTCAAGGCTGTTAGTTGATATTTGAGGTATTTTGGGGGGGGGGGGGGTTGTATTTGGGGGGTATTTAGTTCAGAATTTAAAACAAACTTATAATAAGATTTTTCTGCCCTTTGAAATCACAGTTTATCATTTGGAAAATCTTCACTTTATTTGTGAAAACCAGAAAATAGGAATTCTTAGTTATCCCATTAATACTTTAAAACTTTGTCTTGGACCTCTACTGGATACTTCCAGTATATAGTACCAAAAAATCCTTCTGGAAGGGAAGTCTGAACTTTAGCTCCACCCTCCATCTGAATGACTCACTCTGAAGTTCAGTTTTCTTCGAAAAACAAGCTAAGGGTGTTGCGTTGTGTTTGATTTTACTTGGTGTGTGCGTGTGCATGTGTGTGAGAGAGTAACAAGAAGCTCCCACACACTCTGGAGCAAAAAATAGCCTTCTACGGCCATCCCTCCACCAGCCACACTTGTATTGGTGGGAGCTGCCTCACCACACTCCACCCTTTCTCTGTAAAGGGAAACAGGTGGACTCAGAAGATGAGTCGGACGCTGTGATTGGTCCAACCGCTGGGGGAGCCTGCAGTGTCCTTCGGCTGACAGGCTGGAGTGATGGGGTGTGAAGTGCTGAAGCAGGCCACCGCGAGCTAAACTGCATACTGTACACACACACCCCCCTACACACACACACACACACCCCTATCACCACCTGATCCTTGTCTGAACAGATGTTTCACAACACTGACATGTGGTCCGTTCAGTGGACCCATCCTCATCAGAACACGTCTTCTGTTCATGTAAAAGTGAAGAGTGACTCACTCTACCATGAAAACAGTTGATCAGGTCGGAGTTCACCGCTGACAACTTTTGTTGCAACCGAAGCCTCACTGGTGACAGTATCTGCTCAGACAGCGCCCTCATGTGGTCAGCACTGCTAAATTCATTTTAAAGGGGCAGTATTATGTAAACTCGACTTTTTTGAGCTTTATATGTTGTAATGTTTCCTCATCAAAAACATACCAGGACAGTTGTTTTGATTCTTTCGTGCATGTTTGAGAAATCCTTTAATCTCCCATGGCAACCATTCAGCTGTGAAAAATGCCTGGGCTTCTCCTCTGAGCTGTAGTTTCCAAGCTACACAGAGCAGCCCTCCCCCACTCAGCTCCTTCAGACTAGCCAGCAGCAATTAGCAAACACCTGGTGGATCTACACATCTACTGAGCTCATTATAGCAGCTACTTCTTAGTGCACTGGTAAAAACCGGTAAAAAAAAAACATTGTTAAAGGGTTAATAGAGGAGCCATGTTGTGATGACTGTGAGTTTCAGAAAGACCAGGAGTTTTTAAAGAGACAGAAGCCCAATTTCAGAAAGATAAATTACAGTCACATTTTTTAAAAGTCTTTTTTGATAACAATATAAAAATGTACAGCATTTTTATAATAACCTTTGTTATTTTGGTTTAGAAGGTTTAGACCAGTCGACTCATCCCCTCTTGTCTTCTGTTTCTCAACAGACACTACGGAAGAAGGGTTTAAACGGCTGTGAAAGCCCCGACATCGAAGCTGACGACTCTGCTGGCCAGAGCCCAGAGTTAGACGACAAGTACTGCAAACTCAACGAAGACATCGATCTGATGATCAACCGGCAGAGAATCTGTGTACGTCTACGTCTTCTTTCTTTTGCATAGCAAGTGTATGGTGTCGTTTCATGGAGGTTCTAAAACACTTTTTTGCTTTGGTCCAACAGGGTCTGCCTCCCTCTGGCTATGACATGGGGGTGACCATCCCAGGTAGCAATCCCAGCGGGCTGCTGTATTCTCACCAGGCCATAGGGGGCGCTGTGGGTAATCACAACTTGCTGCCCATCTCACACTCATCCTTGCAGAGAAACACTATGTCCCCCCAACGACCCTGTAGCACTGGGAATGCAGGTGTGTTTATACTGACTTTTGCTTTAGGCTAGAAGTTTTCCATGAAGGGGATTGATGAACATTTTCAAAGCTGGGTTTGTGAGAAGTTAATATCTCACCTACAGTAGATTACATTATTGATATCTTCATTCAGTGTAAACCCAGATTAGCGTGTTATGAGATGGTGAGAAGGCTAATCCAAGAGGGGCTGAGGCCAAAGGCTACTAGCATCTTATAACCGTGGGCGGTTCTGGGCTAGAGCAAACCAGGGGCCAGTGGCCCTGTAGCGCAGAACCCTGGGACCAAATTTCATTGATGTATATAATTGGACTGGATGACACGTGACTGTGATGAGACACACGTGTCATTGCTATGCACTGAGTCAAGAATATTGGTGGTTGGGAAAATAACACAATGACACAAAGAATCTAAAAAACGGATGCAATGTTTTGATATTAATTGTCTGCATTATAACAGTTAGATAACAAGATAATTTTCTGACCTATGATATACTGTAGGTCAGAAAAAAGTTTAAATTTAAATTAAAATAGCAAAGAATTGGGAAGTAGGTTAGCTATGCTAGCTTGACTTTGACAATCTTAACATGTATCTGTGCTGCACAGTTTGGTGTTTTCGGTTCTGGAAATCCAAAAAATAGGGCGACCCACACACCTACACTCTAACAGATCATCAGTCTCTATGACTAATCAACCACAGCTGGTGTTCAAGCAACCATTTATTAATAACTGTGAAAATAAATCATTCCTGAAAACATAAAACTGTAACTGGCCGAATGTTCTGTTGGAGTTTTTATGTTCTGTTGTTTGTGTTTCTTGGTGTTGAACCCTTATACACTTATACACATGATCTCTGCTCTGCCGGCGAATGGAGCCCTCGTAAATTGGTTGCCACGGCAATGTACAGTATGTGTGTGGCGTAAAACAGAGTGGGATAAAAAATCCTAAAGAATAGGAGAGGTTTTGAGTTGTTTGGCAAAACTGGGTATGAATTATGAGTCATGTTTTTCCCCCATGATCCAGTCCTTCTAAAGTCCAAATTACATGAATCTTTTAACAGTTTAGCCACTGCTGAGAAAAACTGGGATGAAAATGTTGAATTAAGATGAACATATTGAGACCATTATCAGCTCAGCCTGAACTCCAGAAACCTAACCTAGTGGTTGACTTGGGTCAGTGACTGCATGTCTCCATCTCCCTGCAGGGCTGATGGCTTCTGACCTTCCCAACACCGTGGTCTCCAGCGTGGGTAAGGCTGCTTTCACATTCCTCAAATCCACAAATTGCAAGTGGCTCAAACCATCCTCCTTCTGAGACCAATCTGCTCTCCTGCATTTTGTGTTTAACTGTAAAATTCAAACTTTATGATCTCTGACAGGAAATGGCAACTTCAGCTCCCACTGCAGTTCCCCTGGCCTCATGTCCCCGGCCAGCGTCTCTAAGAACATGCAGGACAAGAGTCCTCCTCACATGGGCATGAGCCACAAGCCTGACCTCCGCACACTGATGCCGCCCTCCAACAAGTGCTCCATCATGCCAACGGTTTTTATCACACTTCACTGTCTCACCTGGTTTTCTTCTTCTGTCCAGAGAATATTTAGATTCTTAGAGGAAAGACGTTAATAATCAGTTGAGTCTGTGCCTAAGACCCCTCAACCAACGCAGCAGTTTGATAAAACCAATGAGCTAATGACTAATATTTCAACATAAGTGCAGCATTAAATACCATTAAACTGTCTTTCTACCACCAAGTCTATTTATCCTTACAGCTAAGAAAAATAGTTCATCACTTATTACCCTGAATCAATATAATTAAAGGTAGAATAAAAAAAATTATATTATTCAAATGATCAATAATTCATTCTACTTCAGTTCAGCCCAAAAACGACCCGGCATTAAAATGGGACATCATAACGTCCAGCAGTAATCACTGCACCAAATAGACAAACACTTAAATACTTATTTGATTAAATCAAAAAGCTTTAATGGCTCTTAGGTTATCACACCAACATAAACAGCAAACACAGTCACTTAGTGTTTAATCTGAATAAGCGTTTTATATGAAGCAAATTTTTAATTAGTTGCCACCCAGGGATGTCCAAACTGCGGCTCAGGGGCCATTTGCCAGCCTGTCAGTGGTAGAAATTTGGCCATTCAGCTCATGGACACTTTAAATTTGTTTATTTATTTTTTACTGGCACTTAAAATCTTTACAGAATGAAAAATATTAGGTGTAACCAAAAGTATTTCTGTTTTGTGAACCTGGTTTCACTTTGGAGCAGACTTGGACTGAGCTTCATTAAACTCGACTCAGAAACAGACTATGCTGAACACAGGCTGACAGTTTTTCAGATTCTGTAAAGATTTGTAAATCGCAATAGGATTTTTGTGCTATTAATCAAGTTTCTTTTGTGGCCTTTAAGTACTTTCAACTTGGCAGTTTAGACACACGAGGGAATGGTTTGGGCATCACTGTTCAAAATAAAATACTATAGCTCTTGACTCAAAGACATACAGCCATTTTGTAAATGCAACAAAAACTTGCATGTAAAAAGGGAAGTGATCATTTTCAAATAGACACACACAATTTCATATTCCAACCTGCAGTAAACCTGCATATCAGGGTGTAACCCCGATATGTCTTAGTGATAACAGTGTCATAACTTCACAGATGACCAAGATCACCTAAATCTGATTCAGTCTTTGTTTAGTATTTCTAACCTTCAAACTTCTCTCTTTTTTTCAGAACCAGAGAATAAATCACTCACAGACAGCTCAGAGTCTGTCCACCCCTGCAGTGTCCATCGCTGCCTCTGGGATTGGTGGTTATCCCTCTGCCATCTCCTCCTACAGCACAGGTGAGGACGAACAGGCCACTGTTACAGGTTAAAGGTTAAAGGTCAACCTGACATTGAGTTGTCCTCCCTCAGAGTTTTCCCTCGGCAGCGACCTGTCCTCCCTGTCTGGGTTCGGGGGCTCAGGTCTGGGATCAGTGGCGAGCTGGCAGCAGCAGCAGCTGCAGAACCTCCAGCACTCGGCACTTGGACACATGGGGTGAGAAAACCCGACCGGATCCATTCCGATGACAAACCATGGCTTCACACATAGAACCAAAACGATTATCGCATTGTCTCCTCTACTTACAGAAACTTTTGCCAGAACTCCGGCCTGGACGTCGGCGTTCACAACAACCTCCACATTAAGTGCGAGCCGGCCTCTCCTCCCAGAGACCGGAGCCTGGGCGTGGGCGGGGCCGTGGGCGGGGCCGGACTCAGAGGAGGCGTCAACATGGCCGGATACGCCCTTGGCACCGGCCGGGGGCCCCACGAATCCGGCAGTTCCCCTGGCGACAGCGCCTCCAGCTGTGGCAGCTCGTACGAAGGCAGCGAGGAGCGCGAGGATCACCACGGCAACGAGAGCTTCCTGCTGCAGCCACTGCCCAGTCAGGAGGAACGTCACAGCCCCTCAGTAAAACGGATGAGGTTATCAGAAGGCTGGGCCACATAGTGGGAGGGAGCATCTCCACAGGAACAGGGGGGGAGTAAAGTTACCATATAGTGTTATTATTATTATTATTATTATGATTATCACTATCATATTCTCCTTGTACTGAATGCATGTGCTTTATGTTTAATGGTGGTCTGTAGTTGAGGCGGCTGGTTTTGCGATGTGAGGTCAGGATCAGCACACATCACCTGAAGAACAAAACTCTCAAGTTTTATCTGTGTCACAACATTCTGAACATCAATCATATGAAATATTTATTTATTCAAAATCTGGTAAAATACACCTATGCAGCTTTTTGTGTACCATAATAATAGCTTTCTTTTTGCCAATATTCCATAAAGTTTCAGCTGATAGTCGACAGATCTGAGGACCTGAGGATCTCTGCAGCTCCTCCAGAGTCACCAGGAGCCTCTGCATAATGCTGCCACTACCAGCCAGCTGAGCTGAGCGAACATGTGCAGCTGCTCCATCCTCTTGTTCAGTTCCTGCACTGACCAGACATGTCTTTTTGCATTGTCTAACTACGGCTGCAGCTAACGACTATTCTAGTAATCTATTAATCAGATTTTAAAAATGCCCGATTTTTTTAAGCACTTCAGCTTATTTTATGTAATGTTAGAAATACATGAAAAATATACAAATGAACAAAATTCAATTACTTTTAAATGTGAAAATACATGTTTTAAGCCTAAAATGCATGAGCATCATTACTCATCTGGCAGCTGGCACTACAGTGTCGGACTCATCGGCTGATTAACATATGGAGAACAAAAGGTGCTTAACAGGAGATTTTTTAATTTTTTTCAGAATTTGAACCATGTGAAGCTAAAAATGCCACTTAAGTTCTGGGTAGATCAGATTTTTCTATCTTAAATCCAAGTTGCAGATGTCTTCATACAGTTTTTGGTTTAGTGCCTGCTTCAGTGTTTTTTTTTTTCTTTCAGCAATTGGCCTTTTTGAGAGCCAGTTAATAATGAATCAATTAGTAGATTAGTTGACTACTATTTCAATAATCAATCAATCATGATTAATCCAATGAATCTGATTAATTGTTTCAGCCCTAAACATAACAGTAGTTTATCCTTCTCCTGAATTTTCTTTCTGTTCTGCCTATTTGGAAAAATAAGCTCACTTTAATCATGTCTTCCCATTATTGGACCCAAAGCTCAAACTTTCTCACAAGAATTTTTTGACACACAAGTAAATCTTGAGAATTTTTGTATTTTATATTTAATTTTTTTGATGTACGCTGATAAATGAGACTTTCACCTGAGGCCATCTTCCATGGGGAGGTTTGACGGTGTACATTTACTGCTTGTTTTCAGTGTGTTTAGGTAGCGTGGGGATTATAAGTGAGTTTCTCATGTATGCAAGCTAAAGAAGAGGTCAAAGTGAAGAAGTCTGGTACTCTGAACAGTGAAGCTACTGGCGAGTTTGAACGTGGACCCGCTCTGCTGCTCTCGCTCCACGGCTGTTACACAAGCTGCGTTGCAGGTTCAACACAAACAAATGCTTCTAAACGTATCGCACAATTAAACGAGAACAGGTTAAAGGGCAAAGAAGCCGATGAAACAAGTAGGAAAAGACTGAAGGAGTAGGGTAGGTGCTGAGCGGGGGATTCTCCACTAACAGAGTAACCACAGGAAGATCCTGCTGGTCCTGTTATTGGAAAGGTTGAGGACAGGCAGAGGTGTTGAGATGGCTGCTGAGAGGTCTAATGGAGTCAAGGCAACAGGTTGCTTAGGGAAAAAAATGTTTTATTAATTCTACTTGGTATTGAGATGCTCAGTTTTCTGAGTGTGGTGGCAAAAAAAACTAAAAAATATATATCCAGATAGTCAAAACATCAGGAGCCCTTTGGGCTGGATCTGACAGGAAGCTAACAAAATGAACCACTACAGAATGTTTACACAAAACGTTTCTTCTAGTCCCTTCTGACCGCTGGGTGTACGCTGAAACCAAAGCTAATGAGACAGTAAATGCTTAAATAGTAATAAAAACAACAGATCAATACAGAAAGCCAAGCTAAGTTGAATATGCTGACATCTAGAGGCCATATTAGAAGTCGCAGCCTCTCTATTTGCAGAGCTGACAGAACTGTCAGGCTTGTTTCCTCTACATCTTTGTGGGCTGCTTTGGTTTTCAAAGAAAATCCAACAAGAAGCAAAATGTTTCTATCAAAAGTAGACATTATATATTTTTCTCTTTGTTTTGTAGAATGGTTCAATGGTTGTCCCCTACAACACTAAACATTCTTCCACTAAGCAGGGATGAGCATTTATCGTATCGTTGATCATTTATCGTGATAAATTTATTGTCACAAATTTTCATGTATCATCATCTTGATAATTAATTATTAATAATTAATTAATACGTATTAATTATGAATTAATAATTAATAACATTATATTGTGATAAAACATTAAGTCCACATCACCCACCCCTTCTACTTAGTTCTTCTATTTCCAAAGCACAAAATGACTCAGATGATCATCCTGTTTTTTACTCTTCTGATGTGCAAATTGGTCTCCAGACACTAAATAATCCAGTCACTTAAGCTGAGTTCTAAACAGTCCGTTTCCTGTGGGTTTGAATGGGCTCCATGCTGTGTAACTTCCTCTGTTGTGGTTCGTTTTCAGTTTTCTGTCCAGTCCACATGAAGTCAGACGTCAGAGTGACGGGTCAGAGTGGGGAGCTATAAAGCCATAACGTACAGAACAGAGATGCTTTACTGCACAAACCTGCTGGTGTGTTTAGAGACTAAAGGTTCCTTTGTTACTATAGCAACGGGATGTTTTATTGAACGGTCTGAGTCTCCTTATACACATGCAGCAGGAAGCACAAGGTTTTGACGGCTGGTGTCAGACCCGGCTGCTCACCTTACTGGGCTTTTTCATTCACTCAGGTCATTTGTTCCAGCAATTTCCCATTACTACTGTACAGTTACAGTAGCAGCTACTGTAACTGTACATGTAACTACAGGGTTACATTTCAGTGCTGTTTTTTCTACAAAAAACAGAGCACGACAAATGTTATCTCTAGGCACTTTATGGCACAAACAGGTCCAATTCATATTCATATTCATAGTAATATAAAACCCAACCAATGCTTACATGAACAATCAAATCATAAAAAGGTTCAGAGTCAGTCACAGGCAGCCTCATTTGATTGTTTATGCACATCCAGTTAGATATAGTTACATATGATGACGATAAGTAAAGACTTTTTGATAACTGATCTTTTCAGGGATGTCTTGACCAGCATTAAGGTCAGAGCTGCAGATCAGGAATCCCAAACCAAACATGGAAAACAAAATCCAATGAAAAAAACCCAACTGAACATTTCCATCCTCAGTCAGAGAAACTATTTTAGCTGCTTCTAGATGTAGCAGACTAGGAGTGCACCGTTTTATCTTTAAGAAGTCTGACCCGTCGATTCCCATTTTGGCTAAAGTTGCTAAATGTAGCAAGAATGTCGCTAAGTTGGCAACAATTGGGTGACTATTGTCAACTGCAAATGTGCAGACATGGTGGGCGGGTCTATCAGCCAAACATCTCTTACTGCAGAGCAGCAGAGGTCCAAAAATCAACCAGTGTCCTCTGCTGCCGGAGGCTGGGACTCTGATTTAGGAATGAGTTCCTGTTTAGCTCTTGAAATTAAAACTCATTAATTCTCCAAGTCCAAACGCCAATAATTTCCCCGGACGCCGTGTTTCAGCCGGTCTGACGCCAGCCACACATCCAGGTTGTTCAAACTGGACATACAATTGCAACTATCATCCCTATTAGAGTTTTCCTTTTGTTTTTCTTTTTGTATTTTTTTTTTGTTCTTGTTGTTTTTATTTCTGTGTATTGATTGAAAAGACAGAAGTGGCTGAGGGTTCAAATTTGAATATTTTGGCTTAAAACTGTATATTTGGAGCTCGACCCCTCAGCTACTCTTCACTTTTTCTGCTCTGCGCCTGAATTCTCTTAGAAAACAGTGGAGCAACACAAATTGCTCCACATGGCTGAGGTACTTCTCTCCTCCATCTCCATAAGTCAGGATGGTCGTCTAAAACCTAAAAGATGTTAGACAAAAAAAGAAAGAAAAAAAAGTCGGGAGCTCACTCCTGGACTCCAGGTGGCGCCAGCTGGCTGCAGATGAAAATAGAAGGCTGGCTTTAAAAAAGAAGAGAGAATGTAAGCTAAGCAGTGTGAAAAGCTTCAAATCAAATCTTTGTATTATTTCTGGAACCAGTTTCTGTTTTCTGCCAGGTACCTACAAAGCTCTGATTAAAAAAGAAAAAAAAAAGTTGTACTTAATTTTTCTTTTCATCTGACCAGGTTGGTGAATCTTTTCTGAACAAAAGAAACGTAAAAGTTTGGCCTGCATTCTCCCCTCATCACATGCTTCCGGATGTACTGAGAGATTGTTAGCGGCATGAGCTGGCCTTTTGTCGCCACCTGACTCACCGACCAACCAAGTGCACATTGGGTTGTCGCAGAACTCCCTCACTCAGAACTGTGGTAGTGTTTGTATTTTGCAGAAAATAAAAATGCTCATGTTTTTGTTCCACACGTCTGATGTGGTTTGTTTTTTTCTGTCCCTGCAGCTACACTTACACTTAGGACTGGACGATAAATTATTAACGGTTTATATCGCGACAGATAGGTGATCAGTATCAACAGGTGATGAATGTGGGGTGGAGTAAAAGGATAAAACAGGAAAGATTACGCCACCAGTTTGGCTGTGTTTCAGATCTTTAAGCAACTAAAATACTCCCGCTTCAAATTGAGAGTTCTCAACTTCATATGTACTTTAATGAAAACCAGGGGATGAAACATTTCACATAAAAACGATTCCTCTGATATATTTAATGACGGATACATTTAGAGAGCATTAAAAGAACTGAACACCAGATGGCATCATGGGCCAGCTGAGGCCAGTATTCCACATTACATAGTAAGTTATGTTTATTATAAGTGAGGTTATTTTCAAACAACTCAAAGTATCGGCTTCTTAAAAATTCTTACATTCATGAATCTAAAATTAAGGCCTTAATATGTTTAAAATTATTTGTTTAAAAAAATGTTACATTTATGGAGGACCAATAAGTTGACCTTAAATATGTTAATCACAAGTCTTACATTTTGTAGTGGCTGGACTATTTAATCTTGCATATTCTATGTAGTTCATTTTTTCTCACTTTTCTGTCAAGCAAAACATTTGATTCACATGCAGACATCATAACATTCAGTGACTTGAAGCAGTTGAGGCTAACTAACTAACCGCTAACTAGCTGCTAATTGTACCCCTGCTAACTAACTACCTAGCTTTTTTGTGTCTGTCCTGAGTATTGTAAGCATATTTTTTTGACACTTGGTTGGATGATGTTCTTCTTCGCCACTGGCTCGCTTCTGTTGCCAACCTTTATAAGATACTATAAGCATTCTGTGTGAAAAAAAGTTCAGCCATAATGGCATTAAAAAGGTCTTTAAAAACCTTAAATTTAAGTTGGTGACGCCTGCAGAAACCCAGCAACTGCTCTGTGGTTAGATGGAAAAAATATTAGGTAACCTTGGGTATGATTTAAAGTTCAATTTATAAAACCACCGGAATCATAAGGAAAAGTTAAACATGCAATAAAAATATATAATTCCTTCTTAAACTTCCCGGATGAGAAATGATTTCCTTCGACTTCTCTTTCCAGTGGTTAGCGCCTTCCTTGTCTCATCTGAAAGAAGCCTTTCAGACTCAGACTATTGCATGCAGGAGGCATTCTCAGTTAGACTGACTGTACTTACAGAGAAAGAGCGATCACTGGTTGGCATTGGCCTCTCAGTCGACCTGCTGTCTCAGTTTACTGCCTGCATGTCTGCAGAAGTGTGTGCAGTAACAACAGAGCGCCTGCTGACCAGAAGCACACCAAAATACTATCATTCTGTCATTTCTGCACATAAAGGAGGATGCAGTCAGATGAATATATGTCATGTCTGCGTGCCGTAAACCGGACCGAGTGTTCGAGCTCCTCGGCACGCCGACCCGGGCTTTGTTTAGAAGCCGTCAAGGACAGGCTGTGGCTGGCCTGCAGCCCACATTCCTGCCCGGCACCTTGCATGAGGGCCGACAGTGTGTGCGTGTGTACATGCAGGAATCTGCTGGTTGAGCAAACACATAAACATGTTAATGTAATTAGCATTTTGAATAAATGTTCAAGCCGCTGCGTTTGGTGTTGAGCACTCCTGAAGAGGGCCCAGTTTCCTGCTTTGCGTGACTTCCTGTTTGAGCTGCAGTGGATGGAAATCGTGCAAAAATAATATTTCACAGTGTATTATATTTCCATTGCAAACAAAACAAAACCATCAAACAAATATCCAAACTGCAAATTCAGATAAAAATATTCTAAAAACGCAGCAAGTTAAAGTTTCGACTCTTTTAATTTTTCTCTGCGTATTCCTGCACTTGCTTTTGGTTTGCAGTTTTACTCCAGCATGTTTGTGTTTCCTGTGTCTGCAGCATGTTTCCAGCTGTCATAGTCTGTATTTTTCTGTGTATCTCTCCTTTAAAGAGCATTTTACTTATAAAAAGTAAAACAGTTACTGTTTGGCTTATATTGTGTTGCAAAAAGACGCAGACCTGTTCCCAAAGCGTCGGTCTGGTCTGCTTGTCCCGGCCTGGTTGTCTGTGTTTTCCTAAACATCAGACCAGTGAGCTCCGTTCTTATCTCATAGACTGAGGAACTCCTGAAGGTCAGCGACCAGAAGAAAGGAGGAAACGTTGTTCTATGTAAACGTTGTTCTATCAGACCGTTTTCAGCGGTAGTTTATTTAGTTGAGGGAGTTGATCATTTTCTATGACAGACAAACACAAGAAGCACATTACTGCAAAGTAAATGTTTCATGGTTTTCCAAATGTGTCACAAATAAAATTCTAATCAGTATGGCTTGTGAAATACAGACAATAGATGGCCATTTCATAGCATGTTCATATTTAGAGTGGCCCAGTCAAAGTCCAGACAGAAATCCACCTGAAAACAGTTACTAATTTCAGAGGCAAAAATTGCCATCTGTAGATGTGCAAAGAGACACGGGAACTTAAAGACTTCTTTACTTTACAAAGTATTGACACAGTGAAGCTGAATATAAAGGCACTCCACACTATTCAGATTGTTGTTTGTAAAACACATTTGAAAGTCGGCTCTCATTTTCCTTTAACTGCACAGTTGGGCAGCGCTCTGTGGCTGCAGGTTCCTGGTTTGATTCCCTCCAGCAACGAACTGAATTCATTTTAAGGAAACTCATTTTATGTCTCGACTTTTTCATCAGAACGGGTTCTGTTCGCTCTCATCGTGTTCTTTCTTTTCTCAGGTTTCTTACTTTATACTTGAATCTTTAAATGTAATCATATCTTCCTTTGTTTTTTCTATCATTTTTAAAATCCACAGCTTTCTTTGGTCAACAGCTGTTGTTATTAATGTGCTTTAAACATGAATGTGACTTTATTACTTCAACAAATCCAAATGAAATATGCTGAAGTTTGTGGAATGAGCCACAACTATCAGAACCGTCCTAAAATAATGGCCTGAGTCATTTTTTTTGCCCAAAACAGTTCCCCCCACAAAAAAATTATCTTTTGAGAATAAAAAAGTGTTAATTTTTGTTGTTGCAGAAATTGACTTAGGTCATTATTTTAGGAAGGAGGCCACATGCACTGTTTGATCTCTCCTGCATTATGTTATGCCTGCTGTTTTATGCATCAGTAGGATTTTCCTTATGTCTATGCAGGAACCTTGGACATGAATAACATTTTGTACGTTTCTGTCTATTTTCAGTGTCAGTGTTTCCTCGTCTTCCAGGCATGTGTGTGCGTGTGGGGGTGCGTGTGTGTGTGTGTGTGTCTTGTTGGGACCGTTTCTGCCCTCACTGCTACAACAATGCCACACTCTCTGCTGCCTCTCCCTGCTTCACCAGCCAGTTCAAACCAGTTTCTGTTTATCAGCCGTACAGACGCAGCCTGTATAACAGAGCCAAAACATTTTTCATGTGACCTCTCATCATTTGTGTGTGTGTGTGTGTGTGTGTGTGTGTGGGGGTGTGTGTGTGCGTGGGTGTGTGTGTGTGTGTGTGCTGGCGTGTGAGCGTAAATGTGTTCTTATGAGTCAAATGAAAACAGAGCGATGGGATTCAGGCAGGATGAGTTTTCCTGCAGAGCGGCTGTGAACGGCTGGTCCTGCTCCCTGACGCTCCGCCGCTCCTCCTGTCTGATCCTGGGTAAACCTGCTGTGTCAGCCGGCGCAGGGAGGGAAACATCTGCGTAGGACGACCTGCTTCCATTGCAAGGCGCACTTATAATCCAGAATAAAGCTCTAAAGGAAGGAGTCGTATCGCGCACCAGAAACCAGACTATTCCAAGTGAAACAAATATCTGTGTGCTGATAATCTCCAGTGAGATGTTGCTGAAGGATCCGGTTCAAACTGGTTTAGGCCCCAGCCTGCTGGCGGCGGAGCTTCACAGCTCTGCACTCATCTGGCAAAGTCTCAGCTTTTGTGAAGCAGGAATGTATATTGAAATCAATTTCCTTTTCCATAGGAAGCCCTAACAAGGATTTCCTCTGCATAGCAGATTCGTGCGTTTTAGATTACAGCGACTAAAGTTTGTCTTTTGGCTAAAATGGAATCTAAAATTGGGGTCAAATTTAACAGTGAGACCAAGCAAACCGTACTGGGATTATTTGGGTGAAAAAAAGTAGAGAGAGAGAGAAAAAAAATCGAATTTCAGATCATATCTGTATCAGTCTGCCTATAATTATATGCTTTGTGCTCTAAGTGACATGATGTATTATTTATTCTGCATTATATTTAGAAATCCTTACTGCGCGGTCAGACCCGTTTGACAGAAGGTTTGTTGCAGTTATTTCAGATTCAGTTTATTATTTATTTCACGTTGGCCGTTCTACTCCTAACACTTATGAAAGTTGCTTTTACATGTTTGAACAAGCCTGTGAAGCTCCTGGTGTATTTCAGTGAGCTGTTCTGGTGCAGCGTTATTAAATACATTTATAATTCAGGACATTTAGGTCAGTGTTTAAAAAAGAAAGAACGCTTTAAGTCAACTCAGCTGTCTCTCTGCATCAGATCGATATTGGCCGATAGCAAACCTCAGGCATCGGTATCGGTATCGGAAGTGAACAAAGTGGATCGGTGCGTTCCTCGTATCTGGGCTCTGATTCTAACGCTTCCCTCTCCTGCCTCATTCTAAGTGCTTGGTTCTCCTCAGTTATCTCTGCTGTAGGCGTAAACTGCTGCAGGATGAACTCAAAACTTTTCCTCATCACACAAGTGCTAACTTTTTCTCTTCTCTTCTTGTTTTTCTTTTTTGGTCTGGCATTCTGATTGGCTGTGGCGCCTTCTTGGACTTCAACTGCCAACAGAACTAAACTCCCTCCTTCTCCTGGTACTTTTTGTTCGGTCTTACATAGGAAACACTTCCACATCAGATCTTCTGTTTCATTTTTTGCCCGGTTCTGGTTCTGCTGGAGGTTTCCTGCTGTTAAAGGGGTTTTTTCCTCTCCACTGAGGGATTGCTGTAAACATCACCAGGTCTGCTGTCGCTACATGTTGGAGTGAATGCTGCTGGTCGGTGACTCCAGGCAGTCTGGCGGGTTTACTGAGATTCAAACGTTTTTAATAAATTTGAATAATGAACTGAACTTGATGCTTTTTTTCTTTTTTAATAAACTGCGTGGAATGTTTGTATGATTGGACTGAAATGACTTGTTGACGTGTTGTGAACTGGCGCTACAGAACTGAACTGAACTGAATGAGGCGGGACAAAGTGACATCCACTGATCAACTGAGCCTGATCAGTTGATCAAACATGGATCATTAATAAAGGGACAGCTTGCAAAGCTCCCTGTTATGGATACTAGTAAGCATTACAAGCAAAAATAGAAGTGAAATCAGTGTGAGGTAGAGAGATTTCATCTGGAACAGACAGTGTGAACAGTAACTGAGATGTGACCTCCTGCTGTTTGACATCACTGAAATCCCTGGCCAGACACATTCCTTCATAACTCATATCACTCTTCTGCTGAAAACAGGAAATGTTCTAATTTCCAGGTAGGATGGACTTCCAGAAGAAATGTGTAGTAGATCGGTTTGGGTTAGAGCAGTCAGTGATGTAAGCTGCTGACATGATCAGAACTGCGCCTTTAAAAGCCTTTACCTTCACCAGAGCTCTGCTGGCAGCGCCATCTTTCGTTTGCTACTTGAAAATAGTTGCTTAGATGTAAATATTAGGTAGGTTATTACATTTTAGATGATTTGCGATAAGCACAATTAGGTGTATCTTTGCTTCCCTTGATAGAAAATAAAAGGAAATGTGAGAAAAGTTTGTGTTTATCACAACCGACACTGTCGTCACATGATAACTAACAGTATTCTGGTTATTTCTCTCATGTCATGCAGCTCTGCCTGGGGAGGTGATGCATTCAGGGCAATCCGGAACAAAAACCTGTCACAGCTGGAAACTGTTTAAGATTGGGGCAGAGCTTCATCTTTCAGCTGAATTGTTGGATTTTCCTCAAATTTTTATTTTGAAAAAAAAAAACAACTCTTAAAACAATATATTGAAATATATTGTTTCCTGTCTCCTCACAAATACTTCATGCTGGATTGTCTAATTAAAACCCCAATGTAGGTTCAGGCTGTGGAAAAACGTGGCAAAGCCCTGTATCCTGTTGCCATAGCAACAAACGATTGAGTCATTGGATTATTTTAGAAAATAAACCTTTTATTTGATCCAAAGTTGATCGTGAAAGCAACGAGGTCATGACAATAATATATAATGCACAGAAATGGAATAAACAGCAACAGAGTACATGAAAAGCTAGTGCAAAAAAACCCTCAAATATAAAAAAATATATTGCACTTGGTAATCTGAACTTTTAGGTGGAAGAAAATGTGTTTGAACATTCTTAATCTGATATAAATCTCTGTAAACATTGATCTGGTTTTTTTCTTTCTTTCTTTTTTTTTGCGTTCCAACATCCGTCCAGGTCGTGGAAGAATCTGCAGCTACACAGGCTTCATCTCAGAGCAGAAACCAACAGGCAACTTGTGGTTCACTGTCTGGGTTGGTCCGAGTTGTGCTTTGTCCTAACATTTAAGTCGACACACACCCTGTAGCCTTTACACACACACCCACACACACACACACACACACACACATACACACTCGACTTGAGCTCGAAGCCCTTGAGTTGGTCGCTCAAATATGCGACACGTTTCTGTCGTCATCGTCTTGTTTCTGGTTTGAGTTGGAGAATCTCAGGGAAATTCACCGGACTTCCGCTGGAGACAGCTCTCGTCGCTATGTGCCAGTCAGAGCGCTGCGGACGTTCCGTCTACTGAGGCATGTCGGCCTGCGGCGTTCTGAGAGGAAACCGGTTGGAACGGCATGTGCAAACCTCTCTGTGAGGCGGGAGGAGACGTCTTCTGAGCGGTGGTGGGAGGGGGGGAGGGGAGGGACAGGTATTCACGCCGCTGTCAGAGGACATTGGATTTGTCCTTGTCTTGAGGACAGCAAATGGTTTGTCCAGCGTAACCCTGGACCGTCTCGTCCATGAGTCACCGTGGACTCCGTCGGTCGGCTGTCCTCAGGTCAGCAGGGGTCTGGCCACATCTACAGTGACATCCCGGTGAGAAGTCATGTGGGACTTCTGGCTGAGCATGGGTAGACTGGGTAGGACCCCCTCAGCGGGACGGACACATGTCGGGTCTCCGGACGTCTGCAGTGCCACATACCTCCACGGTGTCAGGGTAGGGGTCCACCTGAGGAAAGGAGGGGGGAATTATGACACTGAATTCTCTGACTCCCCTGTAAAAGCCTGTTGCTACTCAGCAGGTAAGGGTTCAGCTACTTTTCTTTTCATTTCGCTCAGTGTGAATAACATAAAGTACTAATAACTTCACATCTAGCTTTCATAGATAATACAACACAAAGTGAAGTAATGTCAACCAGCTCTGTGTGGCCCCTGCCTATTTTTGCAGCCACTTGGCGCTGACTGGCTGTACAATAGAGAGGAAGACTGTAGATGTTAGCTTCTGCTGTGCATAATAATGAATATTAGGATGTATTTAATTTCAAAGGGGGTTTCAAGAAGTCACAGATTTAGTTTCGGAGAGGACGACTGTGGTCCCTCACCCACTGTAGCTACACAAAGCTATCAATGTAAAAACGGCTGTTTTTGTGATGCTAGCTGCTCCAACTCGGCTAATCTTTAACATGATGCTACGGACAGTTTAAAAATTATGTGGTCATTTTGTCTTGGTGTTAAAACTGTAAAACAATGTTTCACAGATATATTGTGACGTCACCTCTGCTCCTAATATAAAAAATGAATGAGCGCTCACAGCAGGAAGGCTTGACAAAAATATCCTGAATGCTCATCTGCAATCGATGCCAATTGGAGAAAGTTTTAGAAAAAGCAGAGATGAGAAAACGTCCACAAAACTCTGGCTTGGTGCTTCCCTGATTTTAATGAGTTTTAATTAATCACATTTTTTGCTGAATTTATTTAATATTTTGGACACATTTTATTTACACTGAATTTTTCAGCGATTTGCATTCATCAGTTTTGGTTAAGCTACTTTAGTTTTTTATTGGATTTTATAAACTTGTATTCAAAGGCCTTAAAGCTTTTTTACCTTCTTAATAATATTTGGCACAATATTGCAGGAAAAGCGTTTGCTGCACTTGATCAACACAAACTCTTACAATAATTGTGCACCAAAGTTTGTGCACGCCACATTTTTTTTATTGAAGTGTTTCTTTGAATCTTTCTGATTTGTCTGGTTTATCTTGTGACATTGTAAAGGTTCCTGTTCTTAGGTCCAGTTCTGTGAAAAATTGTAGACATGTTTGCTTCAGTGTGGACATTTTGTGGACATTTATTGCAACAGTTTCTAACTTACTTTTTATTTTATTTTTTTGCATCTTTCTGAATCGCAATATTAAACCTGTTTTGTGTGTTTTAAATAAGTTTTCTGCATTTCTTACGTTTACTACCTTGTTAACACTAAACCACTGACATGCTCTGTGTTGTGTGTGTGTGTGTGTGTGTGTTTACCTCAGAGTAGAGTGGCGGGGGGAGATATCTGAACTCTGTGATGTATGTCAGCACAGATCCTTGGTCCTCTCCCTCCCCATCAGACCTATCACAGCCCTGCAGACAGTTCCGCCTGTGCGCCTCTGATATTGCCAGATCGCTGTAGCTTGGTGGAGCTGCAGAAAACAAGCAGGTGTAAGATATCGTTCTGTCCCCAAAGGAGCTGCAGGGCGGAAAACGTGGGTTTAACCCCGTGCGTACCCTCAGCTCTCTCCGGCAGGCCCATCCAGCTGACCGAGCTGCAGTTGCTGCTGATGCTGGAGGTGCGGGTGGCGCAGGCGTGGAGCGGTATGGTGCCGATGACCAGAGGCAATGAGAGCGACAGGTTCAACCCGCCGGGAATGTCCACGTACACCTGGAGGGAAGACATGCTTTCGAGTTAGCAGGAGCCACTGGTATCTTTGTGTTGGTGAAATTCAGCTGCACACACACACACACACACATAATATAACAAGAGGCAACTTCACAATCAAAGCAATAGGAATGTGAGGAATATAAATACCCAGGGCTTCTAACCCCCTGCCGCCTCAAACATCTTAACCTTGTTATTCACCTTTTCTTCAGAAAAACATCAAACAATGGCGCTCTGAACAGTTCCCTTATATCACCTTACCCAAAATATTACAGCTGAGCCAAAGTTCAAGAAGCCAGAGAAGTAAAAACAAAGGAGCGGTCATGCTGGGGATTAACGCTTTACCAGCCCTCAACAATGTTTCATGAGTTTATGCTATCAGAGAGTCATCAGCTTGGAGATTAGTGAAGGTAGTCAGGCTCCTACATGCTTTTAATGTTTTACTAAGTTTGTCTAGTTTATGAGTTACTGACAATCACTGTTTGTTTTTATTCCTCATTCGGACAGGAGATGACAGACAAGCTAATAAAACACACAGCATGGATGCTCACTCGTTTGTCAGCTGTTGTTGTATTTTGTCTCCTTTTTTTGTAGACTAATAAACTTTCTTATTGTTTCTTATTGTTTTTAACTATCATTACATTCTCAGCAATAATAAAGGCCTAGGCTACCATTACTTATCTACCTTTTGGGTACCACTGGGGTCAGGGGCTGAAAGATTTCAGTTTACTTTTAATCTACACTTCGAAGTTCCTGTGGCAGCTAGCTGCGCTGTAATGCTAACCTTACCTTTTGTGGTCAAATAACAGCAAACAATATTTTGATCAGCATCACCACCGACTAGGACAGTTGATGTTTTTGCTGTTTGATATTTTTGAAGTTTTCTCAAAGTCGTTGTCTCTCTAATTCACCACAAGGGGAACTGCTGCTCCCAACTTCCTGCGCCAGTGACTTATAACGCATATGTGAAAAAACATACACATCTTACAGTAATAGTATCTAGTCTTATGCTATTCAAAACTTTTTTAAAAATCTAGAAGTATGGATAATTAATCTGTTCTTTTGATGTGTTTATGGAAAATGGTAGCAAATTTAGTTTTTAGTGTTTTTAATGAAAGTTTTGTTCACATGTAATTCTGTAGATTCATTTTAGAATTTGAATTGAAAATTTTATTGTGAGCATGTGATTTCATTTTATAAATATGCATGATTACCTAATGTGTCTGTAAAAGGAGCAGCAAGAAGCATAAGCTTATTTAATCCCTCGGTTAATGAACGTTACCAGTTGACCCGAGTCCTTCACACACTTCATGTACGTCTCAAAATGCAACTTCATTCACATCTCCGTTTTCCTAATGCTGCATGTTTGTCACCAGACACCGATGGACAGCGGGAGGGGAAGCACTTAGCTTGACTCTCCGACAGTCACCCTGTACTCACCATGAGGGCGTACTCCACTCTGATGATGGGACAGTCCAGTATGGAGGGCGACACCGGGGGGATCTTGAGCAGCTTGCCCTCCCAGCTTTGGCTCTTCCCTTGCTGCAGAGGTTCTCCCCGCAGGTTGGACACCAACTGCTGGATCTGCCTGCCCTTGCCCTTGGCGAAGAAGGTCTGTGTCTGGTACAGCGCCGCTTTGGGCACCACGACGCGGGACGAGCAGTTTTCCACCTCGGCAAAGATCTGGATGGACTCACCTGGGAGAGAGGGGAGAAGAGATCAGTCTGTCAGACTGAGAGAGGAAGGGACACAGGTGAAACTTTAGAGGGGAATACTGAGAGGAAGAGGAGGATGAACGTAAAGAAGAGGCGTGGCTCACCTGGTGTGTAGCCCTTCCGCTCTATTTTGGCACTGAGGGAGATTGGACCCGACGCACAGAACCAGCAACACAGAGTCTTCTCCTTTGTCCCGGCCTGGGGGGCCTGTTCACACACACACATACACACACACACCATCTGATTTAGCAGGCGATACTATTAAAGACGCCGATGAATAAAGCAGCAGCTCCTACCAGCAGGAGAGGCGTGTTGATGTCGATGTGTTCGAACACAATGAACTCCTTCTTGACTTTGACAGGCAGCAGCCAGGGCCGGTGCAGCTCGGCTTTCACCCAGTACCGCACGCTGCCGTGCTTCCCTTCAAACGAAGTGGCCAGAGCCCTGCAGGAGAGAGGCGGAGTGAGGCCCAGAAACGTGGGTGGTCCGGTCAAACCCAACTCAAGCCTTTCCTTCAGGCCAAAGCTTTAATGACTTTCCTGACCCTGCATATTTTCTGAAGAGCTGAAGCTGCTTGAGACAGAGTTAGTTTTAATTGCTTCATACACGGTTGGTTGGTTAGTTTAGTTCAGGGCTCCAGGCGGAGGTGTGGGGCCCCGTCAGAGGCTCCAAATAGGGCTTCAGATGATCAACATGAAAGGACACCTTTCTCCTAACGGAACTTTGCATCAGATTATCCAGGCTGAACTCTGAGGACACTCACATCTGAGGCAGGTTGAAGCTGAAGGCGAACTCATGCAGGCCGGCGTGCAGGACAGTCATGCCCTCCTCCAGAGCATCTTCATCTGAAACACAGAGAACAAGTGTTTGAATTCCGCTGTAATTCATGAACATCACTTTCTGGCCCGGGACCCACAGACCATGGTGATATGTGACAATACATCAACTTTTAGACTGTTTTTCCTCACTTTTAGTCAATATTTAATAACTATTATGTTTAGCATAAATGCCTCACACCTTCTGACTTTAGGGGGTTTTTTGCAGTAGGATAGTTCCTTTGGTCTTTTTATTTTCAAGAAATCTTTTATTTTGTTCTTGGAAGCCAATCAGAAAAATGAGCATGGCGAATAACATTTCAATGGATAGTTTTGAATTATATTTTATAATAATAATATAATAATTTATTATAATAAATTATAATAATAATAATGATTATTATTATTATATAATAATAGTTTATAATATATAATAATAATTTATAAAATCTGGAAAAGCAGATTTGGTTTTATGCAAAAAATTTATTAGATAAGATTTTATATATATATATTATTATTATTTTATTTCTTCCACCCAGCTTTCTAAGGACCCTCTAGCATTCCCGGACAGGCCCCCAACAGGGAATGCTACAGGCACTTTATGTTGTTCTTTTGTAATGTCTGTAAAATGTTACAATAGTTGAGGCGATTAATTTGAATTTTTTGTTTTGATTTTGTTCGTGTCTTAAGATATATTATTTTGTCCGTGTTTAATCTTTTTTGCACTGGGAAATATGAAAAGTCGTGTTATGAAACAATCAAGCAGCCTTTTTCTTCCCCGTTTTGACTGGAATGTTTTATGTCTGTTGGCAATACAGAAAATACACGTTTCCGTTGGTTTCAATGTGAGATTATCTGATAAGTCATTGATTCCCACACTTTGGATTATGAAGCCATTCATAACTCACAAGAATGAGTTCAGAAATGTTTGTGTGGTTGTTATACCAAGATTGTATGTAAACTCAGCTGGTAGTTGGAGTCGAGAGTCTTTTTCACTGCTGTTTTGTAGGCCAGAAAATGTGAGAACCAGTAATAAATACCAACTCTGTTGCAATATTTACATTGCGATTATGAAAAATTTAACCTTTGATTTTGATAACAATATTCATTTTGACAATTTCAAAACCTGTGGAATGAGAAGCACTACTGTAATATTTTAAAACTTGCTACTTGTTAGACTGTTCCCACCACTGTGTTTATGTCTATGCTGGCACAATCATTTGCATTGTTTTGTTTGTTTGTGTTTTAATCATTTTTTATGACATTTCTGTTCTTGCCCACCTGAGATACTGTACTGTACATCATCTGTTGTGTTTTTGAAAGTTCAGACATGCACATTTGGACATTTTAAAAAATCATGTAACTCAGTTGCACAATAGTGAGCACAATATTTCTAATCTAATAACTGTCCAGTATATTTATGTTATAATCCTGTATATCGTATAATTATTACTACTATTATTGCTAATCTTGTTTTTTGTATAATTTTTTTTAACACCTTTGGAACTTTTTGTGTGTGACCTTATGTCTGATGCTGCTGTTACACCTGAATTCCCCCTCTGTGGGACAATAAAAGCTATTTCTGTTTCTTTTCTAAATATTTGTAAGAAACATATTTGGAAATATAGAGGTAAATGTGTTGCTACGGCAGCTTGTAAGGAAAGATATGAAATAAAGATGTCAATGGAAAATAAATACGCACAGGACTGCAAATAGGTGAACCAATGAATAAAAAAATACTCACTACATTAAATAAAGATACAAACAAATAAATAAATAAATCATATTTGTATTTATACATTACTATTTAGTATACTTAGAAATGTATTTGAGGTTTTTTATGCTATCTTTGTCCCTAGATGAACAACCTATAGCTGTATTCCTGCACCTCAGAGTGCTAAGCTATCAACACGTGTAGCGAAGCTAAACAGCAGTCAAAGGAAAAGCTTCAGAGGGAGAAACGTCATCGTGACCTTCCTCACTTCCTCATTTCTGGTGTCATCTATCAGTTCAGTTTGTGTAAGAGTTCTCAGTCCACCCCGCCGCGACTCGCTTCCTGCCACCTCATCCTGCATCTCTGCAATGTGAGCGCGACGCGAGACACTTCCTCTATGTGTGTGTGTGAGCGAGAGAGAGAGTTTGCTGCGCGTGCGGGCGGGCGGCCGGGCGTGCGCGCGAACCCAGTCACTGGCAGCGCAGCTCAAGCAGGAGTAGACCGGTATGAACCAGACTGAGCAGCTTACTCTAGCTGGAAACTCCGACGAGCGCGTCGCAACTCGGCCTCCTATTGGCCAAGCACGTGAGACGAATTTAAAGGGACGAGCGCTGATTGGCTAGTTGGCCCGCGAGCTAACCGCCCACACGAGTGGAGCCCGTGGAGTGTGTGGCCTGAGAAGGTGGAAGAAGGGGCGAGGAAGGAGAGGAAGGGTGTTGTTACTCTAAAGATGAACTTCAGGTGGACCTGCTGTTCTCACGCGAACGCTCCGCTAACACAAACCGTTGTTAATGTTTGCTTTATTTCAGCCAATAAAGTTGTTTGTTTCCGGCCTGTTTTCCTGAGTTTTTCCTTTGTGTTCATCTGAACATCTTCTTCTAAAACAACAGTAGATACTGGAGAACATGATCTTATTTGTTTTGGGTTTTTTTTTTTTAAATCAAATCATTTTTAAAATGTTTTAAAATGAGGAAAGGAGAGTTGTTTTAATTGTATAAAGTATGCTTATGTGTTGCTATCAATTTGAATGAATAAATTACTTTAAATAAGCTAAAAGTGTCAAGACACAATAAAGAAAAAAAACCTTTAAATACATCCTATTGTATTGCCATTGTGCATTCTAAAATATATATATATATATGGAACCGAGTGATTTTTTAGAAGCAGTTTGATCACCTTTTTATTCAAACTTGTTAAAAAGTAAAAACGCCTTGTTTCCGTTTGTGTTCGTTAACAAATGCCAGAATTGAAACTTTTTATGGGTTTTGCATCAAATATATTTGAAGTCTGAAGAACCTTTGGGGACAAAATGAGATATTCATATTATTTTTGTAATTTGCTAAGCAAGATATTAACAAATTATTCCCATCAATACTGACAGCGGACAAATTGCCAGATGTTGAAGGTAGAGTAATATTTCTTTAGATGCTGTATTGGGACTCATGCGGTGGAATAATTAGTTTCTTACAATCAGCTAAAACATGAGCCTCGGCTCTTGGATGCTCTGGGGTCATTCACATGCTCCACTGCCTGAGTCCAGCCAAGCTGCAGGGTCAGAGGTCAGCACATCTCTGAGTGCAGCTTGTATTTCCATAAAGGTTTAATCCAACGGTCTATTTTGCATCTTATTTTATTTATCGCCAGGGCAACAGAACAACAAGACTGTGAAAAGTGGAGGCAGGCTTATAGGCAGCAGCTGAAGCATAATTCCCTACACACACACACACACACACACCAACACACACGCACACACACACGCACACACACACACACACTCAGACTGAGAGTCAGCCTGGTTCTCCCCTCCCCTCCCCCTGTCTCTGGCAGTTTCTGAACAGGTTTGAACCGCTTCTAACAAAGGGAGTAGCCAGATCTGTCCTTATCATTGATGTCAGCAGTGAAAATCGCCTTTCCGCATGTGTCGTTCAGAAAAAGTTGGTTTAAAACTCAAAACCTTGACGATCACTTTGTGTCTTTGATCGCTTTTATTGTACATTCGAAGCGTTCGCAACTTTTTAGTTTTCCGCAACTCTCCACAAGGAAGAAGAACAACAACAAGTCGCGATCAGAAGGTTTAGATTGGACAGAAATCAACCCCTAAAAGCCTCCATCCGTCCCGCTGCTGCCGGCGGTGAAACGGTTTATGAACACACCGAGCAGAGGAGCTGCAGTTCGGGCATCAGCTGTTGCATCAGTACCACTGTGACTGATGGACTGCGCCCTCTGTATTCCTAAAGTTTTCTATGTCAGAAGTTTGTGGTGATCATCCTCATCATCATCCTCATCCTCGCTCTTACCTCTCTCCTCTCCGATCAGGGTGTCGCAGTGATGCAGGTAGTCCACCTCCTCCGTGTAGTTCTGGGTGTAAGCGGTGTTGGCCCCGGCGTTTCTCGACTCCGTCCACCGGACTTTGGCGAGCCCCCGCGCGGTGATGTCCAGCCTCTTCACCCGCACATCCCCGGTCACCTCCACCACCACCCGCCCGGAGACCAGGTCTCCCCCGGAGAACACGGGCAGGTTGTTCTCGTTCAGGCAGTCGAAGTAGACCGCCAGGGCCTTAACTTTGCCCAGCACCATGATGGAAATGCTTTTAGAAAGCCAAATAAAAATAAAAATGTAGGAAAATGTGTATTTAAAAAAAAAAAATAGGAGTCTATTGAGGAGAAGTTGGGAGCGGGAGCAGCCTGGGGCTGCGGGTGCCCAGCATAGAGCCGGGTCTGCAGCTGTCAGGGATGGCTCATCTGGCAGCTGATGGTTCGCTTCAGCTCTCCTCCTCCTGCAGCTCTCCTCCTCCGGGTGCTCTCTCTCTCTCTCAGCTCCGGCTCAGCCTCTCTGCTGCCGTCTGCATGCAGCGGCTGCGCTCTTAAAGCCTCCGCTCTGGGGGAAGAAAAAAAAAACAATAATAATCCCACTGAGCATGTGCGCTCCGACCAACCGGCCTGCGGCTGCGGCTGCTGCTGCTGCTGCTGGGCTCAGCCTTTTCTAAACAGGCGAATCTGTCTCCGACGAATCTTATGAAACGGTAATTATATAAATATATAAAAACATGCTGGAAGGACTCTGTGCAAAATGGTGAAGTTGAGAAACTGCAACACCAGTGGAAGATGGTGGAGCATGTTGGCCCGCCTCTCAGCTGGCGGCGAATGGAGTTTGAAAAAAGTTTGTTGTTCTTTTTGTTGATGATCAGCAAAAAGATCAGAATCTTGCAGAAATATGAGCTTTTTCAGTTTGTTTGTTTTCTTATTTTAAATGATCTTATTGTATAACTTTGTAGCATGTCTGTAGGGCTACAAATTAAATGATCAATATGCCAGTTTCATTTCCGGTTTTAATTATTGAATACGCTAATAAAAAATAAACGATTCAATTTAATAAATAAAATAATAAAACTTATTGTATAAGAAAGTAGTGAAATAAAAACTAAGTTTTTATTAGATAAAAACTTAGTAAGTTTATGGTTTTATTTAGAAATAGAGAATTACTAACGGATCTCAGGTGAGGGAGGCCCGCAATGTTAATAAATAATTGTTTCAACTAAATGGTGTCACTGCTGTTAACCCCTCTTTCTTATAAAAGTTAATATCAGTTAATTAAAATATGATGCAAAAGTAAAAAAAAAAAAAAAAGAAAAAAAAACAATAGCTTAAAGTGAAACTGTGGCAAAAAAAGTATTGACTTCATTACAGATTTTTTTCTGTTTTTGCTCTTTTTGACTTTTAAAGTATCACACTTATACAATAAAGTAAATACAAACAAGCTGTATTATAAAACAATACATTTACCTACTAAGTTTTAAAAAGTTCATCCATATGTGAACATTTATAAGACCTAATATTTTCTTGATCCAGTGTTGGCAACAATGTCTGGCAGTGAGTCGTTTACAACTGTGGGGTTTTGGACAAGTCAGCTGTGGATTATTAAAATGTAATTTATAATTGGATTGTTAATGTATTTTAGTTCAAAACCTTTCAAATGGAATTAGAATCTCCAGAAAACTATAACTACGTCTATAACTTTGTTTCTCATCTGTTTTTAAATGACTTTAGTCCAGGGCATGATGTGTTACTTTCAGCTCTTCGTGTCTACTTTGTGAAGATCTAGATCTAAGGTGAGATTTTTCATCTTATCTCATATTACAGTAGATTTTCCTGCGGTTCAGCAGCTGTTATGCTTTCTTATGGATTGGTGTTACATCAATTTAGAAGCCATCAGCAGGAAGGAAGAACTTCACATCTTTATGAGCTGCCTCACTCAATTCATCTCCTGACCGCTATGACTGAATCCCTGCACTGATCAATCCTTGTCTGGTTCATGTCCTCAGTCCAAGCACAGACTGCAAGAGTTACAAAATTATCAGACTCAATACCGACTCAGCTAAAATAAATATGAAATCTGGATAAAACCAAGTACACATTTACTGCTTCCATATGGTTGAAAGGTGTTCATAGTTGTAGAGTTCAACCATTTTTAAACAATTTGAGACCCGTCATATTGAGAGAAAGATTCTTTCCCACCATTAAGTCTGAGTCTTCCAAAGGTCTCATCACTGGATGGGCCAGGAAACGGTCCATAAAGAGCTCAGTTGACTATAAAAAAACTCAACAACTTTTGCTTGGCTTAAGTTTCACATGTTTGAATCTGACTAGCCTGCATAGGATTGTTGAACAAAAACCTTATGATGACTGAGACCAAGGCAGAAAAAGCAAAGCAACTTATTAGCACAAATATTTTATGTCAGCTGTTAAACTGATGATTTGTATGTTTTGCAGCCACAAGAACAGACCAGAATGCAGTCATCGAGTTGACCACAAACTCCATTGTATAATTAATCAATCCACTCATTCATTCAATCGATCCACCCATCCACACATACATAGATAGTCTTCTGCTTTTCCGGAGACCCAGACTTCCTTCTCCCCAAGCACTTGTTCCAGCTCCTCTGGGGGAATACCAGGGAGTTCCCAGTCCAGCCAGGAAACTGTCCTTCCAGCGTGGCCTGGGTCTTCCTCTGGAACATCTCACCAGGGAGGCGTCCAGGACGCATCCTGACCAGATGCCTGATCCACCTCAACTGGCTCCTCTCGACATGAAGGAGCAGCGGCTCTACTCTGAGTCCCTCCCGGATGACCGAGCTTCTCATCGTATCTCTAGGGCCCAGACACCCTACAGAGAAAAGTCATTTCGGCCGCTTGTGTCCGTGACCTTGTCCTTTTGGTCATGACCCAAAGCTCATGACCGTAGATGAGGGTGGGAACGTAGATCAACCGGAAAATCAAGAGCACCGCTTTTTGACTCAGTTCTCTCTTTACCGGTACAACGCTCGTTCACTGCAGACGCTGCACCAATCTGCCTGTTTGTCTCTTTAGCTCCATTTTTTCCCTAATGTGTGAACAAGATCCCGGTATACTTAAACTCCTCCACTTGAGCCATGACATCCCCTTTGACTCAGATAAGGCGCTCTACACTTTTCCGGCTCAAGAATGTGGTCCCCGGTTTAGGGGCTCTGATCTTCATCCCGGCTGCTTCAGACTTTTCTGCTAACACCTCCAGTGAAAGCTGTAGATCACAACCTGATGAAGCCAGAAGGACCACATTATCTTCAAAAAGCAGAGGTGTGATCCTACAGCCACCAAAACAGATCCCCTCAAATTATTCAAGCTGCAGTATATAACTTTAATAAAATGTTTTCTCTATATTTGTTAAAGCTGGCACCATGTCGTGACAGTTTGTTATGAGACAGATAATCTGTGAAAAGATCAATCTAATCCTCCTGAACTACATTACTGGTTAAAGTAATGCAACGTTCTGGCCAAAAACAACCAATCAGAACCAGGAGGAGGGGCTTAGTGCTGTCAATCAACTTCATTCACTCACTACTAAATGTTCTAATGGTGGAGAAACAACATATCGTTACAATGAAAATGTTTATCTGCCGTCACTGGTAGCCATGCTAACTAGACTAAGCATTCAGAACAGGCTATGCTAGCTACAGCATAGCATAGAGGGGGAGAAAAGAGGAGCAGCCACATGAAATAGTGATTGACAGCACTAAAACTCTCCTGCCACTGACTGGTTGTTTCTAGCACTTTAAGAAAGCAGAGGAAATAGATTTTTCACAGATTATCTCTCATACCATACTGTCACAACATAATGACAGTTTTAACAAATATATGGAAAAAATTTTTTTTTTATAAAAGTTACATACTGCAGCTTTAATTTCACTCAGGAGAGGACGGGTCAGGAGGGACTAGAGCTGCTGCTGACTGACTCATCTGTTGTTAAGTGGTAAAAGGTACAAGTTAAATATATGAATATCTTGGTAATTTTTTTTCTTCGTTCATAGAATGCCAGTTAAAAGGAGGCAAACAGTCTGTAGCTGAGCTAATTATGCTAAATGGTTGATAATCTCACACAGTCTACCCACCTCTCTTGGAGAAAAACTGGGTTATAAATTGACACTCTTGTTTTTTTCTCCCTCTCTCTATTTTTTTGTGAAAACCTAACTTTATTATTTTTCTTAGCAGCATAGTAACAGCCACAGTCGTTCTTGTCTTCCACTGACTTCTGCTGAACAGCGTCACCATCAAGCTCCAAGCAGGAACGAACCATTTCATGCAGATTCAGGGGTTCAGGGCAAATATGGACGTGTGTTTTTTGATCTGGGAACATTTGAATTTTACTGCTAAAAACTATTTTAGCAACCACAATATGATTCATTTTGTAATTGACAGGGTCCCAATTTTTTATTTTTATTTCTATGAACAAAAACTAAATAAAGAAATAAATTGTGGAGGGCCCCTTTTCGGTTAGGGGCCCTAAGAATTGTCAAAACTTTTCCCCCCTCTACGGCGCCCCTGGTTCAGAGAGCTAAAAAAAAAAAAACTCTATCACCATCAGGGTGTTTATAACCAAAGGATTCTTCACTATGATCAGTCAGGTTTAACCACCAAACTAACCAAACACGAACAACAAAGGGCACAGCAGTAGATGGAGGGACGTCAAAATAACGTCTGAACGAAGGAAAATAAGGAGAGAAAACAGCATGTCCAAGGTTGGGCCTGCAGTTTGGAGAATATCTAACCCTGCTCGCTTCCAGCCTCATTTCTGCTGTCCGTGTTGGTCGCTGATAAGTGAGCGTTCTGGAATGACATTTCCCGTCTGCACTGTGGCCTAGCCAAAGTCGCTGCTGCAGAAGTGCAACTGGCAGCTGCAGAGCAGTTCCCTTTGCATTGTGAACAGATTTATACTGAGGTGAAACGTTTTTACCACCATGTTCTGATCATCAAAAGGGAACAAAAGCTCCAACCAGAGGAACCCAGTTTAAACCAGAAAAACACTTAGACAGAGACATTAGCTTTAGATGAATTACATCACAAAATCTGCATAAAGTCTTCATTGACCTGCTTTACTGTAGTTTGAAAATATGAAATGATGTAAAAATCAATGTTAGTGAGACATTCATGAAAACACATTTGGACGTCTCTGGGAATCCTCTGATGCTGTACAGGAACATTTTAAGTGCTCAGCAGTTTGACACTGGCTGTTGATTTTCTTTCTCATGATATTTTGTGTATTTTCTCCGGGGGACAGATTTGAACAGCAGGCAGGCCGATCAGGAAAAACTCCCTGCAGAAAACTGGTCAATCAGTTCTGACTTTAAAGTTCTAAAATGTGCAGTACTTCATGGGTAGTTCAAAGGCATGTTGACAGAAGGGGTCAAAGGGACGGATGACTGGGAGTCAGGATGGTAACCTGGGTTGTCTTACTGACCACGGTTTGGGAGGACGAGACTCATCTTAGGGAATGACTTTTCCCTCCTGCAGCAAGGAGGAGTGCATCAAGATGAAGGATGAGTCGAGGAAACAGGGAAAAGGATGAGGGTGATGGGAGAGGAGAGAGATGAGGTGAGGACTAGTGAAGGGTTGAAGGCGTGACGGACTGTGAAGGATGGGTCAACTGGGTATGAGTAGACTGCTGGACAAATGGTTGCTGCTCCCAAACTTAAGTTAACATATTAACTTCATCTTCAGTTCAATTCAAATTTACTTTATTGATCTCAAAGGGAAATTAAATGTAATTGATACTAATTCAAGATTCCTCAGTTATTCTAATTCTATGGCTTGGTAATTTTCCTTCCTGTGCAATTCCACTCGATTAAAATCTCGCTTCACAGGCATTGTGAGCTTTCTTCCCTTCACTTGGATTTCTCTGGTAGATTTTCTACAGGAGGAGTTGTGGACAATAACATTGATTTTCTGCGCTATTTTATTGTTGAGGTGAACGAAGCCATTTGGTCCGTGATGTTAATTCCAAATAATGAATTAACTTCAACAGTCGCCTCGACTGGATCGGCACTTCTCTCTTCGCAGTGGAGGACGGTTGATTACAGTACGGACAACGTCCAGTAAGCCATAGCGTCGAACTGGACTATTACATATGTCAAGGCTAATGTTAATGATTAGGTAACATTTAAAATTTTAACAGAGTTCATGCCTCCAGGAAGCAATCGTTTACTCAATAGTCGAGGGTCCAGACTCTGTGGATGAAGCAAAGTGTACAACAAAGGTTGGGTTTTACCAGGCGAAACCTACCCCTGTCTTATGAACACTCTCTCAAAATGTTGCCTTTTACTAAACTTTACTCAACTAGAACCTTACCTTAGGCATATCTGAACCAATTCCATTGATACTGATGAATCCCATAACATCACTGATGCAGGTCATTAACTGTTCCTCGTTTTCAGGGACTGCATGGTTGAAAAAGCATTTCCTACTTTCGCCTCAAAGCAACAATGTACATGACCCAGTTGTGCTGGCGGCTTACTGAGTGGAGTCCAGCTTCCTCCCCACAATCCAAAAATATACATGTTAGGTTAACCAGAGACGGTCGGCCCCGTGTGACTCTGAGTTGCCCTGTGATGGACTGGTGACCTACTCAGGGTGTACCCCGCCTCTTACTCATAGGTTAGACACCTGTACCCTGTGCCACAGGGGTTCTGGAAATCACTAACGGTTGGTAAACAGTGATGTAGCCGTTAGCATCAGGCCACTGTTTCCTTGTCCAATCTGAGATGAGCTCAATGCCAGAGAATTGGGATAGGTTTCTGCTCAGTCAGCTCCCTTAAAGAATTTCATCCAGCTGTAACACTGTTGCGTAGGTCAAGATTTGTAAGAAAGTTCCAAACATGTGGCAACAATTCTGCGAAGAAAAAAAAAGAAGTCCTTCTGTTTTTCCTGTTTTGTCCCACATACAGGAAGATGTAAATGTTTCAGATCATCATCTAACCTGCAGTACCAGACAAAGATCATCTGAGTAGATACAAAATGCAATTTCCAAATGATGTTTTAGTTTATTAAAGTTGCAGTATGAAACTTTTATAAGAATATCTTTTACATATTTGATAAAACGGTCACCATGTCGTGACAGTTTGTTATGAGACAGATAACCTGTGAAATGATCGATCATCTCTTCTTCCTCCATCTGATTACATGGGAGAAAGTTAAAAAAACAAAAAACTTGTGCTGACAATTTAGTAGCTCCCGGTCACAACTTGTCATAATTAAGTTGTTTCCATAAGTCGTTGCCACGATTTCTTATTTTTTTCTCTTCCATGTCACTAGACATGTTCCATACTGAGCAACTATTACCAATCCCAACCAAAAGCAACAAGTCACAGCCAGGAGGAGGGTCTTAGCGCTGCCAGTCAATCTAAACGTGATTGATTGACAGTGGTGGAGAAACAACTGACATGTACACACTTCTCCAAAAGAAAGAAAAGAAAAAGACTAAATCAGTATTTGTTTAAGAAACATGCACCTGTTTTCATGTAGCTTTACAAATCCTTAGATAATGACTTTGTGACTGAAGCCGGCGGGTTAAATTTGATGAAAGGATTTGGAAAGGCATGTGTTAGGGCAGGAACGGGAAAAGGGGCGGGGGGGGAGTTAAAGGGGGCTTGAGCCCCTGCCCCTTGTATCCTTGATGCCCATAGTACCCTTTATGAGGTTTTTTTTTTCAAATTTTATTTTTCAATTTTAAATTTCTTAAAATCTGTATGTCAGAAGGCCTGTTTGTGCCCCTCAACAATAATGTTTGGCTGCCCTCAGTCTAATAATGACTCTCAGAGCCTCCATGTTGTTCAGACTCCGGGTCCATGGTGAGGAGGAGGAGGATCTGTGCCCTCTAACTATCAAATTATGGGCAAGAATATTTTTTCATACACTGGTTGGTGAATAAAAACGTAGGTCTGATGTTGACATTAGAAAAACTGTTTCTATTTATATTTTTATAATCATCCTTGCAATAGCGAGACAAAACCCGCCTCACCACTAAACACAGAAATGCTTCGAATCCAGAGAAAACTTTTGACTTTAACTTCATCATTCTGCTAAAGGCCCGGTTCACTACAGGCAGCTTGAGTCGGTCCACCGACAGATAGAAAGAATATCTGTCTTTATATCAGACATCCTGATATAAGACACGGTACCGACTGTTACCGCGAGTCGCAATGCAGCTCAAAGCCCCAGTACCACCTGGTACCACCTGCTCTCTGTTCGTTCTGCTTCTCCTTAACGTTTCTACCAGGCGGGTTAAAGCCACTGCTGACGGGATCTGGGCTGGAGGTTCACGACTGTAAATAGAAGTTATTGCAGAACCTCAAGTCCTAAAGGAAGATTCGGCCCAAAGCATTTAGAGTCACAAAATAAACATCAGAGAAAATATTGTAGCAATAATTAGAACCGCAGCAAAAAGCCAAACATGCCACAATGAAATGAATCAAAATGTCCCCAAAGCATCGGAAACCCGTCCTACTAAGAACCTCAGCATCACTAACATGTTTAAATATGGATAAAGTGAATCTGTGAGAGAGAGACCAGGTTTATTGGCCCAGTTTAAAATCAATCACTGATTATTGGTTATTTTACTGTGATGTGTTTGTGAACAAACCCAACTCAAACACAAAGATTACACCATATTGCAGCCATGGTAACATAACAATCAAACTATCAAGATGATTCTTTAAACTTTTACAAAGTAAACTTCCTAATTAAATCCTAAATGTACTATTTATTTTTCTCAGCTGAATGCATTAAATAAAATGTAATAACATTGTCATTCTCTATAAATGATGCTACAGGTTTAGATCTATGGTCTGTGTTACAATTCAACCATTTCTAGAGGCCCCTGAATGTCTGGAGGCCCCTGAATGGCCCCTGCCAGCAGCTACTGAGTTTTCTTTGCCTTGATATCTTATAATTCTAGGTCTCAGTGGTGCTAACATTAATCTATTATATAGAGTTAACCCCTTTGAGCTTTTTGATCTATAAATCAGTCTGCAGCCAAGTTGTTCTAGAGGTTAAATGGATATTATTAGGGCTTCATTAGTAAAATGGCAACAAATTAGCTTATTTCATAACTTTATGACCTTTGACCTTCTCTCTTCTGGTCTGTTTAACAGCTACAGTCTCAGATCAGCTCAGCCCTCCAGGACTGTCAGCAGCAGAAACAGAAACTTTATACATGTTGGGGAAAATATAGACTAGATTTGCTTTGCATTTCCCCGCATGATGGCAATGATACAGTAGGATCCAATTAGAGTCTTGATTAATATGGGTTGTTGCTATGTTGTTGTACAGAGTTTTAAGATCTTGTTCAATGTGCCCCTTTTTAAACTTTGAGCCCCTGCCTCTCCAAAGGTCTCTGTACGGCCCTGTGTTAGGGGCCACAGACTGCCGATGGCGTCTGGTGACTTTCCCTGCTGTCTGGATCCAGTGGTGCTGGTTGAACAGGGGCCGGTCCGTGGAGCAGACATGCTGAACTTGAAATCGGATCTTTGTTAGCTGAAGTTATACACAGCACAATATACAACAAGAAGAGTTTTTACACATGCAAAAAACAATGAAAAGATACAAGCACCTAAATACACCTGTATATGTACATGTCTACATATACACATACATGTGCACTGATAGGTTTGTAACCTATAAACACATACATAACTTTATGTGTGCTACACCCAGGTTGAGGGAAGATTTTTTTATTTTCTTAGTTTTAGATCTCAGTGATCTCTGATTATGATGACATCTAGCAACTGAAATTGTTTTGGCAATAAAAATGGAAGGCAAATCCTGCCAAAATGACCAAAAACTGTAGAAATAAATACATGTCTTGATAATGTAAATAGTGTGGCAAATATTGTAACCAAAGAAAATAACTTTGCAAACTTCTCTGATTGTACAATATGATATAAAGTAATTGTTTATCATTTTTCAACAGTATTAATATAACATTGCTATTCTATCATTTTCATTTTTTTCACCAACATTGTTTTCATTAGTTTTCTTTGTCAATCACTTTTTTTCCCAAATGTTTTCGTTTTCAGTACTTAATTAGCGCAATATTTTCATTTATTTCAATCAATTCAACTATTTTTCTACATTCTGCATTTAATATTTTACTATTAAATACTGAATATTTTTAAATCATGTTGATTCATTTTCTCCTCTATTTTCTCTTCCCCAGTTTTAACGGACATTTGTGTGATTTGTATCGTGTGAAGGGAGGAAGAAAAAACGTTGGCTTCAAAAATCAGCACAAAAAAATCGACAGCAGATGTCAGGGCTCGGTTAGACTGATGTCAAAATAATTAGTATCGCCATCGGTCTTAAAAAAAACAACCTATGGCGATCAACCTTTAATAATAACTGACCTAAAACAGAAAAATAGTCTTACTCAAGATGTTGAAAAGAAAAGGTTGTCTCTGAAGACTATAGATGTAAATATCTGTTTCAACTGTGGATGATCGTACTAAAGGACTCGTTTCAACATGATAATTATGTAAAATGTGGCCAAACCAACAGAAATGGTCACCAAATGCTGAATGAATTTTTTTCCGTGGTCAGCTCCCCCGAACTAAATCCTACTGAAAACTGTTTGCTGATCTGTAGAGAAGAGAGCAACAGAGACAAACCGACTCTGGAGAGTCTGGGGGGAGAGAGGCAGAGAGGGGAAAAGACCCCTCGTTTTATTTGTCTCAATAAATATCCTGACATGATGACATCACCACTGCATGCTTCTACTTAATGTCCTGCTTTCATGATGTAATATCAATGTAGTGTGATTTATGGGTTGTTGTTTTTTTTTACATTTTCTATCAATTTCACCTAAAGTCAAATATTCCTTACTTGTTGTGAGCAGTGTATTTTATTGCTTGTTGTAATTTATGCCCAAGGTCTATTTTTCCACTGAGAAGAGTTGCTGTTATTGGTTAGGGGTTGGTTTTAAAACTAAGGTTTGAACTGAATTTTGGGTAAGGCATGTACTAGTAATGGTTAGAGTCTAGATCTGGAACCTCACTGCTGGGTATTCCTTTCTCTCTGTCATACCTCCCTTCCCCTTTACCCTTACACACACACACACACACACACCCACACGCACACACACACGCACACACACACACACACACACACACTAAGCTTTATTTCTATCCACATTAAGAGTTTGTATTGATTTCCATTCATTTCTATAGCCTAGCCCTGACTCTTCTCCTAAACCTAACCAGTCCTGGTTTCAGCTCTATGCTCAACAAAACTAATGCTAATGACGCCACCTGCTGGCCAACGTTTTAACACAACCTGGAAGCAGAGCGCCTCTTGTTTTATTCATTGTAGGCATATTTCTCCAGCTTGATATTTGTTGACGCTATGAACGCCAGAATTTATTTTTTTTTTAATTAAAAAAACACATCGTAAAAGCCCCATTCATGAGGACCTTTAGCTGTGTGTGAAACTGTGTGTGTGTGTCTGATTTATTTTGCTTTATTGACTGGCTGACCGAGGACAGACCTGCAAACTCACATCTTTGAGTCCCTTTAGGAACCTGAGTAAGAACTCAATAGAAGCTGCAGCCAGGCTGTCAAACTCAACCAGCTGGTGGGAGTCCAGCCGTCTGCCATCATCCTGCTGAAATAACCCAGTAAAGTTGGGATCACGTCTCCCTGTTGTTTCATTATGAGCGACGGCAGCAGCAGCAATGCCTCACAACATGCACTGATCTGGTGACAGTTTTAATCTGGGCAATATTACCTTCTGTTCAGGACGAAACAACAAGCTTATCTATCATCTGTGGCCTGGAAAACTTTCCTGCTGCTTATTTTCATGTTCATCGTCTCCTGTGGCGGCAATGAGCAACAGAAAGTTGCTGTTGACCCCCGTGACCTGATGACGGTGAAGTTGGTGTTTGATTCACAGCGTCCGCTATCTGGTGCTAAAGATTCATTTCAGTGAAGTTTGTTTTAAATAGTCCAAACTGCATTTGGGAATTTCTAATTCAAAATATTCCTTATTCACACTGCTCAGAATCTGGATAGTAGCTATGAGTAGCTAGTCAAACTCAACCAGCTAGCTTGACAGCTAGCTAGCTAGCTATGTGTGTGGAATTGACTTCTTTGACCTAGTTAAAAAAGTCAGTTCCACTTACTGCACAAATCTTTGTTTGTACAGTAAAAACTCTCAGGAAACACCACTGATATTACCTGGATGGTTTTTTGTCATATTTATCATGAGGAACATGAAGCCTTTGTGGTTTAGTTCTTTCTAGATCTTTTACAATTAATATTCATTTAGATTTCCTGCGAAGCATATTTAGCAGTGGTAAGTCAGTCAGCTCTACTTTCAGTTGCGTTTGGTGGAGGTTTTTATATCAACTTCCCTTTTCACCGCAGAACCGACTGAATCTGGAATCCTCTAGAACAGTCTGACCTCAGTGACTTCCCAACATCAAATTCCCTCCTAAAAATCCTGCATCTTGTTCACAAAGCTCTGCCTCATTTATTTGCTTATGTAAGACACAGAAAGCCACACACGTCTGTGAAGAAATATATTTTCTCAAAGAAGTCAAAAACAGATCAATAACGACAGAAGTGCGGTCTCGTCGGGGGAGTTAACACTACGTCGGATCAATAATCATCTTTTATGCATATTTAGTGTTCATAAACGCACTTGTATAGTTTAGGATCAATCATGCAAAACACTTACAGAGAGCAGCTTCCACATACATGCAGGTCTTTGCAACGTTAAAAAGACAAAGACGGAGATGCTGAGAGGAAGACAGGGATAAAACAGGATCAACAAAGTGAAACAAGGAGCAGCGGGGGGAAAAAATCTTAAAAAAGGAACACAAACCGGGTTAAATAAGGTCTTTATGCTTCTTGTTCTTTGGTTATCAGACATCAGTGCTCATTGTTCATATGAACACTGACATCTGCTGAAAGAGCTTCCATCTAAAGTTGCTGACAAAACCAGAGAAACTGATTCCTAGCAGTTGTAAACACTAAGAGGAGGTCAGCTCCAAATGTCTGACCGCTGCAAGATATTGGCTGCATTCCCACCCAAAGCATTTAACAGATACTGAGATATGAATATGCACGATTCAGATATGTCTGGTTGCATTAACTGTTCTTTTAACAGAACGGACTTATGAAAAGTTACAAAAGTTACACAAGGCTGGAAAAATATCCATACTTATGAGAAAAGCACCAAATTATTGTCCTCAGAATTTAGATCAACATTTTGGTTCAAAACTGATTCAGTTTGTGTTTGTTTGGTTTACAACAGACAGAAAATATGGAATACTTTTGGAGGATGTTCAGTTAGTTTACTTTTTGTCTTGATTTTTTGGTTGTTTTTTTTTTTTTTTTGCTAATTAATGGAAAAGAATACATTTTTGTTTCTATTTTTACCAGCTGAGTATAACACACCTAAATAAAAACATATCCAGGTGTGTGGCACATTTGCCATCTCACTTCCACATCAAGACAAAAATGATGGAGACATCCAATAATTTGCATTTGAGAGAAACAAGATAAGAAAAAAAAGTCTAATTGGACAAATGTTGCAGACCTTAAAGGACGGTCATTAAATACTTTAAAAGCTATGATAAAATTGCATTGATAGTTAACTGTTTTTTATTTCCTTTAATCTGGGAACAGGTGTAAGGAAGATGACATTTCATTTGTGTTTACAACATTTTAACTTCTATAAAGTTAGAAATATTTAGAAGTTGAATAAATTTCATGCTATGTCTAAATTTTATAAATTTTTTTTGCTGTAGATTAAAACAGACTGAAAAAATAATCCCATCTATTGTGTTTGTGCAGCAAAGACAGGAACTGTAGATGTTATATTTGCTCCTTAAACCACCCAGATTTACATTTGTGACTGAAGAGTTTCAAAAATAAAATCTGAGACGAGTTGAGCAGTTGAAGCCGTCGTATTTTAACTCTTCACTCAGAACTGCAGAGGAAATCAACTGCCAAACCCCCCTGAGATGTTTTCTTCTTACATAGACCTCTCTGTACATTTACTGAGTTGTAACAATTGGACTGATGGCTGATCTGGTGTATCGGTTCTCAAATTTCTTGAGATCTAAAAAGTAAAATGTTTGTGCTGCTGTGAAAGAAAGAAATCCTCATAGCAGTGGAAGACCAACGGCTAATCATTTCAGCTCATTTAAAACAACTCAAACAGTTTTTCCATCAGTGGGAGACAAAACTATACAGTATGAGCAAATATTAAGGGTTCAGACTTTACTGTTACGTCTGCTGCAGTTTCACATCTTGTTCCAAACAACTTCAGGAAAGAAAAGCACAGGAAATCTCCGCAAAATCCAACTGTTTACCGACTGACTTAGCTCCTGCATTTAGATTAACATTTTTGAGAAAGACGTTTTGGGGTTTTTTTGTTGTTTTTTTCCCAACACGGGAAACCTTCACCCCGGCCTGGACACGCAGAGGACCAGCAGACTGCAGGCTGTCAATCTATCAATCTGCCAAGAAGTCATTTTATTTACTTATTAAGTAGATAAAGTTACTTACAAAGTAATTTTGTCTAGTTTCTGGTGCAAATATTTCAATACACTTGAAATAAGACAGAACTAACTTACTGGTAACTTTTCAGTCAGATATAAGAGCTTGTTTTACACAAGTAGCACCTTAAAATTGATTTACAAAGTACTAGTTCCACCAGCAAATTATTCCACCTATAGGAAAACATTTTTCCCATGTCACAAATGAAATAATCTGACAACGGAACAAGTACTGTACATTTTCTATAAATATTAAGGAATTATTAACCTAAAACAAGCTTCTGCATCTTACTTGGAAGTTAGTTTTATCTTATTTCAAATGTTACTTGGTAAAATGTTGTTCTTAAGCTGTTTTAAACTGGCATTCATCAGATAATAAAAAAGCTACAAACTGGAAGTAAAACACTAACTGCTTATAACCGCTCATGAGAACCCCCACAGGAATATAAAAACTCATTTGAGTGGAGAAATCTTTAGGCTGCAGCGACTTTGGCTGTTGCCATGTACTTGAAGCTGAATTCACACGAAAACATTTGTTCCCCCGACTGACGGAAATAAAAAGAAAACCAATGGGCGGAATAACAGCGGACCTTGTGGCGCTGGTCACTGAGGTTGAGGACATCCTGGGTCGGAACAGAAACAGCATGCAGCTCTTCTTTTCAGACACGGCGACTACACATTCAGGTCAGAGTGACTCTGCTCCGGTTGCATGCGACAGCAGCACTGCATGCAGACGACACATTCCTTTATTTCATCACTTTAACAAGGAGGGTTGGGTTGGGTGGAGAGAAATAAATTCGCTAAAAAAAACAACAACCACTTTTTCTTTCAAATATTTAGAAAACAATTCAGTTTGGTAGCAACAAAATAAATAAAAAAAATCAGTAAATGCATCTTCGTCAGAATCAAATGTACAAGAGGACACGGTTAAGAAACCAAATATGAAATTACAATAAATGTACAAAGTTTACAGCTTCCAGCTAGCTGGGGTACGCCCGCCTGCGCTTGTTGGGGCTTTGTCCCGGATCGGCTCTCAGCTCTCTGTACTGCATCTGTCCAGAGAGAGAGAGAGAGACATGAATTCTGACATGTTCATCATGAGCCTTGCTGCTGCCAACATGGCCGCCGTACCCACCATTTGAACATCAGACGGAACTCTGGACAGGAAGTCCAGAAGCTCGTTGTTTTCGATCATGTATGGATCACGAAGCTTCTTAGTGAACTTGTTCACACCTGTAGAATTCAAATTCAAAATGACTTTATTCATCCCAAAGGGAAATGAAATGTTGTAACTCATTTAAACTCTAAATCTTAGTGAGTTATTGTAGATAACTGTGACGGCTGTGGGCAGGAGGGAGTAGACATGGAGGCCTGTCGCAATAACAAATTTTGCTGGACGATAAATTGTCCCAGAAGTTATTTTAAACGATAATATTGTTGTTTTGAGACCATTTTTAAGTAATATAATGGTAATGGCACAATAATAATAATGCAAGAACACATTCTAAAAGATCAGTAAACTTTAAATTCTAATGAATATTAACACTGGAACTGGAAGACCTTTTAAATATCCAAAAATAAATAAACCAAACAACAAATAAAATTAATTTTGAAGTCGTTGTAAACAAAATTGCCCTCCAAAAAAAAGACTAGTTGAGACCAAAGCACCAAATTGAAGATTTTATTATCCAGTTTATTGGTAGAAAGAGATAAGTGATAAATCATGCCAATGGAAATTATTGATTTCATTTTAATTTATTGATTATTGTGACAGGTCTATAGATATATAACCTATATAACCTGGTAGAAAGGATTTACAGTACGTCATTTTAAAATGATAATTATTTTAATAAGAATGAATCTCCTTTATAGTTTTGTCATCTTTTAGAGAAGCTTCTCTCATTCTCTATCAGTTATGAATAATTTGGGTGGAAACCATTTGTTTACAACACAACCATTTTCTAACTGTCTGACTTTAAATCACACTTTTCTTCTTCAGAGTCAGTTAGGATGACTAAAATAAGGACAGAGATTCTTTAGACATTAACTTTCTAAATAAAGTCAGAATTTTACCTTCTTTTGTCTTTTGATTTTTTTTGTATTTAGTGAAATGGCTTTTCGACTTTATGATTTCAGTCAAACAATTTGAGCTCCTCACACCAGCTTGTTGGAATTTTGTCCGTTTCCTCCTGATAGAAAAACAGCTGTGGGACTGAGATCAGGCCGGTCCGAATGAGGCTTTGCTTTGTAGCCCATTTGGAGTGAATGAAAGTTCACCATAAAGCAGCGAGTGGATCGGGACTCACCCCAGGCGAGTACGAGGTATCGCAGCGGTATGAGGTAGAGCAGCAGTGTGGCCAGGCACAGGGCAGCGATCGCCAACCAGCTGAGGAAAGGCACTGTCCAGTTAAAGGTGCTGCAGGAGACACAGAGAAGGAATGAATATGTGACCTGCTATGTGAGAATTACTGCTGAAAGGTTTGAGTCTCCAGAAATACAGTCACTAATAAAAACAGCTGCGTAGGCATGATATCCCAAAGTCTTGCTATGTGATGTTGGCCAGTTTTCATTTCTTCTCTTGCTAATCTGAGCTTCCAACTCGGTGACCTTTAGTATTTTTGTCAATGTCATTCGTGTCTAATGTAAGACTCTTGCTGTCGTGTGACTCTGTCATACTGGCTAAGTATTGAATTAGCGTGAAAAACACAACTTCAGAAGTCGTATTGACCAATAGGGGAGATCGATATGGACTTAAAACTTTATCACCATATTTTGTGGTACTATTGTGACAATGATAAACATTACAATAAGAACTATTTATTACTATATTTTTAGGTAACTGTATGGTTTTATGAGTGCATGGCACAAACACAAATACTGCTCTTAAAAACATTCCGGTTATAATATGTTTTTTTTAGGACTCCAGTCTCTTCAGGAAGTGAGATTTGGATTATTAAGCTGCTCACAGTAGCTAGCTTTCATCATATTTTCACATTTATTGTCACTCAATGAACAAACAGTGGAGAAAATAGTACAACTAACAATCCCAACAACACGGACGGTTTTTGTTATTGCTTTCCAATTAGTCCTTTACAACATGAATACTGCATAGTATAGATATTGCATAGATATTGCGATGATGATATAGTGGCTCATGTTCGGTGGAAACCCAGCCTGGAAATGTTGCAAGTTGCAGGAAGCTGGCATGTTTAGAGGGAGAAAGACGTGGATTTTGACTGAAATGAAGTGAAGAGATACAGGCAGTCACTGGAGTGACTGACAGAGGGCAAAGGTCAGCAGGAAAAGAGCAATACGAAGCCACCGTTCAGATCACAAAACATAAAAATGTATTATTTTCATTGCTTTCAACTTAAAAAGGAGATATTTTGATGCTTCGTTCCGTGTGGATTTCACATTAAAGATGATTGCTGGCACAGTCTCCAAAGCAAACTCCAGACTTCCATGTCAAGATCCACTTAATGAGACTTGAATGGTTCAGAAATACACATCACATGATATATTGTGACCTGTCCCAAACTGGGCTAAAAGTTAGCATAACATAAGGGAAAAACTAATATTTATAAAAAATGACAACACTAAGAGACATGCTTAGTGAAGTGACGTTATCAGATGTCCATTACCTAACAACAAAACCTGAAGCCTGTCTTTATAAATTCTTAGATTAGTTTGTTTCTGCTGTTTGGTTGTGAAGGGCGACACAAGCATGGCAACCTGCAGAGAACCTACTTCTTTAACCTCTCTCCAAACGAAGCGACTTCATCCAGAGCGGTCTGTACGCTGATGAACACGTCCTGGATGGCGTACAGTTTATCCATGAAGCCTTTGTGCTCAGAGTCCTGACAGGAGAGATGAAAAGGTTCCAGAAGTTTTCAATATTTGACACTGTATGTATAAAGTCTAGATAAGTATGCAGAGTTGGAATCTGTTCATTTCATTTAGGGGGGCCCAAACAAATGGGCCAAAAATAATAACTTACTATGCAATACTTTCAACAAATAATGACATAGTCAGATCTTTTGTTGGGAAGGGATGAGCAAATTTTTATACTTTTGAAACTTTAAAATCGTTTTGCAGAAATCAAAATAAGATAATTTGCAAATTTTCCAGGTATGAATTTGAAAACAAACAAAAAAAATAGAACAAACGTAGACATTTTTAACCAGTAAAATCAAAACATAGGAAACTCTTTCTTTGAAAATGCTTATTCTATTTAGCCAAATTTAATACATGAAGTAAAAGCACATTTGGGTCCAGTTAAGTCAAATTTTTGAATAAAAGTTACTGGATAGAATGCAAAAAGACAAATAATATGTTGTAAATGTCTTCTGTTGTGAGGAGATTTTACTTTGTCTGTACAACTTCCATCTTTTTTAAAAAATAAAACAACTAATGAAAAATTGAGAAATAAAGAAATAATGTTTCCACCGACATCAAACACCTTTGTATCATTCTTGAACGGAAATCAGGGGCCAGACAGTCAGTCCAGGGTCCACAAATGGCCCCTGGGGGACATATTGGACACTGCTGCTATAGATATATGGGTGCCTTTCGTTAAAGGGGGCAGTATTGTGTATTCCAGGCACATATGATTCATAATTAAACACAATTCAGTAGCCATGTCACCTTCAGTTGCTACCAACCAGTGACCTCAGCTTACATCAGAAGATATTTCAGGACAACTTTATTTGGCTACATAGTCACTATCTAGGTAAGCTACATCTATCAAGAGTAGAGGAATGACTTCCTGAATGACAGCAGCACCTTTTCTTCCTTGTCCTCTTCATCATCCTCCCATTCAAACATGGCCTCCATGGACTGCAGAACAGAGAGAGAGCTTCAGCAGATGATTGGTCTGTAAAACACACGCACACACCTGAACACAAAACGAGTCTCAGTGCTCACCGTCTCCGCCGTCTCTCTGCCTGAGGAGAAGAAGTAGTTCCAGACCAGCAGCAGAACCAGGCCAAGTGGCAGCATGTAGAGCTCAAAGTTCCAGACCACCACCACGAACAGCTGGGAACAGAGCAGACACGGTGGGGAAACAGCAACCTGTGTAGGCGTGTGTGTGTGAGTGTGTGTGCTCTCCGTACAATGAAAGCAGTGATGCTCCTCTGTGACGACTCCCACTCAAAGCAGCTGTTAATGTAGGTACCGTAGCTGAAGAGGACCATGATGCACCGCTTGACCCGGTTAAAGTTCTGCTGCAGCAGCTGGAAGGCAAAAGGTTTTACCTGCTGCGAATGTGCTAACATAATAATACAGTTTGGCTAAAATACACAATGAAGACGTTTGGTGATTAGTACAAACTCTATAAAGTCAAAACATTTTATGTCTTATTAACATCATGGATTTGTTAGAGGCTTTCAAATAAAATGTGATCGGTTTCAACTAAGCTGCCCCCTACTGGCGGAGGAGAGGTACTGTCGTGTTTTAGACCAGAGGAAGCTTTTAAAAACAGAGAAATATCTGTTTTCAAAAATATGTATATTGAAAAATTATAGCTGGGGCATGGGTTCTCTTTTGGTGTTTCCATTAAATAAGAAATGCAATTAAAAATCACATGTGAATAAGTTTGTTCACATGATAATTCATTAAAAAAAACACAGCGGGGGGCCATCTTCCTCCAGCTACTTCCTGTGGTCTTCTTCTTCATGGTTTGCACCAGTGGCAATGTCCGGTTGCTCATCACTTATGTGATGCAATGGAAAAGTGTTTCCATTTAAGTTTGGCAAAATAAACCAATTTCAATACAGCCACAAAAAACAAACAATAAAAGCCACTTCATCCTAGCACCAAAACCATTTATTGAAAAATGAGAGTTTTCCTTAAGCTAATTTATTTTCGAAATGTCAAAATGCGCAAACATATGGTGTATGGAAACGCAGTTATGAATCAAGGATCAGGACCGGACCTGAACCCAACAACAGTTGTGCTTTAATTTTGATCATAATCATGAATGTAATTGTGTAACAACACACACCTGCTTGGAAACTTTTGGTTCTTCCTCCACGTATTTCTGTTCTGCAGGAACCACGGTCTTTAAAGCAGCCTTTATCTGAAGAAAAGCACATCAAGGAAAAACTTTGACGCTTTGGACGGAACAAACTGCAGGATTCGTGTGAACACACAAGCCGGAGCGTCACAATCACCGTGTTGTAGATGACTTCCATCTCCAGGTAGATGACTCCTTTGGTCGGGGCGGTGAGCTCTTTGTTTTTTAGCAGGTATGCTCTCTGGACGCCGTTCCGGACCTACAACACACACACACTGGGTTACAAACCTAAAATACACACACTGAGTTACGAAGCTAAACCACACACCCTGACTTGGCTTACAGACCGCAAAACAGTTCTGCGAATTTCCAACAAGCACTGCAGGCTGAAGCTCACTTGGTTATCATGCTGTGTTTAGTCAAAGTGATCCAACAAATCTTCAGAATAATGTTTGCATATAAATTAAACCTAAAATTTAAAACTGCTGGACATTAAATGTAATTATTTTGGATATCAGCAGGGACAACGTTTAGTTTGTTTCCATTTTAAAAAAACTCATGTCTCATACATTCTAACGGAGCTATTAGCTAAATTGTAATTGTAATAAACGTCTAAATTCCAACTTTATAGTTTGAAAAACGTCTGACTTTTAGACCAGCACATATGAACTTTGGCCTTGATGGATTATCTCCATTGTTATGGCTTCAGAGATTTTCTAAAACGCGTTAGTGAAAAAAACAACATCATTAAAAACACAGAAGCCATTAGTTCAAGTTCCCTTCATGATCAGCCGTTGCCTTGTATTTGATCAGCCGCATGTAACCGTGTGGCTTTAACCAGACAAAATGAAGAACATTCCCAGGAGTCTGAACAACCTCTAATACTCACATTCAAAAGAGGAATGGCCACTTTTCCCAGGAAGTCTGCACTCCTGTCTCTATCTTCGTCAAACACCGACACCTCCAGGACCGAGTGAACATCTTTCACATTGCTGTGCAGAGAGGAGACGTGAGGCCAGACTGAGCCAGAGTCAGCGTAACAAACGTTTTTGGGAAACTGAGGAAGTTATTCCAAATTTTGCTATTTTTGTCAACTTTTTCTAACAAAATACTTTGAAATGTGCATGAAAAAAAAAAAAAAAACAGTGTATGATTTTTACCTTTATGTTTTTACTTTACTTTAAATTCCTGATTTATATTATGTGTGTTTTATCTCAATAACAGATAGTCTAACTAGCTGTCCATCCTCTAAGCTAAACCAGCTGCATTTTCTGCTTCTATATTCTGAAATTCAAACTTTAACTTGTGCTTTTTGGTTTCTCCAGCCTGGAACAACACATGTGGGCGTTCCAGCATCAACAAGCTCATAACTCAGAATGACTCAGGGGGGATTTTACAGCCTCTCAGTCCACTGGAGAAAACGTTAACGGCCCCATAATGAAGAATTAGGAGGAAGATGCTGCAGCAAAACGTGACTCACAAGGTAAAGACTTTGTTCCACTCAGGGTTGAGATTCTTGTATATGGTATGTGTCTGCAGTCTGTCGTTATTCAGCTCCAGCACGCAGAAAGGGTCACTTTTACCTGAAAAGAGAGAGAGAGAGAGCAGTCAGATTAGAGAGTGTGTTTGGTGGCAGGTGGTTTCTGAGGAGAAGCAGAAGAAGAAGCCAGGAGGCGCTGGTACCTGTTACGTCAGCGACCATCAGCCCCTCGGCTCTCAGCACCTTCACCTGGACGATGCCCACATCCCTCAGGTTGGACAACGACTTCCTCACACCCTGCGGCAAAGAAATGTGTGTGCTGCAATCTTTTGGATGGTAATTTTTCAGAGGCATCATAATCCATTTTATTTATGGTTTCGGTTGAAAGTGGGTTTTTTTATTTCCCTTTTCACTGTAATTTTTGGTTGTTGTGCTTTATGTTGTATATTTAAAATATCTTCCAGTTCCAGTGTTAAGTGATCTTTACTAAATAATTTTCTAGAGGGAGAGAGAGCTTGCATTGTTATGCCACTATCAATTTACTACGTCTCACAAAACAATATCATCGTTTATCACAATAGTCACCAGGATTATCGTGATAAACTGGACAACAATTTATGGTCCAGTAAATGTGTTATCATGACAGGCCTGGCTAACGTAAATATTGTTTTAAAGTTAGTGGATGTGAGATGTGAACGTCAGAAGGCCACTGACGTATCGTTTGAGGATCTCTCTGCGTTCCTCTGGGTCCTCCAGCGGCGTGAGGGACAGGTCGGCGATGGAGACTGCCGCCGACGCCGTCAGCGTGACCAGCAGCACCAGGACGCCCCGGGACTCCTCCAGCGGCAGCTCCAGGTGATGGGTCTTCTCTTTACTCAGAGTGGATAGGTCCAACTGGCAGCTGGAACAGTGGCAGACAGGCTGGGTAACTCTTCAGATGACGTCACCGGAACCAGTAGAGGATCGAGGAAACGGTCGGTGGTTCTGGTTCTACTGAATCACATCAACACCAGGCTTATCTGTACTTCCTCAGCCTAATCCTTCTTATGTTAGTAGATTTAAAAAGTGCTCATTGGGAGAAAAGTGGAAGCGAACACGTTGAATAAAGCTGGTTCTGGTTCTGACCGTCCGATGAAGTCGTCTCTCCTCCCCGTGTCTTTGTCCCACACTGTGATCTCCAGAACGCCTCCTGTTTCCTCATACAGATGAAGGTCAAACTGCTCCCTCCACTGAGGACTCAGGGTCTTCGACACCGTCTGCACACACACAGACACACACACACAATTCTTAATCCCCTCCCCAAACTGGACTCGGTGAAACTGGATTTCAGTTGAACCTGGGCACCAGGTAAATGACCTGCAGTGACGTCATGCTGCCTGGTTCCTAGCAGAGGTCACGTCAGGTCTGACCCACCTTGCTCTTGTACTTCTGTGGCCCCAGCCTGAACTTGACGTAGGGGTCGCTCAGGCCATTGGGGTCCATGGGCGTGAGGTTCCGACCTTCGATCAGCGTGATGCTGACGATCCCTCGCCACAGCTGGGACTTCCGATGCACCTCAGTGAGACGCAATGACTGCTGCTGCTGATCCACACACACACCCACAAACACACACACACACACACAAAGGAATGTATTCATCTCAAAGCGAGGAATAAGACATGCAGGACAAACCGTTTTCCTGATCTCCTAATTTTTTGCTTGTTTTTCACACCAATCAAACAATTTAGGAAAAGTCAAGGACAATTCAAGCAAACACAAAGTGCAGTTTTTAAGTGAAGGTGTTTCTTATTATGGGAGGAAAATAATCCAAACCTACATGGCCCTGTGTGAACGGTGACTGTTCTCTAAACCTAATAACTGCAACGCAGCAGCTGTGAACATGCAGCCAGAACTACAACCAAATGGTGCAAATGCTTTGACTTGTGGTCCAGTCAAAGTCCAGGCCTAAAGCTAACTGATTGATGTTCCACAGACACTGTTCATCCATTCATGCCAGAGCAAAGCAAAATGAGCCAAAAAATAAAGCAAAAAAAACAAAAAACAGCAAATGGTGGCGTTACAGCGTTCAGACACAAGGGGGCTGAACACAGACACACCACACACTGGGTTCACAACTCGAAATTAGGTCTCTGTCTTTTTAAGAAACTCCTGCTTCCTGTTTCTCCATTAAGCCGTTAAGAAGTAGTTTGTATGACGAGCTCAGTGGACTCGCAGATCCACCAGGTGTTTGCTAATTGCTGCTGGCTAGTCTTTAGGAGCGGCGTGCGGGAGGAGCAGGGGGAGCGGCGCGCTGTGAGGCAGAAGCTCAGCTGAGGACTGCAGCTCTAAGGCGGAGCTTTGTGGAAGCAGGCAGTGTTTCGTGGGACCAAGGATTTATGTAACCCTAGAAGTGAAAGGATTTGTCAAACATGCATGAAAAATAAAATCAAAGCCACACTCCAGGTGTTTTGTTGATGAACTAATAATATTATGAGATTAATAGAGCTTAAAAAAAGAGTAGATTTTACATAATAACTCCACTTTAATAGCCTTAAAACTTAACACTGAAGCCGTTGGTTTATTTTTATCTGTGCCTGATACTTAAATAATAATGTTAAAAAGATCAGTTAAATCAGTTATGTAATGTGCATGCTCTGGATCACTTTGCTCCAGAAACGTCCCACCGGAACCGGCTTGGAGAGCGGAGCCTCCAAGGAACCGACAGCAGCAACAAGAACTCCAACACAAAATGGAGGCGCTGCGTTGAAATGCAGACATGGTGAAGGAGAAGTGACAGGAAGCTGGTGGAGGATGCTGTGGCTGCACACACACACACACACACACACACCCAAGGTGGTGATGGTGTTTACCTTTGTGGATCGTTTCCAGGACCTCCTGAGCAGCATGGTCTGAAGACATATTAAACACTGTTCAGCTTTTATACGTTGAAACCTAAACGTCTCGACCTAAAGCCACTAGAGGATCAGCTCTACTGGGACTAACTGAAGCTAAACCATGAGGTAGGGAGACGTGCTGCTTTATTTAAGCCCCATTAATAAAGCAACATAAACAGATGTTTCATTTATTTTCAGTTCTGATGATTTTCCCGTTTGCTCATTTCTTTCCCACACTTCTTCAGCGTGCTGTCGCCTGATTCTGAATCCATCCCTCTGACTAGAGCTGCGTTTCAGACTGAGACTCAGCTTATTATTATTTCATATGGTGAATAATATATGGATGAGACAAGCTGTGCTTAATGACTTGGAGCTTAGAATGTATCTGAAGACTCTCTGAACAGAAAATAATCCCAAACGTCAAAATCCAGAACTGTGAAGAACTTCAAGCATTTTTTGCAGCAACAATTTCATCAGAAATGAGAGTTTTTGAATATGAAAGGGTTCTCTAATTTCTAAAGCAGTTACTGAAAAAAATATACATATTATTGTTGCTAAAACTGTCACAGAGCTCTTAGAACAGAACCTATTTCAGTGAATTTACTACAAAACCCATAGATTCCACCTCCTGCCATCTTACATAAATCCATCCAACCTGGGTTGAAACAACCATTCAGAACCAAGCCCAGTCTACACACCTAGCGGAAAAAAGATGCTGAAAATCAGATGTATCACTCCAATATTTTTTTCAGACTCAGAGGAAATATAACTCAGACAAAATATTTCTTTATCATGACAGGGAAGTCCACATCTGATCCCACCAGTCAGCATAAGGTCCTAACCAAGATTTTTGTTAAATGATTACGATCAGGCGTCTCTTGAGAAGCGGTTGGTATTAAATTTAATTGTTAAATTTTATTACATTTAAAGCCAAACACAACATTTTCGATGCAGGAAAGCAACGTTTTTCACTTTTTTCTGCAGGTGTCTGTCATATAACTTAACCTCAACTGAGTCAAAAGATCAACAAGTGATATCAAAGCAAAGAGGACACACGCTAACGCTAGCTTACCACTTCATCAATGTACTCCAGACAATAGCAGCAAAAATATGAGTTTATGTAAGACAGTAGCTGCATGTTTTTAGAAACAAATCATAAAGCTCTGCATATTTCAACTGAAGGAATGTGAGAACATTACAGTCCCAACTTCAGTGGAGATAAAATACCTGCCACCATCAAATTTAAAAAATGACTGGCATCCAGGACAAAAAGTCCTGATTGGGACATTGCTAAGGAACAAGTGAAAATGCTAAACGCAGTTTTAAATGTTAGCCCTTTGCACAATGCAGTTGTATAATTATTCTTTTAAAGCTGCCTTTGGTCATTTGTAACACAGTCGGAACAAGTTAGGCTGCGTTCACACAGCAGGTCTTCATGCTCAGTTAGGATTTTTTTTGCTGAAAACCTTTTTTTTTTTTTTGTCGTTTCATGACAAGAAATACGTTGACATTGCATAGCAGCACACTGTGTATGGAAGTCTAATTCAAATTTTTAAAGCAATGGGAGCAACCGTAATGTCACAAAATCATAACAAAATGAAGGAAGTTAATAAACAGAAAGCACAAGTAACGGCAACGGCCTTTAGTGAAGCGTTCACTGCAGCTTCTGTAGAGAATCTGATTGGACGTGTAGTCGGACCAGGAGTGGGGGGATTGTGATGTGATGCACTTCTTTCATAATTTCATAATCGTGAGTTTTTTCAGCCATCATTTACATCCAGTCTGGCGTCTTCTGGTGCAGAAATATGATGTACGTCTCATGTCAACGATGGAAAAGTCACATAAAATGTGACATAAACCATTCGGACTGCAGAAATCAATCAGATATGTATCACATTTAGTTCTACATACAAAAGTGGCACAAATCAACTTTTTTTTTGTTGTTGTTGAAAACATCAGAATTGGGCCGATCAGACCGCCGTGACAAAGTCACATGTGGTTCACATGTGGGTAAAAACATCTGAATTGAGTCGCATTCGCCTGCTGTGTGAACGCAGCCTTCACCAGCTCTATAGATGTTGCGTGCTAACAGAATACGCTAGCAGAATTCCAGACTCCACAGAAAGAAATCAGAGCCGTTAGTTTTAGTGGAGGTTACATCTCCTCGGTCAGCTGTGCAGGAACCCTCCATGGCACGTAGATAATTTCACACAGAACTCTGGCAACGGAAAAAGCCATCCTGGGGTTATGTATGAATGGAGCTTTTACCTTGATGTCTGCATTTTGGCATGAATAAATAAGCGCAGCTCATCCAGTAATGAGGGTGATGTTTCAACCACCTCTCCGTTTACGACTCCATCTGGGTTCCTGCCTTTCCCTGCCGTCATAAAACTTTGATTCCTGACAGAAAGGATAGGACCGCACATAAAAGCAGCTGAAACGGGCTTCCTCCATACAGAAGCTGCTGATATGGGGGGAAGTATCTGTGTCATATGGGGCATCTGATCCAACATTCCTTTGGAGGGTTATCAGGCGTAAAACTAAAAGGTTTAAAATTCAATACCACAAAAGTAACGTTAATGCCAGAGAGTAGAAATCCTTTCACAGAGGTCCTCTGAATGTTTTCTAATCAGGCTGCTGAGGAACAAGCTAGTTAAACTCAGAGGTGAAGCTAAAGGAGCTAAAGGAGGGACGCTACAAGCTAAAGCACGGCTACACTCACTTTATTCACATAAGGTTTCCACCGATACGTCTTAACCTCGCCTCGCTGCAGGAAACACAAACATGTGGAAGATCTAACTGGAGACTTTCTTTAATCAACAAGTTCATAAATATAATATTCAGCAATTTATTCTGTGGAAAAAAAATATACTTCATTATTTGCAGCACCACGATGAAACTGGTGAAAACAGAAACTAATAGGGTGTTGCAGAGATTTATCTTTTTAAGATTTTTTTTTCTGTTTAGCTGCTCTTCTGTTTTAACATCTGCTGGCACTATTTCACTTTTTGGCATCTGTAATCATTTTGGGTAACACTTTATTTGACGGGTTGTGAATAAGACTGTCATGACACCATCATAAACATGACATAACACCTGTCATGAACATGAGTATGTCTTTATGAATATTTATGACTGTTGTCATAAAGTGTCATTTGGTAAATCATGACACTTTTAATACAAAGTTGACATTATTCAAAACGTCTTTGTTATGACTACTTGACATTAACCTAGAAATCATGATCTGACATAAATTTGTTATAAAAGTATTACTGATTAAACTTTAGCTTTAATAACATAAAGCTAAATATTTTTTAAAGTTTAATCAATGTTTAAATACTGTGAAATTTTTCATCATCAAAACGGCGAGTGCTCAAATCTTGGCACCCAGCAGTTTGTTGTTTAGGACTCTTATTTTGAAGTAAAAAGGTTCTTAAGAAGTCAACTTCTTGTTCAGGTTGCCAACAATATTTGGTTACAAAAATACTGACGAAGGTTCTGGCAGCATTTTGAAGACTGTAATAAAAAATACAAATAACAAAATGAGGACAAAGAGCCAGGAATGATATAAATGATTTCTATAGGAACAGTGAGAACTCTGCTAACCTGTATCTATAGCAACCCAGCTTGTCCCCTGAGCTGGAGACATTCTTAGTCCTGTAGTAATAATGAGCAAACTTGGAACAAACTTTTAAAATGATGCAAAAAAAAAGAAAAAGAAAAGGCGAATTAGGCTTGTTTCTATCTACTGGTTTAGAGTGAACCACTGTTTTTGCCCTGTGAGGCTAAACAAGCTAATTTATCAGATGTCTGACATTGCAAAAAAAAATCCCCAGCTGACAGCGACATCGACCGTATCTGACAGAGAATATGAGTACACACCGCCGTGTCTCGAGGCTCCTCCATGGGGCTGCTTTTAGGCGTCAGGGTAACTGCCAGCTCCAGAGAGCCCAGGTCCTCGTTGGGGAGCTGCGGGTCCTTCAGCACCAGAGTCACCGGTATCGTCCTGCAACACAAGCATGTGTGTGTGCTGGAGTCATGCTCCCACATGAAAAAACATTAGCAGAAAAAAAAACAAAAACATGTTTCGCTCTTTAAAGAAATTTCATATTGCATGGATAGTTGTTATTTTTGAGTATTAGGATTTTTAATAAATATGTATTTTTCTATCTGGGATTTCTAACTGGAGCTAGGTTCCAGACTCATGGATGTTAATGGGGGTTTTTTCTGGTTTTTTTAGCAGATGTGTTGCTTTTGGACATCTTTCAACCGGCAGAGACTATTTAAATCAATTATTATATCTTGAAGGTCAAGTAATAAGGATGGAGTTAGAGTTGAAAAATTGAGCACATTTTTATAAAAAATGGAGTTTAAACAGATTTAATACATGATTTAACAAGGTGACCTTTTTACACGGGTCATGTAGGTTTGGATGAGAGCTGCACAATGTACAACAAATACAGTATATCGTCATCAATATCAGAGTGGGAAATATTCACTTTGAAAAAGGATTGTTTGTAATGAATTAATTGTTGGCAAAGTCTTATGACTTAAAGTGAAAATGAAGTGAATTTAATTTGAAAGCCGAAATGCATAGAGTCCAACATGCTGACACTTGAAAACTGAACATCCATCCATTTTCTAACACCCTTGTCCCTAGTGGGGTCATGAGGGCTGCTGGTGTCTATCTCCAGCTAACGTTTCGGGCAAGAGGCGGGGTCACCTGGACAGGTCGCCAGTCTGTCGCAGGAAAACTGAACATTTTCATGCTAAGTGCAAGGAAGGCATGTAAGCTTGTTTTACTGTGTGAGTGTGAAATGCAGTTTCAGATGTTCACCACAAACTGGCACAAGCAACAGGAAGGAGATGAAGAAAATCTCTCCCAGAGACACAAAAGGCTCACAGAGGAAAGGAAAAAAAGCATGCAACACATGGAAGTGGACCGGAGGGGGAACCAAAACCATCACAGACAGGGTTGCAGACCATCCACAACAACATTTGCATACTGAGCCCACACGGTTAGAAAATCTGTTTAACAACAGGTTGGGACTGTTTACAGGTTACATAATGACCACAGGTTAGTTACCTGTACAGGTCCGATGGAGGCGGGTGTGGGACGTTTATATGACCCACATTAGAGAAGCATTTGACCCGTTTCTTGGGCCAAGCCGCTTTCTAATCTCTTCTGGTTCACATATGTGATATTATCTCTGTTCTGATGTCCCAAGCCATAAATCCAACGTTGATCCTGTTTGCTAACAGACGATGCAGAGAAATCATAAAGTATATTTTGTTTGCTTTTCATTACTGTGTGCATGAAGCAGTAAGTAGGCTCTTAGGACCATGAAACCTAGAACTGAAGTTAATTTTCTTTAAATACTTTTCTTCTGTAATTTAAGCCGTCAGAAGTGGATACCTTAATGTGTTTAGTCACTAATAAAAAATTATTTTAAGGCACAGTGAAAATTAGAGTCAATAAAAAGCTAGTTAGCAAAACAAACTGGTGGTGGAGGAGCCGTCACTGTCCTGATGGGAAACTATCACTAAAGCTAAAAGTGCATTTACTCTCCAAAGAGTCTGATGTCTCATTGGTTACCAACCACTTTAATAAACCGAGTCTTTGTTATTAAATTATACTGAAATTCAGCTTCACATATAAAGAAATGTTTTTTTTCTCTCAAATATAATTTATATTGAAATGAATCTGTGAAAGAAAATTGTCTTGTGATGCGGTGCACATCTACATTTTGATATGTGCATAAAAAATAAATGAATTAATAAAGGCTCTCCGTTAAACAGGTCTGCTGAAAGCCATTTAGGTTGAAACATTACATCAACACAACCAACAGTCATGGGTGACTTACAGCTACGCTTTAGGTCAACATGAAAGTGTTTCCTCTCAAAACAAAGAAAGTGGAAGTTGGTACAGGTCCTATTTCAGTTGTCAAAATCTGGCAACCCCAACCACAGACAGGTGGCTCACATGTAGGCATGCAACAGCAACCGGCACAAAGCAGCACGAAACGACACGGAGACACACATAAGCAGCTACAAGGATGACAACAGCCACCGGACGGTAGAATGGTCAAGAGAGAAACTAACGTTGCTCAGAAGAGAAACACAGAACAGCGAACAGCAACAGAGACATGCAACCACTAACCACCACAGAGAGAAGAACAACAACCACAAAGACGACCTAAACGACTGGAACTACAGCGCAATGAGCCAGTTTGGATTCTTAGGCCCCTTCTGTAACACGACACAAATCCTACATGATGACAGGAACGTCTACCAGACCTCTGCTGCTCTAGAGACTCCAGGTAAAGAAAAGCAGAACCCATGAAGTCGTCCTGAAGACCAAAGTCATAGTCAAAGACCTGCAGGAGAGCAACACAACATCTCCACTGACTGCTGGTTCTGTTTCGCCATCGATTTCAAAATGTCTTCTGTGTGTTTTTAATCTTTACCTTGACGTAGAGCGGTTCGCTCAGACTGTCCACGATGAGCGTGGTCTTCTCGTCCCACACCGGGTTGAGGTTTTTGTGGATGGTCTTGCTTCTGAACACCTCTTTACCAGCCAGCTTGAACTTGACATAGGGATCGCTGGAGCCTGAACAGATCAACTGTTAACACATCCACAGAGGCAAAAAAAAAAAAAAAAGCCGAAGAAAGACGTCCACAAGCACCTCCTCGGTCTCGGATGGCGAGGTTGTGTCCTCGCTTCAGCTCGATCTCCAGCTTATACATCCCTGGTGGGGGGGTGGCTGCCTCAGAGGGGCTCCCCGAGGAGCAGGATGCCCCCATGCCCTGTCAGGAGAGACGGACGCATTCGTTAGAGTCGCTGCTGCTGCGTGAACCCGCGTCGATGCAAACTCACCAACATTCTGAAGAGGAATGCCAGAGTCTTCCTGCAGGTGTTGGATCAGAGTTTTCTCTGTCTTTGCTGCATTCATACTGACACTGACTAGAGTGTGTAACTCAACTGATCCCTCAGAGGACGGCCGACAGGAAATTACACGATTCAAGCTTCCTCCCGACCGACCGCACTGATGCTAGATGATGTTTCTTCCGTTTTTTTGTACAGCTACCCTTTCCACATCAGCACCTTTGAACGAGGAAGTCTGGGCTTGAGTAAAACTTCAGATGAGATGCAACCAAAAGTTATCAATTTTTACCAAGGGCAAAATGTTTCACTTCAAAGTCTTGCAAAAAAAGTCCAACTGCATGGGAGGAAAATATAAAGGAATACGGAAAAATGTTACAATGTTGTGTTAAAAATATGTACAGTATTTTTTGCAAAGCGTGTAATATTTGCAATATGCTGTCTGTGCACTAAAAACGATTAAGAAAGATTGTACATATGTTGGGAAGATATGATATATTTGCATTACTGTATTGGATGATTTTAGTTGGTGTCGACCCAATAAGTCAAACTGTTTCTATATTAAAAACCGACGTAGGGCTGCAACTAACAACTATTCTAGGTATCAATTAATCTATCAGTTATTCTGACGATTAATCGATTAATCGAATAAAAAATATGTAAGCCTTTTTATGCAATATTAGAAAGACATTAAAAGATGCAAATAAATAAATAAAATCCTTATTTAAATAAGAAAATAAATATTTTATAGCCTAAAATGTAATAGCAGATTATTACTTTAGTGAACACTTGATCATTTGCAGTAAATAATTAATCTGCAGATAATGAAATACTTTTAACATCAACATGTTAGAAGTGCTGCTGGACTTAACATCAATACATTGGCTGACCTGTGAGCGTTTTTGGATGAACCCATTAATAATTGGAAATCAGAAGGTGCTTAATAAGGAGAATTTGTTTGTTTTTCTACAGAACTTTAACCAGGTGAAGCTAAACTATAACACATGAGGAGAACATATTTACAGACCAGAGGCCTCATGCATAAAAGAGTGTGCAGTTTTCACACTAAAAGTTGGCCTACGGAAAATTTTTGAAAAGTGAGGCGCACAAAAAAAATCAGATTCAGAAAGCCGTGCGCACGCACGTGGCCACGCACCTTTCCTTTATAAATCCTAATTTGCGGGAAACAGAGAGCAGCTGCTGGTCCGCCCTGTCGCCATCATAAATACATAAGTAAATTGGTGTAAATACCCGTTAGTTTGCCACCATGTGAAGCAATAACCATGGCAACGTCCTTGTTCGAAGCAGTATAAGTATTTATAATAATAATAATTATATATTTTATTTCAAAGGTGCTTTGAGGACACATAATGTCACCTCACAGAAATAAAAATACATTTTAAAGAAGAAAAAATCCAAATAAAAATAGAGAGAGAGATCCTGCAAATGCAATACTGTTTGAACATCAGTAGCGTTCAGCCGGGATTTAAAGACAGACAGCGAGTCAGAGAGTCTAAATACTAGGATGCTTTATGTCCATAAGGCGCATTCACAAAGCGGGCGGCTCGACTGAAGGATGACTGCAGCTGGACCGGTACCGGTACCGCAGGGCTGCTCGGAGCTCCAGGATGTTCAGTCTGGATTATTCTAAACACTCATAAACCATCATCAACATTTCCCAGCAGATCAATATGATCAATCGCTTCCTCTGAATCCTTCCATTGGCGATGTTCTCCATCTGAGCCAAAACGCTCCACAATTACGCGGCTCACCTTAATGCAGCTACTTACTGTATATACGTGTGATTACATCACACCTTGATCACCTTAAAAATAATTAAACCTGTTGATTATTTTTAATCAGCAGGTTGAAGTTAATCTGCTGATCCAACCCTGTTTTCTTCTTTTAGTGAGAATGAAATGACCCCATAGATGCATTTCATGCACTTCGGACCAATGCGTTACATCTTTATGAGACAAAAACTGAGAAAACGTACTACTTACATTTAGCGAGGTTTTCATATACATTTATTGTTATTTTCTTTATTTTGTGTGCGTGTTAGCTTATTGTCTGAGGATAAATGTGGTTCAGTTTAATTGTTTATGTTTAAACAATAAAATATTAAAATCATGAAAAACATCGGGTTTGATGCGTCTTGGTCTAAATAACACTGAATGGAGTCAGATTTCAGTGGATTTATGACTTTTGACGGTTTGTAGTTTGATATTGTCCACAGAAAAAGTTTGCGTGGCCGCCGCAGATTTTCACACCAGCGAAAAAGTGTGCATATATTTACGCAAACTTTGATGCAAAGTTAATTTTTATACATGCCGACGTATGTGTAAAATATGGGACCGCACAATGCTCGCACGCTTTATGCACGAGGTCCCAGGTGTTTTTTAATTTTATTTTTTATTATTATTATCTTAAATTCAAAATGTAAATTTATTTTTGCACAGTTTTGGTTTAATTACAGCTCTTTCAGAAAATGTCCCTTTTTAAGTCTTTGTACTCCAGTTGATGATTAGTTGACGGTTATTTCAATAATCGATTCATCACAATTAATCGTTTCAGCACTAAGACGATGTTTATTTCCATCTTGTGGCCGTTAGTGTGTGTCCCGTAGTGAAAGCATTTTCTCCCCCTCTGCAATAATTAATGCTGAGTCTGCTCAGCATTAATTATTGAATGTTCGCTGTGTCTCCTCCTGACACCATGACAAATTCATAATGCTGCTAATGATGACAACTGGCAACAATGTTCTTTCTAAATCTGATTGCCGTGATCCAAAAAAAGTAATGAAGTCGCCCCCAAACCATAAACTTTAGTAAAATCTTCCTTTATCATTTCAAGAATGATCCACACAAGATTAAATATAACATTTTGAAACTGATATTTGATGCACATGATGGAGTATGACAGCCAGGACAAAAAAATAATAATAATGAATATACAAGAAGTGAATCATAATGTTGCGAGAAAAAAGTTGTACAAGAAAAAGTTCATAATATTACCAGAATGAAGTCATAATATCATGAGACTAGTCATTTGACAATTAAGTCAAAATATTACAGGAATAACCTCAAAATACAAGAACAAAGTCATAACATTGTGAGAAAAAAGTTGCACGACAATAAAGTCAGTATTATTACAAGAACAAAGTCATCCAACAACTAAGACAAAATAATACAAGAATAAACTCATAATAATAAAATCAAGTCTCAACAATTCGATAACTCCATCAGGTTTGCTCCCATAAAAATTACTTTTTTTCTGGTCATTTTATGATGTTCTTCTGGTAATATTGTGTCTTCACTCTGCTAATGTCATGACTGTATTCTTGTAAGTAATTTAAAAAAGAATCTCTCTGTCTGGTCCCACTACGCCGTGGTGGATACGTATGATGTGTCAGACAGAACGCGCTCCACTCTGCCAGTAAGCAACAGCGAGAAGTTAACATCCATCTCTCCATGCTGCTTCCTAAATGCCAGGAAGCCGCTGGGAATCCTGCATCCTGTCAACACATTCACACAAGTCCCTGTGAACGTCCGGATCGATGGCGATGATAAATGAGTCTGGAGTGTGAGAGCAGCAGATTGCTCCAGCGTTTAAACCGGATGGATCGCTGCGAACTGCAGGGGGGTCGTTAAGGATTCCTGTTGCTTCGTAATCCAAGTGTTGCTTGATGGCCTGTGAGTTTTGGCCTCAGAGATGTTTTAAAAAGTCTAATCTGAAAAGCAAAGTGTGGATTTGTACAAACCAGAGGACGGGTCTACAACCTCTACAACCCAAAATACTGTAGTCCTAGTTCAGTTGAAAAAACAAAGACAACTTCTAAAAATATTTTTTGTACCCCAGTGTTACTGAGACGGGCTGCATTGTAAGAATAGTTTCTTATACTATCTTCCCTTCTGCTGGTTCCATTAGAACATCAATAAATATGAAAATAAGATGATTAAATACAGAGCAATATTTCATGTTCGCAGAACTTTGATTCATGCAGTTGCCCAAAACAAGTTGTGAATACTTTTTTATTGTCTTGTTCTCCAGCATTACAACAACTACCACAAAATAGTGTGATACAATTATAAGAGCATATCTCTTATTTATATCTGTATTTTAGTGTTGGTTCTTTATTCAGTTAAAATCATCACATAGAGGCGCTGCAGTTAAACTTGCTATGAACTACTACTGAGGTGACCTTGATTTACTACTAATCTGGCCTGTAAATGCAGCTGGTGTTCTAGTTTCTAATTAAAGGTAACAGGGTGAAACATCTAGTGTTGTACAATATTTTGAAAGGCATGAATCACTTTGGGGACGAGTGTTTTCTCTGACGGTCTGCTGCTCCACCAGAGCTCTCACTGCATCATAGTTCATAAAAAGTTGTGTCATTCAAACGTGTTGAATCCATAATTTCATACTGCAATTTCGCTCAAAACGCCGCATATGTTGCCGTTCCCAAGTGAGGCAGGGTTTGTCGCTCCAACGCCTCAATAAGATGCTGACGTCTCCTCTGATTGGCTGGTAGATAATGAGCGGTAGCATCATGGCTGAATTCTGAATATATCTCATGTAAAAGATTTGTGCACATTTATAATAGTAACTCAGACAGTGCTACACGGAGAGCAGCAGTCACACTGATGCATCTTTGCAACTTGTTGCATCGACTCTCAACGTTATCATCATCATCATGTCTGTCGGATCTTCACTTTGAGTCATGCGGACGCCAAAGCATGTTGGGAGCATCATGAAACTACCACTACACATGTTACTCAGCAAGTTGTTGCTAGGTAACCAAAGAGTGAGTGAATTAGTTGATGCCACCAGAACAACCTTGCTTAGCTGACCATGAGAGGCTGAGCAGCTAAAGCCTTTCATCTGCCTACATCCCCCAGAATGCTGTGGGGTTCTGGATCCCAGCTCAATGAAACGATCAAAATTCTATCTGATGTATTTTCTATTGCTATTAATCACGTTTCTATCGCAATAGGTGTCGTTATCGTTTTATCGTGCAGCCGTACATCCTTTTCCTTCCGCTTTACATCCCAGTAAAGCTCTTTGTGTCAGTTCATTGCATAGAATCCCAACAAAGTGTTCAAGATAAAGAGAGAAATACTTTTACTTTTCCAGTCTCACAGATCAGCACTGCATATAACACATAGTATGACTTGTTCCAGTAATGAGGCAGAATCTGCAAGGAGAAGCAAGAACTGATACTCATCTGAGGTCAGACCACCCAGACAGCCAGGATCTGATAAAAACATGACGGAGCAGAAATGCTGAGCAAAAGCCATGAGTGTGGCAAGGTAAAAGTGTCCAATCTCTAAGATCAAAGCTGTTAGCAACAAGAGGTAGCATGAATTATTCACAGCTCCGCTGGGCTGGAGGTAACCAGGAGCCAGAAAGCAGAAGCAACCTGCTGCTGCGCCGCCGAGGACGGAGAAAACGAATGTCTTCTAGCAGGTGAGAGGAATGATTGAGACTGATCTCTGCCACATACAAACATTGAAAATTAAATGTATCTCATATTCAGAGTCCAAACTGATTAACTCTTTACACAAACCTTTTCCTCAGCATGCAGTGTGGCTGGGACGAACTGACTGTGCTTCCATTAGCCATTGCGCTAATTGAAATTACGAAAATAAATTAGTTTAAGAGAAACAGGGCATGAATGGTTGAAAGTACACTTCATTTTTTACTAGAAAGGTTTTGTGGCCGTGGAAACGAGGTTGGTTTTGTGTCTCTTGAACAATTTCCTGACACTTTCTACTTTGCTCCAGGCGTTACGGTCATTTCACAAACTGCAGCGTGCCACAGGCTTTCTTTTAAGCAACCACAAACTTTTATGCAAATGACCATCTACTGCAAACAGGATGTGTCCCAACAGTTTGTGAAAATATGATTTCCATTAATCATTTTTTGTTAAGTTGAAGTTATTTTGAGCTGACAGAGATTCACCGTGGTCTTACCTCCACTTTGACTGGTGGCCCTAAAACCAATCTCTGTTTCATCAAAGTGATGACACCACCAGAGGTACGGTTCAAACCACAGGTTTACATATGCTGTATAAAGAGGCACATGCATCCTTCTTCACACTGTCTGACGTAAAATCATAATAAACTTTTCCTGTTTTAGATCAATTGGTTTGGGGCCAGATTATTGCCAATTAAAAATGTATGCGCAGGAGTCTAAATTTGTAAATGCAAGTCAAGAAATGTAAAAAAAAACATTAAGATTTGTGTTTGTTTTGTGTTTTTAAATTATACATAGATGTAAAAGCAGAGGTTTTATCTGTGAGAATAAAAGCTTACAAGGTACAAATTGTCACCTTTCTATGTCATTTTTTGCCAAAAGTGTTGGGTTGGTTTTTTTGCCTAAATCATCTTATGGCAATAAAAAGTAAAAGATTATTTATTTTGGCATATAATTACTTATTTTAGGAAGGTGATGAAATACAATTTACAAAGTTATAACTCTGCAATATTATTGACAGCAATTTTCCCCCATAGATGGGCCAAAATTACTGAGCAGCTTGTGGAAGGATATCCAAGTCACACAGTTTAAGGGCAATGGCACCAAATAGTAATGAAAAGTACTTAGACTTTTGACTTTGAAGAAAGTAATATAAATTCCCTTTAAAAAATTATCTTTCTTATTATTCTGGCATTTAATAAATAGAAAAAAAAATTGGGAATCGTAATTGAACGAAAACAGGAAAAGTATATTCTCATTTCACACCAGACTTTGTGTAAAAAAATGCTTATGTGTTTTTTTTTTATAGTATAAATCAGCAGTAAATAAGATATTTGCTAACAGAGACTCACAGATAGTTTTCCTTGGGAAGCAGAAAGACAAGAGATGAGTGCAACCAGCAAAGCTGAAACGGCGACAGAACGAGGTAAGAAGTTTACATGACAAGGCTGACATGAACTGCCAGCGCTAACAAGCTGCTTAGTCAGAATTAACTATGGCACTAAATCAGGAAGCAAAGCTGAGAATAGAGTTAGACCAAACCAATCCCATCAGGCATTCTAATGAATGCCTATTTTAAAGCTTTGCCTTTGTTTTTACTCACACGTGTGTGTCAGGCTTCAGGATCAGTTTAGCAGCCATTGTTTCAGTTTCAGATATTAAAGTTACAAACTGATTTGAATGTTATTGAGAAAAATAAGTGATTGTACTTTGTTGAAGCCAAAGCATAATCCTGGCTTCCACAGATGATTACATGGCCATCAGATCCATCAATCAATTACAGTTTCTCCTGATTTCAACTCATTGTGTATTTAAAAGCTGCCTGAGCACATAACCAGTTTCTACCAGTCCAACCAGCCCACCAGCACGGGCAAAGAACATTGATGCTACACAGCAGCGCTCTGTTTACAGAAGTAATAATGGATGCCCTTATCTACGCATCGATTTTAAACACAAGATTATAAGAAGATGCATTAAACTAATACAAAAGGCGTTTTGTGAAGAATTGACAGAAACATCTGTAGGGAAGTCTGATTGGATGTAGAGTGGTGGGATTATGATGTGATGTACTTCACTGACACAAACAGCTTTTATTATTTCATAATTATAATTTTCAGCCGTTGCTTAAATCTGGATTTACCACGCCTGGCTTTTGCTGGTGCAGAATTATGACGGATGTCTCACATCAGTGACGTAAAGGACAAATAGAAAGAGACATGACCGTTCAGACTGCAACGTATCCGATTTAGTTTCACATTTGGAAGTGGCGGAAATCAGTATTTTGAGGAGCAGGGAGAGGTGAAAAGATCAATACTGGTCCATTCAGACTGTCATGAAAAACTCAGACATGGATCACAGTGTCTGAAAAAAGTCTGAAAAAGAAAGTGTGACCCTTTGGTGCCTCTAAACAGCAATGTTCATAATCCTGGCCTTTCCTGTCTGTCTGCCTCTGACACAGAGGCATTTTTTTATATATATATATATATATATATATATATATATATATATATATATATATATATATATATATATATATATATATATATAATATTTGTGTACAATCCTATATGACAAAATAGAAAATATGGTCAATGACTTCATATTCCATGGATGAATGTACTTCAAATTATATTAAAAGATATATTCATAACTATGAGATAAAAGATACAGATGCTGAATAGGGAGGTTTGGAATAAATTCAATAAGAAGAGTTGATGAAGATACATAGAGTCTTCAATAAGATGGTGGTTGAAGCTTGTGGGCTCTTTACAGACACAGACTGCTCTTACAGACAGTGATCAATACTGTAACTAATAGACTCTTTCTGCAGGAACCCTCAGAGCGGTTTAGACTTCCATCTTACACTCTTTTCCACATTGAAACGGTTCCTTCTTTATAGGAGACCTAGGTAGAGCTGGGGGTACACATTTAAAAATGATACAAAACATCTTCTGGGCTGTTAAACACTTTATTTTTATTTAAAGTTCTTCTAAAAGATCTGAATTTAAGGAGACATCAGAGGTCATCTGTTCATGTGGCTTCAGGAGAAGCTCTTCAACTTGTGAAGTGGTATATAAATAAAAACCTTAATGTTCAACAATCTCAAAAGCAACTTTTAACATACATCTGATCTGAAACCAGATATTTATAATTATTGAATAAAAAAAGAAAGTTTAATTCTCACTTACATTAAATCCAGCTAAACGTTTCCTGTTTGCAGTTCATTAGGATTGTCTGTACTACTTTCTAGAAACATAAATGAATATCACATTAGAGCTCCACAAGTTCATTCTCACCTGGTCAAACAATCATATTGTCACCTAACTAAAATAATTGCCCAAGTCATTTTTTGAAAATGATTTTAAAAAATTTAATAAAAAAAAACAAACAAAAAAAAACCCCATCTCTATATTGCCAAGAAGATGACTTAGGCAAAGAAATCACTTTTGGCAAAAACAAGCATACAAAAAAAACTTTATTTAATGAAGGTAGTTATATGATTATACAAAGGAATGTCCAGCCATCATGCAGTTCAGGAATGACGTCCGTATCCCAGAGTGGGAAATACGCATATGAACCCTAGATATGAACATCAAACCATGACAGTAACCAGAGTATAAACCTTAGAGTGCGACGGTGTTGTCATATTGCTGAAACACCTTTGATTCTATTTTTCTGTTTATCTGAGTGGATAACAGCAGAATAATCTGGACCGCTGTCTGGTTCACCATCTGGGTCACTGATCACCCACAGGAGATAGAAATACTGAGTCTACGTAATCTGACAGACACCCATCAACAACAATACACACATGTTCATTTAAAACATGATTTACACTGGTTTGGTAAATCCAAACTGGAACTTTAAGTGAAAATGTTTGTGTTACTTTAGTCCATCTCCTACTTTCCTTTTGTCAAACCGAACTGCTGTTTTCCTCACTCAGTTACTGGATTCATGCTGGAGCAAAAGGAAAAGAGCTCACCGACAGCAGGCGTTCACATGACGAGGCGAGGCAGAAGGGGTCATCTGAAGAGGCGCAGCGAAGAAACCTTTGGATCGCTAAACGGGGCCGTGCCACCGGGGTTTCGCTTAATAAAAGATCCAGGGTCGGGGATGACACCAGAGGATCCCTCACAAAAAAAAGCTCAAAGTTCAACACAGAGTTGAGAAATATACAAAAGCAGAGAAACTGAGAATGTCTCAAAGATAGCTGCTGACTAGAAGGAAGGAGGAGACCAAGTCAAGTTGCTGAATGAAAAAAAAAAAAAACAACAACAGAAGGACAGCAACGAGTCAGCCTGCTTGGCTGGATGATAATCCTTTCCCAGTGGATTAGGAGTAACTAAAAGAGTGCTCTTCAGGGTATGACCAGAGAAAACAGGACAACGGCCTCATCAGGTCACACACAGACATGTCAGGAACAACAAGTGCAGACAAAAGAAGTTTTTTCCCCTGATACCATCTGATCTGACCCACACATGAAATTATTAACTTTGAGGCAGCAAAGACCATAGAGTGACAATAATAACTATTTATTACTTCTTTTTTAGGTAACTGATACAGCAACACATACCAATGCCAAATCACATCCTTTTGTAACATGTTACTTCAGGACACTAGTCATATAACAAAAGTGTGTTGTGTGTCACTAAAGCAGACTGTTCATTCAATGAGAGCATCAATAAATATCAGTATTCATGGTCTTCTTGAACAGTGTTGTAAAATAGTAAAACTAAAAATCCCTACAAACAGTTTTTTGCGGGTTTTTGAACGCCATTAATTGAAATTCATCATGACAAAGATGAATCAAACTTTTATCATGATAAGAAATGTATTGTGATAAATGATAAACGATACGTTAAATGTTCGCCCGTAGCGTCAAGCTACCAGGAAGCCGTTATCTTCCAGTGCTGTCATATTCTATAACTGCAACTGTACCAGGAACTACATGACCAAGGCTGAAACCCCACCACCACTGAACTAGACACAAAAACTGAAAAGTCTAGACTGGGCCAAGAAATATCTAACGACAGATTTTCAAAGGTTTTATAAACTGATGAAATTAGCGACTCTTGATGGACCAGATGGATAGTACCGTGGCTGGATCAGTCACAGGTATACACCTTGTATGAATTAATTAGTCTTTTTTGGGGACATTGTTGCTGTTAAAATCAGTTACATTATCTACAATATTTGGTTTCAGATTTTTGTGGTTCCCAAAGTTTCCAACGAATAGTAAAGCATATATATGCACACCATGAATGTTAGAAGAGATCAAAAAACTGTACTTACAAATAGATAAAAGCAAGATGTAGGCTGTTCCTGCTGTTAATACGAACATGTTTAGCTGATTTAAAACAAATGTTCATCCAGTGGATGGGTTTACAAAGGTGTTCCATGCTCATTTTGTGGGTCAGAAGGTGAATACTTTGGGAACCACAGGTTTAAACAAAACAGAAGGACTGAAAAATCTATTGATCTGATATGAATATTGGAAATCGGAGTGTTGGATTATATCGGCTTGCAGCTAAAATCTAACATACTCAGGACCTCGAACATTTAGTCCACCCCAGCAGTGCTTGTATCCCACACACAGACCCACTGGTTAATAATAAATGGGTCAGTTGTTCTGATGCCCATTGCTGTTGACTATTGTTCTCTGTTTGAGTGATTTCATTTGACCCTGCCTTTTCTGACATACCATGCTACAAAATAAGCAATAAAAGGAGCCATGATATCTACTGATAATGTATTGGGTTATTATCATTAGTAGCCAATACTCAAACATATCAGTATAGCATCGGAACACCCCTGATGTTGGGCATGACACTGGACATATGAGAAAGGCTAAAGCCAAGCTCAATTTTCAACATTTTCTAAAGAGTTAAATAGGAAAAAACAGACAAAGCAGAAGCAGTTAAACAAAAATGTCCAAGAGCATTCAGAGTTAGAAGCAATAGCTGCTTTAACGATAGCCTGCTGGTGTTATTAAAGCTCAAAGAAGCAACTAAATAACTACTGGCAGATTTCTTTTATGTGCTTTAGAGTGAAGACAAACCTGGAGTCTCTCCAGCAGGGTGTCAGTACCATACGGATCCAGGCTGAGCCTTTCTGACATTCCTCAGGAAATGCTGACACTGTCCAGCTCCGCTGCAGGCAAACCTCTTACGTCCGTCGCAGCACAGTTACCAGAAATGTATATTTCTCTCCTCAGTTCTTTACAACATGTGGTGTTACCATGTAAACGGCAGAGAGGATTCGTATTCTGACATAGAGGGGTCAAAAGTTTTGCAGAACATTACATGAAAAATGCAAAAGGAGCTTTTCTCTAACATTTGCAGACCTCTGTGTGAAACTTGAGTCTGAAATCAAGTTTCACAATCCCACTCCTCCCCACATCTTTAATTTGCCCCAGATGTGAGTCAGACTCCAGTTTACTACTCAGCTCCACAGAGAAGCAACCAGCATTCTTCAAACAGTCGCTTCAGAAAGGCTTCTTAAAGATTTAACTACGACTTTTACATGTTATGATTGGGCTGCATCTCAAGTCAGGCTTGCTTCCAAAATGAACTTCCTCCAACTGACATGTTATTTCTTCAACCCCTTCAACCCCTTCATCCCATTCATCCCCTTATAGTGACATTATAATTATTTTATATCCCACATGTCCTCTGTTTTTATGATCTGTTTGTATCCTGTTCACTAGTTTTAGAGCTTGGCAATACACCAATTTTATTGATAAATCAAATTTTCAGTTTCATGAGTGAGATTTTGTAATTCAGAGTCCACTGCTGTTCATTCTACTACCACAGATAAGAAAATCCTCATCAATAAACCTGTGAATATTACAGCAGTTGTGGGACTCATTCATGGGAATGATAAATCAATATATGTATATCTATAGAGAAAGATGTCTATATGGACAGAGACAACAACCTAAGGCTCAATCTGGTCAAAACAAAGGAAATGGTCAACGACGAAATTCCTTGGTGTACAGACATCTGATGTCATCAACTGGTGCAGTGATTCCCCTAGTGGGAGCATACAGTCATTGCAGTAGGGGTCATGGTATGCATAAAAACATGAATGCTTGGACACTGCAAGCATAATCCACAGGTTTGTGATAGAGCTCCCACAAAAACTCAAAGCAGAAGATGAGGCATCTCCATATCTCCTTCCAAACCAACTTCCTTCCAAGTCAAAGAGTAGAAAACAGAAGAAGGATGTCTTTCCTTTGGCTTCACCTGCACAATGGTGAAGCCAGTGTGTAGTCTGTCTTAAAGTGCTCGCCTGTGACACTTTGAAGCCTTACAAGCCGAGACGAAACAAAACATCAGTTGACTATTTCAGACAAAAACTTGGAAACTGCTGAGCTCAGCAGTCCTGGCAAATACTCAACTCGGCTCCTATAAGGTTGGCCTGCGGAGTGAGACGGCGTAAAAAGCTGCACACAATCATGGAGAAATGAATACATCGCTGTGCTATGGATACTGTTTGAACCATGACTGATTACACAGAATCCAGTAACACTGCAGGCTATTCCTCTGTCCAATAATACCATCAGCATGTCAACAGACATAGAGGAGCAGCTGGTTGATAAGGTGTGTGGCGATCGCTGTTCTCTGAACATATGGATGCAGCCACTGACAGTAACAAAGACTGCTTATTGATAACTTGTCTCAGACTCATAGATAGAGATGAGGGAACTTGGTATTTGCAAACAAGTTCTTTTACTCCAAAGAGCTCTGTCAAAGCCTGGATTTTTTCGGCCGACCACACAGCGGTTCAGTTTGGAATGTTCTGTCCAGGGTCTTCAGACTGTCAGATGAGATCCGCATATTTAAACCAAGTTCCTTGTGAAGCTGATGCGCCTCGGCGACGTGTTCCTGAAACTCAGTGAGCTGAACTTGCAGACACAGAGCACAAACACGCGTCTCCCACATCTGGCAGATAGAGTCACATCGTTCATCAGAAAAGTTAGGAAGTGGCAGCAGCAAGTGAAGGATGGAAATATGGACTGATTTGAGAATCTGAAATCGTTCACTGAAGCTGAACACGGCATGAAACAACACATCTCTCTTCAAATCATTTCCTGGGATATTCCCTGGTGCAGGATTCCAAACCGCCACCTGCTGACTTCAGCTCCTTGGAGGAGGAACGGCTTATTGATCTCACCTCTGATTCAACAAAGAGGCAGCAGTTTAAGTCAAAGACACTGGCTGCATTTTGGATTAAAATACAGAAATATTACCCTCTGCTAGGTGAGACCACCCTGGCCATATTTCTTCCTTTTGCTGCATCCTACCATGTGAGATAGATTTACTGTCAACCCAAACTACAGACCAAAGTTATACAGTGCAAAAAAAAAGCTCAGAGTTACAGTCTCACAACTGCAACCCAGGTTTTGAGAAGATTCTGCAGCAACAGGCAGGCTCACCCCAGTCACTGAAAAGACGTCAGGATTAAAGGTGGTATTTTTGCACAACAGACTATTTTTTTTTTGCTCTCAAGAGTTGTTCGTCTTGAGGAAGTTGTGCTAATTTTTGGAAAATGTGTTTATTGTACTGTCGAATGTTTAAAAAAAAAATACAAAAAAGTAGGCTTGCGCGATCGGTATCGGTAACGGCCCGATGTATACAACTGGGCAGATTTTAACAACCGATATTTATCTGCATCTTGTTGCCATTTGTTCCAGGGGGGATGTTGATCATGTGATATTTGTTTTGGTCACGTGACAGTGATAGTGATGCTGTGCAGGATTGTGGAGAGTTTAACTGAAACAGTGGTGAAGTCAGTGGTGTGGGGTTTTTTTGTTAAGGTGTAGGAAGAGTAGTGAAATACATATAATATGAATAACAGCAGTATTAATATCAGATATAAAATTTTCACATCTGTGTATTGCTAAAAAATATAATTACCCTTAAAATTGTTACACTATGAAGGCTTGTTGTTTTGTTATTTAAAAGTGGTTATAGTGTATTTGATAACATGTAATTTATTGCAGTTTACCTTTTTTTATTATTATTATTCAGAGCTAAGGGTTGAGGTGGGAAATAAACTGCAACGGAGTTTGGAGGTTGTGTGGGTACCAGGGGGCGCACAAAGATTTTCTTGTAAAACGGAAAAAGTTTGGGAACCACTTCCGGGAAACTGAACCATATTCCAGCATCCTCAGAGGAAGGAGCTGACTCCTGACACCGTCTCTATCAGCCTACTGAGCTGCTGCCATCAGAGAAACTGAACAACACTGAGAGCAAAACCAACCACATGGCTGCCCAGCATCCTGTAAACATGCTGAACTGCTGCTGAATTATGCATTTATTACTATCATAATCCATCTGTCGGGAGCCTTATTGCTTTGTCTTCGTTTATCTACATTTAATGGTTTTTAACGCTGTTTCACATCTCAGAGAAATGCTGCCCAGTTTGTTGTTTACAATGAAACCTGAGTAACTGATTTGATTGGAGCTGATTCTGATCGGATCGATTTACTGTTCTGCTTTGTTGTTCAGACAGACGAATGACTCAATCAGGAACGTGAGTTTCTCATCAGTCTGAACACAGAATGGATCAAGAAACAACTGAATAAAATTAGTAGCTGCGACCTCCTGGAAACATCAAGACTTTTACTGTTGTGTTCTAATACTTTCATTAGTCCACTCCACTTGACTTATACAAGTTTACTTGTAGTCTGTTTCCTACTTCCGGGAAACATGCTGGCACCCAGCCATTCACACTAAACGTCATTCAGTAAAACTTCGAGTAAAATCAGGTAAATGACCCTCCGGACTCACCGCCTGCTCATGCTTCCTCTCCAGGTGGCTTTCCACCGCCGCCTCCTGCGCTGCGGCCGCGTCGCTCCCGCGGCTGCCGCCCGGAGGCTCCGTCAGCCTCTCCAGGCACGCAGACCCCAACGAGGAGCTCTTGTGGTGGGACTGAACCAGCTGAGCCACCGTGGATTTGCTCGCGCCGGCGGACTTGCGCTTGATGGACGAGTGGAGCTTCTCCCGGCCAGGCAGGGCGCTGCTCCCGGGAGGTTTGCCGCAGAGCGGAGCCTCCTGCGGTTTCACGTCCGTCACCTCAGCGGAGAAGAGCAGGTCGGGCTGCGAGGAAGAGATAACCCGGTCCAGAGCGACGTTCTCCTTCCGCTTAGTCTTCTTGAACATCCACATGCTCCTCTTGCTCTGCTCGTCCGGCTCTCGGCCGCCCAGCTTGGGACTGAGAAGCGGCTTAGCCTTGGCTTGAAACTGTTTCCACACCGAGCCGCTCTCATTCTCGTCCCCTTCACTCCCCTCCATCCTCCTGCCCAGAGCTCCGACGGACGCTGCTGCTCTGCCGACTTACGCAACCAGTAATAAAAAGATAAAAATAAAAAAAAAGCCCGCACTACACCGAGAGCAACCCGCTGAAACACGGATATGCAGGCTGGGCAGTCTCTGCTGCACAGCTGGCTGCCGTTTCACCCCGAAGCTTCTCCCACTCTGTCCACAGAACACAACACAGAAACGCTTTCAACTGATCTGAAGTCAGGTCTGGTTCTTCTGTTGCAGCAACAAGGCACTTCAAACTGCTTTACACCTTTAAGACATAATACAGTGACTGTGAAACCAGCGATAAAAATGTACATTTTGTCAAATGCCATCATCAAAATCATCAAGCACATCAAACAGGTCAGTCAATGTTCCCGCTATTGATCAAAGGCAGCTCTAAACTAGTGGCCTTGATTTAAAGAAGCTCAGTGTCTCAGCATCTTTGCAGTTTTCTGGAGGTTTGTTCCAAATTTGTTGTGCATAGAAACTGAATGAAGGATTTTAGGCGTTTCCACAACGGAAGCCTGTACCAATAAGGTCCAGTTCGGTCTTAGGGACCATTATTACAGTGAAAGGGGCGGTGATGTGTAAATGTTTTGGAGCTTTACATCATGTTATGATGTTATTCCCTCATCAAAATCATACCTGGAATGTTGCCTTGATTCTTTCATGCATGTTTGAGAAATACTTTAATCTCCCGTGGCAACCATTCAGCTCTGCAAATCGCCTGCTTGCACCGAGCTCGGCCTCCGAGGCACATCTATGAAGATTTTTAATGTTTATAGATCATTTTTGGATTTTTTTCACGCTCCACATCAGAGAGGGCGGCGCCCCAGCGCCCCCTGTGGGCCAGTCGCTCAGTTAATGGCAATAATAAAGCAGTTCTAGAAACACAAGCCTCAGCAATTTGATAGAGATGATCAGCTGTCATTGTAAGTGAGGTTTCTATTGTCAACATGTCTCTTAGGCTTAATCAATCAGAGAATGTTTTAAACATAATAAACATAATTTCACCTTATGTTTAAATGACCTTAAACATAAGGTACCTTTTACAGTGTATAAACGCTGTAAAAGGTCATTGTTAGCCTCTCATTTATTATTTGAAATCGCAAAAGCAAATTTAATGCTTTGGAGTGGGAGTTATGTCTAAGTATTGCCACTGAAAAGTAATGTTGAAAACATCATGAAAGTTATAGACAGTTCTACAACATCTCTCGAGTGAAAACGGAAAATTCAGACTGCTGAGACAATTCTCACATCATTTTTATTATCATCACAAAATTTAAAAACAGTCTGATCAACCACAGAAACAGACAAAAAAAAGACTTGCAGTCCTGAGTGCTGGAAAACTCTGTTGCTGTCAGGGAGTTCAGCAAACATTTGTTTTCTGATCGACTTCCTCTGGCTGTATTTCATTTCACAAGATTTACCTTCATATTTACTAATCATTACAATTCCCCAGAAGAGTACGGCACTGAAGTGTAGAAAAGCAGTCTGATGAAATGTCGTCTAAACTCTCTGGAACTGAAAAGATGAAGGTTTGTGGAAACATTAGCTGTATGTTGGTGTCAGTTATTACTTGTAAGAAACATAAAAGGAAATTACGTATATTCACACTAGCCTTTTTTCCAATGACCGTAATATTGTCAAAATTGGAATAACAAAAATGAATTTGTTTAATGGAAACAAAGCAATTTCAAGAAACAAAATGCTAAGACGTTTTTGAGTGAGGATGATTAGGTTTTTCAGGTATTAGTTTATTTCGCATCACACGAGTCATGTGATCAACAACAGGAAGTTACTACTGGTGGGAAAGACTATAAAGACAGCAGGAAGTAGCTGGACAACATGTGTCAAAGATTTGATTACTGAATAAAGTTTACCAGCACAGAAACATTTAACAATCTTCATCAAATGTAATTAATTCTGATGTTAAAACCAAGAGACGGTACCAGGATGTTTGTCAGAACCGTCTGTGTGTCACTGGGTTTGGTCAGAACCAGAATTTTTTCTGTTTTAATCCTAGACATGTTAGAATGATCCTGTAGAAACTGCTGCACAAGCCTTCAAGACTTTACTTTATAACTCAATATGTTCACGTATTCAAAACGATTAATCTGCACTTCATATTAGAATAAAATAACCAGATTAGACAGCAAACAAAACAATAGGTCTTATAGTTAATTAGAAAAACAGGACCACAGTCAGTGGAACAGGACTGTTTACAACGATTTGTTTGTTTTTATTTGATCATAATTTCTCTGTAGAGATGGTTAATGGCTGTTCAGGTTTATTTTATATATTCTTCAATACAAACAGGATCTAAATTATAGATAAAAAGTTGATGAAAAAACAGCTGCTTCTTTGTAACTATTAAACAAGTTCAGTTATCATTCTGGTTGGATTTATGACCCTGCTTCACAGTTAGTACAGTGTGTTTAGGTTTATGACCCTCACCGTGGCATCACTAAAGAAATTTATCACCATTGTGAGGAAAAAAAGCTCAATTTCCATCTTACCTGAAAACCTAAAGATAGAAACTAAACGAATTCTAGTCCAAATTGAACATTCCAGTTTTATTTCTTCTTCTGCACCACAACCTGATGTTATTTGGCTCACTGGTGTTCCAGAACTTCCTGTTTGTCAATCATTGTGTTGTTCTTGAACATCTGAACCAATTACCTTTTCATCAGAGGTCAAGAGGTCAGAATGAACCTTAGACTAATACTGCGTTCCAGTTATACTCTGAACTGGGGAAATGCCGGCTTCCCACTAGGAAAAAAGTTGGATTTATTCCCACTGGGAAGCTGGGAGAAACTCCGACTCCCTCCAGTTGATACTTGTATGGCAGACTTTGCATTTCAATATGGCCGCTCCTCACTTAATCAACAGTAAGCTGTGGTGGAAACATGCTTATATCACAAGACACACACGTAAGAGAAAATAATTGTCAAATCAATGTTACATGATGTGCCTGCAATGATAAACTGAACACATTGAAAGTAGTGTTTGATTATGGGAAGTAAAGCTTAAAACAATGTTTGGAAGAGGTCCTGATAACAACGTTTATGGGCGTCGCCATGTTGAAATTTCGACTTGAACGACTAGAATGTCGTTACCTTGGTCTGACATCAATCCCAGCTCAGAGTTCCCAATTCCCAGGTACCTGGAACGCACCATGAGTTTGATGTTCCAGAGAAATTAACATGTGGTTAGAGGAGAAAACAGTAAATATAAGGAAATCTGAGAGAGCTTCATGCAATTTTTGTAAAGTAATCAAGCTGAAATGAATGAATGTAATGGAATTAAATAAAAGAACAACACCAAAGATTAATATAAATTCATACAGCTAAATTTTTTAACAAGAGAGCGATACCTTATCAAGGTCTTAGAGTTGAAAAAGTTCAACTTTATTGTGCAAAAATGTATCTATACATTTTTACTTTGTCCCCAGTTTTCATTTCATTTAATTTCTTGTTTTATTTCTTTTTTTTGTTGAATTTTATTGTATCTTATATCCTGAGTGTTGACTGTGGGGGCTGGTGGTTTTCAATGTTTGCTTGAATGTATATTTTCTATGTTTCTTAATAAATATATTGTAAAAATAAAAAAAAAAGTTTGATGTTCAGTGACCCTGAATCAAAACTGGGTTAGGAAAAAAATATATGATATTTCTAGAATTTCCTGACGTCAGGTCAATGAAATTTTTTTTTGAATTATACCAAAAAGCCCTTTCTGTTTTCAGAAACCAGCCTTTTAAAATGAACTCCACCGGTTCTGATAAGAAACTCTGATATCCAACCGCAAGCTGCAAAACAGGGACATTATCTGTTATTAACTCTATGCACTGGGTATGTATACATTTGAGCTTATGTGGATTTCAGAAAGTCCACCATAAATTCAAACATGTGCACCTTTTCTTGCTTTTAAGATTCATTAAAGCTGCATCTTAAATAGCAGCATAAATGCATCATTCACAGTTCAGGATGAATATGATAATAAAGACCATGATGAGGAACCCAAACCTCTGATGCTATGTGAACAAAGAACCTTGGTAGAAAACTGCCACGAGTCTCTTTACAGTTTGGTGAGAATCATTTATCCAAACACCATCAATAACTCAAGACTTCTACATCTAATATTGTGCTTTTGTTTTTTTTTGTTTTTTCCTGTCACAACAGGAAGTCCTTATTTCTTATATTTAACAACTTTAAATAACTATGAAAACTCGATTCTGATATGTTCAGTTGACAAACCCGCTTCCTGTTTCTAAAAATATTCAAATTTCTGATCTTAATATTCAAAAGCATCATAGCGTTTGACCACTGTTGGAATACTTATTCAGTATTTCAGCAAAGCGCTGCATCTACTTTGTTAATCTACTTTGGCCTATCTGATAACTTCAATCTACTGGCTAAAAATCTATAGATCACTTGGCCAAGGACTGCACTGAAGAGAAAGCATGCTGTCTTAAAAACACTTTATCTGTTAATCAGTAAAGAGAGATTTTCTCATCTCGTCCCTGAAAGAAGGGGAGCAGTGTGGGTTACACTGTGGGTGTGCGTGTGTGTGAGATTATCGCTGCTGTAAAAGGGCCGATTGGAGGTCACAGGTCCTGCCCGTGCATCTGCTGCTGCATCTTCTGCAGCATCTGCTGCATCCTCCTCAGCTGCAGAGGACCAGCCACATGGAGACAGAGAGATGGAGAGGAGAGCAGCGTGAGGAGCAGACAGACTTTCAAAACTCTTCAACCTTTTTCACAAGTTATCACACCATGAACGTAAACTTCAGGGAACTTTTAACATCGATTTATGTGATAAACCAACACTAAGTAGTGCGTACCTGTGACAGGAATGGAAATGATGCATTATGTTTTATATTAGTAACCAAAATGTAAAAGTGTTGACCCCTCTGGGGTCTAATACCCTCAAATAAAATCAATTGCAATTCATTTCCTCCAGAACTTAACCAGTAAGTAAACAATCCAGCTGTGAAACTGAATCTCAGTAGAAATGCGTCTGTTAGAGAACATTAGTGATGTTTATGCAAATCATAAAGATCTAAATAATATTTTGAAACATTGATATAACAGCAAATGCAGGTTGTTGGGGGGGGGGGGGGGGGGGTTGCTATTTTTTTTTCTTATCATTCAAGCTGTAGTATGTAACTTTCATAAAATTTTATTTCATTTTTTTACATATTTATTCAAACTATCACTCTGTTGTGACAGTTTGGTATGAGACAGATAACCTGTAAAAAAATGGAGTTCCTCTGCTTTCTCCCAGTGCTAATTAGAAACAACCAATGAGAGCCAGGAGGCGGGTCTTAATGCTGTTAATCATCCTCCATGTGGTGCTGCTCATTCCCTTTACCCTCTGCTAGCAGTTTGTTGTGAATGGAAGGCTAGTTAGCATGGCCACCAACGATGGTGGATTAACTGTTTTCATGTAACAATAAGTTGTTCCTCCACTATTAGAACATTGAGCAGCGGGTACATGAGGGGGATTGACAGCGCTAAGACCTTCCTCCTGGTTCTGATTGGTTGTCTCATATTACACTGTCACAACATGGGGATAGTTTTAACAAATATGTGAAAAACATATTGTCACCTTGAATAATAGGGAAAAAAGCACTTTTGGCAAAAAATGTCTTACACCATTTCTTAGGAAGGTGTAAGTGTCAACATCCCATAAAAGAAAATGTATCCATCCTCTTTTCTTCAATATGGATACAAATAAAATGGCAGTCCTTAAAAAATGACAGTAAATCTACTGAGATTTTTATCAAAAATTATATATATTTTTGTTTTGTTCATATTTTTTTCTTTTTTTTTTTTCCAATGTTAATGTAACGCTAGTGGCTCAGATTATCCAAATATCAACACAAGAACTAGTTTTGAGATGTATTTGTGTTAGAACAAAATATGCGTTATTTTCCTCCACTTCACATTTACACACAACCTGTTTCAGTCTATTAGGAAAACATATTGGAAAATACATTAAATGTAGTTGATGCATTGAGGAAAAATGAGACAAAATTCAAGAAATTCTCATTATTTTTGCAAGATGTGGCATGTGACAGTAGTGTGTGTCTCCTGCCACTCACTTCTTCATCTTTCCTCTTGATAAGCTTCTCTGTCTCCACGGCGGGCGTGGACAGCGGCAGGATCGGGATGGGACTCTCCACACGCTTATCCGCATTCATCTTACTGTAACAGGAAAAACTCATGTGACCAATAAGAAGAGGCAGCACTGGATCTGGCTGCTTTATGACAAACTGTTTCTGCTCAGACATGAGCGGGTAAAAAAAAAACTTTACCTGCTGAGTTTGTTTATTTCTTCATTTACAACAAAAGAAATAGCATCTTTACTGCAGTTCTGTATTACTGGACAGACGCTATGAACCTGCAGGTTTAGCACAATATTTTGGGGTCTTTATTTAATTAAATTAGTGAGGTTAATACATATATTTTTTTATTTATATTTTTGGGCAATATTTCTGACACTGCAGAAATTGTGAGCATCATAAACACAGAACAACAGGATTAAATAAATTAAGTAAAATTTTTTGAAATATTTTTGTTTGCTGTCATGCCAACAGTGGGAGAAAACAGCTAAAACAGATAAAAGTAATACTAAAACTAACCAAAGTGTCAGGAAAAAGTGTAGTAGAGTAGGAAGAAATGGGAGGCAGGAAAAATGGAAGGAAAAATAATAGAAGCAATGGAGTTGGGACACAAGGAAGGAAGAGCCTGGAAGTAAGAACGCAACATAAAATCTGAATTTTAATGTTTATCTAAAAAAGTTCTATAGCTGTAACTGGTAACAGTGACGGACACACAGCTGTGATTTCTCTGCTGCTTTTACAAAATTGAAATAAGAACAAACATATAAACACGTGTTATAAATATCATTAGCATAGCTATAAACATAATAAAATAACACAGTACTGGGTGATAATGCTGCGTTTCCCTCATCACTGTAATCACATTTATGCTTTCAGAGTGCAGCAATTAAATCCTGTTGCACAATTTTATTTTTTCGTCTTTTGCTTTACATTTCTGCTTAAATGCTGTAACACAGTGAAACTGAGCGTTGTGTTGTTAGAACTCCAGAGTGCTGAAGGTATTTTTATGGCCCAGCTCTCTGATCTCCAGCAGCATCCTGCTCCAAAGCTGCTTTCACCCACACTCATCAGCAGACACTTTCCACACAGGAGCATCCGTCCCACACTAGGGACGCTTTGTGTGGAGCCTCTTCCACAGCTTTTGATATTTTATTTTATTTTTTTAGATTGAATCTTGCACCCAGCTGCTCTAAAATAATTTATCTTTTACTTATCAGTTCTGGTTTGGTCTGTTAAACATTAAAAAATCAAGTCATCAAGGTTAGCATCAGCATTATCTAGAACACTTTTAAGGTTTTCATAACATGACCCAAGAATAACATTAAAACTGCTCAAACTCACACTGACTCACACACACACTCTCACAAAAAAACACACTGACTCAAACACACAGCAGGTTAGTTTCTGCTTCAACACTAGGACTGCCAGGTTTTCGATTTCTACCCAGAATGGCTGAAACAGGGCCACAAGACCCTGTCCAAACTGACAACTTTGATGGCTCAAATTAGCCTCCATTCATCCATTCTTCTATTCATCTATTGTTCTATTGTACATGTGGTCGTTGACCGTCAGGCCAGAAGGTAGGGATGTGAATAGTCCATGTTGGGGGTGGGTATCTATGATACCTACAACTAGTCCGTTTAGTTTTGAAGCATACATGAAGTGTTTTTGGAGAGATGTGACCTTTTGCAGTTGATCCATGATGTTGTGCTGCATTATCCAGGTCATTTTGCCAAATGTACATAGAGTTTGCAAAACATACAATCTGTTTCAAAAAGTATGCAAAGGTTTTTCTAAAAGAAATGAGTAATGCTTCTCTTTGAAATAAAGCTAAGAGGGTATAAAATGACAGTTTAGAAATAAACTAACCAAATTAATTGTGTTGATCCACCTCAAAAAAATCATGCAAAAAGTGTAAGCAAAAGAGATCTGGGAGACTTCTGGTGGACTTCTATTTTACTGTCAGTCCTGCACTTTATATTTTATATTTAGATTTATATTCATATTTTATACTGTATTTTATTTTACTCACAACATTGGAACCTCAAACATTGTCCTGAGCCGTATGCAATGAAATTTCGTTCTGTATACACCCTGTGCATTGAAAATGACAACAAAGTCAGTCTAAGTCGAAGTCTAAGGAACAATTGTGCAACTGTGAGATGCGCTGAGGCCATTACCAGGGTACTTAAGGGTACTTAAGGGTACTTAGGCCATTTGGACAACTCTAGACTGAATAGGAGTGTTGTCCACATGGACTACCTTCGGTAGTTCTAGTGTCAAAAGACAATGGACGCTGGAAAAGACTACTGTTATGTTCAAGCTGTGCTAAAAGGTCTAGCGATGCACAGATCCAATATCAATATCGGTCCCGATATTGAAAAAAAAATATTGCAGATTAGGTATTGGTGACAATGTGCCCAATCCATAAGAGTGAATCTATTCAGTCTAGTTCTATGTTTTATTAGTTTTACATCACCTTTAGAATTCCTTATTGCACTTTCTGAACCATTTGAAAGACGGTTTGTTGCAGGTTAATTTTTACATGTTCGACCAAAGTAATCAACCTGTTGACTGTCAGTTTTACTTTACATTGGCTGCTCTACTCCTAATCGCTCTGACTGAACAGATTAAAGTTGTTTTGTTTTTACATGTTTGACCAAGCTGGTGAAGGTGTTGATGTGGAAATGTACTGGTGCAGAGTTATCAAATACATTTGTAATTCAGTACATTTATGTCTGTTTAAAGACAAAGAAACATTTAAAGTCAATTCAGCTGTTTCTCTGCATCAGATTGTTATCGGCCGACACTAAACCTCAGGTAACTGCATCGTATTGGAAGTGAAAAAAGTGGATTCCTTAAAAGGAGATAGCCTATCAGCAAGGCTATTCAAGCATAACATAGCATCTCAATGCTAAACATGTAGCAGCTAACGCTAATGTCAACGTCCACAGTCCATATTTCTAAAGAAGCTTCATGAATGATCAGAACTTCCTGAAACTCTGGAAAGATGAATGTCTAATAACACTTTGCACCAATCTGATGGTTGAATAACATAAACCACAGATTAAAAGCAATGAATATCTTTGTTATAAATATGTCTATTTATTCAATAATTTCACAGGAGAAAAAGAGTTTTTGAACTGGAAATGTTGCTTTATGTAGTTTTTGATTAAAATGCAGTAAATTAATTACAGACCCTGCAATTAACTTGATTAAAAATTGGAATCAACTTGCTGTCCAGTGGTTCCGGCTCACCTGGTCATGTTCTGGATGCACTGGGCCCGGTAGTTTTCATAGTGACAGTCGTTGGTGGTGTCCTTCAGGTCGTGCATGTGCGTCCTAATCAGCATGTTCCTGAGCTTCCCGAAGTCACAGTGGGACGGGTTCTCCACTGCGGGAAGAGACCGACATGAGAGGCCGACACGCACCGGGAGCGGCGGCTGCAGACTGCAGCTCGGGGCCTTACCCTCCACGATCCCCCACGGGTAGAGGCGGCCCCTCACCCTCTGACCTCTGACCTCCAGCACAGTGTTCCCGCCGATCACTGCAAACGGAAGGCTCTCCTGCAGCGCCGACACAGACGTTTGAACATCCTGTTTTACGATCACGCTTACAAATAACTGCCAACGTTAATAAGGGGAATATTTGGATATTACATAACGCAGATTAATCAAACAACTTATTTTGATGTTATAGTTGAGTAAATAAAACCTTTTCTGAAAAATCTTTTGAAAACGTGCTCAGGGTAGAGTGGCAGATAATAAATCACTGCTTTAATCTGTAACCAAAAAATAACAAGTAAACCGAAAAATACAAAATCTGAGGTAGAAATAAAAAAAACAGCAAACATATTATTTCTGAGCAGAGCGCGCTGTAATTCAATTTACTGCTCAAAATTTCAGCGTACATGTTTTAGGCCCTTTCATTTCAGACCAGGCCTACCTTCAGCCCTTTATCCTGCTGTTTGATTTCCTCGTCTTCATCAGAGTCGCAGTCGGGGAACTGGTAGATCTTTATCCCAAACTTATCGATCTCTTCCCTCACCTGCAAGGACCAAAAACAACAGGGATGTGACGGGTCACAGCAGGAACACATGCGCCTCAGCGTGCAGAGCTGGAACATTTCAGGAGAAACGTGGGAGCTGTGTGTGAAAGCTCAACATTCACTTCAAATAAAACCTCCTTATGGAGAAGTCTGAGTCATCCTGAAACCGCTCCAGAGTCTAAAGCTGACATTCTGCTGAAGGCTGGTGAATGGGTTCTTTTTTGGTTGTTTGCTTAATTTACTTCAGACTAGAGAGCACAAAAATAACGCATGGTTGTCATAACAACCATCACATGACATGGGTCGTTTTCATACTTCAAGCATGTAATTGCTGCACAGATTAAAATGCATAGGTTCCAATTTCAAGATCTAAAAGTCTAAAAGTTAAGTAAGGATAATTATAACGGAACTGGGGAATAAAGTTTGTGAAGCTGAATGACCAGATGAGGTTTTGTGTTCTATAGGACAAAAAGAAAGATTGAACTTTGTCATGTATAAATTTATTTCCAAAAATTAAATAAAACATTTTAATGTGCTTCACAAATGGTGCAAACTGTATATTCACCATTATAATTATCACAATTGTCAGATTTGAAGTGATTTGGAGGTTTTTATGTAGACATGTATTATGAATTCCAGTGATGAAGGTGAACAAATTAAACAAGTTAATGTTTATTCTGCTACTTTCAACACTAGAAGAACTAAGACGGCATATTATGGGCGTAGAAACAAAGGTAGATTTCTGCCCCAAAAAATCTGACATTTCAAGGTTATTATAACATTTCTAGAAAAAAGAAGGCAATTTCTGAACACCAAAGGTCAAAAATTTGGAAGAAAAAACTCAGAAATTTTAAGATGAATCTCAGAAATTTTCTAGGAAAAAAAAAACATGGAAATTTCTGATTTTGAAAAGTTGAATAATTGCTGGACACAACTCAAAAGTTTGGAGACTAATATTTAAAAAAAATTCTAGAAATAAAACAAGGACATTTCTTATTTTGAAAAGTCCAAAATCTACAAGAAAAAGCACACAAAGCTTGGAAATTTCCAAGTTTCATGAGACTAATGTGAAATACAGCGTCATAAAGAAGAACACTTCTTTAGAGTGTTCCAGGTTGCAGCTCACTGTCTGAATGTGGTTCTGCTTTATGAACTCTTATTATTCCTCAGAAAATCCAGTTCCTGAAGTAAACAGATACCTGTTCTTTGAGCCTCTTTATCTCAGAAGGCGTGAGGCAGTCGGCCTTAGCGATGAGCGGAACCACGTTGACTTTATCCTGCAGGGCCTTCATGAACTCTACATCGATGGGACGGAGCCTGAGACAGGATGTTAACGTAGCACACGTTCAATACAATGAAAAACATATTTCTTTTCAGATTTATTCAGTTTTTGCGTTTGTGTTGCACTTAAATATTTCACATCATTAATGAGATTTTTTTTTCCGCACCAATATAGTCGGAGCAAATACAAAAAAAATACTTTTTACATGATCATTTCATTTAGTGAGGGAAAATGAGATTAGGTGGATTAGATAACCAACTCGTGTGGGAAAGTTCAATCACTCTGATAAAATCATGAAATACTATCAATAATCATACTTTTTGGTTCTGTTAACCTTGCCGTTAACACACACAAATTCCAAAACTGATGAAAAAAAGTCACTGGTTTGTAATGTTTCTAACACAGATCACTGCTGACCAAAAAACACAAAGGGTCAGGTCCCATTTTTCTTTCTGTGTTTATTCAGTGAAACTTATTTGATGACTTGAAACATGGAAATGTGACAGAAACTGAAGAAATGTACTCAAGTTCTAGACATGTATGTCTCAGGGTATTTATGTGTGTAGGGGTGTGCGTGTGTGTGTGAGTGTGGGTGTGAGCGTGCGTGTGTGTATTACCCTTGTCCAAATGGGGATATAAAGTAAAGGCAGCAGTGGACCCTGTTATCCTGGATGTTCTTCCTGTTCACCCCACTTTCATCCCTGAAGTATTGTTCAAACTGCTGGTTGATGTAGTCTGTTACCGGAGTCCAGCTACAAAACACAAGCATACACCTTTCACTGCATGGCTGTTCTACATGGCAGCAGAAAGTAACTTAGCCAAATAGCCGGAGAGTCACATCTTCAGGGAAACAGCAGGAGCTGTGAGAGAGCTAGAAATATCATCAATAGAATGTGTCCACATGGCTCTCAGGCACTACGAGCACACAAATAGCTGTGGAAACCATAAACAGTCCAGGAACGGACCAATTCACTTTATTCTCCTCTGATTCCGATACCGATATCTGAGGCTTAGTAGCAGCCGATACCGATCCGATACAGAACATCAGATGAATTCACTACAAATGTTTTTTTACATAAATGTACTGAATTACAATTCTTTTTTTTTTCCAAATTTATTTATGCTTTAACATGAGGTACAATGTAAAGGCAGTGCAATAGTTATATAGTCAACAGTGTACCGTTAACATACTAACCTAATTGGGCTAGAACACACCCAATTATACACACATATATACACCTACATGAAATACATGAAATGGATCAAGTCAGAATAAACATACTGTGTTAGCAGACAGAAACAGATACATGAAAAAATAAATAAAATAAAAAGGAGCACAGTTACAAATGTATTTTTTAACTCCACACCAGTACAGCTCACTTAAACACAGCGTCACAAGTTTGGTCAAACATGTAAAACCAGCTTTAATCTGTTCAGTCAGTGGGATTAGGAGTAGAACAGCCAATGTGAAATAAATAATAACGGACTAAAATAAACCGCAACAAACCTTCTTTCAAACGGTTCAGAAAGTTCAATTAGTAATTCTAAATAAAATGTCAAATAAATAACTATAGAATTAAGCTGAATGAATCTGCACTCATGAATGGGGCACGTTGTCACCTGATCCAGAATTTTTTCGACATCAGCTCCGATACAGATATTAATATCGGATCATTGCGGTTCTAGTCCAAAGGTGGAACCTGCTGTGTTTTCCTCTCCATGCTGCTGGGTTTTGGTCTCACCACCGTTCACATCTGGAGACCATTCTGTTACTCAGCAACTGTCTGCAGGGGTGAAAGGTGAAATCATGCCTGCCTCATGAGCAAGGCATCAGATCCCAGCCGATGTGTCAGTGTCTGTGTTGAACATCCATAACTGTTAGTCGTGCCAACTAGTTTTCTGTCAGGGACAACAAAACCGTATGATTCACAAAGACAAGCTTCATTCTATTGATGTGAGACAGTGTCTCTGTCATATTGCTCTACAACCTGGTTGCCATGCCAACCACTGTGTCTACTGGAGGTTGATTAAATTTGAGGGTACAGGATTTGGCTTTGCTTAATGGAGTAAAATAAAAATCTTTGCAGCTCTGCATATAAATTGTCATAATTCATTTATGTTCATCTAATAACTAAAAACATTGCGTGTGTCTCTGCTTTCTCTCTTCCAGTCAGCAGCAGTTCTTGCATGACTGGCATCATGGGCCAAATGTACAACAGACAAAAGATTTGAACAAGTTCTAAATGTTTTCACTTATAGGTTTCACAAATCCAAAGTTGAATTCAGTCCAGGTTTGACCAGACTATTTGGAGTTTTTAATTAATTAAAAGTTTTTAATTAATGCTAAAAAAAAAAGTAACAAGAGTCTCTTATCAGACGCCACCTCCAGAAAGCCATGTTTTCTTACATTGCTTAAGTTTTTTATTAATAAGAGTTCCTCGCCTCTCTATTGGCTGAAAATGACATAATGCAAAAACATTATTGCATTATGTCCAGCATGACGATATCTATTTTTTGTCACTGCTGGACTACAAATAGATACCTCTGACTTAAAAATGGTGTATAACTTTGCTGTAGGTTAACAAGAACAGTTCAAAATGCTGTTGCTCTGCAAGCTAACGCTAACAATGTGATAGGGCTAGACAATAAATCAATAACAACATATATGGTGATCGACACCTGATCAATATCAATAGATGATATGTGATAGAATATTCAACTATTTCACTGAACTCCCATTCAGAACCGCACAGCATTCTGGGAGATGAAGGCAGGGGAAAGGCTTTAGTTGCTCAACTTCACAAAGCAGCTAAGCTAGGTTGCTGCCATCAACTAGCTCACTCACTCTTTGGTTACCAAGCAACAACCTGTTGAGTAACGTGTGCAGCAGCAGTTTAAGGTTTTACCGCCATACCTCATAACTGCTTGAAAATTTAAAAATAAAAAACAATCTATTGATTGAAAATGAGAAAACATTTTTCTTCACACCACTATGTCGCCTTGACATCATGACGCCCTCGGTGGAGAGCCATATTGTTCATGTCAACTAATCTCACAGGGCATTTGAATAGCACCTTTATAAAACTATAATATTCTTAATAAAAATAATAATCGAAGAAATGAAAGCAAAATAAGAACAGAGCCAGTGCAGGCTGAGATATACAATCAAACAATTTTGTTTTTAAATGTATTCTGTAAACCAGCCACTCATGCTACAGGAGCTCCTGGACAAAGTTTGAATGGTTTTTTTTTTTTACCACTCTGTGTTGTTGACAGCGTCTCCAAAACCTGGCACATCCACGATGGTGAGCTTGAGCTTCACGCCCTTCTCCTCGATGTCCACCGTGCGCTTTGTGATCTCCACCGTCTGCTTGATTCGCTCTTTTCAGGGAGGAGAAACAACACAGCAGTCAGTCAGATATTCAGACTAAAACCGTAAACACAAAAGCAGAATCAGCAGCTCACCCTCAGCGTTGAGCAGCTTCCTCTCTTTGTACAGGTCGGTGAGGAACAGGCTGTTGACCAGCGTAGATTTACCCAGACCAAACTCACCTGCATCACAAAAGTTTTAGTGGTTACAGTTTATTAATATACACACTCACACACTCTCTCTCAATATACAGTATATATACATATTATTGATGATCTTATTTCACCCCAACCAGCAGACTCACCTGCCACCATGAGTGTGAAGTCGAAGCCTTTTTTCACTGACTTCCTGTGCAGTTGGTTGGGTAGCGTCGCAAAGCCCACATACTCTCTGTCCTAGAGACAAGCAAACAGTGATATTACAGCACACACACACACACACACACACTTTATGATGCACTGAGGATGGAGAGAGAGGACTCCTGAAAGAGTGAGAAAGTTCTGCAAGTCAATGAGTCAATGAAATCCTTTGAAACTTCAAAACTAATTTAAATGATCTGAACTTAATGCAATATTTCATAACAATGATCAACTGTGTGATTGAATTGAAATAACCTCGAGATGGTATTTGTTGTAAATTGAAATAATAATAAATTAAATTAAGGAATTGAATTGAACTGAACTAAATTGAATTGAATTGAATTGAATTGAATTGAATTGAGGGGCTGCACAGTGGCGCACTGTTGCTTTGTAGCAAGAAGGTCCTGGGTTCGATTCCCGGCCCGGGGTCTTTCTGCACTTTCTGCAAGTTCTCCCTGTGCATGCGTGGGTTCTCTCCGGGTTCTCCGGCTTCCTCCCACAGTCCAAAAACATGACATCTGTTTATGTGTTGCCCTGCGACAGACTGGCAACCTGTCCAGGGTGAACCCTGCCTCTCACCCGCTGGACATTCGCTGGAGATAGGCACCTGACCCCATTAGGGACAAGAGTGTAAGAAAATGGATGGATGGATGAATTGAAATGAATTGTATCAAACAGGTTTAGGGTCAGCCACTGTGAAAGGTCCAAAGAGCCTTTTCCGGCTCTGGAGCTGCAGGTTGCACTAAAGCAACAAACGCCTAGTTGCGCCCACTTAACAAACACACATTCATTTTTCTCCCATTTGTCAAATCAGAACCAAGAAAGCAGAAGAGAGACAGAAACAGAGACACATTTTGAGTCTCTCATTCAAATTCAGGCACGCCGTCACTGCTGGACTACAAATAGATACGTATGACTTCAAAATGGAGAGCAGTTTCCTTCTGAAAGCTGATACTGTCAGTTTTTACAGATGGAGGAGCAGAAGAAGTGACTCCAGAGTTCAGGCAGCAGCTTTAAAGGCTCAACCAGCCTTTTCAGTTTTATCATTCATGAGGCAAAAGTTGAATTAGGTCATGCATAATGATGCCTGAATTAAAAATGACTTCGACTGCATATTTAAGCACAGCGTCCTATCTGAATAAGACAGAATGTTTAAATATTGTTGATTAGTTAATTCCACTAGACGGACAGTCTCAGCTCTGTACCTCTCTGTTCTGACCAGCAGGGTGAGGACAGGTGTGGACTGAAAAAAAAAATGTTTCTTTGAACAAAATTTTTAAAAAATAATTCTAATTTGTTTCAACTAATTTGATTAATTTTGCTCAAGCTGTCATTTTAATTTGAATCATTCTGAAATCAGATTTGTAGCTTGAAAAAACTAGCTGTAACGCATTATTTTATTTAAGTTGGTGAAGGACATTCCGTGAAATTCATCTTATTTACTTTGGGTCCATAACAATACATATGAATATGAGAGAAAAATGTATTTATTTCTGTAACATTCAAAATGTGAAACTCTAAAAATGTGGATTTTAATTCCATAGTTCCATTTTCAAGATACAATCAATATTTTCATCACAGAAAGAAAAAACTGAGTTAATTTAATCGCATTAAGTTTGTCAAACTTACTTTAATTACGATTGTTTAACATGACAACTTAGTAAACTTAATATATTTACTTGGATAAATTTCATTTAGTAACTTGTAACAAATAAACTCTTCTTTTTTTAAAGCTGGATCACCTATTTTTTAATTTTTTCAATGTTCACACTGGACTTGAAGCAAAGTGGATTATATTCCTGTCCACTCTGGCTCTTGATTTCCAATAGAAACATAAACTTTCCCTCCGCGTCAGGTTAAGGAGTGAAAACGGGGAATGTGTGTTTCCCTCCTGACTCTCTGACTACACTTTGCTTTTCTGTCCTCTCAAGGCTGCGGTTATCCTGTGCATCTTTTCTTTCCACTCAACTTTCTATTAACGTGCTGGTATACAGCTCATGATATTCTTATTTATTGGGAGGCGCATGCATAAATCATATTTCAGTGCCCTCAGTCATTAATGACTACCCCCCATCTTGACGACATCATCTCCGTCAGCTGTTGTAAATGCAGGCGGTGGCTGGAGATGGGTCTTTTTCAACACACACACACATTCACACACCTCCATCAGCCCTGTGCTCTTTACCTCCGAATCCTCTGCCATCACGAAGCCGAATTCCAGCAGACATGGAGCAGCGCGGCCGCTCCCAAGGCGGAGGAGAAGCGGAGAGAAACACAGAGAGAACCAGGCATGAAAGCTGCATCACCCAGCCTGCCGGGTTGTGTCGGTTCTCTGTCACCTGAGGGGAGCTCACCTGCACGGAGCGCGCGGCTCCGGTACCTGCTGATGGACGTCATGTTGGACCCGGTGGAAGATGCTGCCTGGCTGAATGGAAGGGGCGGGTCAGAGCAGAACCAAATGTCCGTCACCGCGGCACGAGGGCAGGAAGGGAGCAGACACGAGCCAAAACGAACCCGAATCACACGGAGAAAAGCACATCTGTTACCGTGTCTTCCTGGAGGTGCATCCAGACGGTCCCTGGTTCTGGTAGCGCTGTGTGGGTGAAAAAAAAGAGAAAAAATACATTAGCAATACACCAGGCCACCAGGTGGGGGCAGTGTCCGTCTTCACGTAAACAAAGATACTAGGCCGCTTTCAAATGGGCCACTCCGTTGCATCGACAAAAATTACATATATATATAAAATAATTAAAATAATTAAAGAAAATGTTATCAGACAATGTGAATAAATGCAAAATGTTTGAAAAATATCAATCTTAACTAATCTATCATAAAAAAAACCTTGCTAAATTAAAAATTAAAAGTATTTTTTTTGTTAAAAAAATATATATAACTTAAGGAGAAACACCCACGCTAATTAGTGCCCAACTTGTAAAATCAGATCATCTTTAAATTAGAACCTTGCTGTGACACATGAAGTATAAGTTTTTTAAAAAATATCTCAAAAGCAAAATTACTTCCTGATTTAAAGAAACTCGATGACATGACAAAGTTGTTGACAATGGTCAGTTTTGTAAAGGTTGCCAAGTTAATGGAGAAGCCATGGAGCAGTGGTGAGATGTTGCGTCCAGCATGTGGGAGGAAGCAGAAGCACCCAGAGAGAATTCATAAATGTGTGGGAGGAACATGTAAACTCCACGGAGAGATTCACTGGCTGGGATTTAAACTCATTGCCCAAATCAGACACCGCCACTGATGAGATCAAAGGCTCCAGATAAGATGTGCCTGAAAGAAAAAGAAAATAAATATAAAGTCTGTTTCATGGGGCAGTATAGTTATCATTAACCATAGAGTTGTGCAAAGTCAAAGTATGTAAATAAATTTGCTTAATGGACACACAACATTTTGAAAAAACAAAGAAAAAATTTATAAGAAGTTATTTTGCGCTAGAATGAATTGGTTTTGTTGGCCTTATTGAAAATGGATGCATTTTGCAAAACTGAAATGGAAAGACTTTTTTCAACAGCCGGATGTTACTACTGATGAAAACAACAAAAACGAGAAGAAGTGGTAGGACGAAGATGAGGATGATGGCTTGTTTGTTTTTTTTCTTTTGTTTTTGACAAAATTAAGTTAGTTCCTCTAATGCTCTCATGGCATTAGATGTGTGTCATTTTAACGTGTTGAATCCATAACTCTTCTGTAAAATCGCAGACTACAATTTCCTTCAAAACTCCACATACTCCCAAGTAGGCGGGGCTTGTCGCTCCAAACCCTGAATAAAACATTGATGTCTCCTCTGATTGGCTGATTGATGATGAGCGCCAGCACCATGGCTGAATTATGAATATACTTTTCATGTAACTGTTTACATCCATTGCTGCCATAATTTTTAATGACTTATCGCAGGAAAAAGTTTATTTAGGTATAATCTTAATTTAATTTCTTATTTAACAAAGGCATTGCAATTGCAAAATTGTGTTCGTTCAACATCAGCAGAATATAGAAAAAGATTTGGGTCTTCTTATGTTGACACAAGAAGTCAACTTTCTGATGTAGACTTTTTTTGGTATGTTCTTTTGGAATTTAACGATCAGCATCGAAGTCCAGTTTCACTTGTTTTGAGTTATAATGTCCACTAGAGGGGACACATCTAGATTAATGCTTTTTGGAGGGTGTTTTTGTTTTGTTTGTTTGTTTATATATGTTTATATATATATATATATATATATATGCAGTACTCATATTATATTTAAAATATATGAGAAAGTTTTTTTTTTTTTAAAGGATTAGGCAAAAAAAAATTTCCTGGTAGTCAACATATTATCTAGAATATTTTCAGCCTCCTTACTTCACAAGAAAGTTGCACAACTTTCACAGATTAAAAGGAATGCTTAAAGGAGAGCTAAGTTCCAGAGAAAGACTCAGCCCAAACAGAATATATAATAATAACCATGTGCAGCTAAAACCAGACAATGCATGTGAGAGAAGATGAGTGATGCAGATATGGGGCATCTCCTGATATGTTGAGCAAAAATAAGAAAAACATTACAGAACTACAGCAAACTGAGCCTCTCAGGTTTATATGTACAATAAATCTTTAAATATGCTGGATCTGAAGGCTCTTTGAAAATCATCTGGTATGAAAAAAATTTTTTTACAACAAAAAATGTGAAAATGTGTTGGGTTTTTTTTACACTAGCGGAATATGGACAACGTTTTGCTCACACCTGTAATGGAAACGCAGCCACTGGCAACATCGGGTTGTTGATCATGTGACTTCTGAGACGCAAAAAAAAGTGTTTTTGTTGCACTTTCCATACGGTCAAAAAGAAAAACAACCTCACAGCTCCAGCTGTGTTAGCTTTCCATGGTGTTTGCAAAACTCAGTAGGAAGATTCAATTCTGGGAAAAGAAGAACCTCAGAGGAAAAACAAATCCATGTGTTCCCCTGAAATATCATGAACAGCTGTTGCTGCTTGGCTGACTACTTACAGTAAAATCTACAGTATTTAGAGACCCTCCCTTTCCTAGGAAGATATAATACGGATCAGTGTCAAAGGAAGGAATGGAGTCATGGAGTTTCTTATGAAAATCTGAAAAAGAATGTGTTGGCTCCAGGATTTGGTAAGGAGATATCCTGCTCTTGTTGTTGCACAAGATGGATCTGAGAAACTTCACTTAACACCATGATACATTAAAGATCTGCTGTTGTTGTACGGACCACGCCTTCTGGAAACAGCAATCAGCTGCACCATAAATCTGGAAACTTCCAGAAACTGCAAAACAGCTGAGACACTGAGTTCCTTTAAATTAAAGCTAAAAAAAACATTCTTCAGCTGCGTCTGGAACATCACTGGTTTCAGTTTGGATTGCAACTTTTCATTACATCTCTCTCTTTTTTTTTTTTTTGTTGATTATGTTTTTGTCATGTAAAACACTTTGAACTGCCTTGTTGCTGAAATGAGCTACACTGATGAGCTTGACTTGGATAAGATACTCCCCAAACTCTCAGCATGTTGTAAACTTGGTAACATTGTTTGAATGGAAGCCTGACAGGCTCTGGAGCCACAGAGAGCCCCATATGTGGAGATGGAAGCAATATCTTCAAAATAACATAAATAAAACTGTAAAAAAGATCTGTATGACAACACCACTGTGCGAACACTTCCCCTGCGACGACACAGTGACTTCAGCTGGGAAGCAGGTTACCACAGGAAGTATGGAGTGAGCGCCGTACAATGGCCTATTACATGTGTTTTCAGTTGATTTGTTGGCTGCCAAGGAGCACAGAACCTACCAGGAGGAAGTGTGTATTGTTCTGGTGGAGCATTTTCTCCTTCTCAGTGGCATGGGGACAATGGGCTCGGACGGTTATTTGTTCTTCGCAAAACACACAGGAATACCAAGAAGACAAATAAGAAATTAAAAAAAAAAAAGCCAAGAGTTATAGTCGGTGTGTTTCACTGTTCTTATGAGAAACCAGCTGGTCAAAATTCCAAGAAGACAAACTCACGTTTCTCAGATAAGCGTTTGTGGACATGTAGAAATCTCAAAGATCGTGACAGCCTGAGAGCGGAGGCAAACAGAGAAAAGAATAAACAGGGGGGAGGTGTGTAAAATGGGTTATGATCTGTGTGGCCCCCGTGCTATCTCTGATCACGCTCCACAGAGACAGGAAATGGTGCTGCTGCACACAGGAAATGAGTTGATGGGTCAGATAAGACGGGAAAATGCTTCCGGAATCCAAAACAAGTCCAGGCATAAACAGAGAGCAGGAGTAGCAAGACCGTGTCAAACAGCTTCCTGCAGCACATCCACGCTCACGGCCACACAACTGAACACAAAATGGCCGCCGCAGCAAGATTCTTCAGTATTATCTATCATCAGTATAATCATCCCTATTGTGACTGAGTTCATTTACGTTGTTGTCAACACATGTGCCTTTAATGTAGGTTTGAGTCACTATTGTCCTTTAATCACTTGATGTTAGCTCCTCTGGGATTACTTCCTGTGCATCCATCACTCTGACCTCTGGAGAAATCAACCCCCTGTTAACGGCTGCCATCACCACTTACACAGCTATTGAGTTTTATCAATATTCAATAGCTGCGTTTCCATCGACATTTCAAAAATAAATTTGCTTAATGGAAGAAGATGGATGGATAATGGAAACTCGTCAATTTTGAAAAAAAGCTCTTTTTCACTAAAAGTTTTTGGCACTAGGATGAGGTTTGGTTTTGTATGGAAGCCCGTTTCCGCCACTCTGTTAAAAAAAAAAAAAAAAAATTATCTCATTATAATGAGATAGTATCTCAAAATAATGAGATAGTATCTCATTATAATGAAATAATTTTTATTTTTTTTTACAGAGTGGCGGAAACGGGCTTCCATAGTTTTGGGCCGTATTAAAATTGTTTTATTTCGCAAAACTGCAATGGAAACATTTTTTTCACATTTCACCAGTCACGTAATCAACAACTGGATGTTGACGCAAAACCCACGAAGAAGAAGATGACAGGAAGTAGCTGGAGGATCACATTCTTTAATGGCTTATCTCTTGAACAAACTTATTTACGTGTGATTTTAATTGAGTTTCTTATTTTATGGAAACACAGCAATCGCAAAATTGCGTTTTTCCGACATTAGCGAAATATTAACAAAGTTTTGTGCACATCTTTAAGTGTGCACAAACACACAGTGTGTTTTTATTATCACTCTGTTTGCTGGTTACTCTTTCCTTTGGATTTGGAGTAAGTTCAGTGACCTGTTTAGTTATTCAAGCTAAATCTTTTAAACTAAATAAAAGATTTAACTTTTAAACTACTCTCCTCCAGGGCTGGTGTCTTGAATCTTTGCTTCAGCACACCTGACTGCTGGCTCCAATATTAGCTCATTAGCAGAGCTGAGGTAGAGCTGTATGCTAGTGATGCAGTTTCACCATTTAATTCAAGTGTGAAGGACAAGGGACACATCTAAAAAACATTTAGTCTGCCATCACACAGGAAACACCTAACTGTAGGATCAACAGAAAATAGAAAGCTGACTTAAAATGAAAACGACCAATATTGTTCAAAGCCATCAACGCTGGAAACAACACATTATACGTGGCCTATCGTTCTCCAGGAAACGTCGTTTATTTTTGGCTCCATACGTTACAATGGAGGGCTTTATTTTGGTTTATCAGTGTTCTCTGATGGAAGCTTGTGGACAGTTTGCGGTGGAGGAGGTGCTACACCACATTTTTGTTTTAAAAAAAAAATTCATACTGTAGCTTTAAGAATTTTTTCTCTGCTACTGAACATTTTCTGTGTACAGATGGCTGAAGATCATTTTTATGGGATATTTTTTTTTTAAATTACATACTAATCTGCGGGTTCCACATTCTTGACCATTGAGTCTTTTCAAACAATTTTCCACGTTACAACGTTTTAGACTGAATGATGTTGGCATACATGAAGATAAACCTGATATTTGTGTTTTGAAGTTGTTGGGTTTTTTTTTTTTACCTTCATTTGAAACAGTGCTTATCGGGTCAAACAGATGAAGCATTAACAATGACCAGACAGTAAATGGCTGCAGTAGATTGCAGTTCTTTCAACACAGCTTTGGCCTTTTAATGGACTCCAGAAGACAGGCTCAGCTGCAGGACTCCGTCATATCCAGCCTTTGTTAAAGCAGGTGGAATGAGTCTCTAGGAGAAGAGAAGGCAGAGGCACAGAGGATTCGTAGAACCAGCGGCACTGAACGTGTACACTGTGTGTTATCCCCGCAGACTGATGACCTACTTTTGTTGGGATTTCCTCCTGTCTGAATCACTGGATTTAAAGGTTCCCTTTTATGGTTTATTTTCTCCAGTTGGCAAGAAAATAACAGAAATCAAACTTTTCTTTGTTTCCTGCTGCCTCTTCTGCTCTGGTAAAAAAAAAAACAACTAAAAAAACAAATGCCCCAAACCCAATGCATGCTGGTCCTATAACAGTCCCTACACTTATAAATAATGGACCCACAGCTCTTCCTGTCTATTTTTTTTTTAAAAGAAGAAAACAATAAATAAATAAAAGAGACAATTAGTAACTTACAAATAAACTCTGTAAACAACCCCCAAAAAATATAAACTAAGAATAAATTTGAACAAAATTCAAAGTAACAACAATAAAGGCTAAGTAACTTCAACAAAAACATTCAAAAATAAATGTTCTTGCCACGTTTTCTGGCATTTAGCGCATAGAACTAATTTTAGTTAGTTAGTTCTAGCTAATTTAAGCTAAAGAAAAGTTTGGTCAGATTTAAATTCAGACAATGAGAAAAAAAAGTTAGCTCTTTTATTTAGTGTATATAAATATCTAGACCCATGTCACTACATGTCATTGTTCGTCATTGTTCGTCATTGTTCGTCATTGCGGTTCCTACTGTTGTTTAATTACCAACCCAGCAGAGCACGCTCTCTAAGTTCAAACTCTCTGGCAGACAAACCAGCATCAACCAGAATCAATCACCATGTGCCAAACTCTGGTACCGGACAAACACACAACAAAGCATCAAAAAACAAGGCCTCGCTCATCCACGTGTGCCAGGTAACATCGACAGGTGACATTTGATGGGGGATAATAAAACAGGGCTGATGTGGAAAAGGAGGAGGTGAACATTCCCTGCTGGCTTGGGGAACAATGGAGTCACAGGGAAGTGATAAGACACAGGACATCCTAACACGGCCGTGTCTCAGGCCTCTGACACGCTGCTGCTGCGTCACCACATACACCAACCCTGCAGCTCCACATAACAAAATGCAACAGTACAGGGCAGAGAGGGCGCCATGGCAACTCACCCAACTGATCAGCCGCACTGTCACAACATAAAATACAATGAAAGTTTTAAAAAGAAGGAAATAGCTAACTTAGACCTTTACTGTAGATGGTTTTTATGCTTCTTTAATGACATTGTGTTTGGTTTAACAGAATGGGAATATTTAGCTCTACAGCAGGAACTCAAACGTAAATGTAAAGATTTCTCAGATTTGGTGATTTGGTAAACAAGGTGATTTTTAACTAATTTGTTGCTTTCGAACAGATTGTTTCCAGTCCAGGTCTTTGCACTGCCTTCACCTCTTTGTTTGTCAAGTATTCCCAGCTCTTTGTCATGTTACACAGACTTCAAAGTGTTTTCCTGGTACACTCAAAAAATGAACTTAGGGGGTTATTACATTAACAAAAGAATATTACGTACTTTTAACTAAATAATTTCATGTTTCAAACAAAAACGTGATACAATCATGTTGGATAAACAAGAAATTCAACAACTTAACATTTATGAGATCTAATCATGTTGATTCATTACAGTCAGACAGATCCTGTGCTGAAGACGACGAGTGAGATCATGTGAAATCACACGAGATCATGCGAGACAATCGTTTTTTGTAACCAGAAAAACTCCAGCGGCAGTTGTTAAAAACTGTGAGTTGCGTTGAAGTAAATAAAAGAGAGAAATTCAAATACATGCTGAGAGTGAAAATCCTTCCTAAAGGTGAAAATATATCGCAGATTTAAAAAGAAAATAAAAACGGGAGGCTGCAGATTATATAGGAAATAGCGCCCCCTTCACTTCCGGAGTGCAATGGTCCCGTTTCCAAATAAGGTATGAGACTGACAGTGGTCCGTCCCTGCCCCTTTCTGTTTGCTGCAGCGAGGTGTACTTGACGCTTTTAGCTCAAAATAGGTAGTACGATTAATCTGCATTATGCAACAGTAGCTGCTTTATATGCAAAAGCATATAAGACATATATGCAAATGTCTGTAAAACCTTGTCACTAATGCATTGCCACATATGCCACTAATGTCGAAAAAACACCATTTGCATATGCAATGTTTCCATTAAATAAGAAACAGAATTAAAATGACATTGAAATGAGTTTGTTCAGTGATAAATCATTAAAATATATGCTGCATGATCATCCTCCAACTACTTCCTGTTGTCTTCTTCGTGGTTTCCACCAGCGACAACATCCTGTTGTTGATCATGTGACTGGTGTGATGTGAAAAATGTGTTTCCACTGCAGTTTTGCAAACTAAACCAATTTTGGTACGGTAAAAAAAGAAAACATCATAGCGCCAAAACTATCGAAAAACAATGGTGTGGTTCCACTAAGTGAATTTATTTTCGAAATGTTAAATTGCACAATTATGGTAAATGGAAACGCAGCTACAAATGAGGTAAACGTTTTAGATTAATCACATGTGTTAGCACACAAAAAGGACACAAAGACCCGCCCCATATTTGCTCCTAAAAATAACAATGAAATAAAACAAAAAGATGTTGATGATGTTGTGATGCTGCGGTGAAATACAGCGATGCTGCATTTCACTGTTCAGCGAACTCGAGACAGAACTCTCAGTTTTTCGCTCACCGCTCACAGTCAGAGCTTCTGATTTGCCCGTTGACATGCAACTTGAAATCATTGATTTTCAGAGTGATGTGGAATTGAAGGACAAATTAGCATCAGTTTGGCTTGGACACATTTTACAAGTGTCTCCTACCAGGCTGTCCTAAATTGCACTGGCTGCAAATATGTCCATGTTTGGGACTACCTGCCTTTGTGAGCAAATTTTGTCACTAATGAATATAAATAAAACAAAGCTGCGCTCAAAGCTCACACATTAGCACTTTAATGAGACTCTGAAACTGGCTGCTGCTCAGGACATGATGCCTGATATTGATGTACTTGTCCAGGATAAAAGATGCCAAATTTCAGGGGCAAAAACTGAGTAAAACTAAATCCTATGGAATGTTACTGACAACGTTGCACTATTAAAAAAATACAGCTTTAAATATTTGCTGAATTAATTCTGTTAAAGTTAGTGCTAGTCAGTAACAGATTTACAACAAAGAGTTTTGTTGAGTAAAATATTTCTCATGCATGCAAAACATGTTATGTATGCACGTTTTTCTATATGTATACATTTTATGCATCAACAAGAAAGGTGAGGAATCTACTTAATCAAACGTCTGTTTGAAACAGCTGCCACTAAAGACCTCAAATATGTGAAGTCAAATAATTTGTTCAAATTGCTTCCCAGATGTGGAAAATTGATTTTAAATCATTTCTTAATTTGTATCTGTTTAATGCATTCTGTCATGCAGGACAATGTTTTAAGTTAATAATGAATAAATGTTTTTGCAACATTGTGATCACTTCTTATGCATAATGCACTTAATAAATGTTTAACTGAGTAAAGGTATTGTTGAAATTGCCCATACCTTCCTTAAAAACTCTGAGGTTATTCATAATATATTTGATAAAAGTGAAATTCGTTTAATATAAAAATCAACAAGTCCACTTTTATTTTAGTTCTATTTAATCTTGCAATGAGTTTACCTGTGTGGCCCCCTTGAGATCAGACTAAACTGTATGCGGCCCCTAAACCAAAGTGAGTTTGACACCCCTGACTTAAAGCATGAGAAAACAGAGGTCCATTATGTAGGACACTTGATATCACCATTAACTGTCCAGTCTATTAATATAGGAGAAGATGAATTTTAATGTCTGAGCCTGACAATATCTGCATCCCCTGTCTATTGTCCTATTGATATGAAACTTATACCAGTAGTTTAGAGAACAAGTGTGATTATGTAGAAAAGGTTATTTCAATCTTAACTCTTTATTTCTTCTAGAAAAGAGAGGGATGCATTTTTTGGCAAAGCTAATTATTAGCTTGCCGATATATACATGGCCTGTCTACTTCCCACAAATATAATCTTATTGATATAAAACTCACACCAGTAGTTTGTAGAATAGGTGTGATTATGCAGAAAGGCTTACTATGTTAGCAGGGATGCTTATTTTGGCACAGCAAATTATTAGCCTGCTGACATTTGCAAGCCCTGTTTGGAGCACCTGACGCGCCTCCATATAGACTGTGAATGTAAACCAGATGGGCAAAACGATAGGTGTAGAGCAAAACGTCAAGTGCCTGAATTCTAATGGTGGTTCACACCAAACACGTTACTTGCATCAAAAACGCCTCCGAAGCTTCAAGTTCGACGCTTGTGCACTTTGAATGCAGACGCTTGATGCCAAATGCTTGACAACTAGCATTTGGTGCGTCTGGTGTACATTGAAAGACTATGTGGAGGCGCGTCGAGGGCACGTCAGCTCTAGCCGTTGTTTTCCGTTGGACGACCTTGACGCGTCAAACGCTCCAAACGATTCAAAACGCGCAACGGCCTTCGACGAGCCTCCACATAGACTTTGACTGTTAACCAGACGCGCCTGACGCTCAAAACGCGTTTGGTGTGAACGCAGCAAAGTGGACAAGCGTCGAACTTGAAGCTTTGGGCACATTTTTGACGTAACGCGTTTGGTGTGAACGCACCTTTAGACAACCCCAAACCTTGACATTACCATATATATAAAAGGAAATTTCTACAATTTTTATGGTGAGAAGTAAAGATTATCCCATACATTTTAAGACATTACATATTCATTTAGTCACTGAAACATTATTCTGTACGATGAAACAAAAACATATATGCAAGATACGAAAAACCTACCGGCAGTCATCCATTCATCCCTGTAACCATATGATTGTGTTTGGTAGGAAAAGTTATCCTGCAACCCCTCCTTGCCAGGGAGGCAGTCCTCTATATGTTTTGTCATCTTTAAGGGAACTTCTGGAACCACGTAGACCCATTCTTCTTGAATTGGGTGGGATATCAATCTTTAGACTACAAACGTCTTCGCAGAATCCAACAAATCCGCTTTGTGGTAGCTCTGCCTCTTACTCCTTTAAGAGGGGCCTTTATTTCCGATAAAGGTCTTTAGGATTCTCTAAAGGTTTAGTTCCCCTAATTTAGAAAACCAAAACGTAAGAAAATACCTGCCTTATTCACCGATAAGGTCTTTCACTAGGACCCTCAGCCTAGAAACCCGTGGTTCCCTTTTTCTTCCGTTTGAGACTGAAACTCAAACAATTCCGGAGGGACTCTCTCCCATCCGTTGTTTTCTCTTTTTTTTATTGTTTATTTTCCCCGTGGGACTTTAACCCAACGTTTCCTGTTAACACCGTCAATCTCTATTCCCCAGGGTGAACGGTTTATCGGATCCTTCACTATTTTAGTTTTATTTTAAAACAACGTCCAACCTTGTACATGAAACCAAAATAGTTTAACTTGGTGGGAATATACTGAAACTTAGAATAAACATATAGTAATACAACTAGCAGGTGTGACCTTACTTTAATTTTTCCACTACAGTGCCAAGCCGAAGCAAAAGTCTCACACCGCAGATCCGATGAGACGACTGACAGGGAGAAATCCCTCACCTGGACGAATCAGCGTGGCCGGCTCTGAGCCGAAACCCACCTTCAACCTCAACACCTGCTCCACCAAAGGAAAACAAACAAACAAGCAGCTGCAACCAAAACGGTTCCACCGACCCGCTCCCAAAGACAGAGCTACCAGCCCGGGCCTCAAAACATTCTGACTCTGTGGGAATCCCACTGAAAAACTGATTTTCTTCACTCCAGCCTGAGCCTCTGGTTCCCTTCTTCCTTCCCCCCTACCCTCCCCTCTCTGCTCACCCTCTCATTCACAGGATTCACAAGATACCTATGAAGAAATGTCTTCTGGACCGGAGTTTCTTAAATTTACAGATGGAATGAATCAACAGGTTTTACTTGGGACGTCTCTCCTTAGCGCTCATGTAGCAGACCTCACTTCATTTAAGTCACCTGCCTCTGACTTCCCAGAGGATCCACCACTCTGCGTTTCTGAGGTCTGAGGCCGGGGTCCAGATTTTATCTTTACACATATCTTCCTCCAGAATGTGTCTGGCCCCCCGGCACTACAAAACAGGACATTGCCCGTCCGGATAACTACAAGAAAATTTACAAAAACCAGAAATATAAAATACAACTGTCCTAATTCAAACCTCAGACTGTTCCCCTGCCTAAAGGAACCTCAGAATGAAGAACTTTTGGCCTCAAAGGCACTTAAACTAGCTCTTTTAAATACCAGATTTCTCTGTGCTGAAGCTCTATTAATTAATGATTTCATCACTGTGTTTAACATCATTGTTATGTTTCTGACAGAAACATGCTTGAGTGACAATAATGAAGCAATCATACTAATTGAATCGGGCCACGGTGAGAACTAATGTGCTCCTGGAACGGACACAGAAGACTTTAGAAATTAAAAGGGCCATGACGGCAACCAGTTTCGTGTTGTTGCCGACTCGTACAGGTCCAGGAAGGCGTGCCCGATTCTCTGAAATATGGTGGTCGTTGGCGTTTCTTCTAGCAACAGCATCTCATCCTCTGATTCTTTTGCCATCCTGGATTTAGCTCTGTCCAACTTCACGTTCAAAACAACTATCTCTTTGTTTAATTCATCATTTTCTCTTTCCAGCCATTCAATCTTTTCTGTCTTCTCTCTCAGCGAATCCTGTATGTTTTCTTTTATAGTTTTGTGTGTCCGTTCCAGGAGCACATTGGTTCTCACTATGGCCTCGTAGTCAGTTTGTAGTCTATGTAAGGTATTCCTGGCTTTGTCCAAATCTGAATGGAGACGTCTGATTTGTTGTTTATAATGTTCTTTGCGACTTTGAAGCATCTCGTTGACTGTTTGATAGCTTCTGTCATCGTCGGTGTTCTGACTACGTTGGAGACGCTCGATTTTTCTCATCAACGTTGCCACCATTTCTTTAAGCTGCTCATTTTCACGCTGATACCTCATGCAGCTGCTCTCAAAAATCTCTATTCCTGCCAACAGGAAACCGTTTCCTCCTGTTGCAGTGTTCTTTATTTCTGCCGAAAAAAATTCCTTCTGTGCCATGATACTTATCTCTCTGTGTCGAACCTAAAACCGCAAATGAATTTTTCTGTGGAATCTGGGAATACAGAGACAGTGACCAGTGATGTCACAGACAGGATGAGTGACATCACTGCTTCAAATCAAAGTCACAAGAAGTCTGTTGCGTGGGGGGGGGGGGGGGGGGGGGGGAGGATGTTTTTTTTTAAACTTTATTCGCAGATACACTGTATAACGACAGAGTGAAACATTTGTTATGCCTCCAGAAAAACTAATACAGATAAATACAGATAAACAGTATTCAAGAAAAAGCTAAGGGGCTTCGGTTCCCAACTGTACATTCAAAGCAGGACAGATTTCAATTGTTTTAATAGCTATTTTTTGTCAGAGTCTTTCATAGTCGGGATATAAAACTTAACTTCATTGTAAAATGCAGCAAGGCATGGCTTTCTCTACCTGTAATAATTAATATGATATTTAGCTAGTGACAATAAATGATTTATGAGAAACTCTGAATTGCTTTTAGTGAGGCCAAGTAAGACATCTTCCCATAACAGCATAGATTCTGCTTCTATGTTGTTGTGGATGAAGTCACACCGATTCTGCCAAAAAGCATCAACAAAGGGACAGCGGCAAAACAAGTGGACAACAGTTTAAGGATATGAATCACAAAACGTACAATTTAGGAAACGACGAGGCAGCACAGGTGGTCAGAACAACGACTCATGTTAGATCTTTTACCTGGATACGGTGTGATCAATGATAAATTCTTGTTGAACTTCTGTCTTTTTTTCTGTGGTTTTTTTTTCTCTCTTAAAATAACCGAGGATTCTTCTGCAAAGCTGCTGGACGACATGTTTGGCAACACTAAAGCGGTTCCCTGCATTTACTGGCTGCCCTCACAGAGGAGCAGCTGAGCGACACACCACAGCTTTTACACTGATTTTAAACGGTTTTTTTTTTCCTTTTTGTTGCCTTATAAACACAAACTTCAGCGTATTTTGTTTGAATTTTAATGAACATAATTGTAAAGTTTAAGAAGAAAGAATTTTTGAACAGTTTTTCATTATAAATGTTTGAAAAGTGTGGCATTCTGATATTCCAAAATAAAACTCAGCCAATTGCTTTTTTTTCTTTTCTTGATCTGTTAACATGTAATAAATCCACTGCGAAAACACAAACTCTGACCAAGTATTTTTGGTCTAGTTTTTTAAGACAAGACTAACTTACAAGTAACTTTTCAGCAAGATAGGAGCTTTTTAAAGTAAATGATTCCTTAATATTAATTTTAAAAAACTACTACTTCCACTGACAGATTATACTTTTAACAAGATATTTTTCCCATAAGTGAAATAATCTGCCAGTCGAACTAATACTTTTTTAAAATCAATGCTAAGGAATTATTAACTTAAAACAATCTCCTCTGTTGTGTGTAAAAGTTACTTGTAACAGACAAAATACACATAAAAAGTAAAAGCAAAGTGCAGTACTAACTGGTGTATCAAAGCAGAAGGACATCAAAATTACCGGCAAAATAAAACATATTCACATTTGCTCTTTAAAAAAAAAAGTTATTCAAAACTTGATTTAAATAACTGTAAATGTCCACATCTCGAATGAGTAAATGAAAAAGCTAATTTATTTCAATAATATTAAAAGTTGGCCCCCATATGGATTCCTTGCACACAATGTTATACGTCTACAGCATTTATTTCTATTTATTTCACACTTGGGCTCCAACGCATGCTCCGATGAAGGAGGATTTGGTAATGTAATTAGATTAGATGTGTTACCACCCCCACGCCACTAGAGGCAGTAACAGGCCCAAAACGATGCGACTAAGGAGCAGATTTAGAAGGACACCGAAAGCTACAAAATGTGTTAAAAACTCTGAGTTGCGCTGAAGTAAATAAAAGAGAGAAGTTCAAATACATGCTGAGAGTGAAAATCCTTCCTAAAGGTGAAAATATATCGCAGATTTAAAAAGAAAATAAAAACGGGAGGCTGCAGATTATATAGGAAATAGCGCCCCCTTCACTTCCGGAGTGCAATGGTCCCGTTTCCAAATAAGGTATGAGACTGAAAGTGGTCCGTCCCTGCCCCTTTCTGTTTGCTGCAGTGAGGTGTACTTGACGCTTTTAGCTCAAAATAGGTAGTACGATTCATCTGCATTATGCAACAGTAGCTGCTTTATATGCAAATGTCTGTAAAACCTTGTCAATTTGCCACTAATGTCGAAAAAACAATTTGCATATGCAATGTTTCCATTAAATAAGAAACAGAATTAAAATCACATTGAAATGAGTTTGTTCAGTGATAAGTCATTAAAATATATGCTGCGTGATCATCCTCCAACTACTTCCTGTTGTCTTCTTCGTGGTTTCCACCAGCGACAACATCCTGTTGTTGATCATGTGACTGGTGTGATGTGAAAAATGTGTTTCCACTGCAGTTTTGCAAACTAAACCAATTTCGGTACGGTAAAAAAAGAAAACATCATAGCGCCAAAACTATCAAAAAACAATGGTGTGGTTCCATTAAGTGAATTTATTTTTGAAATGTTAAATTGCACAATTATGGTAAATGGAAATGCAGCTACAAACGAGGTAAACGTTTTAGATTAATCACATGTGTTAGCACACAAAAAGGACACAAAGACCCGCCCCATATTTGCTCCTAAAAATAACAAAAGGCCAACACAGTGGCCAGGGTGCTGTGGAGAAACTTCTTCTGCCGATTTGGACTTCCTGTTAAGTTGCACACTGACCAGGGGCGCAACTTTGAAAGTGCTGTAGTGAAGGAGCTGTGGGCTTTGTTGATGTTTTGAATTTTACCCAATCACTAACATTTGCCCTTGACGCATGTAATGCACCAGTTCACCGCTATGAAGTTTAGCAGAAATTGCCTGCACTTTAAGCAAACATCCTTCAATGCAAAGAGAGAAGTGTAGCCGAACGAAGCTGCTGATGTTAATTCAATGCTTGGAATTAATTCATTAATTAATTGTGACCAACACGACTTCGTTCACCTCCTCTGCTGCCATCGCTGAAACTACAGACAGAAAATCAACGCCATTGTTCACAACTTCTCCTTCTGCTCGCTTATTGGTCTGGGAGAAAAATCGACAGGAGAAATCCAAGTCAATGGCAGAAAGCCTAGAATGTCTGTGAAGGGGAGATGAGAATTGAGCAGAACAGCATAGGAAGGCCAGGCTACGGCATAGTAGGAAAAGAGAGAATCAAATAAATATAAAAACCTTAGAATAAGAAGATTTGGTGAAACCCTGTTATCACACACTGACCCGCTGGCTTTCTGTCTTTTACAATCCAGAAGGTAAACGTCGGATGTTTTGGAGCCTGCAGAAGGAGGATGCTGTTTTTTGACCAGCCATAAACATTAAACCAAAGAGAGAGAAGAGGAAGCATCTGGCTTTTTAAACACACACTCAGAACACACACACATGCACACACACATGATGACAATATTTTGGTCCCCTTATTGAGTCTGCTGGCCGTCTCCACTGCCTCAATGTTGATTAAGACACATTCACTGGGGTTATTTATCCAATCTGACCCACTCACCTGCTACGTGACATCATGACATGTTCTGTTTCATGCACTTGTGTATGTGTGTGCGTGCATGGGTGCGTGTGTGTGTGTGTGCGTGCACTGCAGTAATGAGATCTCCAGGTGTGAAGCTGATTGTGTTTTTCTGAAGGATTGTTTCCTTTGTCATCATACAGGCGTCCAGTTTAGACTGAATGACCAGCAGCAGGTTTGGCTTTACATTCTTAGCTGGCAGGTCATTTCCTGCACACGTCTGTATCTACAGCTGGGCTCATAAGTTTACATACCCTGGCAACACTGCAAAAACACAAAATCTTACCAAGTGTTTTTGATCTGGTTTCCAGTGCAAGTATATACACTTGAAACATACTAAACTAACTTACAAGTAACTTTTAAGCAAGATATATGAGTTTTTTAAGTCAATATTTCCTTAATAGTGCTTTTTTTTTAAGTACTAGCTCCACTGGCAGATTTTTTTTCATCTATAATGTGGGAAAAATGTCTTATAACAAATGAAATCATCTGCCAGTGGAGCTAGTACTTTTTTATAATGAGCTCAGCAGATGTGCAGTTCCACCAGGTGTTTGCTAATTGCTGCTGGCTAGTCTGAAGGAGCTGAGTGGGGGAGCGAAGGGGAGGGCTGCTCTGTAAGCTTGGAAGCTGAAGCTCCAAGGAGGAGCTGCGTCCACCCATGTGTTTTGCACAGCTTAATGGTTGCCATGGAGATGAATAGATTTATCAAACATGCATGAATGAATTAAGACAACAGTCCAGGTGTGTTTTTGATGAGGGAATAACATTATAACATCATGTACAGCTCAAAAAAGTCAATTTTACATAATGCTGCCCCTTTAAGGGGCAAAATGAAAGTAGGAGAGGGCAATACTGGTTAGGAGGGGGAAACTGTCCAGTAGTCATGAGGTTTACCATTCGTGTTGGTTGGCTTACTTAACTTTTTGGCCTTCCACTGTTTCCCACATCCGCTCTTTCAATTCACAACGTCCTTGTGAAAAACGTCACCCAGAGCGCGGTCACCAGAGACACATCAACACAAACTTTGAGCCAAGTAGCAAAGCTTTGACTGTAAAATAAAGTTAAAGATAATTTCTTTTTAAGATAAGATAAGATAAGATAAATCTTTACTGTCATTGTCACAAAGACAACAAAATTTAAAAGGTGCCATCAGTCAGTGCATATGCTTAAAAACAAAAAATAACTGTCTCACAATTCACACACAATGTAAGAATTAACAAATAACTGGTAAAAAAAAACAAATAAATAAGAACAGCCACATTCTCACATACATCATTTATGATGATTAATGGTTGTTTTTGATTGCATTTAGTTTTGTTATTGCTGTCGGGTAAAAACTGTCTCTGAGACGGTTGGTTCTTGTTCTGGTTGCTCTGTATCTTCTGCCTGAAGGCAGCAGTGTGAACAGAGAATGTCCGGGGTGAGAAGTGTCCTTTGTGATGTGTTGTGCTTTTCTTAGACAGCGGTCACTGTGCAGGTCCTCTAGTGAGGGGAGAGGGCAGCCAGTGATTTTTTGGGCTGTATTCACAACCCTTTGGAGAGCTTTCCTTTGAGCCGTAGTGCTGCTGTTATACCATACGCAGATACAGTAAGTCAGTATGCTCTCTATGGAGCACTTGTAGAAGGACACCAGCAGCTTCTCCTTGATGTTGTTCATTCACGTGTGGCAATCATTTATATAAATCTCTGTGCAATGTGTCATCATCAGAAAGCCTGATTACTACCCCTGGCGGCACAGGGGTAGTAATCAACCCCTGCTGCTGCTTTTCTGACGCACTTGTTAGGATATGGTCGTTTCTGTTGGGGGGCATCACTCCCACCTCCAGGTCCAAGCTTTGGGCCAAGTGTTCTTTAGAGAACAGAGATGTTGTCGCTGAACCACACCTCTTCCTCCTTCCATTTTGTGTTATCTGCCTCAGAGGTCCCTCTGGGTGAGTCAACGGAAAGCCCAGCACAGTAACCCTACTAAGTGCTCTGTTATGATTCAAAGATGTTTGTCTGAATTAGACAGAGCGAGGGCAACACTGAGATTGTGTCCAGTAACGGCAGCGGCGTGATTAGAGCGGGTGTGGCGCAGCGGCTTCGTTCTGCAGTGAACATCAGACGTGGCGGCACAGAAACACTCAATCGTTGCTCATTTCCACCCCTCGCACGCCATTTTTAGAATGACCCCCCCTTTTTTTTTCTTTTTGTCAAAACTTTTATAAGTGAAATGTGTGATCACATAAAAAAAAAAGGTCTGTTTTGCTGCTTGGCTTGCTCTTTATGTAGGTCAGAAAAGCAGACAGCAGTCAGGAAGAACACTTCAACATCCAGCAGTTCTTCATAAAAACTCTTAATAGCAAAATGACTAATAGTAATAATAATAATAATCCATTTTATTTATAAAGCCCTTTATGTCTCCAATTGAAACCTCAAGGGACTCATTCACACACTGATGATGGCAGGCTACCAGACTGGAGCCACAGCTGCCCTGGGCAGGCTGACAGAATGACCAACACCAGCGGGCAGGCTGGGCCAAGTGTCTCTAATTCCAGGAGGAAACATGGGAGTTCCAGGAAACAAGTCAGAATTTCAGAACAAAATACGTCAGAATTCTGGGAATAAAGTCAGAATACTTTTCTTTAGTGGCCCTGATCTTCTATATAAATCTAAAGCCTAAAATCTAAAGTTCCTCTTACACTGGGCAGCTGTCCGGTCTCATGGGGGGGTTAGAGCGGGAAGGTCAGGGGGCACCACCTCTGAACTGTAAACATTCTCCTACGTCAACATGAGCACGTGCTTGTGTACCCGACAGACCCTGCCCTCCTCATCCTCCTCATCCTCCTCATTAGCTGACGCGAAGACGCCTCCGCTGCTGATTGGCCCAAAGTTTTACTGTTTTGCCGTTGTGCGGGGGTGCGCGTGTGTGTGTGTGTGTTTCTGATCCAATGCTGAATAAAAAGGCCAGAGCAGAACTTCTCCGACCAGCTGTGATCAGAAAGGAGCGCAGCACGCGTCACGTACTCAGGGACCCAGCAGCACCGACACAACCAGAACCATGTTCGCCGCCTGCCTGGAGGTCCTGGGGATGATCCTGTGCGTCGCCGGCTGGCTGCTGGTGATGATCGCCTGCGGGCTGCCCACCTGGAAGGTGAACGCCTTCATCGAGGGCAACATCGTGGTGGCGCAGACCATCTGGGAGGGGCTGTGGATGTCCTGCGTGGTGCAGAGCACCGGACACATGCAGTGCAAGATCCACGACTCGGTGCTGGCGCTGGCGCAGGACCTGCAGACGGCCCGCGCCCTGACGGTCATCTCGGCCCTGCTGGGGGTCGTGGGGCTGACGGTGACGGTGGCCGGGGCGCAGTGCACCAACTGCCTCAAGGACGAGACGGTGAAGAGGAGGGTGGTGTACGCCGGAGGGGTCATCTACATCCTCTGCGGGCTCTTCGTGCTGGTTCCCCTCTGCTGGATGGCCAACAACATCATCACGGACTTCCACAACCCGAAGGTCCCCCCCGCTCAGAAGAGGGAGATCGGGGCGTCCATCTACATCGGCTGGGCCGCCGCCGCGCTGCTGTTGTCCGGCGGCACAGTGCTCTGCTGCTCCTTCTCCCAGGGACCCAGAAGCCCCTTCCCCATCAAATTGGCCCCCACCAAAACCATCACGGTCAGCGGCGAGTTTGACAAGAAGCACTACGTGTAAAAACCCACTGGAGGACAGTTTTGTTTAGGGGACTTTTAGTTGGGCAGAAGCCCGTCCAGTTTCGGGCGGTTCGCCGACCCGGAGCTCAGAGGTTCGCAGGAGAAAAGCCTGTAAAAAATATGAGTGTTGTTGAAATGAAGGTAAATGACTGAGGCGGTTCGTAGCGCGTCGGCACCGCCAGGAGCCTGAACTCTGAGGACAATCAGAACCAGGTTATTATAATAAGGGCTGGGATGTGGTGAGGTTCCGATCCAGTCACTGACTGTAAAACCGAGCAGGTGCTGTTTTTGTCATTTTTGTACAGATTTCTTTTTCTTATAAACAATAAAACAAAATGTACTGTATTTTATTATATATATATTTTTTTTTACATAAAGAGTCTCATGTGATATTAGAAGTATTTTTGTTTTTCTTTAGAAAAAGAAATTAAGTAAGAAATATGAATTATACCAATACTCATGGAAGGCTAACGGGACAGATGCGGGGCTCCCTGATGAACATGGTGACAAGAAACGAAGATCTGATCTTGAATTTCAGTGCATTTATTTAGTGGAGAGTTAAATTCAACAGGGATTATCTTACACATAGAAATGCACGTGAAGCCTTTGTGGAAAAAAAAAACTTTTTAAGATAATCAGAGTGTCTATGAACTTTGAATTAGTTGCATTAATATATAACTATAATCTGGGATGGGCACATTTCTGTTAGAACCTCTTGAGGATGGAAAGGAAACATGGCAGTCAGGCAGATGTGCGTTGATTTAAAGGCAATGGCTTCAACAGGAAAAGGAAGTAATAACTGAGAGCCATCTCCACTGTCACAGTCTTTATTAAAACGTTTAAATGTAGAAAATAGAAAAAAATAAATAAATAAGAGGATTGACTAATGATTATCTTGTCACCACGCCCAGAATGTTAACTTAATGGAGGGGAAAGTAGTCTGAGCTGCTACAGAGCTCCAGCACAGTGCCCTTCTCCATGGCAACCATTTATTAAAAGCCTTTTGGACTTTACTTATGTAAAGCAATTTATGACTATATTCATTTTAATCAGATCATTTTCATGTATAGTTTCTTTTCCTGTTCAGTACTGATACAATTTTAAATTTAAAGGTGTAACATGTTTCTTTCCAGGCACATAGTGCCAGTTTATAGCACAACTCTGTTACCTTCAGTTGTTACAAAAATGCTGTATATTAAACGTGACTTAGAAGTTTGACTTTTGTAATTTATTGTCTTAAAATTGGGCATCTGTCTCTTTAAGAAGCTCCAGCTCCTGCCAACACTCTGCCCTCAGCAAGTCATCACAACATGGCTCCTCCAGTATGCCGTTTACAACCATCCTTTAGAGCACATGTGTCAAACTCCAGTCCTCAAGGGCCAGTGTCCTGCAGTTTTTAGATGTGCCACAGGTACAAAACACTGGAATGAAATGGCTTAATTACCTCCTCCTTGTGTAGATCAGTTCTCCAGAGCCTTGCTAATGACTTAATTATTCTATTCAGGTGTGGTGCAGCAGAGGCACATCTAAAAGTTGCAGGACACCGGCCCTTGAGGACTCGAGTTTGACACCCCTGCTTTAGAGAGTTGGCTAAGAGGAAGTTTGTTTGACACACTCAGACACACCAGGTGTTTGCTAATGGCTGCTGGCTAGTCTGAAGGAGCTGAGTGGTGAGACTCAGCTGGAGACTGCAGCTCCAACGAGGAGCTTAGTGCACATAGGTGGCTCTTTGAATGAGTAGGCGTTTAGGCTCACCAGAATGGTTGCCATGGGAGATTCAAGAATTTTTTTCAAACATGCATGACAAAAAAATAAAATAAATAAGCTACTTCAACACCAACCAATTAAATTTTTTATTTAGAAGCGGTTCTAGAGCCTAACACGTTCTCCAACTAACTGCTCCAAACTGAGTTTAAGCCAAAATCAACAACATCCAAATAAAATTTTATATCTTTTTCATTTTTTCTGTCATTTTCATGTTTCATTGTGTTGAGCATGTCCTGGGAACGTCACACAAAGTCTGTCAAACTGTAAATCTAAGAGCCTTTCATACGTCTGCATGTCATAAACGGAGGCTTTCAGCAGTCTGTTAAACTGACTCACCTAATAATGGATCAAAAGTTGCTTCAGCAAAGTGTCACTTTAAGAGTGTGCAAGAACTTTAAAGATGAAGTTCTTGGGATAGCATGTGTGTGAAGACCTAAAGAAATCCCCTACCACACCCTGTTAGCTAGAGGAAACCTTCAGGAACTTGGCCCCCCATAAGCGCTGGTGTAAAATCTCCTGTTTGTATGTGAAATAAGGGAAATAAATAGGACTATTAAACTGAGGTTCGGGTAATCAGGTCGGCGTTTCACACGCGGTAAACAAGCAGCGCGGCTGCAGTGAACAATGCTCCCTATCGTCAGCACAATCAGCAGGGAGCCATTCCAGCATCCGGAATCTTGGCCTAGATCAGCAGTCAGAGCCTTCACATGGAGTAACGGAGAGGAAAGGAGTAAACACACACACACACACACACCCCAACACACACACACAGACTGGAGCTGCTTCTTCCCACCATCGTTCCAATCTCAAACCGCTGCGTTTTTATTAACACCTGCACATAATAAATTACAATCAAATATGTAAATGCTGAGCGCTGAAAGGCGTGTGAGGCAAACACACGGTGTGTCATCACACACACCTTCAGATAATGAATCAAAACTGTTTCAATTAGAGCGTCTTTATCGCAGCAGAGAACTAAACATTCTGATGATCTGCAAGTGTGATCACAGTGTTCCTATTACACAACCGCTCCTGATGTTAGGATGCAGAAATGGGTCAAGACGCACGATGACTCTCTGTCGCCACCTGGTGGTCGGACCTCTGAATGGCACATGATGAGCGGTGAAAAGAAAAGGATTCTGGGAATGGTTTGGAACAAAACGTCAACATAAACCCAGAAACCTCTGCACTTAGAATATGAGGTTTGGAGAAAAGATGCCCTGATTTTAAATATTTTGGCCAGTTAAATATTTTAACTGGCCAGTTAAGCTCTTATTTCATTTCCAGTGTATTTCAATCAATGCCAGAATATCTTGCTGGTTTAAAACCACCTGAATCTTCTCTTCAAGCCTCAGCTAACATCAACAAAAAGGCCTTTACCGTTGGGAAAACAAACAAACAAAACAAAAAATAGAAAACTGTATTTCATCCAGGATAAAGTGTCCATTTAGTGCAGAAGGGCTCCTATGACTGGTATTCCTTCAGGATCTGACCGGCGATGACCAGCCTCTGGATCTCACTGGTGCCCTCGTAGATCTCTGTGATGCGGGCGTCGCGGTAGTGTCTCTCGGCGGGCATGTCCGTCACGTAGCCCATCCCGCCCAGGATCTGGATGGCCTGAGTCACAATGCAGAAACAGAACAAGGTTTTACACCGACCACCGCTTCGGTTCTGCTCCAGTCCTCCGTTTGCCGTTTTCTTACCTGATGGGAGCAGAAAGTGGCGGCCTCAGACGCCGCAAGTTTGGCCATGGCTGCTTCCTGCGGGAAAACACCGTCAGAGAAATGTCCGTCACCGAGAGATGTAACAATGATCAACTTTTTAGTTGGTTCCTGTGACCTGAACTGGTTTGATCACTGAATGTGTGTTTTTTTATTTTTGGTTTGTTTATTGATTTTTTTTTAATACTACAAAACAAGACACAAGAACTACATTAAATAAACTAATCCCCAAAGTAAATAAATATAAATTTGGTCCCATATGTTTGTGGATTTCTTTCATAAAGATTTTTTTACCGGGACTTTAAGATGTATATTTTTTAAATCAATTACATCAATTTTATACTTGTTGAAATATTTTTTGTCCATTATTTTCAAAACATAGAAAGGTTCTGGCCCGAACCTTTGTCTTTGTGTGTTTCTGATATGTCCCCTTAAATTTAACATAAATGCGACATCGTCAGTTGAAATAAAGTAACGGATGACGAAGCTGCTTCTGTTGGCCCACAGTGAGTCAATTTTTGCTTTAAAAATGATTTGCTTGGATGCTGGTAAACACAAGTTGTGCTAAAAAGAGTTAGCATATTAGCAAAGTTTTTCAGGTCTAAAATAGCATCTGAATGTTAAACATGTTGCAGCAGCACAGACGTCCCCAACACATAATCGCATTTTGCACCAATCTGATGGCTGAATAACAAAATAAAAACACTACACATCTTTGTCGTTGAGCTCATATGTGTATTTATTCAATACTTAAACAGCAAAAAGGGCTTTTGAATAGAAAATGTAGCTTATTTTGTCGGTAGGCTATACAGTTGTCAATTAAAATGAGTCATTCTTTTCCACTGTCACCACATGCATGCTTAGCATAAGTGATTGTTTTGTCAGATAGAAACTTTTTACCAGTTGGTGCAATAAAGTAAATATTACCACAGGATCAAGTTATTACGTGTGAAACAGAGTTTTAACCAGTTTTTATGAGCAGAACTGAACTGATTCTGTAGATTAATTGAATCCATTTGTCCTGTAAAGTCCTTGAGATGTTTGTAATGTAGTAAACTGACTTAAAGTGAAGAAACCTACAACATGATTCACCTGTGTCCCACTTTAATTGAGTTATTTCTGCATCTAAACTCTTGAGGAGTTAAACTTTGTGACATGAGAGCAAAGGACAATAAATAATGAGGAAATGTCTGAATGACATCAGATTCAAATGTTGAGTGTGTTCCATTCGTTGTGCAGAGGCCCACAGTTTACCTTGGTGAAGGCTTTCTTCGCGTCTCGGAGGAGTGAAGCTTTCCAGGTGAGCAGGCGGGCGCTCTCTATGGCCACGCCCATGTCAGCCAGTTTAAACTGGATCAGGTCAACACAGAGAAAAACAAAAGAGTTCAGTCTGAGGGACTGGCACCTGGAATTAAGAAACTGTATTAAGATTCTGTGTTTATAAACTCCTAAACTGAACTTCGGTTTTCTCTGAAGTCCGTTTTTACCCGGTAACACACTAAACCGTAATGAATCAGACTAAAACTAGCTCTAGCTCTGTGTTTAACAGGAAGTCCAGCATGCGGTTCTGTTTGAGAGCAGCTGGTCTTGCCTGGATGGCTTGCAGCTTGCCAATGGGCGCTCCGAAGGCGGTCCTCTTGTGTGCGTAGTCGGCGGCGCAGTCCAGTGACGCCTGAGCGATGCCGAGAGCCTGGGACGCGATGCCGATCCGCCCGCTGTCCAGGGTTTGCTGAGGGACGCACAAACGTCATGCAACTTAGCCAGAAGTAAACACCACCAGAGGACACAAACACATCGTTATTTCCACCTAAATATGCAGAGCTCTTGAAACTTAGAGAACTCCATAAAGTACTCTTTAAAACCAAAGTCAATGTTTTTCCTGGCAAAAATAGCATGTTAACAACAGCTATTTTGGAAGTTTTTCTCGTCTTGACAGAAAAAGTGAGACTTTTAGCTGCTTCCAGTCATCACCACCACATTTCATACAACCCCTACATAAGCAGTTCTAGTTTTAACCGAGCCCTTGAATGCAGCATCAGAGAGAGAAACACTCAACAAAGACGTTGGTCTGTTTAAATGTGGGCAGAATTTCATGTTTTTGTGCATTAAGACCAAAAACGGGCTCACCAAGGATGATGTGTTAGCATTATGTGACAAAACAACCTAAAGGGATCTTTGCTGAAATATTTCATTGCATCATTACTATAAGCAATTTTGTTTTGTTTTACACATGTATAAAACTGTGATAAAATTGTCAACTAAATTTTGGTTTCCTTTGAAACACGACCTGACCCAGCTTTAGCTCAGATTAAGAGCTTGTTTGTTGTTATTATTTTCACTAAGTAACACAATATTCTAACACAATTTATTATTAATTTGTGATTTTCATGTTGAAATAAAAAGGAAAAACGTGGAGTGGACTACTGCTATGACCTTTATTAATCATGTAATAAACAAATTAAATAAAACAGAATGGTAAAAAGTCACCATCACAACTATGGCTATGGGACTTAAGCATTTATTATTATTATTATTAGGGTGGCAAAAAAAACGATTATTTTGGTCATCGATTAATCTAACCATTATTCTGAAGATGAATAGATTAAAAAACAAAATCGTCACATTCTGCATATTTTTCTAATATTGCAATATTAGAAATACTTGCAATTAAATATTTGTTCCTTCTTAAATAAGAAAAACATTTTTTGCCTAAAATACAGCAACTGCATTCATTTAGTGAACACTTGATCATTCATAGTAAAGGATGCATCTGCAGCTAAAAAAATCTTCCAACATCAATATGAAAATCTCAGGCCTTTCTGCTGGACTTATCAATACAATGTGGGGCTGATCTGCTGATTTTTTTGGATTAATTGATGAGTAATTAGACAGCAAAACATGCTTAAAATGAGATTTCCTATACAGAATTTGAGCAGGGGGGAAGCTAAAACCTTCACTTGAGGAGTTCTGGGTAGAACAAATTTACAGATTTTTCTTTTCTTATTTTGCAAAATGTTTAATTTTTATACAGTTTTGACTGCTCTGAATATGTTGTTCTTTCAGCAAATTGCCTTTTTTTATCTGTACAGTCTAGTTGACAATTAATTGCTGACTAAATTTGTTAAAGATTATCTCAATAATCAATAAATCATTTCATTCCTGTCTAATTCCCGTTAGTGTGGCCTGCTTCTCTGAATCAGTAACAGTGGATGTTCAGCATCCATCCAGCCAGTGAGCAGCAGGATGGGCTGAATGTAAAGATTTACGACTGCAGTAGTGATGAAGCGTTAGAATACCATAGCGATTTTGAAGCCGGCGCCGCGGGGCCCCAGCATGTTGTTCAGTGGGATCTTGCAGTCCTCCAGGATGATGTTTGCGGTGGACGAGGCCTTGATGCCCAGCTTGTCCTCCTTTTTTCCCAGAGAGAGTCCGGGGTGCGGCATGGGGATCAGGAAGGCACTGATTCCCTGCAGACACAGACAGAGTGGGAGGAAGGATGAGTTAAAGGGCGCTGCTTTCTCTCTGCAGACAGAAACGCCGTGTCTCACTGCCGTGCCTTGTGTTTGAGCTTCTTGTCCGTGGTGGCGAACACGACCGTAGCCGAGGCGTCCCAGCAGTTGGTGATCCAGGCTTTGGTTCCGTTCAGCACCCACTCCTCTCCGTCCTGATGGGCGGTGGTGGAGGCAGCGCCCGCATCGCTCCCGTTTCCTGACGTTTAGGTTCACACTGTTAGATAATCGCATTACTATTGAATGACTGCTGGAACAAAGACAAAGTCATGGAAAACAGAACGTACACTGTGGTTTTAAGCTTCAGGACAAGCTAGTAATAATCAGGTCAAAAAAAAGAAATTCTCAAGTTATTTCAGTCTAATCCCAACAGATTCTAGGGTCTGTTTTTATTAGGCAAATAAGCAGCCATGACCTGGGTGTGAAAGACTAAGTACCCCAATGATTTCAATTCAATGAAAAGCAACATTATTTATCTCCAAGGGAAATTAAATCTTGTCATAATTCATGTAAATCAAGAGTCTTCAAAGAGTTGCTGTGGACAGGAAGGATTTCCAGTAACAGACAGTCTTGCAACAAATCCGGAAAGGCCTCTGACTGAAGACTTTTACTCAAGCAATAAGCAATTAATCAATTAATCGTATAATAATAATTGTGCGGGCTAGCTTACAGTAAAACATGCGTCTGTGTGTTCTGCTCAGTTTCATGGATGTCCTGTTGCTAAAACAGTGCGATGCTACAAACGGTAGCTATGGTTACCTGGCTCGCTGAGGGCGAAGCAGCCCACCTTGTCTCCAGCAGTGAACGGGCTGATCCACTGCTTCTTCTGTTCCTCTGTGCCAAACTTCAGGATGGGCCCGATGTACAGAGACTGAGAATCACAGAACAGTCCCAGCATTAGACCAGCGCCGTCTGCCTCGCTCCTCCATGCTGATTGGTTGCTCCTACGTTGTTAACGGAGACCACCACGCCCGTGCTGGCGCAGCCTCGGCTGATTTCCTCCACGGCCAGGCTGTAAGCCAGGTAGTCCATCCCCGCTCCACCCAGCTCCTCTGGCACCTCCATGGCCATCACACCCATCGCCCCCAGCTCCTTTACCTGAATAAGCAGAACAATGGCCGCCGACATCTTTCTTTCTATACAAGTCATGATACTTTCTACGCAAAACAATAGATCAGTTTAGACACAAATTCCTAGAGCATGATGATAAACCATTTGACCCCCAACAGTTTCCTTTGGTTTTGTCGCAGTTAGAATTCATTTTAATGTCAGACATTATTCACCTGTTGAATTTCAATAAGGTTTCCATAAAATCATGGCAAAAAACACAAAATCTTACCAAGTATTTCTATTGTCATTTGATAAAAATATGCCGAATAACATAATTATGAACTATTAGCGTAATTATTCCTCTTCTGTTGTATCTTATTTCACACTTGAAATAAGACAAAACTAAGTAGGTTTTTAGCAAGATATGAGCTTGTTTAAAGTTAATAATTCTATTAATATAGTTCCACTGGCAGATTATTTCACTTATAACACGGGGAAAGTGTTTTGTTATAAATAATGTCATCTGCAAGCCTTTTCTAACATTGCTCGGTACAAAATAAGTAAAAATATGGATTATTCGTCCTGATATCGTATTGTGTCGATATCGGTATCGGCCAGGGCTCAAAGCTGAAAAATGTGTATCGTATTGGAAGTGAAAACATTTTATCAGCACACCTCTAAAAACAAGACAGGAACAGAGACTGAGCTGTCGGTCATACTTTCTTTAATGTGCAAGACTCATGTTAAAAACAGTAAAATAACATTCAGTACTATTTTTCTATTGAATCAAATCTTCATTTTTCTATTTAAACTAAAGTTTACATATAATCAATCATTTACAAATCCTCTTGTTGTGCAGCTGTGTGTATATTTGTGTGTGTGTGATAGTACCTGCTTAGCAGGGTAAAAATGCTCCTTATCGAGCTTGGCAGCAATGGGGGCCAGTTCTCTGTCTGCAAAGTCTCTGCAGGTCTGCCTCAGTAACTGATGCGTCTCCGGCAACTCGGCCAGCTGGGACAGACTGCGGCTGCCATGGAGACAGAAGTCTATAACTGAGGGACAAAGGAACACGGACAGGGATCAACACTAAGGGCTGATGCGTTTGCTAAAATGGATAACTAAATTAAAGAAAAAAAAGAGAGATATGTTAAAAAAGCAGAGGAAATGCAGCAAAGTACTAATATTACTTTACCCAAAGCAATCAAAAAATATGCACTATTAATTACAATTCCAGTTATTGGTTTGCTTTATAAAAAAAATAACACACTTCATAAAACCAGGATGTTAAATTAATTGACTGCCTATACCAGAAACTGAAGCAAACTTTTTTTTCTCCACTGTTGGTTCCATGAGATTAACAATAAATATGAATTTAAAAGCATAAATTCACATTTATGCTTTTAAATATGAATCTAAAAGCATAAATTAATGGCATTTAGCAGTGAAATTGTATTATGTAATATAATGAAGTGACCTATTTGATAATGTGGGATTTTGTTTAGAACTGCATTTTAGTGGTGGGGCTCTGTCTGTAGACTGAGTGATGATTTTTTTTAAGTACTACTTATAATCACGTTCTCTTATCTAAATAAATACCACAAAAAAGGGCCAAAAATCTCAGCTCCATGATTTCTGATTTTGGCAGAGGCCAGAATATATTTCAGTTCAGACATCAGATTTAAAACGAAGTGGTTGATGCATTTTATCTACTTTGGCTGTCCACCACCTATTTTGGTAGCATTTTTGGAATGTATCATGTTTGTTTTTATGGCTAAGTTATATTTTAACTGCCTCTCTCGCACATTGATTTGACAGATTTTGCCCCGGACGCCCTGACAAAGTCCTCCTTTAAATGTTCGCGAACGAATGGGAGTCGAACTCGTAACCTCCGCGGCCGCCTGCTCTTCCACCCGTGCCGCTGCCGCCCCCTAACATGTATAGAAATAAATTAGGGAGGCTTATTTTGACCCTTTTCGCCATTGACATAGTTAAAGATAATCAAACTATGGTCAACTAGGCTGCATACAATACACTACTCACTGAGAAGACCGCACTGAATAGCAGCAGGGTCTTTAAACGCACCACTAGCTATCTAGCGTTCGTTTGCTTATTTAGGTGAAAGGTCATTCCCACCATCAGTCACCTTCATCAAATAAATGACCCCGTGAATGCAACATTTAAACAGCAGCACCAGGTGCTCTGACTTTCTCTCTGTAACTAAGTCGGGAGCGGAAGAAGTTTTTGATTTTTTACAGCTAAACTGAAACCGTACTTAGCCAACGAGCTAACTGAAAACACAGCTACATACTGCTTGCTTCTAATCCCAGCGAGGAGAGAAAAATCACCCAGGTTTGTTTTCCACTGGGGTTAAACTACACAAGTTACAGATGTCAGGTAATCCAAGATGCGAGCACACAGCTGTTCATGCGTTCAACCATTATACTGTTAAATAGCTCTCACTTAACTAACCCGTCTCTAACGTGATTCTCTAGCTTGTTTTAACGTTTCTCATTGGTCTTCTTTCGGCTTTGTCCTTAGAAACTCACCTTTTCTAGCTTTAAAAAGTGCCGACATGGTACCTTCCTCACGGTACAACCCCAGCTGAAAGTTTATGAAATTATGTGTTGCCTTCAAGTTTTATCGTGATCGTCATTACTGTATTAGGTTGGAACAGCATCATTCGCTGAATGAGTCGACATGGTGGGATTCATATAAAAATATTAAAATGTCCAATTTAAAAATAATTCATGTAAAAAACGAAAATTGCTTGTCCTATTCACCTCTTAATATTTAGGATGACCCTTTCAAGCTTACATTAAAAGTGGGGTTTGTATAATTTACGAGCACACCTAAAGAGGACAGATGAAGCATGTGGACCACGTGACGCATTGCTGGATTCACTGTACCTCGTAAACAACAGACCTCACTAGAAAAACAAAGAAAAGAAGTTACACCAATCAATCTGCAGCATTTCGGAGTTTTCAAGGGTTAAAGTAGAAATACAGTCAACTCATCTCTTTCATAAACCGGAATAAAGTTGATTATTTCTTTTTAAAATTTCTGTACAAGGGGCAAAATCTTAGTTAGATTTTGTCTAGCAGGTTGGCTTTCATAGCTGAAGAAATTAAGTTAGAATTTCAAAGCTGATTTTTGTTTTGTTCATATTATCTCAATTTGACAGTAATTTTCTTTGGTGATTTTAAAGCGTTGAAGTGACTAAATTGGAGCAAAAATAGTCTGAAAAAACAAATTCGTAAGGGCATGTTTTTCACTGCACTGTACATAAATGTAATACATCAGTAGCCTATGTGAAGTTGATGCCTAAAATTCAAAGCAAATTTCAAAGTTTCCACTGTGTGTTGTTACCAAAGCAACTTGCCTCTGGTGCTTGATGTAGTTTGCTTTGTCATATTTTTATGAGAAACACAAAATAATTATATTAGGAAAAAAGCAATAAATGAATCCTTTGGAATTAATTAGAACACGCTGATGAAAAATTCTGACTTGTTCAATGATAAATCAGGGGTGAATACATTTCAAACTGGTAGGATGACATAAATCTACGTCATACTCGTCTTTAGGAGAATCGATTCTTCTATAATTGTCATGTTCAGTTTGTTGCCTCAACCACATAAAGTGCATCGTGCGATTAATTCTGTAAGGTCAAGAGGATCAATATTTTATTTGCCTTGACACTGCGAGACACAAGACCCACCCGAATGTTCGACTCAGATGCCAGGGCAGAAAAAAGAAAGATATAAACAAATGAGTTATATCACAGTCTAAACACAAAACATACCACTTTCTGTAAAATAAATAAAGCTTATCCAGTCGTAAAGGGATCAAGTTTTTCACGTTTATTTTTTAGCACCATAAAAAGTCACTTAAGGTTGTCCAGTGTATTGCTCTCGATCTCTCTTTCCTTTGGGATGGAGCAACGCTGTCGGAGGTCAAGGAAAGGACCAGAGAATTGGAGAAAGAAGAAGCTTGGAGAGATAAAAAGCTGAGAGAGCTACAGCGCCACCAGGCGGTCAAGCAGGTGTGTTTCACTTGCTGGCGGTGGTGAAGGTGAAGCATCCTCTCTGGTGGAACTGCATGTCCCTGATGCGGCGCATGGACTGGATCTGGGGCTGGAAGGCGCAGAAGTCATTGTAGTGTCTGTAGTCACCGCACTCAAACAGGTACTGGTAGCCTCTGTATCCAGGGTACTGGTAACCCACCCAGCTGAGAGACACATGGAGAGAGAGGGAGTGTTATGTGCATCCCTGTGTACTTAGCTTCTAATTGCAGGAGACTATGAGGTACCAGAGGCCTTGTAATAAGTTCTCACATCCTAATGCTTCCCAAATAGATCGTTTTAATCTCTTTGAGTCTCTGAGAATGATTTTACAAGGTCAACTGGAGCTACTTGATCTCATTTATGATCTTGTGCAGGACTCACAGAAAGGTCAGTGGTCATGGTTGTAGTCAATACAGAGTTTAGGGAACAAGGTTCTAAGGAATTTTGTTTTCTGTCACTAAGAAGAGATGCCTTATTTGGCCTTATTGGTCATTAGTGGAGCCTAGAAGTACAGAGTTGCATTTAAAGAAATTACCAAATTACGATTCCTGCAGAAAAGTTGTGTGGTCCTCTGTTTTGCAAACAGGTCTATTTTGGGGCTTCATAATATAGTACATTGTGACTGGGGTCCTTGGTGACATTACAGCAGATACTTCATACATATTTTAGGGGCTATGATTGCATCTTAAGACATTATGCAGGTCAATCAATAGATTATGAGTCTGTTTTAGAACTTTGCAGTTTGGTTTAGGTATTTATAGCAGGTAAAAATCGCTGTCCTGAGTCGTGGTGATGAATTAAATCAATTTTTTGGAGCATTGCTGTTCATCAAGGGTCAGATTAGCAATGCTAGCAATATTTAACTTTCCATGAAGCTGGTTTTGTTGGGTCTGAAAAGGTCTCCCAAAGAGATTCTTGTGCCTTTAAGGAGGTTCCTGTTGGCGCTAGAGCTTTAGAGTTCCCTTAAAAAGGTTAACAGGGTCAGAAGGATACTCAAAAGCTCCCCAAGGAGCTATCAATAACTATCTGCCTGACCAAATGTGTGTCCACTCACGCTCCTCCTGGCACCCTCACGCTGCCCACTCTGTCGCAGAAGCCGTGCGCCCAGAGGGTGGGCACATCATCCTCCTGAATCTCCATCTTGTTGCCCTTGAAGTCGGAGAGCTCAAACAGGCAGATCTTGTGCTCCAAGCTGTCCTGCAGAGAGGAAAACCAAAACAGAGAGATTTTATTCCTGACTTTGTGTCAGTGTTGTCAGTGACTCTAAAGAGGGCAGTGTTGTTCTACTTTTAGCCCTCAGGGACTGGAATTAAAGTTCACTGAGTTTCCTCAATACAGACTTCTTTACTGTAGTTGCTATTTTTAGATAACAATGTACATGTGTCAGAAATAGTTTGAATTTAAAATGGACCAAATAGGCTGACAATGCAAATCTGAAGAATAACAAGTTGTTTTCTTCTTCTAAAAAAAAAAGTGTGATCATTAATATTAAGCTTTTGTCCAGTTAAGGCTTTACTTCCTTCAAACAGCAGTAAACAGAATTTGGTGAACTGGGAGATATCCTGGCATGCACTATTTAAGTTTAGCCTAAATAAAAACACTGAAAGTCCAGCCTTTGTTCAGCCGCTCTGATGTGGTCGCAGTTCTGCTCTAGAAAGAGAGACATTGAAAGCTGAGCTTTGTTCAGCTCAGCATAGCCTGGTTCAACCTTTTCACTTTCCACCACACCAAGACATCAATGGATATAGGAATCCTTTCTATACTGAAGGTTTTTCACCTTTCACTGGATATGAAATATGGCTTCAATGAAAGTCTGCTTGGGTGGTAACAGAAAGTAATGACATATAAATTTCCATTTTTAATAGTCTTGATTATACTCCTATCTGACATATGTTTTCATTAGAGGGGTAGTATTATGTATTTTTCAGGCACATACTGCACAATAAAGTAACTTTGTTATCTTCAGTTGTTATAAAATGCTGCATATATCAAATTTGACGTCATAAAAATTTGACTTTGTAATTTAGCACGTTGAAGTTGGGCTTCTGTCTCTTTAAGAAGCTCCTGCTCTTTCTAAAGCTCCACCTTCAGAAAGTCAGCACAACATGGCTCCTCTATTAACCATTTCAAAATATTTTTACCAGCGTTGCACTGAGAGGTAGCTCCTGTAATGAACTTAGTAGGTGCGCAGTTCCACCTGGCGTTAGCTAATTGCTTCTGGCTAGTCTGAAGGAGCTGTGGGTGAGAGCCGCTCTGTGAGGCAGAAGCTGTGAAGCTGCAGCTCAGAGGAGAAGCTGCACCTCGGAGGCGGCACTAGGTCCACCCAGGTAACACTCCAGGTGTGTTTTTCATGAGGGAGTAGCAACTGACATAACACCGCCCCTTTAAGTTTGAGTGTTGACAGTACCATGCGGATGGGCCTGAGGGACATGAGGCAGTCGCTGCGGTAGGAGTTGCTCCAGGTATCCCAGCGAGGATACTCTCCCTTCTCCAGGATGAACATCTCACCACGGAAGTTGGTCTGCTCAAAGGCAACGAAGCTAGAGCGGGTGGGTGTGTTGGGGGGTGAGGGGACCGGGCACGGGGGTTCAGGGATAAGCACAGAGGAAGGGAGAAGGAGGACAGCAGAAAAGAGTAACACACATGAAGAAGAGAAGTACAGAGAGGTCGGAGGTGCTCAGATCACTTCTCTGTGTGGGAACTTACGGGCCGCACTCCACAATGATACTACGCACTCTATCCATGCCACGGTCACACACGTTCATACACTCATTCTGGACCTCCATCATCCTGCCCTGGAAGTTCTCCTGGTCGAACAGCATGATCTGCACAGAGGGGATGATGGAAGTGTTGGGTGGATTACAGGAAACTCAGTTTAATCCTCCCTAATCGTGCAGACAGATGTTGCTCATGTGACATCCAACTGGAACCCAGTCAGAATAAAGTTTCACTTTTAAAGACACGTTTTTACAGCCTGAAACTAGAAATGATGTTAATATGAATATAATATATGTTTCACAACTTATCATAGCAGGTTTTGGAGGAAATCTCTGTTTTTGTCATAGATATGGATTTTTCAGAAACAAAAGTGATAGTTCTGGAAAAATTTACTTTAAAAAAAAAAGTTTAACTCTTGGTATGAATTTATCTACTGTATAAATAGCTGTGATTTTTTTTTCCTGCCAATCATTTTATACTTTCAGTAAAGCTGGACTTTTAAAAGCTCCTCTAACCTGGAATAAACTTCCAGAAAACTGCTTATAAAACAGCTTCCTTTAAAGATACAGTATATAACTATAATAAAAATAAAATATACATGTTTTTAACATATTTGTTAAAAATTGTAATTGACAGCACTAAGACCCTCCTCCTGGTTCTGATTGGTTGTTTCTACTGGGAGGAGGCAGCGGAGCTCGATTTTTTTCAGACTATTTGTTTCACATACTGCCACAACATATTGACAGTTTGAACAAATATAATATAAAAATATATATTTTACAAAAGTTACATACTGCAGCTTTAGGTCTGTCCACTGAAATGAAAAATTTATAAAATTTCAGTTCCAACCTCAGGTTACTCCCTTGAAAATGATATTAGAGTCTAAAATCTCTATAGAATTCTGCACCTCACTGTTTCTACATCTTCTAACAGATGTCTTCCACTCCTTACTTGCTTGTTTTTCCACTCTTACATCGTCTCCAGCTGGATTCCTTCAAAGATCCCACTCAACTCTTTCCTCATGGCCCGACAGAACAAACAAAATCTAAGCTGATGTGCACTGATGTTGCTGCAGTGACTCACTCTGTAGGATCCCATGCCAGGATCGCCGGTCTTGGTGGCCTTGCTGGTGGCAGCTGGAGCTGGGGCTCCCTTGTCCTTGGCATCAGCGCCCTGGCTGGAGGCGGACTTGGCAGTCTGAGACATGGTGAGGGGCTTCAGGAGAGTCTGTGAGTCGGATGCAGGAAGCCGAGGAGAGGGAATGGGGGGGGGTCAAAAATAGAAGTGTAAACAAACAGAATTGTGGAGGTTGATGCAAAAGAATGGGAAGAGCTCCAAAACATTAACATCATCTGGAGGGAAATGTGCTTTGTTGGGATTTATTGTTGTTTATGTTCGGCTCATTTTTATGCTACACTTCTGTTTGGGCCTTTCCCCTTGGCTGAGATAGGGAGTTAGAGGGGGGGGCTTGTGGATGACGGGGAGTGGACCCTGGCTCTGGATGTGCAGCTCTGGTGCTCGGCTGTGTATGGGTGTGTCTGTGTGTCCTTACCTGCGTTAGTACAGATTGCAGTGCCGTGTGAGGGAAGCTGGCTCGTGCTGGTTCCGTCAGAGCTAGACCCAAGCTTTTATACCCTGGCAAAGGCCAAACGTATGGGCTCACGGCACAATAGAAAGCCTCGCGTCATCACAGTTGGCCTGCGCCAAAGCGGCAGGTCATCGCATAGCCTGGAAACATTGCCGGCCCCCTCTGGCCTGCCTGTAAGCATTTCACTGTCAAAGGAAAGCACTGACCCACGCAGTTTTACCCTGGGTTGGGCTGCTGGGCCTGTGAGCTATAGCTGTATGTAGACACAAGGAATGCAAAGATCCAGGGGGACACAAAGAGGTAATCACCTACACAGGCTAACAACAATGTACCATATTCAATAGCCTGGGGACCCGAGAACAAAGACAGAGCATTTTAAATCACCGTCCTTTAGCTCTGACGAGCCAAAACAAGACAAAACATACTGAAAATATGCAGTACTTCCTACTGTAAAAATAAATTGAATTTTTACTAATGTTTACATTTTCACTAGCTTAAGACCAGAATAGAGGTTTTAAGCAAGAGTAGGGTTAGCAACCATCACTGTGCCTTGGGCAAAGTTCCAAGTCAAGGTAAACTGTTTGTTTCAACCTCCATTAAAACTGAACTGAACCTTTGTTTGGATGCACTGGCTGTTACTCTTCTGAAGGGTTACACTGATGTGTGTGTTGTCTGTTTTGTAAGACCACCTTAACGAGTTTGTTTGTTACATTTTAAAAATCCATACAATCAAATTAACACCAGTCAATTTAATTGGGGCACCCACCACTAAACTGTTTCCCCATTCGTTTGGGTTGTTCGGGTCAAAAGTGTCAATTTATACCTTAAGGGGGGAAGTTTCAAAACTAAACCAGATGCTATCATAGTGGCTTTTGAAAGAATACCTTAAGGATAAAGTTTTATTTATCTGTCTTTGTGTTGGTCCTTGGAGTTTGGCACTTTTTATAGCATCTAACAGGGAGCTGGTAATTTTGCCTCTTTGCCATTTCGGCTAGATTAAGTGTTTTGTGCCCAACTTTTCAGGTATAAAAAAGAGCTATGTGTTTCTTACAGACCATGCACCAAGAATGTTTTGTATCCACTTTGACAACAATTCAAATTAATTTTCTAAATTATTTTCATAGCTTACTGTAGGGAAATGGGATTATAAAGCAGGAAGTTGCTTTGAGTTATTTTGGTTTGATCAGAGCTCATAATCTGTCATATTTCACAAGTCATCTGGCCCCAATAGAGATGAGACCTAACAGGCTAGAAATAGTGTGTAATATAACATGATCAAAATAATATGCAATAAAGAGATATTAGAAGTTATATTTTAACTTTTTATGAGTATTTATGCTTATAATCCTGGAGTGAACTAGATAATTTCTCAACAGATTTAGAAGGGGCCAGCCAAAGTGTGCATACTCAGACCAAATCAGAAGTTTTTATGGAGAGTCAGGATGAGCAGGCCTCCAGTTTGAGTCTCAAATCCGTATCAGCATAAAACAACTAGATAGTTTATGTCTGCCTTTCTGTAATGTCATAAACATGTCCAGAATTAGCTAAAATGCTAAAGTTAGCAAGAATTCTGTCAGTAGGATGTACGCTATCAATAGCATGTTGACCTACAGCAACTTACTACATCTGGAATGCAAAACAGCAATTTATAAGTTAATATTAGTGGAAATTAGCTAAAATGCATTCAGTAACATGTCTGCTATCAAAGGCAAAATGGCAGGTTAGCTAACATTAGCTGAAATGCTAATGTTAGCTGAAATGCATTCAGTAGTGGACTATCACTATCATTTTTGATTAACAAAAACTTACTCCATTTAGTGTGTAAAGTAATGTAATGTACACAAAATGAGTCAAAAGAAGTGTCAGAAAGGACAGGATGTTTGAAATGGCGAAGGGACAAACCAGTGGTAGCCTAGTATTTTTCCAAACCTACAAAACAATACTTCTCCTTACTTCACTAGTCAGTGGTTTGGAAGATGTCAGCTTTATATTAGTTGGCTATGTTCTGAGAAATTATTACTGTCTCTATTTCAAGCAACTGGTGACAACACCAGTTGAGGGGATTTTTGTTAATAAAAACCTTTCATCAACCGAAGATTCAAAATAACTCACTGATCAATCTTTTGTTAAAAACACCACTGCTTTAATTGAAGCTATCCCTTTCACTGATCCTTCCAGGAGTGAAATAAAGGTTGCTGTTGATCATGTTGATAATTCCAGGATTTTGTCAGATGGATTACATCTGGATTATGTCGCCTCCGCTGCGACAATTTGCAGTAGTGAAGCTGGATAAAAAAAATTATTTGATATATGCAGATTAGGTGCAAACTAATCCTGCAGTATAATCTGTATGACTCCCAAATCATCCCATGATACAGCTGATGCTGGAGTCGGACTCATCTCATGACGTATTAGTGGAGACTGAAATGTGTTCTCATGGTGATACCTGAACAAATGTTGAATTTATATTCATTTTATACATTTTTTTAAACACACTTTTAAAATGTTGATTTTCATTATTTGAAAATAAGTTTATTGTATATTCTTAATGATTTGTCAAAAACAATAAATATTTCAAGACATCTCAGAAACATGAAGGTGTATACTTTAATGTCAACATATATCTCATCACTGTAGGTTTTAGTTTTAGTGTTCAGGTGTTCAAACAAGATGAAATAGAAGTAAACATAGGTTTAGTTCTATCATGAACTAAACCGTATTTTGCTCGTCAAGATGATATAAGAGGACAAATTTTAGATTGACAAATGCTTGTAGTTAATCTTTTTAAATAGTCTGGCATATACTTAATTATACTTCTTATGAATATTTTTGTGACAGTTGTAATCAGTTTCTAATGTGTTTAGGCATCAGGAAATATGATCAAAATAGACCTAGAAAATATTAGCCTCATGGAAATAGTTAATTAGTTAATAAGTCATATATTGTCCATGTGCGTGTGATTAAACCTAAATTTGCTTGGAGTAAAGACAGAACACCCACTGGCTCATTTTTATGGTCATTTTTATGTGTGATGTACAGTATATTCACCAGATTGGGGGCTCATCTGGGATGCCAAATTGTTTTCCCTCCCAGGTTGTATGATGAAACCATGCATCGGCCAGTCTGGAACTCCTGACTGAAGACAGCCAACACACCATGGTACTCCACCTTGGATTACTGACAGGCCAGTGCCTTACTGTGAAAGACAGAGGGTGATAGGAACCAGAAATCCTTTGTTTAAGCTCCCTCTGGCCATTCATAAATCACCAGTTGACCGTGCCATGTCCAATGAAGATGAGATCTTACAGAGAGGAAACCGCAGGAGGCATGGATGAAACTCAGCAAAGTTGCCATAGAGCACTGTGTTTAAAATTTACATCGGTTTGAAACACATCATGTGATGAAACCTGTCCAATGCATGGTACTGTTAAGAAGTTATGTGTGTCAGGCGATGCAAAACTACGCTGCTGTAGTTTTACTGTATCTTTACCTTACATGCCCCTACCAGATAGTTGCACAGACTGCTTGAAAGTTCTTCATAGCAACAAGCAACAAGGTAAATGTTGTATGTCATTTACTTGAATAGCGCTTTATCAAGTCCAGATGAATTCTCAGATTCTGATGGAGGGCTGCAAAATGAGATGGTTGTGAGCACTGCTGCTTTTAAACAATAAGTCATGGATTCAAATCATGGCAAGCCTTTCTGTGTGGAGTTTGTATGTTCTTTCCATAGCTGTGGAGGTTGGGTGGGGGCGGGGCCCAAAAACAGCCATGTTTAGTTAATTTGCCTGTGCATGGTTGCTTATCTTGTGTGTCTCTGTTTTGTCCTTTGAGGAACCCACCTCTTGTCCAGAAACCACTGGAGATAAACACCAGCCCCAATGATCCTGGTAGAATCCTATTAGCTGTTGACATGCAGCCCCCTTCATTATTATTCCATTCATTCAACATATAAATGACTCTTAGGAGATCCACCAGGTTTCCTATTGCAGGTCATAGTTGCTGTTACTTCCACACTTCATGTTTCTGCCTAATAATGAACAGATCTTGACTTTACCTGGAGTGTACTGAATTAAATGTGTTTAACTTGCAAGAGAAATCCAGTTAATTATGTTGATCTTTTGATGACATTTGTATTTAAACGGCTCCATCAGACATGAGGAGAGATGAAACAGCCACCCTTACACCTGAGAAATGAAGTCAACGCTCTTGACTTGGTTTCTAACGGTTTTTGGACTTACAAAAGAAATCTGTTAAGGCAGAACATCAATAAATAAAACAGAAATATATTTGCATTTTGGTTAGCTGAGTCCAGTAATGTGTATTTAAAGGGGCAGTATTATGTATTTTCCAGCCACATAGTGCCGTTTTAGAGGACAATTACATAAATATGTTAACTTCAGCTGTTATAAAAATGTTATATATTTCAAATATGGCTAGAAAGAAATTTCACTCTATAATGTACCACCTTGAAATTGAGCCTCTGCCTCTTTAACAATTCCTGCTCTTTCTAAAACTCTGTCTTCAAGAAGTCATCACAACATGGCTCCTCCAGTAACCCTTTGACAACATTTTTACCACCGTTGCACTGAGAAGAAGCTGGTATAATGAGCGCAGTTCGACCAGGTGTTTGCCAATTGCTGCTGATTATTCTGAAGGAGCACTTGGTGAGCAGTGGAGTCACAGGAGAGAACTGCTCTTTAAGGCAGAAACGTGGAAACTGCAGCTCTGCGGAGGAGCTATGTCTTACAGGTGGAGGTAGGTCCACTCAGGTGTTTTGCACAGCTGATTGGTTGCCATGGAAGATTAAAGGATTTCTCAAACATGCATGAAATAATCAAGACAACACTTCAGGTATGTTTTTATAACATGATGTAAAGCTCAAAAAAGTCAATTTTTCTGAATACTGCCCCTTTAAATTACACCTTGAAGTGGCCAAAATTCCTTTGGGTTCACAGGAAGTAGAGTTGTTCTTTTAGGAATTTGAGATGCTCATAAAAGAAGTACCTCTGACTTCCCTGTTTACAAGTAGCTGATTATGCAAGTACACACACACACACACCCACGCACGCCGACACACGCCTACACACGCACCCACATACAAGGGCTGCTTAATCACTTTAAACAAACTGGAGTCTCCTGGTTCAACCTGTTTGAAGCCTGGGGACATGCAGTTCCTGTTAAATGTGTTGAAAACGGTTAGAGGTGAGTCCAACCCCAAGTCCCTGACATTGTGAGATCTTCAGTTGGAGTGCTCAGTCTCTTTTTAAGGCACGTAAAGGTTTACAGCTGATAAGAGTTGTTTTCCAAGTAGAGTTATAATTTGATGTCACAGAGAATCTCATGAAGGGAGTGTGACTGTAACAGGCTAACTGCTGCTTCACCAGATGTCTGGATGGATGACTTCCTCTAGTGTGTTTATATTTCTGATTGCTCTCATGTTGAACTGCAGCTGATGATATCACTGACGCTTTCGGTTTGTGAAGACACTCTGCACTAAGAATGTTCGATATGGAAAGGAACAGAGGAAGCAGCTGAAATTTTAAATTCAGTCCAGGGACGGCCAGAGGTATAATTAATCTTTGTGGTTGATTCGGACCTTGTGCTGATCTAGGAGCCCAAATAGAACTTGAATTTAAAAAGACCACTTTGATAATGGACCAGTTGTACACAGTTTCACTAAGAAAAACATACATAGATAGTACATAGAAGTTAAGGTGTTATGATTTCTATGTTGTTGTTTTTTTTGCTTTCTGTTACACCTGAACGTTTTCAACCACCAAACAACTTTTATTGTCATACTGAGATACTGAGAGGCAGTTTCCAAATGACATTTTTTTTATGGTAAAAAAATTTGTCCAAACCAACCTGGCCCTATTTTAAAAGCTACCCCCTAAATCCCAATAATTGTTTATTTAATCTTTGGCAGTCACAACCTGCGACAGAATGGCGACCTGTCCAGGGTGTACCCGGCCTCTCGCCCGAATTGTCTCACTGGAGATAGGTACCAGCACCCCTCCCGACCCCACGAGGGAGAAGGGTGTACAGAAAATGGATGGATGGATGGATGGATGGATGGATCAGGACATCAGATACTGCTTATTTAGATCTTTTGGCCCACATCATGTCTTCAGACAGACATAGGCTAGATGTTAATTCTGCCAATTCCTTAATTGACAGAATTAAGGAATTCTGTCAAATTCAAGTAAAATTCTGCTTACCTAATGCAACATTGCTCTGAGACGGTTTTGTTTGTCATTTAGAAGCAAATACAACACGTGCTAATATATATTATTTTCATTAGAATCAATTGCAGGACAGAGGAGGACATTTCTGGCTCTGCTGATAATCTTTTAAATCAAAAAGCAATTTAAATGAGCAAATGACTTCCAAGAAAATTCATTCTGAAACTACCCCCACATGTGACCAGATGTAAAAATAAGTCCAGCAGCTTTGGGCGACATTTTTTCTCTCCCTCCTCCAACCCTTCTTGTGTCCTTTGCCCTCAGTGTTTTCTCGGCGCTCACAGCCTTGTCACTCTTATATTCCTACATCTCAGTGTGGGTGATAATGTGGTGTCTGCATTTCTGTCCCTTCACAGATTAACCATGCTTTTGTCGAGTGGGTGGGGGTCGAACAGGAGGGGGCACAAAGCAAAGCCCCTCCCTGCTGCTGAGCCGGGGGTTTTAGCGTGACCCCTCGTCAGGGGAGGCTTTAAAAGGGTGGGGGCGCGTGGCTCCTCTCACTCTGACAACAGGACCTAAGGGCATCAGAGCAAGGTGAGTCCCCTGTCCCTCAGACAGTCAGGGCAAGCCAGGCCAGGGTGCAACAGTTGCACCCGGTATGTATTCAAACCCCTGCTTTATCCCAGCCATAAAAACAGCAGAGCTATATGGGCCCCAGGGCCCGAAGGCCATCACCACACCCAACGGGTGAGATAAAGAGCAACGGTGGCGGTTACATCTCAATGCCTGCAACATTTTCAGGGAGGAAATGGAGAGAGAATTTGATGAACAGATAGAATGGGTGGAGGGTGGAGAGAGGGAGCCAAAAGTAGACAACAATTAATGAATGCCAACAGTTCTGGTGTTACGGTCCAGTGGACTGCGGCATCCTGACCACAGTGGAGGAGTTTTTCAGGATTTCCACACATGCAATTGCTGTACACTTGGGCCACTCAAGAAACTATCTCATTTACTTGAGGTGTAGAATGAAGTGCTGAAGTAAGGCAGGTCAGGTTTTCTCCTAATGTTTCCTCCTGAGTGACTATTTTCAAGTTTTCCAAGGTGTTGCCATGGTTTTATTTCTCTACACTCAGGTGAAAGCATGGACTCTCTCAAACTGTGTGCACACTGACCTCCTGCCACACCCTTTCTTGGTAGCATTGTCAAAGTAGGTCTCTTCTTCTTTCTTCCAGACAAGATGACTCACCACTGCACCAAGTTCTCCGGCCACTGGAAGGTGAGTCCACAGGTGTTGGAGTAGACTACGACATCACCTGGCCTTTTTCAAACCTTATGCTATCCCAAAGATGAGATTTCCTCTGGTAGACCCAATGATTGAACAAGCAAGCAAAATGAACAGTCCCAAGCCTTAACATTGGTTGGCTAATGTGATTTTGTTTGCCTTGTTGTGAGTTTAGGAGGTAGTTAGTGATTCGGGGTCCAGAGTAGCCTCTTCATAGTCTGTCGTCGTCTCCCTCACAGATTATTGTCTACGATGAGGAGTGCTTCCAGGGCCGCCGCCATGAGTTTACCTCCGAGTGCTGCAATGTGATGGAGTTCGGCTTCGAGAGTGTGCGCTCCCTCAGGGTGGAGAGCGGAGCGTGAGTACATCTGCTCGAAGAGGGCAGCACAAACTGCAGCACTGTCATAAAAGTTGATGCTGGACAGCAGAAATAGCCCTCTGAGATTTGTCAGTACTAACGGAGAGCTGCTTTCCCTTGCTTCGTCCCAGCTGGGTGGGTTATGAGCACGCCTCCTACCAGGGACAGCAGTTCATCCTGGAGAGGGGAGAGTACCCCCAGTGTGATGCTTTTGGAGGCAGCAATGCCTATCACATCGAGAGGATGACTTCCTTCAGACCTATTGCCTGTGCTGTAAGTCTCTACTTGTCAGTTGCTTAGGGGAAAGTTGTTGTCTGTAAAAGTGTGACAAGTAATTACTTTGGATGATAACGTTAGACCTGTTTGACCAGACCAACAACTTGAGTGTTTCTGTTTTTCTACTTCTCCCACCCTTGTATCCCCCTCAACAGAACCACAGAGAGTGTCGTATGACTATCTTCGAGCGTGAGAACTTCATGGGCCGTAAGGGTGAGCTTAGTGACGATTATCCCTCCCTCCAGGCCATGGGCTGGTGCAACAACGAAGTGGGATCTTTCAGGGTCCAGTCAGGAGCGTGAGTGTTCCCAGTTACTTTCCTATCCAGTTATTCTTTTCCAACCAGAATATTTATATTCTGCTTGGATTTTTACACAACCACATTTTGGACTTACTTCCTCCTGCCCTAACCCCTCACCCTCCACAGATTTGTCTGCTACCAGTACCCTGGTTATCGTGGCTACCAGTATATCATGGAGTGTGATCGTCACTGTGGGGAGTACAAACACTTCAGGGAGTTTGGCTCCCACTGCCAGACCCCTCAGATCCAGTCCATCCGCCGCATTCAGCAGTAACAGCCCATTCATGAAATGAACCCGATTTTCCGTTTGACCCTTCACCCACGACCTCTTCTGGCTTCTGATGCTGAATAAACTGTTTTTCTTAAATCCTACTGATTTCCACCAGTGTATCTGGTTATCTGAGGAACACGTTCCACATTTTTGCTCATGATGTGATGAAATATGTTCACTTCTTCACCGGTCAAATGATGGTGTTCAGGGTAACTAATTGCAAAAGTGGAAAAGAGTCCAATAAAGAACCCAGTAAATGGTCTATCTTGTATTTTCTAGGTTGTTTTTTTTGTCAAATAGAATAGCCCATTTTCATGACAGACGTTATCTGAGCAGTTTTTAAACCTCCAAAATGGCTTTTTAATTATTCAGTTTGGACATTTATGAAGCAGACCTATTTAATGTTGTTTTTAGCACCTCAAAGGTTTGCGAAAATTAAAAAACTAATTGTTTCAAAATTCTTTAATGTGTTTCTGGTATTTACAAAATGGATTAACAGAAAAATCTGACCATTTTCTCAGAGCTGACCCATGTCTGAGTGGGGACAGAAGCAGAGTTTTATTTGGGAAACTCCTACATTCAAGACGATTAACTAATAGAGAACACAAAGAGCAGACGCATGCAGAGAATTTAGTAAGATTTAAATGTTGTATTTCATTACTTTAACTGTTAGCTTCCCTTTTGGCTAACTGTTACAAAATTTCAATTTCAATATTCTCTTTCAACCTTTAAGAGAGAATTGGATGCTTTTTTTTTTTAATTGTAGGCTCATTTATGGTAAACTTAACTTTATATAGAAAGTTCACCTCAAGTATTTGATTTCTGCATAAGAAATCAAATGCTCTGAGGTGGCTCCCTGATGGCTTTTTGGCCCTAAAGGCCAGTATACATTACTTCAGTCTGGGCCGGTTTTGCATTTTGTGACAATGAACATATACAAACAAGTGTTAGCATCAGCCTTTAATAAAACACTCATCGGTCTATAAACATACATTCCAAAGACAATTTTTGATTAAAAGGAATATTCATTTTTTCAGATCCTCAACTAATAAATAGATTAGTACTGTCATTTATTAAAATTGAAACCAAGCTTAGTATTTCTTTAAGGTCCAACAGCTGTGTTTTAATGTTCCTGTATGTTCTATAAGACTACAGATTAACACTACAGAATGCCTCTAATTTTTCTTACTTAACAATAGGGCTGTGGTAAGTTATTATTTTAGTAATTGAGTATTTTATCGATTATTCTGATGTTTAATCAATTATTTGAATACAAATTTTGATCAAGTAAAATATTTGTAAATACGGCCATAACAGGACCAAAACCCTACAGGAAATTATAAGTCAAATAAGCTCCAGTTCCTGCTGTCTGGATGTCTTACCCACACATTTCTTTAAGAAAGTCCTGCCTGTTATTGCTGCTGATCTGATCCAAATAGTAAACTCATCGCTCTCGTCAGGCGTTTTCCCCCAGGCTCTGAAAACAGCAGTAATCAAACCACTTATAAAAAAAGAACAATCTGGACAAATCACTAATGCAGAATTACAGGCCGATCTCCAACCTCCCATTCATCAGCAAAGTTATTGAAAAAGCTGTGTGTAAACAATTAACTAGCTTCCTAACTATAACCAACCTCTTTGACTCCTTCCAGTCTGGTTTTCGTGCTCACCACAGCACAGAGACCGCCCTCGTAAAAGTGTTCAATGACATCCATATAAATACGGACTGTGGCAGAACCACAGTGCTGGTTCTGTTGGATCTCAGTGCAGCTTTTGACACTGTTGACCACGACATATTACTGAATCGACTGGAGAGTTGGGTCGGACTCTCCGGTCCAGTGCTTAACTGGTTTGAATCCTACATAAAGAACAGGGATTTCTTTGTTTCAATTGAAAACTTTTCATCAAAGAGGTCAAAGGTCACATGTGGGGTACCCCAAGGTTCAATCCTAGGACCCCTTTTATTCAATATTTATATGCTCCCACTAGCTCAGGTTATAACAGGAAATAATATTAGCTACCATAACTATGCAGATGACACACAGCTCTACATTACGATGTCACCAGGTGACTCAGAGCCTATCCAATCACTGAACAGATGCTTAGAACAGATAAATGTGTGGATGTGCCAAAACTTTCTCCAGCTGAACAGAAACAAAACTGAAGTTATTATTTTTGGACCTAAAGAGGAACGATCTAGAGTCAATGCACAGCTTCAGTTATTACAACTGAAAACTAGCGATCAGGCCCGAAACCTGGGAGTAGTGATGGACTCTGACCTGAACCTCCAGAGCCACATAAAGACAGTTACAAAGTCGGCCTTCTATCACCTGAAGAACATTTCCAGGATTAAAGGACTAATGTCTCAGCCAGATCTAGAGAAACTCATCCATGCCTTCATCTTCAGTCGTATTGATTATTGCAACAGCGTCTTCACAGGTCTGTCCAACAAATTAATCAAACAGCTGCAGCTGATCCAGAATGCTGCTGCTCGCATTCTCACTAAAACCAGGAAGATAGACCACATAACACCAGTTCTAAAGTCCCTCCACTGGCTCCCTGTAGCTCAAAGAATAGACTTTAAAATACTGTTGTTAGTTTATAAATCACTGAACGGCTTAGCACCACAATACATTAAAGATCTGCTTTTATTGTATCAACCTTCCAGACCTCTCAGGTCTTCCGGTTCTGGTCTGCTCTGCATCCCCAGAACCAGAACCAAACGAGGAGAAGCAGCTTTCAGCATCTATGCACCACGAATTTGGAACAAACTTCCAGAAAACTGTAAAACAGCTGAAACACTGACTTCTTTTAAATCTCAACTGAAAACCCACCTGTTTAGAATTGTATTTGAAATGTAATCAATTACTAATTTATTGATGTAACTTGACTTAATGATTGATTCTATATTGCATTGTGATTCTGTGTTTGTTATGATGTAAAGCACTTTGAAATGCCTTGCTGCTGAAATGTGCTATACAAATAAAATTTGATTGATTGATTGATAACAGCAGTAATACAATCGGATATCAACATCGGCCCAATTGTTCATATTTGAGCATCCCTACACTTACTTTTCTGTAGTTTGGGAAGCTAACCTGTAACAATAATAGCTGACTTTTTAAGTTAACCTGGCCAAAAATTATACAAAAATCCAAAATTATATTCAATTTAATAATATAGAGCCATAATTTAATAATATTATTATTATCAATTTAATAATATAGAGAATGTGACATTTTTTTCGATAAGTGTCACAAAGACATTTATTGAAAAAAAAAAATTAAAGTCCATACTCCAGTTTTTAGTTTACGTACTCATCGTCAGCCAATTTTGTTAAGTGAACTCTCACTTTGCACAACCATTCGTAGGTTTTCTGTCCATGATGTGAATGACTGGGTTTGGTTCCTCCGCTGCGCTCCGTCACCCATTTGTCTATAATATGTTGGATTACATTTGATTGTGACCAGCACTCATTCGCGTTTCCAATTAAAATGACTCTCTAATCAGCAAGGCGGTAATGAGAAATATCAGCCTTGGGTGAGAGTGTCTAATCACAGCAGAGTGGGAGGTTAAATGAAGCTGAGACTGAAGCTAAGAAATGTATAACTGAAACACAAAAAAATTCAGGGCCTGATCAGAAGATTCATACATCCAGCACAATCTTGTCAGAAAAAGGTGATCACTTACACAAATTGGCAAAAATAAATAAATAAATAGTAATAAACAGCAAAGTTTTAGGGGAGTCGTCGTCACAACATTAGCGTAAATGGACTGAAAGTTCATAGAACTTTACATCACTCATTCTCATTCACACACCAATGCAAAGATCTGTAGGTGACATGGGGTTGGGTGTCCTGTCCGGGTCAGGAGGCTTTTTCTTGTCATGAAATTTGAAAGTGAAAGGGTAACGTTTTTAATTTGGGCGTGTCAGAGCATATGGTGGTCACGCTAGCTCAGATGGGATGCCAGGAGAAAGCCTCAACAATAAGACTATTAGAATATTGAGGGATTCCGTCAAAGTGGACATGTTGAGCCGTAGCACAGTGTCTGCCATCCGAAGCCAAGCAGGGTTAAGTTCTAAAACTACATCCCAAGTTTTGATCACCTTACAGAGATGTTCGATTCACCATCTGAACATGGAAAAAGTATGGGCACTTCGTACCTATGGAGAAGCTCCACGGTTCAGGTGGGAGAATATGTGTACAGGAAAAATATTTGTGTGCTCTGTGGATCTACCGTTTTGGGAGGAGAGGCCATAAAAAGTCCTGCTGAAGTTTTCCACATTCAATGTAGGAGATACAGCAAACATGCGGAAGATGGTGCTCTGGTCAGATAAGACGCTTGTAGTGTACAAGTAAAACGCTACGTGTGGTGTATAACTAGCACTGCACATCACCCTGAGCATGTCATTCCACTGGTGGCAGCAACAATATGCTCAGGATTCTTCTCGCAGCAGAAATGGATGGATCTAGTTAATTACAGAAAAATCTTGTAGGAAAATGATTTAAGACTGTAAAAGGCCTGAGAATGGAATAGAATTCCATCTTCAAGTAGGACTACATACCTGAGATCAAATGTCAAATGACCCAGTCAAAGTAAAACATAAAACGAACTGAGAATTTGTGGTAAGACTTGAAATGTAACAGATGTTCTCTATCCAATCTGTCTAAAACATTCTCAGCCTGTGGATGCGCGAGGTGTGAGCGACACATACCTCAAAAGACATCCAGCTGTTGCTACAGTGAAAATACGTGTACATGTATAATACTGTTGAAATGAAATGGATGCCACAAATTTCAGACTTTTGCTCGCAAAAGGCTTTGATTGTATCATTCTCCTACAATTATGCCAATAAAAAGGTTTTAGATTTCTCAGTGCATTTACAGAAGCATTACCGCGGCAGGCCAGGGAAGGGCACTGCATTTCTACCTCAACATCGCATGAATCCCCTGTGTGTCACCCTGACAGATAAATGTAGTACCGTGATATTAAATGTCACAAATGGCTGCGGCTTATTGGCTGTTCTGATATTTAGGGTGAATCACGACGTCGCGACTAGTACGTGTATATTCACCTGCGGGCCACAAAGCTCATTTGTGTATCCGTCAAATTTCTGACAGACATGCATTTGGCATCCACTAAAAAAGAGGCTGGCTGAAGCACAAACGCTTCCTTCTCCAAGCACTTAAAAACACTGAGCTCCGGCTCCTGCCCCAGAACAAGCCGCTCCATGTTTTACCGGCCTCTCTCCGCCGCAGTGGGAGAGGAAGTCGAACCGAGAGTCAAGCGGAGACGCTACAGTGTTAGCAAAAAACCCCTACAGAAATATACAGCGCGGAGGGTTTTCGAGCAGACATGTGCCACGTTTTTGCTGGGAAACGATACGCTTGACTGAACGGTGCGGGCTCTATCGACTGGCATACGTCGCCGAGACAGCGAAGGGACCGCGTTAGTGCTCCTCACAGGCAGCTTGAGAGAGAGGGCTCCCCTATCACGGACAGCCTGGTAGGCAGGAACCGCGCGGCTCTGGCTGGCTGGCGCGGAAAACGACGACCTGCTCGACTCTGCTGGTTTTTCTTAGTATTTTCAACTCCCTGTGTGAGAAGACCTCAAAAACAGTGGCACATCCATTGTGTTTCTTCAATTTTGGCGTGGGAAAATATAACAGTCTCCCCAACAATCTTCGCCTTAACTGTTAATAACCTCGACTCCCAGTTCTGTGAAACCACCGCTGGACAGCCGAGCTGCTCTCTCCATCTGTCCGCGCACCCTCCCTCCTCTGCTTCCGTCACTGTGTGCAGCTCCGTGCCGGGTCTCCTCCCCGTGCTCGGGATAACTCAACGAGAAGCCATGGACTATATTTGTCATCTTTACTGATATTTTTCTGCTCAAGTTCCTGGGCTGTTTCTCGGAAGCGCAGCGAGACTTCCCCAATAACAAGGAGACGGAAGCAAGAACACCCGCAGCCGTTAGCTTTTTAGATCCACTGCTGCACGGTGTCGGAGCAGCGCCGCTGTTGGTCAACCAGCTTGTAGTAACCGTGTTGACAAGTGGCTTTACGGGCTTTTTAATGCAGCTGTCGAAACCCAGCAGTTCGCTCACTGGTAATTTAGCCTTCTGGCTAGCAGGTTTCATTTTTGCTAGCTAGCATGTTGGCTAGCTAGCAGGCGGACCCGAATATCGACACCAGCAGGAGGCTACAGCAGGCTAGCTCCACGACGCGCGGATTTGGCTTGTGATTAGTTAATCACGCCGTGCCCGCTCCGGATTTGGAGCTAAAGCGTTCAAGGTGTTTATCCGCGTCTTTTCCAACGGTATTTTCGGCGTGATTGCTGCGCCCCGCACGGAGCACTTCGGCTGCAACAGGAAGGAAGCCGAGCGAGAAAAAGGACGGAGCAGAAAAGGAAAAACAAATAGCCACACAGACGGCGGAGACTGGGATTGAACGGAGATCATTGTTGTGAATGCTGCTTGTTTTTCATCTTCCGATCGCATGGACTTATCGGTGCCAAAGCTCGCTTAAAGGATTCTAATATTTTGAGACCAGGACAACGGATCGCCACATTTAACCTGCCCTGGAGGGTCTCTTTCAGGTCTTTTCGGTAAATCCATCCCCCCCCCTCCCCTTCCCTAAATGTGATGGTTCGAGCAAAACGAGCCACACGTGTTCCTGTTTGTTTGCTTTAGCTCAGACCCTCTGCTGCTATCGAGGCCACAAAAACAATCGGGAGTTACATCTCACGTTCTGACTGCAGACTCCGCCTGCCATTTCTCTAAAATTGGACCCCCCCCCCCCACATCCCCTTCTTACTGCACATTTGTTTACATTTGAAGGGAAAATCCCGAATCGAAACCCCATGTGGAACTGGAGACAAACCGATCGTTTGGGCACATTTTTTCAGCAAGGAAGTCCCGAGAGACGTGCAGAATTTGACAGCTGTCCACTAAGGCTGCATATCACGGCAGCCCTGTGAAGCGAGGAAGCGCTGACACCAAAACGAGCCAGTTCCTGCTTATTTTAGCACCTTTCCTCCCGGCGCTCACACGGCGCAATCCGGCTGCAGTTTTGCGCCAAATGGGATTGCAAGGACGGCGATCGAGCTGATCCACGGACTGCTTCTTATTTAATTTTTTTTTTTTATCCGATCAGCCCACCTTAATGTCCCCCCCAACCCCATGAATTCCCTTTTTGTGTCTTAATAATGATGTTGGCTTGAGGTTAGCAGCCGCAGACATCTACACGATTCCGCTTCCTCCGGCCCCCCTCCCCTTTACCGGCCCCCCCCTGTCATCGCACCTCGGGCCCTTGATGGTGGTCCTCTCCGCTGGAGGAAACAGTTCTTTTAATTCCCTGAATAGTTTTTTTTTTTTTTTTTTAAAGCACCACAGGAAGCCTGCTGTTTTTATTAATTTGCTCCTCCAAAGGGTCGAAAAATGGCGGACCTCGAAGCGGTACTCGCCGATGTCAGCTATTTGATGGCGATGGAGAAGAGCAAGTCTACTCCTGCCGCCCGTGCCAGTAAGAAAATCATCCTCCCTGAGCCCAGGTAAGCTCATCAGCGAGGCCCTATGATGTTAAGTGGTTGTGGCTGTTTGCAATTAGCATGGAGTCTTTGTGAAGCGTATTTGGCTGCATAGGAGGAAGGAGGCGTTCTTACTGTCAAACCTGTCCTTACTGTACATGCTTGATTTAAACAAAAAGGCTGATGCTTTCTGTCTGTTCGGTTTTCTGCAAACCACGCTGTTGCTCTCTGTCCTCCTGCAAGCAGATACCAAAAAACAGGAACAACTATTATAGATTGTGCATGCCTTTTTTTTTTTTTTTTTTTCTTTGCTAAAAAATGCACAGATCAGGCCTTTCCTGATCAGTGCAACCGATTTTTGTTTCTCTTTGAGGTTTGATCTGCCGATTCCAATTTGGGCCAATTTAAAAAAAATAAAATAAAATTTTCCAAAAGAATGAAATGTATAGAAGTCAAACAAAAGGGCGTACATTTTGTTTGATAGTGTTGGTAGTTTTTGAATCCTCTTAGCATCGAGGCAATTATAAGATTATTATTTGTTAATTCATTAAAGTGTATGTTTGTGTCTGAATGTGCGCATCGTTTCATACCTTTCTAGTTTCTTTCTGTTTGGATTCTACATGTAGTTTGCAGGGATTTTAGAAAGCAAATCAGGGAGATATTGCATTCTCTGTAGTTTTTGTAACAAAAATGACAAAAAATACACACCACAAAGAGATAGATTTTTAGTTGATTTGGTTTGATCAGCGGCCCTAAATGGCCACTTTTCAAAATGAAGTGTGTTTTGTGCCACTAAGCTGCTTAGTAACTGTATTTTCAACCTTATTGGTATTTATTGATGCCTTCATTGAAGAAACAGTGGAGAAAATAGCAAAACTATCGCTCTTGAAAATACGGACAGTTTATGGGATTTTAACAGTAGTTAATTGGAGTTTATTGTGAGGGTGATTAATCAAAGTACTGAAGAGAAATTTATCACAAAAAATGATAAACAATGCAATAAATGCGCATTTTATCAACTACTCTACTGTGCATGTCACCTTTAGAGGGCAGGAAAGAATACACTTTTCTAGCTGTTTAAACTATTTACAATTAGGCTAATAAAATAATTTACAATTAAGGGGGCGCCACCCTTTCCTGCTAATTGTGACCAAAATAGGAAGAAATTATTGGATTTCATCTGTAATTTGCACGCTAAATATGGATTTGGTTCATATTTACCCGGCCTGGCTCTTGCTGCAGTCAGGTACCACGCTCATCGGCTGTGTTTACAAACCAATAATTCCTCTATACATATCAGTATGAAATGGGCATACCCATCAACAAAGAGGTGAATTGACCTAGATCCGTTCCCAACTTTTTTTTTGTGTGTGTTTATTTGTATGGATTGTAGCATTCGTATTATTTAAGAGAGGATGATTGTTTTGTTTTAATGTTAATTTACCTAGTGGATAAACGTATTGTTTCTTTTAAATGTGCTTCCTAAATAAAATGGATCAGATTAGTGATTAACGGAAGATTAGCCAACTCGGATCTGGTTGATTTATCCATGAGGTTAATCTCGTGTTAGCCTGACTGAAATATCAGCGTGTGCTTCAAAATCAGCTCACGATTCCGAGGCAAATAGAAAGCAGTGGCCGACTGTGTCCTTTCCATGTTCTGTGCTCCACAGTGTACCCTCTCATAGCTGTCACTTGCTCGCAGGCTTATTTGACTGATAGCTGTACAACGGCGTTAGCTTCAAACTGGTAGCTGCTGCTGGGTCTTGCCTGTGAAGCTGGTGCAGCTGTGCTACCAGCATGTAGCAGCTCTTGACGTTAGCACCCCCCCACCCCCCTGCCCCTGCCGCCACCGCCACACACACCCCCTCACTCATGTTGTTTTCAAGCACCCACTCTTAGTAGGCCGTCAGAAAAGACTACAGCCCCATTCTGATTGAACTGACATCGCTTTGCCCTCTTATTAAGCATTTACAGAGAGGCGTGCTGCAGTGGGCTTCATAGTGCTCGGTTTTAGGTCATAGCGTGCAACTCGGTAAAACAGGATGTGGTTGAGATTTGGTTATTGAGAGTTTCTTTTCATGGGAGGTTTGTAAATGTGACAGTTGGGGCTGCACTTAACAATGACTTCTCTAGATTAGTTTCAATTATTTTTTTCTTATTCAATTAATCTAACAAATTGTTGGTTAATTTTTTTAGGTTACTCTAATGGGAGTGTGCTGGAAATTAAAAATATTTTAACCAAAGTAATAAAAACAGTTCTTTAATGTTGTAATAGGTATATTTTATTTTTTTTAATCCATCGCACAGTCAGACGTAAAATCTCAACCGGACTGTAGTAAATAAATAATTCAAGTAAAAGAAATGAAGTGCCACACATTTAGCAGACTAACAAACCCAAGTCGTAAAATTCAAGTCATTGTTAATGTGAGAAGTGTGAAGTGAAACAATATTTTTAGTTTTTGCTAAAACGTTGTTCAAAAGTGAAGTGCAATTTCCAAAAATGCAACCTTTTCATAAAATTACTTGGTAGTGCAAAACAATTGTTGCTTTCTCACTCACTCACACACACCCACACACACACGCACTTAAACATTCGAATTGAGAAATGCTCACATTTCTCAACTCAAGGTCTGATCTCTGCTTTGAGGTCAGACGTACTTTTTCTAACCCCTCTTTAAAACAATTGTGCCTGCTGTTTTAAAAGAGGTGCTAAGATGGAGCTGATGCTATAGCGATTGGGCAAATATAGCAACTAGCAATGCACCATATGAAAATTTGGGCTGATGTCAAACCATCTGTTATGGCCGTTAATCGATATTTCCCTACGCTTCCCTTTCGACGTTGTAAAAAAATGACCACAATACTGCGCTGCATCACCATCACTGTCGCATGACCAAACAAAACCCACAGGAACAACTCCCCTCCCCCCCATTAATACAAACGGCAACAATGTGAAAATGTATATATTTTTATATCAACCCAGTTTTATTTATCAGATTCATGGCAATATGTTAAAAACTGACAAACATGTGCAGATACTGATGTTGATGCTGATGTATCGTTCCTCTAGCAACATTTCCTTTACAAATGTATACAAAACTTTGTCAATATTCCCCTGATGTTGAAAAAACACAATTTTGCAATTGCAATTCATCTAGCAGTTATCGGCAGCAGCGTGAGTGTGTACGAAGCATTTAGACTTCCACACACATTGGTTTGTTTTATTTTTTGACTTTTTGCATTGCTAATGTTCTTAGATCCAGATCTCATTAATGGCACATCACTGCTGCTTTGCGATCTGATGGATGTGCTTTTCCTTCCTCCGCTGGGGTTGCTGGTTTCGGTTTCTGCTGGTTCCGCTCTGAAAATGAGCTCACAGATAAAGCTTTCTCTGGTCAGATAGTCCATTGAAGCCGGCGTCCTCCTTTTTTTTTTGTCCATAAGCAGAGTACAGTCAAAACCTTTTATTTTATACCCTGATACATGCTTATGCAAAGTGATGCTGTCCACAGTTCCTCGGATAGCAGCCTTTGTGGCAGAATCTATTCGTACGAGGCTGCAGTTTCAGATTTGCATGGGTTGACCATTCAGGTGGTTGACAGGAACACTTACAGAGCCACAACTAGGCCAGTTACATTCAAATTACCGTATTTTCCGGACTATAGAGGACACCTCACTATAAGCCGCACCCACAAAGTTTTTTTTCCTTAAAACCTGGAAACATACATATATAAGCCGCACCGGACTATAAGCCGCTGGTATCTCCGCCGCTCTCGGTTTTCCACAAGGACGCAGTAGAGGGAGCGTCCTTAATAAATCTGCTATTAAGGATGCAGCCCTGCGTCTCCAACTCCGAACCATGGATTCGTTCACGCCGAGCTTACGTGCAGCGGCTATCGATCTGTAGTGCCAGATCGATGGCCTTCAACTCAAAAGTGTTATGATATGAATTTCTTCGTGTGGTTTCCATGATGAGGGGGTATGAGTTTGAAAACATTTCTCCGTCGTGCCTGCTGCTAGCACGTGCTTGTTCTAAATGAAAATCAGCACTTTCTTCTTTGATTTTCAATTTTGAATTCCAATGATTCCCTTCCTGCTAAAGAGCCCTCTGGCTGTTGAAGAAAAATCCACAGAAAAGCCGCACCGGACATGGTTCAAAGTGTGGGAAAAAAGTAGTGGCTTATCGTCCAAAAAATACAGTAGTACTCACTATAGACCATTTGGGAAAAACACTTTCACTGCAGATGGTTTGAATCTCACTCACAGAAAATCTACATTTCTGTTGACTTTCAGGATATTTTTGAATGTACTCTGCTACCAAATTCCAAAACATTCAGGAAACAAGTCTGAAAGGGGTGCTCGATTTACTGAAAAAAAAAAAAAAAATACTGGCAATATGATGTTGTTGTTCAAATATTTTATGTCAGTATTGACAATTATTTTATATCTTCCTTTCCATCATCACCAATCTCCATGGTCTTTAAAATCTTGATCTATAATATCAGATCTGAGCATCAAAGGCAGTAAAAGTCATGTTGGCATGCAGAGATGATATAGATGACCAAATATGGAAAATATTGATTATTTATAAAACACCAATTCATAATAAATATCGTGTCAAGGCATTTTACAAAAGTCAATATCATCATCTTTATCGTCTACGGCCGCAACTGACGATTATTTCATAAATTTATTAATCTACCGATTAGTCGATTTATTGGATAAAAATAGCACATTCTTTAGATTTTTTTATGGCAACTAGAGCTATTTTTAACATTATTAGAAATAAATTAAAAGATGCAAATAAACAAATAGTTAAATTAATTTTTTCGACTATTTGACGACTATTTCAATGATCGATTAACCATGAACAAGCTGATGGTTTCCGCCCTAAATAAAACATATATCACTACTACATCTTCTGAATATTGGGCTGGTTTAATCGCAGCTTTTTATCCACTAACTGACACGCTAAGTGTTTTGATTTTACAGAGCAAATGAAATAAAAGCAATGAATGATACAGTTATTGTTGGAATGGCGGTGAATGGTAAGAGATTAGCTGAGAGGTGAAAAACTGAAAACAAGACAGTGAATCATAACACCTCAGACAGTTTAGTAAGCCACTCATGAATTTGTGTGTTCAGAGAGAGCCTGATGGTTGCTAACAGTGTGCCATCATAATGTGATAAAGGGATCTCGGCTGGATCGCCGCTCCACAGAGTTCTGACGTACAGCCTCCAACTCTCTGACTTCCCTGTTCGTTTTGCTTCTGGAGGCGGGCCGGACCTGTTCACAGGAGGGTTCGTCCACTGTTAGCTAGCATACCTGTCCATCATAATTCCTGGATTTATCACAAAATAATCAAAGTTTCTGATTCTGAGCTTGGTCTTGCTGATGAAATTGATGATTTCAGCTCTGTCATATCGCGACATAATCGGGAGTATAATGTTCAGATCAAATAGGCGTACACAGTTAACACTCAGCAAAATCCAATCCTATCCCAAAGATTAGTTCCTGGTAGGCATCTTTAAATAATCTGTGTTGATAAAACTCAACTCCTGCTACTCGTCGTTGGTCTGCTCTGATTATTATTTTTTTTGTCAGCCTCACTTTCCCAGTAAGCTTTCCCCCAGTTCCTAACAGTTGGAGGTTGGTTCTGTGTCCGTGGTATGCAAAACTTTATTTGCCGTGCAAATGATTTGGTTGATCTAATGAATCTGGGGTTTTCTTTAACGCTTTACTGTCATGTTTTCAGTGACATGAATACAGGTAGTAAAATTGATGCTAGAAATAGAAATTATTCAAAGGTCCTCATTTGTGTCCGGATTGATACAAATAGACCCACGGTGTTTAAACAGGTTTTTTATAAACTGGGTTTATAGTTGACATATTGAACTCCCATCCCACTGCCCTGCTTGTTGATCTTGAGCTCCATGTCGTGCAACTCTAAAATTTTGCAACTTGGTGCGGATCATGAACCTTTTACTCGAAACGGTCTATTTGCAAGGTGTCAAAAAACCACAGTTTTGTAATTGCGGTGTTTCCATTAAATAAGGCAATTAAAATCAGACGTGAATTAGTTTGTTCACAAATTCAAATGCAAAAATAGTTTATGGATCCCAAAAGGAAATTAAATGGTGTAGCTCGTATTAATTCAGGTTATTATACATGGTGATGGCTGCTGGCAGGAAAGATCTCCAATAGTGGCCTGCATTTCAGCGAATTTGAAGAAGCCTCTGACCGAAGACACTGTTTCCCAAGACAGTCTGTGTCTCTGTAAACAAAACTGCTCTTCAAAAAATATGAATCATTGGAATGGAAATGATCAAGCTCATTTTAATTTGTCATGTAATTAATTGCTTCTTGTGATAGGTTTAATAGTGAGACACAAAAATTAGGCTACTTTAAGTTCTTCAAAGAATAAAAATGTTTTCTCTGCTTAGATTTTGGGGTTTAATAAGTGGAAATATCACAAGATTTCTTGGAAACATTTCTAAAGTAGCACCACAAAATCAGTATTCTTTGATTAATAAAAGACAAACAAAACAAAAAGAATACACAAAAATAATCTCACAATTTTGGAGGGACTGATTTACACTTAAAATAGTCAAACTCTGATCAGATGAAGCATGTAGATTAAAATGAGGGGGTGAAACTAACAGTACAGAGAAGGGGAAGACCTTAAGGTACAGGGGAGTTTACCTGAAGTAATTCAGTGGTGAAATTGACGCCTACATAGGGAGCAAATGTTTTTTTTTTTATATATACATGTATATATATGTATATATATATATATATATATATATATATCAAAAAATGAAAGCATGGCCTTTGAGATTATATGCTACAAATGAGCCCCATTAGTTATTACACACGATAATATTGAAGCTGGCCAGATAAATGCATCAACTAATGGACTTACAGAAGCACTATTATACAGCTGTCGAGCAAATCAGTGCCGCAAAAGGCTCGCATTAACATGAAAACGTACTTTTCAATCAGGTCGTTTATCCAGTAATGTGTCCATTATGTCGGAATGATATGGTTACATTATGTTTCCTTCCTGTGCAGTGTCACCCCAAAGCTTATTGCGCTTTGAGTGCTTCAGAGGAATTACTCAGATTCAAATTGTTAAAAGATCATAGAGGATGAGCAGAAGGAGTAAGAGCAGGCTGGCGGGCATGCGGACTTTACCTGCAAAACCGCTTCCTGTAAACAGCCGTACATGGCAAACTTCAGAAACAGGTGCATGCTGACAAACCTTTCTGTAAGCACGCTTCAGTTGTGGCCCTTGAGCATGCACGCATGCTGTAAGCCTTTAGGCGGCTGCTCATTGAGGTGGCGGGTTGCAGTCCACTTCGGCGCTCTGGAGGTAGCGTGGCACTGCAACATTCTCCGCAAGCCGGGGCCAAGTCCTCTGACAGAGAAGTGAGATTATGACAGCTACAGTGGAAGTTGTGTAGATTGGGGGGGGGGAGGAGGATGACCTCGTTTTGTCCAAGGATAACTTTTGTAACGTAAAGTACACATACAGATGGATTTTAGGTGGCAAAGGTTCTGAACAAGGGCAGAAGCAAGATCCCATTGTGTGAGAGAGCAGTCTCTGTTTAAAGGGATTGAGTTGTAAGGAAATCAAATTATGACAGCTTTGACATTTTAAACTTACCTTTGCATTTAATGTGGCTAACATTATTTGTAACCTCAGTTTCTGTGTGTATTCCCAAGAATCAATCAAAATGTATTGTTAGTAGAGCACATCCAGACGTAGTGCAACATGATATATATATTTTTAAGAGGTTGAAATTAGATGGTTAGAAAACAATAACACCCCCACTGGAAATGATTTAAGACCACAAAATGAATGAGGTTCAAACCATCTCTTTCATTAATAATAATGGGCAAGGATCATATTCCTGGCTTGGTCTCTCTGCTCAACGTTCTGCGCACAAGGATAGACAGAGATTTAAAGAGAAGCAGCAAAAGCAAACGAGATGGATTAGCAGTGCTTCCGTCATCCAGATATTGTCTCTGCTGCTCAGAAATTGAGCCATTAGCATGTCAGTGCAGTCAGACTATCAGAGAGACCTCTAAAGACTGACTGCGACCAGAGACCTTTCCTGCCCATAGCGTCACCATCCACAAATCTTTGAAGATACTCGTATGATATGAATTACGACAACGTTTAATTTCCTTGTGGCATAAAGTAAGTGCCTCTTAGGGTGCATTTACACCTGTTTGGTCCGCTTTAATCCAACTCCAGTCCATTTGGCTTGAAAGTCCTGTTCGTTTGGCGAAGTGTGAATGCACAATTGAACCCATAAAGTGAACTCTGGCCTGCCTACAAAACCAGGTCTCTGTTTGGTTGAAGTGAACACTGGTGCGGTTCGAATGAATATGTAAACACCAAGCGGATTGGAGACTGCTCCAAAATACATATTTTGCAGCAAAAAACCCAAAAATGTGAGTCTAGCACCAGCGGGAGAAATTACTCGTAGTTTATTGCCAAAGACAAAGGAAAAAAAAAATCCTAAAACCGCAAAAATTCAATTGTTTAGATTTTGTAAAGAAGGAAGTTGCGCTCAGTATCTTCTTCAAAGGTTTTTGTGTCGTTTTCTTCAGTGGTTCTTGGTGCAGCGCCACCACAGGCGAGGAGGGGAACATGTTTTTCAAAGGTGTGAAAAGCAGCATTACGACACTTGACAAACCTTGAAAGGACAAACATTTGGGCAACAGTGAGTTTGAGATCTATCTTTGGGCTAATCTGTTTTAAAGGGGTCTCCCTCCACCTAAGTGCTGCTTTTTATATTGCTTGAAGAGCTCCAGCATATTTCAGTAAAGGGCTGCCAGGAGACAGTGGAGAGAATTCTGGCTTACTATTCAATATTTTCTTGGCAGTGTGAGCACACCCTAATCTTCGTGTGCTAAACGGAGGTTTTTCTCATAGTCAGAAGAAAAATGTGCTGTTCTTTTTGATCCCGTCTGCTTCTCAACATGCAGTCACCATAAGAGCAAATGATGAACCAAAGGTTTGAGAAAAAATATCTAGGCGAAAAGACTCTGAAAATATCTTTATTTCCTGGAAGATCTTTGGACGTCTGCCATAAAGATATTTAAAGTCGCATGTGAATGAGTTTCCATCTGCCTGTTCTCATAGATCCTTAGTCCTTGACTATGACAACCTGTTTACTTGTGTTGTAAATTTATAAATGTAAACAAATTGGCTTTCACACTAAACAAAAACAGAACATGAAAAAAAGAGAAAAATCCCACATGTTCATAAACTTTTCCCATGTGAAATCTCATTATTCAAGCTACTCATCTTTCCTGATCTTCCACTTTCTCTTGTACTTTTGCTACATTAATGGTGTTGCTCATGCCTTAACCTTGGAGGAACAAGAATTTGCTCATTGGCTGGAATTAGATCTGAATGAATTAGTGATGCTTATCCAATCAATCCTCGTTGCTTCACACTGTAAGGCCAAACACCTTAGATCAGAACTGGATTGTAGATCTGTCTCTGTACAATTTTTTCACTTAAAATAGGGTACCGAGCTTTAAGTATTGGCTGATACCAATATTGACAGTATCACAGTAACTACTGTGATAAACAATAATATTGTTTGTAGGCCATTTTCAATTACTATATTGATAATTGCATAATAATACAAGTTTCCACTCTCAAAGATTGATAAACTTTAATTTAGTAAAAAAACATTTAACACTAAATAAAACAGAAATGAAATGGACAAAACGGTTTATAAAGTCTCTAACAAAAATTTACCCATCAAAAAATAATAATCATCAGAATGGACATTATTGAGCTTATTTTAATTTATTATGCAATTAATTGATTTGTTGGCTCATCAATAACAATATGTATGAGAACACTCATTAATTTATTATCAACCAATTGGTTGATAATTGGTGGGATGCAAATGCCGCTGAATAGAAATACTGGAGCTGACTAAATACTGGAGCGGACTGCTTCTGTCTGAGATTGTAGAAGCAAGCTGATATAATCCAATACCTGTTTTCTTAGTTGATATCTTAACAATTTCTGATGCCAATATCTGATCGGGAATTGGCTTTTTTAGAGGACTTCAAGTGCATTAGATGTTCACACTTGGGATGGACAATTATACAGGTGGCTGTACTGGTTACAGTGTTGTGATTTAATTATTTATTTAAATAAAAAAATAATAAACAGAGGCCCAATTTCAAGGTATTAAATTACAAAGTCAAATGTCTTTTAGTCATACTTCCTACAGCATTTTTATAACATCTGAAGGTAACGTAGTTACATGAATATGTAGGCCTGTTGCGATTAACAAATCAATTAATCACATGATAAATGAAAATGATCAACCTCATTTTAATTTATTGCCGTTATCATTTCTTCCTGCATTTTCTCTTTCTATTGATGACACTGGAAGACAAAATGCTCAACTCCGGTTGTCTCCACTGACCTCTGCCTCCCTCATTTTCTTAGTGTAAGGGAGGAGTGAACTATTGCACCAGTTAGTCAGATATGCCCATCTTCTCTAAATGTAATGATTATTGAAGGGCAATAATATATAATAATAATGATTATGATAATATATTAGGTTGAATGTAGTTTTTATTTCCACTTTGGTTTTATGTTGTTTAGATTTTATTCAAGCGTATATTTTGTTGATGGAGACTGAGAGTCCATTTTATTTCTGTTTTTGGTTGTTTTGTTTATTTTGCTTACCAGTTCCAGTGTTAATGGAGCTGGAAAATAAAGTGTTAATAGAAAATAAAGTGTATTTGTTTTTGGCAGGATGTGCTTGCATTATTATGTCATTACCATTACATCAGTTTAAAATGGTATTCAAAAAATCATATCATTTATCACAATAATTTTTGAGACATGAGCAGAATTTATTGTGACAGGCCTATAAAAGATCACAGTGTGTCTGGAAAACACACAGTACTGTCCTTTTAACTTAAGAAATCATTTTTGCTTGCTGTTACCCTCCTTTTAAATACTCCTTGTTGAATTTCTCAGTAGTTATGTTTTTATGTTTACACTGTGATGGTTTTTATTGTATTTACTGTATTTATTGTTGGTGAATGCCTTTTTTTTGTTGTTTATATTACAAATTACAATATATGGGGATATTAAAGATACCTCTTGGTGTGGCAGTGGTGGTAGGAGTTTGCCCAGTAGGTCAGCCGTGGCTACTACTATCCAGTAGCTTGCCATCATCAGTGTGTGAGTGTGTGTGTGTGAATGGGTGAATGACTGTAGTGTGAATGACGCTTTGATGGCCTCTGGACTTGGTAAAGCGCTCTGCAAGTACAAGTATTTAGCAAATTCAGACAAATAAAATGTGTATTGACTAAAATCAGAGTCAGCAGGTCAGGCTTCTACAGATCAGTGATTGGCCAGATACTTTGGTGCACCTCTATATTGTAAAATGTGGTATTTTTCTTCAGAGTTGCTGTACTGTGAGAATCTGATACCTAGCAGAGCTCTGAGATGAATCACTTTAACTTTGGTACTAGAACGCCGCGGTTTTTGTTTTAAAGGCACGTTAGTGATCATTAACTGGAGTGGAATTCAGCGTAAACATAAAACGTGTTCCTGAGATAAAATGTCTTCTCTCAGCTGTTTCTCACCATAGCACAACCCATGAAAAATGGTGAAATACCTCATCTTTACCATGGAACATGGAATATACATGGAAAAGGAAATGTCCCACGATAGTGTTGCAGAGTTTTGTGGAAACGAGAAAGAATAGTGCAAAAGCCAAGTATCCCTCACCGCTCCTGAAGCTGAAACAGCTCTAGGTCAGAGATGAGCCACAAAACAGTCACGTTAGGAGTGAACTTCCAGCTGTAAACAGTCCATCCTGTTATCCGAAAAAAATGGTTGGTTGGAAGGGACGACCGGAGACGGAAGCCAAATTAGCATTAAAGCAGTTAGCTGCTCTGTCTATCTACTACTGATGGGCAACATGCACTTAAAGTTCTAGCACGATATTTTGTGGTACTGTTTGTGGTACTAAATAAAAGTGTTGATAAGAGCCATTTACTATTTTTTAATTTTTATTTTTTATTTTTAGGTAACTATGATCGTGACAGCATGTCACAGCAATTATAGCCCCACAAACAAAAATACTGCTCTTGAATAACATTCCCACTTATAATATGCTTCTTTAAGACACCAGTCACATAAAGAAGTATGATTTAAATCGGTAAACTTCACCCAGTAACTACATCTAATCTTATTGTCATATTTATTGATGCTCTCATTTAACAGTGGAAAAACAACCCAAAGCTACCAGTCCTGACAATACAGACAGTTTTATTTGTAAACAGTAATTGGAATTTATGGTGACAAAGATAAATGACAATTCTTTTAAGAAATTTACCACAATAAATGATAAACAATGCTATAAATGCCCAGCCATACTAGCGGCTAATCTTATAATAAACGATGAATAAAAATCATTCCTGTTAGATTTGTAGCGTAAGAGCAGAGTTTAGGAGCTTCCCATAAATCAGATCAAATTAGCTTTATTTTGGTCAGTTTACAACATTACAAAAAAAACGAAACAAAATAATGATTTAAAATAACTATTTAGCCAACTGATTAGCTACAATAAAAGGAATAAGCAGAAGTCAAGGCTTACCATATTAATAGACCTGGCAATCTACACACATACACACATTAATATCTAAACATGCATCTGTAAAGCTATACATACGTTCACATACCATCATTTGGGTATTTATGTTGATAAAACTGATGAAATGATGCGGTCTGAAAACCTACACACCACAGAACATATATTGTTAAATACTGTTGCCTGGCTGATTGTCGTCTTCCTGAGTTCAGGAACGTTGCTGCCTGTGGGGCGATGACAGCAAACGAAAGCGTTCTTTATTTTGCTCATCACCCCTCATTGTTGCTGATTGTTTAAGCTCTCTGAGAACCAGCAGCAGAACCAACGCCACCTCTCATAATTTGTCCACATCGTGTCAATCCGCTGCAGGCAACCCGGCCTTATTTATCAGCGTGCACCGGCAGCCAGTCTGTCACTCAAAGTGCTCTGTCGCAGCAGGACCTTCTTTGTTGCCCCTCTGTGTCGCGGTCATCTGCCCCCATAAGCTAATGTTGATGTTATGCCACAATTGTTGTTCCCAGCTGAGCTTCGCTTGGCTTAAACTCAATTGATAATGTCCGGAAAATGTCCGTTCGGTCCTTTTGTACAGAGGAGTGTCAATATGTTAACAGACGGATTATCTGTACGGCCTTTGGTCCAAATCGTGCTGCGTTGCATGATTTATTACTGTAATAGATGTATTCATTATCTGGATTTTCCCTAGAAGCCGTCTGCACCCAGCCGTCTTGACCTCCGCGTTCTGGAACGACCTGCTGCACTTTTGATAAGTTTTAATAATCTTACAATGCTCGTAACTGGAAATGGTAACCGTCGTTGTGGTATGCTGGGTTTAGTTTTAAACAAATAATCTAGTCAGCTGCTAGTGATTCAGTGAGGCAAGAAGGCCTTGTCTGAAGAGGAAGTGTCGACTTCCTCAGTTCTTGTTTCAGCAGCTGTGGCTGAAGCTGAAATGTTGCATAGTGTTCACCAAAAAGGTTGCACCCATCTGTGTCATCAACACCACTAGCTGGGGTCTTCTGTCACATGGCAACAAAGTCATGCCTTGCTAGGCCTGTCACGATAAAAAATTTTGCTGAGCGATTAATTGTCTCAAAAATTATTGTGATAAACAATAATATTGTTTGAAGACCTTTTTACACTGATTTAATGGAAATGACGTAATAATGCATGCAATTTCCTGCCAAAGATAGATACACTTTATTTTCAAAAGAACACTAAACACTGGAACTGATAAACAAAATAAACAAAACAACCAAAAACAAAAATAAAATGGATTCTCAGTCTCCATTAACAAAACATTTACTTGAATAAAGACTAAACAACATAAAGCCAAAGTGGAAATAAATACTGCATTCAACCAAAAGAGTGCAGATTATGAAGTCTGTGTATTATGTTGCCCTTCAGTAATAATTAGATTACTGAAGGGCAAAATGGGCACATCGACTACCTGATGCAATAGTTCACAATACACGATTTTTTTGCCCTGATTTTCCCCTTATGACAATCTTAGAAAGTTGATCTTTCTAAGATTGTCGCTTACGATTTCATAACCGATAAACCTGTAGTGTGTTGTGTGTTACTGTAGATCATGGTGGTCGCTCTGATCTAAATCAGGGGTTTTTCTCAACTGGGAGACCATACGCAGCCTGTTGAATGTGACAGGTAGCCAATCAGAAGGCACGGATTCCTCTTGTGCTTTCTGAGGGGAAATTACGGAGGGGAATCCCAAACAGCTGACTCAGCGAAGTCCAGCGGACTTTGTGGAAACATTAATGTTTATTCAACATTTCGTGCAAAGAATATAGAAATGACAAGGGGAGGAGTTGGAGTGAAATTGCCGGTAACTTTTCAGCTGTTCTTCGTTAACTTGACATAAATCATTATAATGATTTTCATTCAGTCAGGACTGACACTAGCCACATGCATTGCAGGTAGATTGCAGTAAGGCATTGATTAATGCCTAATTAGTTAACTGGACTTGTAGCCATTATTTTGTGCCCATTGTTGGACACCACAAGGCACAATCGAACCAGATCGAACCGTTATACCTAGGATTTCTGTGGGCTAATGTGTGATCTGTCAGGTTTTGAAAATGGGCTGACAATTGCCCGACAGCTCTAAGATCGTGTAGTGTGCTGGGCATTACGCTAAAGAAATGAGGGATGGAGGGTCAGTGGAGAGCACCGGAGTTGAGCCTTTTTTCATTCAGTGTCATCAACAGAAAGAGAAAAATGCTGGAAGAGATGATAAAGTTGATAATTAAAATGAGGTCGATAGTTGTGATTTATTGTTTATCTTACGGATGAAGCAATTAATTGGATTAATCCTGATTGATTAATTATTTAAATAATTGTCTACCAATTTAGGAATAGGTCATTAACTGGAGTATACAGACTCAAAAAAGGTAATTTACTGAAATGGCAACATACTTAGAGCAGTAAGCCAAAATTATACAAAAAAAACTCATTTTGAATTTATGACAAACCTTCTTTTTTGGTAAATTATGTCTGGCCAAGAAATCCTCTAGTGGCATTTTAGCTCCACCTGGTTCAAATTCTGTACAAAAAAAATCCTATTAAGTACCTTTTACTATCCAATTATTAATCAGTTAATCCAAAAATTAATCACCAGATCAGCCCTACACTGTATTTTCATATGTTGCTTTCTTTGTAGCTGCTGATGGATCTTCAGCTACAAATGACCAATCATTCACTGAAGGAATACTGTTTTATTGCATTTTAGGCAATAAAATGTTTATTTTATTCAAAAAAGCCATTGAAGTATTTCGGTGGGGAAATGGAAAAATTTGCAGACTGTCAATTTTTCTTATTTGAATAATCAACAGAATAATTGATTTCTAAATTAATCGTTGGTTGCAGCCCTAGTATGGAACACAGTTCTGCTCAGATGTCTCCAGCCTCCTGTGTTGGAGCATTTTATTAAAATATCTAAAGTATGAAGAAAAGGTTCCTGCTAATGGTGGTGATAATGACCACATTTATTTCTTTCAGACTTGCTCTGTGTTGTTTATGGAACGTGTTCTTGTTTTTATTTTTCTCCCAGTAGCTTTAGGAAATAGCTGTGGACACTTGTTGAAGAACATTTCAAAGATCTTTTGATGTTGGCGGCCTTTTGTTTGCCTTGCTGTCGAGATGAACCCACACTGCTTTAATAATGTTACGGTCCAGACTCGAGGGAGACCGATCCATGACTCACAGCGCTCCATTGTGTGTGGTTTTTATTTTTATTTTTTTATGTCTGACTTTCAATGCATTGGTAGGTTGTTTGTTATGGGTCATTCCCATGCTGAAAAATAAAACCAGTATCAGTCATATGCTTCTCTGGTTGCACCTAGTGCTGGATCTTGATTGGTCAGTACTTCTCTGGATTCATGATAGCAGAAATATTGAAAATAAAACACAAAATCTGACCCACAGCACCAAACCATGACGGTGACCCGAGCGGTCAAGTTGGATTACCGGAGCTTACCACCGCCCTACTGTTGTAGTAATAAAGTAATCTATAAATAATTCTGATGATTAAGCAAGTAATTGAAAGGGGGGAAAAAAGGCCCGTTTTGTTGCAGCTACTTAACCTAGTAAAGGAAATATACAAAATAAAATGCTTGTAAAAAAGTAGAGCTGGACAAGAAATCAATAACAATATATATTGCGTTAGACACATGATTAATATCGATAGATACTACATCTGACGGAGTATTCAATAATTTTGCTGAACTCCGATCCAGAGCCGCTCAGCATTCTGGGATATGTTGGCAGAGGAAAGGCTTTAGCTGCTCAACCTCTCACGTCAAACTAAGCTAGGTTGGTGACATCAACTAACTCATTCACTCTTAAGTTACCCAGCAACAACCTGTTGAGTAACTTGTGCAGCAGTTTATAGTTTCGTCTCCGTGCTTCACAACTGCTTAAAATAAATGAACAACGGCAGGGAGAGAAAAATGTGGATAAAACATTAAAGGTGATGTGATCAGTTTGGCAGTATTTCAGTTATTTTACTAAAAAAAAAGAATGAATAATTATAAATATAGACAATTATATTGTGATTCTTTTTTCAGCCATATGTGCAGTCTTAGTAAAAAAAACAATGGCTTCCTTTTTTTAAATAAAACATTTCACTTCTGAAAATGCAATGCATATCAAACATCACTTTCAGTCTCTATATGAAGTGTAGAAACTTTTTCTTTAAACAAAATACTTTCAGTTGTTTTTTCACGTTATTACTCTTCTTGGTCAGCAATGTAATGTTAGCTGAAATGCATTTCTTTGTACATGTTTGACATTCCAGATTTTGTTCTAAGAGTCACAGATAAAAAAAAAAAAGCTGGTCTTTTCCAAAGGGAACTAAAACGTGACCTGTTAGCAGCCAGTTTAAAGTGATCCATCACTTTTGACACTTTTTGTATCTGTCTCCCTCCATAGCTGCTGAAGGCACTTAGCATTCCTCAATAACAGCTCAGTGGTGGAAGTAGGCCTGTCGCGATAAACGATAAATCAATTAATCGTACGATAAATTAAAACTAGCTACGTCACTTTAATTATCGGCATTATCGTCTCTCCCGGCCTTTTTCTCTTTCTGTTGATGACACTGAATGAAAAACGGCTCAACTCCGGTGCTCTCCACTGACCCTCCCCTTCCTCATTTCCTTAGTTTAATGCCCAGCGCACAATACACGATTTTAGAGCTGTCGGCCGATTGTCGGCCCATTTTCAAAACCTGACAGAGATCACACATTAGCCCACAGAAATCCTAGGTATAACGGTTCCGGACCGGGTTCGGTCCTGCCGTGTGGTGTCCAACAATGGGCACAAAATAATGGCTACAAGTCCAGTGAACTAATTTTAAAACCAGGCATTAATCAATGCTTTACTACAATCTACCTGCAATGCATGTGGCCAGTGTCAGCGTAAAGTCCTGACTGAATGAAAATCATTATAACATATTTACGTCACGTTAACGAAGAACAGCTGAAAAGTTACCGGGTTTATCAACTGCGGTAGCAATTTCGCTCCAACTCCTCTCCTTGTCATTTCTATATTCTTTGCACGAAATGTTGAATAAACATTAATGTTTCCACGTATCATCTCCAAAGTCTGCTGGACTTCGCAGAGTCAGCTGTTTGGGATTCCCCTCCGTAATTTGCTATCGTGACAGGCCTAGGTGGAAGTGAGAGTGTTGTGCAACACAAATAATCATCTGTTTGAACACAGTGCGCTATATAGTTAAACATAATTTAACGAAGTGTTAATGCAGATAATTTGCCTTGAGGAATTTTAATAGCGTACTCAAATCATTCGATGAGTCATTTCAGCTCTAGTAAATATGGCTAAGAATATTGATTATGATTAGGCGTGCCACCATAACAAATTTTGCTGGACGATAAATTGTCCCAGAAGTTATTGCGATAAACCATAATGTTGCTTTGAGACCATTTTATAATGTTTTATAATGGTATGTAATATACTAATGTATATCATTATTATAATGGTATAATAATGCTAGAACACATTCTCAAAGATCAATAAACTTTAAATTCTAATGAACATTTAACACTGGAAAATGTCTTTCAGAAAATGCTCTAGTTGTGACCAAAGCGTCAGATGAAAAACGTTTGTCCACTTTTTGGTAGAAAGAAAGAGAGAAAAAGAGAAATCACACAAATTGAAATTGAGTTCATTTTAATTTGTCATGCGATTGATTTATTGATTATTACGACAAGCCTAAATATGATTGATCCACATTTTCCTCAGTCGTCTTCCTTTCCCACCTTTGAAACGGACCTTCCCCTTATAACCCACACAACCTGAAGAGCTGTAAATTGTGATCTAATTATAAGAAATTGAAATTGCTGTTGTGCTGTACATGTGTTGGACTGTCCAATGCAAGTATCACAATCACATGTTCCTGATGAAGTGCTGCCCTTTTGGGTTCCACAGCTCACATGAACAGGTTGTTGTAAACTTTTGTTAGCTCCTGTCTTGTGTGCTAAATCAAACTCACGGCAGAACATGCACATCACTTCCTGAGCTCCAGTCTGTGACTTACTTAGCATCTTATCTTCACCCCTGATGACTCCAGATAAAGACGGCTCGGCATTTTGTTCTCAGGTCTTGAGACTCAGTCGAGTCTGTATTCACGACAAAGTCCGGTTTTGAGTCTTTGCTCGTCTTAAATTTGACTGAATTTCAAGTCTTGAGACCCATTTCTGAACAGTTGGCTAGTTCTGTCAAAAAAGTGACAATCAACTTATCAGAACAAAATAGACAGGTTAATGTCTAAAGCTACTTTTGCATTTTTATTAGTGGTGCTGTGACTTGTTTAGCATTTTTGCAGGGCTTTAGTTAATTGCAACTTATTTAAAAAACTATATTTGACAAACTAAGCTATCTGAACCATTTGAGAGAAGGTTTATTTTTTCATTTCAGTTAATTTATTTATTTAAGATTGGCTGTTATACTTATAATGGCACCTACAGAACAAATGAAAGTTTTTTTTGTTTGTTTTTTTTTTTGCATGTTTGACCAAGATTCTGAAACTATTGGTGCGTAGTGTGCTGTACTGATGCAAAGTTATCAAATAAATGTGTAATTCAGTACATTTATGTCTGTGTTTAACAAAAGAAATGCTTTAAGTCAATTCAGCACTGTTTTTCCATACCGTTTCCATTGATCATATCTTTGTACAATGAGACATTATGAAAATAAATGTACTTAATGGAAACACACCAAAATGCCCTTTTTCTGATAGACAGCACATTTGTAATAAAAACTTTCCTACTGACACCAAAGTGACGTAAAGCAGTTACTGAGGATGTGTTGTTGCAATAGTAATCCTGCTCAATTTGGCTTGTTATTCTGTAGTTGTGTATTTTCTGAGGTGGTAATCTAGGCACGATAACAAATTTTGCTGGACGATAAATTGTCCAGCAGTATTGCGATAAATGATAATATTGTTGTTTTTGAGACTATTTTCAAGTCATATAGTAATGGAATAATAATGCAAGAACACATTCTCAAATATCAATAAACTTTAATTTCTGCTGAACATTTAACACTGAAACTGGAAGACATTTTAAATATCCAAAATAAATAAACAGAACAGAAACGGTAAATAAAAGAAATTCTGAGGTGTCTGTAAACAAAGTGTTCAAAAAAGGGCTAGTTGAAACCAAATCACCAAACTGAAGACTTTATCATCCAGTTTTTGGCAGGAAGAGAAGAATGATAAATCATGCCAATGGAAATTGAGCTTGTTTTAATTTATCATGCGATTAATTGATTTATTGATTATTGTGACAGACCTATGGTAATCAACAGGAAAAGTTTCAGAATATCAAATAGAAGCAATAAAATGTGTCCTCTTCACATCTGTGTAGTTCTTTTTAGAAAATATATAATTAGAATAGTCCAAAAGTCATTTCAGATGTCCAGAATATCGTCACCTGAAATTTAGATTTTAAATTAGTTGAGAAATCTAGATGGCTGTCGGCATCCAGATGATTTTCTGTTCAGCCTACTGCTGTGTGTGTTCTGTGTGCAGGGTGCTGATAAAGTGTTAATAGGCCTATCAGGAAGGGTGTTAATTGATTCATTCTCCTTGGGCTTATTCTCATTAACACCCAGTCCCAGGATAGCTTGTATCTCTCCAGGCCCCCCAGAAGCCTCCCATGTGTCCCTGTTCCCTCCCTGCAGTTCCTCCCTGTGGGGGGACGGCTGGCTGGCTGGCTGGGAGGCTTCAAACCTGGGTCAGGATCTCTGAGGAAGCTGGAGGAGGCATGTGGATGCTTTAATAACTGACTTTTTTTTTTATTTGTTTGTTTTTACAGTATTCGCAGTGTAATGCAGAAGTACCTGGAGGAAAGGGACGAACTCACTTTTGACAAAATTTTCAACCAGAAAATTGGTAAGTCTCACCTCTTTTAAAGGGAGTAAAGCTTTTTCACACCTACCATCATTCCGTCTCCTCTTCTCCATGTTTCCAGTCTATGATCTCTCCTCTGATTGTGATTATTTATACCATAAATCCTATAATATTAAATCTAAACATTAGCAGCGTTAAAATATCAGTCATGAGGTCCCATCCACCATTATGTTTTATTAGCTTCTATGATTGTAAATACATAGTTGTAAATAATGAACACTTTCCACATTTATTGCTACCTCTGGTAAAGATGTGTGAACAGTGGTGCCCCCACTGTTAGTCCCTCCCTCACCCCCAGAGAATCATTGTCAGGTCATATAAAGGTCATAATCATCTTCAATCAAGACATAAACGTAGAATCCAATAAACATTTAAAGAAAGAAATTTATAAAATCAAAAGTAAATATAATGGTAATAAAAAATGTACATATATATTTATTTATTTTAATTACTATTTTCATTTTTATTTTCATACATTTCTTTATTTAAACTTTCTGGGGACGCCACTGTTTGTAAAGACTTTAAGAGTTAAAAATCTTTCTTACACTAACGTAGTTTAACACCGACAATTAAGAACCAAAACAGACGTGACCTTATCTGAATGCTTTTATGCAGTGGACAGGAAATAACTGTTTTTATTCACCTCTGGAAACTCATCGAGGTTCGTTTTTAATGTGCACCTCTAACATTTTCTATTTCCTGTTTTTTTAAATTCTGTATCAGTATGACTTTATGGAGGCTAGTTAGCTTAGCCATTCCTCAAAATGCGAGGAATGGCATTTCCTCGCCTTCATGTGAGCCACCTAGGTAATATTTGTGAAATTTTATTTTAAGAAAGAAATGGCTATCACCAGTCAGAACAATAATGAAAAAGATGAAATCAACTGTAAATACTTTTTTTTTAAGAATTAATTTATGAGACATTTACATATCTTCAGCAGAGGGGCCAATAAATGGTGAGCTACTGTAAATACTTATTGTCTGGTATTTTGCAGCGTTTTAGAGTGGAAGTTTAAAATGTTGCAGAATGGGACATGAAAATGCATCATTCTCATGTCTATAAATAAATGTAAGTGATTTTATTTTTATGGGCTGAGTGTCTGTGGCAGAGTGGTGTTGCCTCAGGATGGCCTTCATCAGAGACATTTAAGGGTTGATCATCAAATGACCACATAGATATGATCCAAATAAAATTTGTCTGATGCTTTTCTGATTGTCGTTGGAAGCAAATAATGTGGCACTAGAGCCACACATGCTGGCTGTGCATGTGGTTTATCTGTGTAGTTTTCACCAAAAGCATGGCTGTAGAATCCAGATAAATGGAGCTGCGGTGGAAAACATCAGGATCAGCAGATGTATGAGCGTTGGTGTCGGACCTGAACCCAAAAAGGTGACGGGTCCGTCTCCAGCCGCGGTTCTTGTTGTCTCCAGAGGGGCTTTCTTTGAAACCAAGCGGTTGATCTGTGATGCTGCTGCTGTGAGGGCTGCATGTGGGCGGCTTGTTCTGCTAGCTAGCATCATGTCTGCTGCTTCCTGAGGCCGGGTCAGTGGAAGCTCCTCCTCTCCGCCATAGAGCACAGCGTCTCTGTTCACAGCTGACCGGCTGTGTGCCTTACCAGGGGACCGCAGCCACCCTGCAGGCCTGCGCTTGGTATACTTACACTTCTCACCCCCCACCCCGCCCCATGAGAACAGGCGGTGTTAATTGTCCCTGGCTCCGTCTTCGTCTCCGGCTCCTCTCTCTCTCCGTCTCCGTCAGGCTTAACACTCATTTAATTTCTGTCGGTTGTGTTCAGTTTCATCTCCTCCATCCTCTCCGTTTTGGTCTGGACATGCATGCAAGATGGATTTTTTTTTTTTTTTATAAGTCAGTAATACTTGGGGATTTCTTTTGTCCAGAAAAGGCGTGACCTCCTTAGAAAACTATAAACGCCCAAGATCACAGCAGGATCATGCATCTGTAGTAGGGCTGCAGCTACCGATTATTCTGACAATTAATCAATTCAGATAAGAAAATGTGCACATTCTGCAGATTTTTCTATTAACCACATAAGCCTTTTTATACAATATTAGAAATGCCTTAAAATATGCAAATTAGCAAATATTTTAATCTGTTAAGTAAACATTTCATTGCTTAGGTGCTATAGATGTATCCTTTGCTACAAATGATCAAGGGTTCACTAACAGAATGTTTGAATTTTAGGCAATCAAATGTAAAAAGAGATTTAATTATTTAATTTGCAAATATTTAGTGTATTTCTAATATTGTATAAAAAGGTTTTAAATGGCAAAATGAAAAATCTGCAGTATGTGCCAATTTTTTTTATCCGACTAACCATTAGATCAATCGATTACTAAAATAATTCAGCTGCAGCCGTACTTCTCATCTAAATAAGTATTTGTCACAGTAAAGCCCGTGTAGAGCTATAATAATAAAACGTTAACAAATCCCAGTTGTTTTGCCTCAGGTATTAGGTTGGACAAGGAATTAATTTTTTGTCTAGAGAGTTGGTAGATTTTTTTTTTTTAAACCTCATTTTAATAGAAACATTTTATTTAAAAGACAAGCATATTCATAACAGAAAGATGGGTATAAAGCTAAATTCTCCGATTTAAATGACTAAACGCGAGATGATAAATTTTCCACAAACTGTTGTTTCTAGGTACTGTATTCCCAATTGTCCAGTTGTTCCAATAACTGAGCTCAAAGAATGCGGAACTGTCTTCTGTCGTTTTGCAATAAGCTTCCTGGTTTTAGCCAGCTGTTTTACATATTTTATATTTCAATAGTTTTGCATGTCGCTCTGCATGAGGTGGCTGTTTGTACATTTCCTAAGAAATCTTCTGGAACAATGGAGATGACAGCTTGTTTTTTCATCAGTTCAGTCATGACAGACAAACCTAAACTTCTGCTTTACTAAGACGACTCAGAAATAATTTCCATGCATTCCACTGATTTTCATGTTACTACATTTAGACAAACAATAACCAGAAACTTCCTAGAAATCCATTCAAGTCTTGGTTTTAAGCAGCAGGCAAAGTGTATGTGTGCATGAAGTGAAAAGCAGCAGTGCAGAGAAACTCTGCCATGCTGCGCCTCGTTTTACTACAATCAGCTCTTGTGACCCTCATGGCTGCAGAAAACCCAGATCTCAGCAAATCTTCCTCGTTCCTCACTGAGCTTCCACTTCCAAAACTCACTTTATCTTCTATTCCAACTTCATCCTCATCCTTTTGTAAGGCGTTCAGATTGGTGAATCTATGGAAGACTAGCAGTTACTGTATGTCACAGCTCACACATGGATCCTTTGTGTTGTTTAGGAGGAGCTTAACTTGCGTCACTGAGATGTAAATGGGACTTTTTTTTTGGATTGGTATCAGAGCTGTTGTGTAAAAGTATTTTAGTAATCGAGTATTCTATCGATTATTCAAGTAGTCAAATAATTTTGTCAAATAAAACATTAGTAAATACTGGCCCAAATTTTATATCGGTGCTTACCCACTCTTCTTAAAAAAAAATCAACCTGCAACAATAATAACTCACTTCCATCCATATATGCACCATTTCCTTATACCCATGTCCCTAGCGGGGTCAGGAGGGGTGCAGGTGCCTATCTACAGCGAGACATTTTGGGCGAGAGGCGGGGTCACCCTGAACAGGTCGCCAGTCCATTGCAGGACTTTTTACGTCAACGTGGATAAAAAATACACAGAAACCTGAAATTAATCAGTGCAATAAACAGGCAAAAGTAGGAGGTAGTGCAAACTACTTCATATTCTGTGTCAAATATTTGCATTGTTTCTCAAAATGCTGACATTTTAGCGATATTAAAGGGGAGCATCCCTTTAATGACTGCTTTCTAAACAGACGTTATAGCTCTCATTTTAATTTACTATGCAATTAATTGAATTATTGCTTATTGTGACAGACTTGACTCTGCTGCCCATTTGTTGCCATCAGAATGGTAGGAAACTTATTTTCTGGTTTGTCTGTAAATCAATCAATCAATCACATTTTATTTGCATAACACATTTCAGCAGCAAGGCATTTCAAAGTGCTTTACATCATATCAAACACAGAAACACAATGCAAAATGGAATCAACAATCAAAACACGACATTAAGTAAAGTTCCATCAATAAATTTGTAATTGATTAAGTTTCAAATACAATTCCAAACAGGTGGGTTTTTAGTGGAGTTTGCATCCATAGAAGGTTTACCTGTTACACTCCTACTGTGTTATATGGAACAAAATACCTGTTGCTGTTTTTATTCCCACTCACAATCACACAGTTTAAAACGATGTAGACAGCATTTTAATGGCCTTCTGGCACAAGGCTCCGTACACCTTTCTTAAAGCTAAATTGCTCTAAGCAATATGTTCCATCTAACTACATACATCTCCTCTCCACCTGCATGCATACACCCGCTGCGCACTTTACCGAAACAGTAACTAGGCAGCAGCTCTGGGTGAATGTTGAATTTAAAAAAAAAGGCTACATATGCATTGCATGTAAACATTTTCATCAATCAATGAAATCTCCCAAATTTCTCGGACAGAACATGAAATTTTTTAAGTCAGTTCAGCTGTTTTTCTGTATCAGATGATACTAATCGTGATATCGGTATTGGAAGTGAAAAACGTGGATCAGTGCATCTCTGGTCACCACTTTGTACAGAGCAAGTCTTGAAAACGAAACATTCTCATCACTAGTTTTCATTTAAAACTGATAGAGGCAGAACAGAGCGCCCATCAGTCAGAAGACCTCATGAATATTTTGGCACACTCACACACCTCTCCCCTACTGTACGGGTAGTTTTAGGATATTTACAACCTAATAATGAGGCGAAGCAGGCATTGAAAACACTTTACCATGGTAACGTTGAGATCTGGGAGCTGTTTCTACTCTAATATACCAGTAAATTATAGTTTTCTACTGGGATGATTGATTTCACAGCTGCGGCCGGTTCACTAATGCGCCCTGCTCTTTGTTTACTACTTCTGTTTTGTTTTTCGTCTCAGAGCTTTCATTAGTCTTGTTTTAATCTGCAGCATCATAGAAACCAAATTAAAAACGCATTAAAAAGCTCATATTTCTTTTAGATGAGATCTTCGGCGATTCGCTAGTCGTGTGTATCTCGAGGGCACAAAACCTTCTCCAACCTGCTCGTTTATCGCAGAATGGAGATTTTAATACGAGCTGCGTTTACACTAGAAGACAGTCTGACTTCATTTCCGTGGGCTACTGTACTCCTGGGTTATGATCGTGTCTGTGTGTGTTTATTGGACTACCAGCCGACCCTCTCCTTCCCCCCGGTTGTTTGTCGGAATATTTTGGATTTGTGGGTGTGAGTTACGATGGCATCAATTGCTTTCTAAAATGAAAGCTATAAAATATGACACTAAACTCTGGAGGCAGGGGAGACGAGGGGGGTCATTCACAAGTTGATTTGGATTTCATCATCCCTGCCTCTCTCTGCCTTGCGGCTCTTCCTCCATTTTTATTCTTCACTTTTTCTCTCTATTCTCTCCTAATGTACCTCCCCATCTCTCTCTCTCTCACTCTCACTTTTGCTTTGGCATTCTCCCTCTCCATCTGTCAGACTTCTGGAACGGGTGATGGAGAGTTGTGGGTTGCTTAGCAACTGCGGTTGCTGTGGTAACCATGCCAGAACTGCTGCATTTTTCGAGTCGACGGAGAGAAATGAAATTGATTAAAGGAGGAATGAAACAGGTGATGGGAATCAGAGGGAGACAGAGGTGCGGAGGGGGGTCTTTCAGGGTTGGGTGGGTGTAAAAGGAGAAACCCTCTCGTGGTCGGCGTTTCCCAGAAAGCACCGCAGCTTGTATTCTGATGTCAGCACAGTGCCTAAGCCACCTGGCTGTTTATTCACCAATCATGAGTCACGCCGTCTCTATTCCAGAGGATCCCACAGCAGCCGCTCCGACTCACCACGTCTAGCAGCTCTATGACAGTTGTTTGCAGAAATAACCCCTCAGAGTGCACTTATAACCCCCTCCGCCCCTTCTACCCGCCCACTACAGCTGTGGTATGAGATTGTCTTCCCCTCAGCTCCCCATGCAGGGATGTGCTTAGCTTGGTTGTAAAAGCTTTAATATCTTCAGGGCTGTTTTATGCCCCTCATCTAGTCGACTCGGCATTGCTGGACAACTAAACCACATCGCTGAAGACCTGCAAAGCGTTACATGACGGAGAGACACGCATCTTAATTCAGTTCTGTTCAACACTTCGTCCCAGGTCAACGGCAACGAGGCAGTTCAAAGTGCTTTACATCACAATATAAAAGCAATCACAATATTAAAGAGAACTCTTATTTAATGTTGGACCATTTCATCCAGATTCTGAAGGTCAGTTTTCTAGAATTTAAACGAGAGTAGAGTTGCACTGGGCTGATGCTGGTTGCTGTCTGAGTTGCTGGTTTAATTGTCATCATGTTCCAATTTTCTAACACGCCAAAAGAGATAAATTGTGCTGCTCTTTGTTTGGAAGTATTCGGGTTAAATACAACAGAAATGAAGTTGTTACTGTACAAGATTATTCCCATTTGTGCTTCAAAGCACTCATCTTTAATTAAATTGGAGCATTTAATCCAATTTATCTGATTTTTATTAAAGTAACATCAAAGCATTTGCTTCTGGTTGATCTGGTTGCAGAAGAAAAATGAATGGAATTCTTGGCTTTGATCAGAACCGATCAAGGGAAAACCGTCTGATTTGGAGCCACAGATTGGTGCATCTCTGAAATGGAAACTAAAAACAACAAAACAAAACAGGAACACAGTTCAGAATTTGATGCTGACATTATCAGAACGTAAATATAAAAGCTGACTTTCTCAGAGGTTCACAGAATAATAAAATCTGTTGGAAAACTAGTTGAGAATCTAGAAAATGATGGAGTTTTGAAATGGAGAATTTGAAGAATTCTGTATTGTGTGATGTATCTAGGGCTGCATCTAACAATCATTTTGGTAATCAATTATTCACTCAAGTATTCACTGCGCATTCTGCAATTTTCACTTAATCATATGCTCAATCATTTATACAATATTTAAAATGCATAATATAGAAATAAAACAATAATGGCTTTTTAAATGTGAAAAAAATACCTAAAATGCATTAACTGGATTCCTTTAGTGAACAGACATCATTTGTAGCAGCTAAAAGATGCTTCTAAAATCAACATGTGAAAAGCTCAGCTCTTTCTGCTTTATGTAACATCACTGAAGTATAGAGTTAATATTTGAAGTAATTTTTTTGGATTAACTAATTAATAATTGGACAGCAAAGGGAATTTGAAGGGTCACAGAATTTGAAGATTTTTGTTATTCTGTATGCAAAACATAGATGTTTTTTGTACAGTTTAATTACTGCTGTGACTGTTTTCATTTCAGCAAACAACCTTTTTTTGAGTCTGACAATTATTTCTTTAATTGATTCATCATGATTAATGGTTTCAACCCTACAGATATCCTTTTTTTTCTGATTCCTTGAAGGCCACCACATTTAGAATTTTCTAAATGTCGTGGCATAAACTTGCATATGTATATTTTTTCACCTTACATTCAAAGTTTCCGATCTTTTCCATGCTCACAAACATTTTTATGTGTCAGTGTGACTCTTCTGCAGACCAGTGGTAACACTGGTGCATGTAACTAGTAGTGTGAAACGTAGTGTGTGTTGGAGGAGACCTGGCAGCTTGGGTTGATGCAACCGGTTTCCTACTGGCGACCTCATTGTGCTTTCAGGTTGAACACGTTTTTGAAGCATGCCGCTGTGCTTTCAGCCTTTATTGTTCACAACCTGAAACCCAGCGACACGATAAAGGTCACACCACATGTTAGCAGACGCCTCGGTTCCGCTCAGACGTCTGAGGCTGGTGTTGACGTCTTGTACTGAGGGACGTGCGCCGTGCTGCTTCATCAGTTCTCCTCAGAGTCCCAGAGATACTCTGCGTATGCTGCTGATCTGCATCCAGTCCAGTTGGCTAATCACGTCTTTAAACACATGTACAGTATGAATCATGCTATTTGTTAATATTTCTGCAACTTCTACAAACAGTCCTAGTTGTTTCAAGGTTAAACATCTGCGTGTCAATTTGTTCAAGATATGTAGTCAAACAGTGCTGTGGTGATAAAGTTAGGAACCTTTTAGACAGTTGATTCCTTCTTAAAGTTAGTCGGCTCATTATGGTTGACTGCAGGGGAAACCCACCACACAATCATTCATTAGCATTCTATTGCTAATATTTTTATTTCATCCAGAAAACCTGTTAAGGCCGGTGGTAGACTGCTGGGGCAGTCGGTCGTCCAGCTGCCCGCTGTGTTTGTGAGTTAAAAAATGTTTAAAATTGGCAGGAAGTTTGAAAATATCATTGGAAAATTATGTGTTATTGGAGACATTACCTAAATGTCAATTATGAAGCCTTACAAAAGGCAAACTTAAAAAAACTAACTTAAACAAATAAATACTTAGCACAAGTAAAGCCTGGTGGAAGATTAGTTGCAGTTTATTTTTACATTTGACCAACATATTCAACCTATTGTTTTTGTCAGTTATTTATTTTACATTGCCTGTTCTACTCCTGACTGCACTGGCTCAACAAGTTGTGTGTTTACATGTTTGCCCAAGTTTGTGAAGCTATTGGTGTATTTAAGTGTTGTACTGATGTAGCATTAACAAATAAATGTGTAAATCAGTAAATTCTAAGTCAGTTCAGTTCTGTTTTTCTGAAACGAATCGATATCGGCCTATGCTGAACATCAGATATCTGCATTGGTGTCAGGAGTGAAAAAAGTGGATCGGTGCATCCCTAGTTTAGACATGGCAGGAGTGTCTGCATCCTTAAAAAGTCTTAAAGATAAAAAAAAATCCTAAAAGAAAGGATGGAAATTATTTTCCTCCTTGCACATCACTTTCTGTGCAGCCTCAGCAGTTGGTGTAGCTCACCCTGTGCATTTAGGAATTTCTATAATCTTCCATATAGTCTTCAGGATTGCTTTTAAATTCCAGCTGCATGTGAGAGAACTCTACTCTGTGCTCTGGAGCTCAGGTTGTTGGTGGAACATGAAAAGGAATTAAACATCATCAAAGAACTGCTGCAGCTGTCAAACAGTTGGCATATTATGTTTGAAACGTCTCTTCATAAAATCATAACGCACAGTGCAAGATACCTGATGTACATGCTAGCAGCTAGCATGGTCTCTGCTAACGCTATTTAGTGACCATCAGTGAACAGCAGTCAGTAGAATACATAACATTGTTTGCTGAATCCTGAAGCAGGGTGAGTGTCTGTCACACGCACGCACGCACACACACACACCCACCCACCCCCACATGCGCACACACAAACACACACCCCAGACAGAGAAATGATGGCTCTGTGGGACCCTATAAAGGTCAGTGTATGTATAATGTAGCACAGTCAAGTCGTCCCCTGACTCACATGATTTATTTATTTATTTTATTTTATTTTTTGTCTTTTCCCATTTTGCCTCAAAACGAAACAAAGCTGTTTTGTCACCTTGGAATGAAAACAAGGCACAAGGAAGAGATTTTTTTTCCAGACTTTAGTTTTTCCTCTCCTGTTTACACATTAAATTTGTGAATTTCTGAAAATTCACACATTTTTTTAGCAGCAGGTTAGTCAGTTCTAGGTAGTAAAACAATACCACATTTTGTCAAGGAACATAAAATGACAATAAAAATCCATAAGGTAGGCTTCTTTAAAAGTCACTATGATAAACAATACAGTAAAATTTGTTTATGCTTGTACTGTAACTGAAGTGCTGGAAGTTGGGGTTTTATTTAGCCATTTGTCATTTATAATGTCCGGCAACTCTGAAGGGAATTATTTGTTTTTGAAAATAAACCTCTATCAGTTAGCAGCTTTTTTATTTGGTCTTTTACTTTAGATAAGAGCTGAAATGATCAGATTAATCATAATAAATCAGTTACTGAAATAATCAAACAATTTGGTAAACCAGTAACCATTAATTTAAAGTATACACTCTAAAAAGGCCATTTGCTGAAATAACACAGTCAGTTTATCTAAGTCATAAACTGTACAAAAATATATGTATTTTGCATTTTTGATAAAACATCTCCTTCGTATATAAACATGTCTTAGTAGCATAGTTTTAGCTTCAACTTCAACAAAAATTTTTTTCGTTTGCTGTCCAATTATTAATCAGTTAACTTCAATCTATTGATGAGTCAAGCAGAAAGAAATGAGCTTTTTATATTAGTTTTTTACACTGGTTGTTGCTCAACTGGAGTCATTTCCTGTCACATGGTTTCCACCAGAGACCAACCAGGACACAAATAGCACTTGCTCAGTGTGTTCGTTTTGCCCCACCACTTTTAAACAAAGAGCTGGTCCTCTTTTACTCCAACCAAACATTGTCCTAATAGATGAGGGAAAACGTATCCGAGCTCCAAGCCTCTCCTGCTCAAACCACCGCCCTTCATCCCCTCATCTGCTTCACGTCCTTTACCTGTCCTCTAACCTGTGTTTAAGCAGAAAGATGGTCTGTCACATTTGGTTATTGTCATAGAAACGCAGTCTCGGTCATGGATCTCATAGGTGCACCATGGATGGTGAAGTTGATGTTGATCTGATTGTTCAGAGGGTTCATGCTCTGAGGACAGAGAGCGTTTTCTACAGATTCCTGGTTGTTTTGACGTCCCAGTGAAAGCAGGAGTGTCCCTGAGCAGCTCGTTACCCTTTGTGTTGTTTGCTGGAGGTTTCAGACTGGATGGTGTTAGGGTTCATTTTTTTGTCAGTGGTTTGCTTTCTTTTTAATTTTAGTTCCTTTTATTTGTATATAGAAAGGTCATTTTCTACTGTTATGCTGACTGTTGGATTTGGAAAGTGCCATTTAAAAAGTGTAGAGTTAATCTCGACCTCTTTGGTTAGCATGGCGAGTAGGACTCACGTCCAGCTGAACAAATATCGCTTCTCCTCTGCAAAAACAGTTACATAGAGATGAGATACATTTATCGTATCGTTTATCGTGATAAATTTCTTATCACAATAAGAATTTTGATTTATCGTTGTCAAAATAAATTCTAATTAATTATGTTTAAAACCCCTCAAAACTGTCCGGAGTCTTTTACTGTTTTTCTAAAATCTTTGTTTAATGAGAGCATCAATAGATACCAATAAATCTGAAAATGGGATGAAATCTAGTTTCATCCCATTGAGCAGTTAAGTGGTACAAATAACATTTCTTTGTGTGACTGATGTCTGAAAGAAACTAATTGTTATCATGTTTCTAAGAACAGCATTTCTCTTGTGTTTTTCTGTGACTGCTCTTCAATTCACTATTGTTGTCACGATAGTACCACAAACATCTCTTCCAACTCAATTCTACTCCTGATTCTGATGTATGAAAATCACTGAGGCAGCATGACATCACCACATCTTCTTCTGGGCTGTATTAATGTAAGAGTATAAGTGGTTATACATATTATTTAAAAAAATTTTTAACTGTAAATCTGTCACTGAAGAGTCGAGTCTTACAAACTCATTACGTCACGTTATATGGGTCTAATAACACTGTCCAGTATGAAATGGACCACTTCACTCTTCTACTTATGTTAAGTAGTTTTCTTATGTTGCTAAACACTACACAATAATCACACCAATAAATCATAGCTTGAAACAAAGCAATTATCGATGTTCCTATGGAAACAACAGAGGGGGAAAAAAACTATTTCAAAATAATTATCCCCACTTATCTGTTTTTGAGGTTGGCAAACATCAATCAGAGTTTATCTTTATTATGAGAGGTTGACTAAACATCCTGATTAATTTTCCCAGGTACATGATAAAAGATTTGATATTTCCAATCTCTAGTATTTAGGACATATGGTGTTATGGCAAGTATATCATATTATCAGCTCAAGATAAACAGATTTCAAATAAGGTGATGGTGTGTTTGACTTCAAAGCCAATAATGATAATAAAAAAGAGCAGTAGTACAGTCCACTATAGCAGGAAGTTAGAACATTGGCTGTTTGAACCTTTCTGGGCACTGCTTAAAATGATTCCACTGTTACAGATATTTAATGTATTTCATGTGTAACAACCATTTAGGCAGAAAACTGCTGTGTAGTGTGTGAATAAAGATGAATAAAGATGAAAAATGCCTCCTGTGACAAAAGTTGATCCAGCAGAGAGCCACATGTTTGTAAAATGGGTGGGTCTATGACCAGATGATGGTCAGTACCTTTGTAGTTAGGCAGGTGCAGCACATGCATTCTGCTATTGTTGCAGGGCGGTTAGCAGCAGCGTATTGTTGACTTTTACTGCAGGAGTTGTGAACAATTGTTCCTGTGAAAAACTAATTATCTGTAGAAAGTTCATCTTTTCTATTTTGTAATAGAAAAGATACAAAATCTCCCACCACCACCAATAGTAGTGGTGGGACTGCATGAAAATATTTCAGAGTTAATGGCAAAATAAACATCTTCAATGCAAAAAACCCTTTTAGATGCTAAACTGTTGAATACACATATGAGCTCAATAACAAAGATCCATCCATCCATCCATCCATCCATCTTCTTCCGCTTATCCGAGGTCGGGTCGCGGGGGTAGCAGCTTCAGAAGGGAGGCCCAGACTTCCCTCTCCCCAGCCACTTCTTCTAGCTCCTCCGGGGGAATCCCGAGGCGTTCCCAGGCCAGCCGAGAGACATAGTCCCTCCAGCGTGTCCTGGGTCTTCCCCGGGGCCTCCTCCCGGTGGGACGTGCCCGGAACACCTCACCAGGGAGGCGTCTAGGAGGCATCCTGACCAGATGCCCGAGCCACCTCAACTGGCTCCTCTCGATGTGAAGGAGCAGCGGCTCTACTCTGAGTCCCTCCCGGATGACTGAGCTTCTCACCCTATCTCTAAGGGAGAGCCCAGCCACCCTACGGAGAAAACCCATTTCGGCCGCTTGTATCCGCGATCTCGTTCTTTCGGTCATGACCCAAAGCTCATGACCATAGATGAGGGTGGGAACGTAGATCGACCGGTAAATCGAGAGCTTCGCTTTTTGGCTCAGCTCTCTCTTCACCACGACGGACCGGTACAGCGCCCGCTTGACAGCAGACGCTGCGCCAATCCGCCTGTCGATCTCCCGCTCCCTTCTTCCCCCATTCGTGAACAAGATCCCGAGATACTTAAACTCCTCCACTTGGGGCAGGACACCCCCCCTGACCCGGAGAAGGCACTCTACCCTTTTCCGGCTCAAGACCATGGCCTCGGATTTGGAGGCACTGATCCTCATCCCGGCCGCGTCACACTCGGCTGCGAACCGCTCCAGCGAGAGCTGCAGATCACGATCTGATGAAGCCAAAAGGACCACATCGTCTGCAAAAAGCAGAGATGAGATCCTAAGGCCACCAAATCGGATCCCCTCAACACCTTGGCTGCGCCTAGAAATTCTGTCCATGAAAGTGATGAACAGAATCGGTGACAAAGGGCAGCCCTGGCGGAGTCCAACTCTCACCGGAAACGAGCCCGACTTACTGCCGGCAATGCGGACCAGACTCTGACACCGGTCATACAGGGACCTGACAGCCCGTATCAAAGGGCCCGGTACCCCATACTCCCGGAGAACCCCCCACAGGGCTCCCCGAGGGACACGGTCGAACGCCTTCTCCAGGTCCACAAAACACATGTAGACTGGTTGGGCGAACTCCCATGCACCCTCCAGGACCCTGCCGAGGGTGTAGAGCTGGTCCAGCGTTCCACGACCAGGACGAAAACCACACTGCTCTTCCTGAATCCGAGGTTCGACTATCCGACGGACCCTCCTCTCCAGGACCCCTGAATAGACCTTGCCAGGGAGGCTTAAGAGTGTGACCCCTCTATAATTGGAGCACACCCTCCGGTCCCCCTTTTTGAACAGGGGGACCACCACCCCAGTCTGCCAATCCAGGGGAACTGCCCCCGATGTCCATGCGACATTGCAGAGTCGCGTCAACCAACACAACCCTACAACATCCAGAGCCTTAAGAAACTCCGGGCGGATCTCATCCACCCCCGGGGCCCTGCCACCGAGGAGCTTTTTAACCACCTCGGCGACCTCGTCCCCAGAGATTGGAGAGCCTAACCCAGAGTCCCCAGGCTCCGCTTCCTCAGTGGAAGGCATGTTGGTGGGATTGAGGAGGTCTTCGAAGTACTCTGCCCACCGGCCCACAACGTCCCGAGTAGAGGTCAGCAGCACACCATCCCCACTATAAACAGTGTTGGTGCTGCACCGCTTCCCCCCCCTGAGACGCCGGATGGTGGACCAGAATCGCCTCGAAGCCGTACGGAAGTCTTTCTCCATGGCCTCTCCAAACTCCTCCCACGCCCGGGTTTTTGCCTCAGCAACCGCCCGAGCCGCATGCCGCTTCGCCCGCCGGTACCCATCAGCTGCTTCCGGAGTCCCACAGGCCAAAAAGGCCCGATAGGACTCCTTCTTCAGCCTGACGGCATCCCTCACCGAAGGTGTCCACCAGCGGGTTCGAGGGTTGCCGCCGCGACAGGCACCGACAACCTTGCGGCCACAGCTCCGATCGGCCGCCTCGACAATGGAGGCACGGAACACGGTCCACTCAGACTCCATGTCCCCCACCTCCCCCGGGACGTGTTCGAAGTTTTGCCGGAGATGGGAGTTAAAGCTCCGTCTCACAGGGGATTCCGCCAGACGTTCCCAGCAGACCCTCACAACACGTTTGGGCCTGCCAGGTCTGACCGGCTTTCGCCCCCACCACCGGAGCCAACTCACCACCAGGTAGTGGTCAGTGGACAGCTCCGCACCTCTCTTCACCCGAGTGTCCAAGACATACGGCCGCAGATCCGATGAAACGATGACAAAGTCGATCATCGAACTGCGGCCTAGGGTGTCCTGGTGCCAAGTGCACATATGGACACCCTTATGCTTGAACATGGTGTTCGTTATGGACAATCCATGGCGAGCACAGAAGTCCAGCAACAGAACACCGCTCGAGTTCAGGTCGGGCGGGCCGTTCCTCCCAACCACGCCCCTCCAGGTCTCACTGTCATTGCCCACGTGAGCGTTGAAGTCCCCCAGCAGAACAAGGGAGTCCCCAGGAGGAGCACTCTCCAGTACCCCCTCTAAGGACTCCAAAAAGGGTGGGTAATCTGAACTGTCGTTCGGCCCGTAAGCACAAACGACAGTCAGAACCCGTCCCCCCACCCGTAGGCGGAGGGATGCTACCCTCTCGTTCACCGGGGTAAACCCCAACGTACAGGCGCCGAGATGGGGAGCAACAAGTATGCCCACTCCTGCCCGACGCCTCTCACCTTGGGCAACTCCAGAGTGGAAGTATGTCCAGCCCCTCTCAAGGAGACTGGTTCCAGAACCAGAGCCGTGCGTCGAGGTGAGACCGACTATTTCTAGCCGGAACCTCTCGACCTCACGCACTAGCTCCGGCTCCTTCCCCACCAGAGAGGTGACATTCCACGTGGAGGGGTTCTCCTCCATGGGCTGCCACCTTATCGTGGTGGAGGGGTTTGAGTGTCCCAATGATCCTAGGAGCTATGCTGTCTGGGGCTTCATGCCCCTGGTAGGGTCACCCAAGGCAGACAGGTCCTAGGTGAGGGACCAGACAAAGAGCAGCCCAAAGACCCCAATGATGAAGGAAAACTTTGGACTTGGTGTTCCCTCGCCCGGACGCGGGTCACCGGGGCCCCACTCTGGAGCCAGGCCTGGAGGGGGGGCACGATGGCGAGCGTCTGGTGGCCGGGCTTTTACCCATGGAGCCCGGCCGGGCTCAGCCCGAAGAGGAAACATGGGCCCCCCCTCCCATGGGCCCACCACCCGTGGGAGGGGCCAAAGGGGTCGGGTGCAGTGTGGGATGGGTGGCAGCAGAGGGAGGGGACCCTGGCGGTCCGATCCTCGGTTGCAGAAACTGGCAATAACAAAGATATTGTTTTTAATTTGTTAACCATCAGATTGGTGCAAAGTGCTGTTTACGCTGATATTAGCGTTTTGGTTGTTTGTGTTGCTGCTACATGTTTAGCATTGAGATGCTATTTTGGGTTTGAATAGCTTTACTAATGGGATAACTCCTTTTAGCACAACTTGAACACAATAACAGTCTTTTCCATTGTTCAGTCAGGTCACTTTTGAAGCAAAAATTAACTGAGTGGCCCAAGAGAAGAGGCTTCGTCGTCCATCGCTGTTGTTGGCAAGTGTCGTTTCTTGTGTGTCGGATTTACAAGTGTACTAGAAACACAATGCAAAGGTTCCTGTTCGGGACTTTTTTATATTTAAAATGAATGCAAATAATTGTGTTGGCATTTTGAACCAATAAAAATCTATGTAATTAATTAAAATGAACACCTTAAAGTCCTTCCCTTAATTATACTTAAATATTTAACTTGAAAAATCACTGAGGTAATCAGTTCCATGTTTTCTTTGTCCTGTTTTTATATTTCAGCTTCATTTTTTATTTTTTTCTTTCCAAGAGGACGAGCATTTAGATTTTGTTGTATTAAAGGGGCAGTGTTACAAAAAATCAGCTGTTTTTCAGCTTCACCTTTATCAATCCTAAATCCTTTAATCTCCATAGCAACCATTCAGCTGTGAAAACTACCTGGGTGGAACTAGGCCCGCCTTCGAGATGCAGCTCCTCCTCAGAGCTCCAGTTTCTAAGCTACCAAACAACCACCTGTCAGAGCAGGACTCTCCCACTCAGCTCCTTCAGACTACCCAGAAGTAATTGGCGAACATCTGGTGGAACTGGAGATCTGCTGAGCTCGTTATGGTAGTTACGTCTCACAGCAACACTGGTAAAAACATTGTTAAAGGGTTAATAGAAGAGCCATGTCGTGATGACTTTCTGGAGGCAACGTTTAAGAACGAGCAGGAGTTTTTAAAGAGACAGAGGCCCAATTTCAACATCATATTTAATATATAGCATATTCATAACAACTAAAGTTAACATAATTACTTGATTGTGCCATAAAATGGCAGAGTGCCTAGAAGACACATAATTCTGCTTCTTTGAGAGAATCATCTTCTTTGGGGAGAATAAGAATAGTTGGAACAATGGGGAACTGAGTCAAAAATGAGTCTGGCTTCAGAGAAAATGACTCAGCAGTCAGGCTGTATGAAAGCTTTTGTCACAGAGATCATGTCCCATTGAGACACAGATATGGTAAAGTGATTCCTCTAAGATGACAAGAAATGATTTCAATCTAGAATAAAAGGTTCTTAAATGTCTGCAGGTTCTCTAACAGTTTTCAGCCGTCAGAAACAGCCAGCACATGTTCTGCAGTGCATTTGGAACCCAGCAGCCTCTGTGCAGGTGACAGAACACAGAGGCTGCCTCCGCTAGCTAGCCTGGTATTTTTAGACTGCTCAGGTTGATCCCACTAATGAAACGAAGCTCACAGGAAAGCCACGTCTGACTTCAACCAGAGGTGAGCGAGTGTGTGCCAGGGACTTCTCTGGAAGAGGCTATTTGTCGAATTAGCCGGGTAGTGTTGAAGTGTTCACAGATTAGGGTTAATCCTCCCGTCTCGGTGATGTAAGAAGTGCTGTTTTTCCCCTCCGTTAATGCCTCTTGAACACGTCCAGTCCCCGCCGCCGAAGAGTTGTGCACCGCGAGGCCTGCTGAGGTGCACAGCTTTCGGACACCCCGGTGCTCTTTGCTGCGGACTCATGCCATGTGCGGCTGCGCTCCAGGCCGTTTGTTTGGATGAGCCCAATTGTCATTGGAGGAGCACAGGGGAAATGATGCGTCGCATCTGGAAAAGAGATAAGGAAGAAGGGAAGACGTGAGAATGGGCGATAGGAGGCGTGAAATCCAAAACAAATGGCTGCTGGTCTCAACATGTCTGGAACCGAATCAGAGACAGAGACCGCTTTCTACATGCTGTTGAGTTTATGTTCAGCTGTTGTTTTAGCGTGAGAATAAGTTTTAAAATGTAGGTTATGAAAACAGTCTACTTCACATACCTTCAATCTGATATTTAAAAATTTGAATTTAAAATTTTATTGATTTCATAAAGGGATAATGCACATTAATCAACATAGTAGTGTAATTTACAACATTTAAAATAAAAAGTAATCTTCAGAGTTTGCCAAAGATTCTGTTTGCCATGCAACGCTGAATGTTTTTGATCAGATGCAAATTGAATGACAAAAAATGAAGTTAAAATTCAACCAGATCACACCAGTCACAGTAATCTGCTCTACAAAAATATTCCTGTTGCCTGGAGAAATATATATATATATATATATATATATATATATATATATATATAGTACGTCATTTGACTTTACTTGCTAAACTGTTACTGTACTTCATCTAAGGAACGTTTTGCAATTTGAAAATGCACAAAGATTTTTTGTCTTGCTATTATTAAGCTCAAATAATCTTCCACCAAGACTTCTAGTTCAAGGATAAATGTATAAAGTTGTATTTCACTGGGAGTTTATGTATGAACCAACAGAAAGTGCATAACTACTTGAAAGAAAATTCAATTAAAAAATACTTCAATGATCCCAAATGGAACTCTTACCCATCATATCCATGATCCGTTTAAATTTTGTTTAATAATACTCTCAAAAGTGTGGTGTGGATTTGTACTGATCCCCCTTTTACTACGACACCCCAATTATTCTAGCTATAAATGCAGCTCATCTCTTCTGTGACGGCCTCACAGCTCTGAGGGAGTATGAATACTTTTGTAAAGCACTCTATACATGGAACAAACCTAAGCTTGCATAGTAAAGCTCTTCTATTTAAATAGAGCTACTTTTTTCTCAATAATCAGATTTGATAATCTCGCAGTGATGTTGCTAATTATTGTGACGGTAATATCAGTAACAATATGTCTGTTTTCTTCTTTCCTCTCTCTCATCTGTGCTTCCACTGAGTGACCTTTAGTCATTTGGCCAGTGTCATTAGTGTCCAGTGTGAACAATCTGCTGCTGCAAGACTCTGTCCAACTGACTAAATATTACATTAGCATGGATAAATGAAGTTCATAACATCTGGAATATGTGAAGTCACCATATAATGTATGACATTATTACTTTATATTGCCATTTATTAACCTGTTTAATGTTCTGTTAGTGAGGATGTGTGTGCTCTGTGTTTGTCTTAAAGCTGCAGTCATCTCATCTTTTTCTACTTCTATCGTCTTTTTGAAAAGCTCATTTGGCATTTTGTCATTAGCTGCGTTTCCGTTACAAATGTGCTCACAACTTTAACAATATTCCATTACTGTCAAACAAAATACAATTTTGCCACTGCGGTGCTTTTATTAAATAAGAAACATAATTACAATCAAAGATGAATAGGTCTGGTGATGCGATAAAGTATTAAAAAACTTGCCACACCATGTTTTTGGCGTGTTTCCATAAAGCAAATTTGTTTCCAAAATGTCAGATTTTGCAATTACATCTTCAGTAGAAACACAGCTATTGTCTGGACAGCAGCCCTAAATTCTGTTTAATTCACAAGCTGTTTCCATATAATTGTCATTTGGATGAAAAGCAAATGACAATTTTAGTAATTTTAGTTCAATCACATGTATTCATATTGCTAGTGCTATAAGCTCAGTTGATTATTAAAGTAGTCCAAAAAATTTGCACCAAACCAAGCCCAGCAAACTGCACGGAGTTGCCACCCACAGCACCCACTCCACCTGACCAGCAGGAGGCGACAGCAAACCGCCTTCGCCGAGCTGCCGACCCCACAGCAGCCCCCAACACAGAACACGCAAATTTAAGCAAATTTTTGAAAAGAAAAGAAAAAAAGAAAAAAAAGTTAATTGTTCTTCTCTACTGGCTTGGTGTGAATCAACCAGCCTACGCAAAGCGTAATTTCATCAGATATTGACGCTACGCATGATTGTATTAAAGAGATGCAGAAGTTTCAAACTAGCACAGACCACACTTAACACAAATTGGAGAACGTTCTCACCTCTAAGCTGAAGAGTTGGACTTAGAAATTCCTTTGAGTTTCATGCATTTTGTAAGAAACAGAGCCACCAGTGTATGGAAGAATTTGCTACGTGATAATTTTTTTTTTGACAAATCTATTTCTATGAACCAGATTTAAAACAAAGCTCCCCAGAAGAGTCAAAACTGTTGTTTTTTAAAAAGAAAATAATATATTTCCTGAAAGGAATCCCAGGAATTATGGGCAAGGTTAAGTCTCCATCCAGGTCAGGATTGGTGTCAACGATTGGATCCCATTAGCAGTCTAATTTTGCTAATACCTGGCTCTAATCGGATGAAACCACAGGGGGACTGAGTACAGGAACACTGGGGGCATCTGCTTTAGCTACAGCCAAGATTAAAGGTTCACCTTTGAATCTCCTGCTTTTTCATGTCAGAGCTTTCTGGAATAGATAGAGAATGTAAACTTGGGTATATACCAGCCAGGGAATGTTGAACCATCTTCTATAAATAGGAAACACTCAGCCAAAATGTGGAAATATGACCAACACATGACTGTTGAGCAATCTCTGGCAGCAGTAATGCCTGGTAAAGAGTTTAAGTACGACCTTTTTAGTATCTGACAAGGTCGATAAACCTTGGCCTGATTTTATTCACTAAGTTGTGTTGGTTTACCAAGTATTCCAGGTGTGTTTTTTAAAATGTTCCACTTCACAAATTACTGTTGAGATGTATGCCTTCTCTTTTTGTTTTTTTTTCTTTCTATCAACAATGTCCCTAATACACCGCCATACGAAACCCTTCTGAAGTTTTGGATCTACAGTGATTTATGCATGGCTTTCCTACAAAATTATTTGTTTAATTGAAGTATTTTATGCTTTATTCATTGCTGAACAGGAAATAAATTCTCAATAAAGCCTTCGAGGATTGTCGTTGTTATATAGTGTTTTATTGTTTGGCCTGCTAGTACTCTTGAGATGACGTTTTTTCCCATGTTAACACAAAGCCCTGGGTTAGAAACTGGCTGCATCTCGGGCTTTGGGATGCAGTGAGAATCAGGTGGTTTGCTCAGCTCCGTGTTACATAAAAGCTGCAACATGTTGCAGTGTGCCTCTCAGTTCATTAAACCTCTGTTTTTATCCCTCTCCTTTCCCCCCCTTTGATGTGAATCTGTACTACGACCACCGGGGGAGCTGTGAAACGTCTCACATGCAGCTTTTAGGAAGCAGTTCGACGGCCGGCCATAATATGGGAGCGGGCCTCCTGGAGAGCGATGTGATCATTTCGACATCTAATCTGTGTCTTCACACCATTGTTCGCACATAGACACACACGCACGCCCACCCACACACACACACGCCCACCCCCACACACGCAATTACCATGGTAACAGTGGGTTTCATCTCTGGAAGCAACATGGAAGAGTTTTTCTTTCACCTCTTCAGCTCCTCGTGGCGTTTCGGTGAGGATTCAGGGACGCCCCACGGCGACATATTGTCCTTCGCCGGGACATTGGAGACGGCCATGTTTTGAGCTAATCTGTCTGATTTTAATTAAGAGAGCCGCCTCTGTTTCACTGGATGTTTAATGACTAGATGGTTAATGTCTTGGAGTTATTTCAGTTCTGATAGTTGGAGATTGTTTTAGACACACATCTAGCTTTTAAGAAGGATTTCTAACAGGTTCAATATAAAAATAAATTGAAATGTTCTTTGTACAAATACTAAGGTTATAAGTGTGCAAATATTGTAGATCTGGATCAATTATTGAAGTAACTGTCAACCAATTTAGTAACGGATTAATCGTTAAATAAACTATACAGACTCAAAAAAAAGGCCGTTTTGTTGGAAGAGAAAGTTAATTGAGCCAAAACACACATTTTCCATTTAAGATATAAAAACATGTATCTGTGTTCAATCCAGAACTCTGAAAGTGGCTTTGTTTTTTTTCCTTCACCTGTTGTAAATTCTGTATAAAACTTTACATTGTATTGATACAGTAAGTCCTGAGCTTTTCACATGTTGGCATATTTAAACTGCAGATTCATCCTTTACTACAAGTAATCAAGAGTTCACTAAAGAACTCTAGTTGCATTTTAGACAATTAAATGTTGAATTGTTTATTTAAAAAGGAATTGAATAGTTTATTGGCGTCTTTTAATGTATTTCTAATATTGTTAAAAAGAGGCTGCAGTGGTTGCAGAGTGCTTTTTTTATCAATTGATCGTCAGAATAATCAATAACAAAAATAATTTAGTTGCAGCTCTGCAATATTGCACATGAAGTAGAATTATTTTTGACCCTCTTTCATAGTTTTTTTTTCTTTCATTTCCTGAAATATAACTATAAAGTTATTATTTACAAATGACTGTAAAGAAAAGCCTGAGCATTCTGCACATCGAGTGTGACATGGTGAGGGCAAATGAAACGGAAAAAATACATACAACCGATTTCATTCTAGAACACTGAGTGCTAATTGTTCCGTAATGACCGTGAAAGCAGCATTTGTTTGAACTGACGGTAAGCATACCAGTGGGGCCAGAGGCAGAAACAGGCTGCTTCCTTCCTTTGTGTTTCTTAGGCTGCAGCTTGGTTCACAGATTCTGTAACGCTGCTGTTTGTTCTCACTGAGGATCATGCATCCTGCCTGTGTATGTATTAATATGTATTAGTATGTTTGGGAGAAGGATTTCTGCCAGTACATGCTTCCTGTGCAGTCTGGAGAAGTGGAGAACTTGATTCAAGTGTTTTCATGAAACAATCCGTTAGCCAGTCAGCTATCCATCCATCTTACCTGTTTGTCGTCCGTCTGTCTGTGACTTTAGTGTAAACATTGTCATAATCAGTCAGTTAGAATATGCTTTCCGACGTCTTATTTAATAGAACAATCGAAGTATATATTTTTTTCAATTATTTTATTTAATTTTTTTGTGAAGTGGGTTCAGAGGAAGTGAGGCTTTGGCCAGTGGTAGACTCTGATCTCAAATGCAACATAGAAACACTTGCTTCTAAACATTACAGCTCGGTCACATCTGTTAGATCTTTCATTCATAGACGTTTGCAGTGATTCTCTGTCTTTTTTTTCCCCCACATTAAACACATTTCTTAAAAAGGAGCATATTTCATGTTACTGTGGGATACAAAAGGAACTCTGTTTTAACACCAAATTAAAAGATCCTGGTTGAAGGGATCATGATTTTATTAGTAATATACACTGCTCAAAAAAATAAAGGGAACACTTAAACAACACAATATAACTCCAAGTAAATCAAACTTCTGTGAAATCAAACTGTCCACTTAGGAAGCAACACTGATTGACAATCAATTTCACCTGCTGTTGTGCAAATGGAATAGACAACAGGTGGAAATTATTGGCAATTAGCAAGACACACCCAATAAAGGAGTGGTTCTGCAGTTGGGACCACAGACCACTTCTCAGTACCTATGCTGTCTGGCTGATGTTTTGGTCAGTTTTGAATGTTGGTGGCGCTTTCACACTAGTGGTAGCATGAGACGGACTCCACAACCCACACAAGTGGCTCAGGTAGTGCAGCTCATCCAGGATGGCACATCAATGCGAGCTGTGGCAAGAAGGTTTGCTGTGTCTGTCAGCGTAGTGTCCAGAGGCTGGAGGCGCTACCAGGAGACAGGCCAGTACACCAGGAGACGTGGAGGAGGCCGTAGGAGGGCAACAACCCAGCAGCGGGACCGCTACCTCCGCCTTTGTGCAAGAAGGAACAGGAGGAGCACTGCCAAAGCCCTGCAAAATGACCTCCAGCAGGCCACAAATGTGCATGTGTCTGCACAAACGGTTAGAAACCGACTCCATGAGGATGGTATGAAGGCCCGACGTCCACAGATGGGGGTTGTGCTCACAGCCCAACACCGTGCAGGATGCTTGGCATTTGCCAGAGAACACCAGGATTGGCAAATTCGCCACTGGCGCCTTGTGCTCTTCACAGATGAAAGCAGGTTCACACTGAGCACATGTGACAGACGTGACAGAGTCTGGAGACGCCGTGGAGAGCGGTCTGCTGCCTGCAACATCCTTCAGCACGACCGGTTTGGCAGTGGGTCAGTAATGGTGTGGGGTGGCATTTCTTTGGAGGGCCGCACAGCCCTCCATGTGCTCACCAGAAGTAGCCTGACTGCCATTAGGTACCGAGATGAGATCCTGAGACCCCTTGTGAGACCATATGCTGGTGCGGTTGGCCCTGGGTTCCTCCTAATGCAGGACAATGCTAGACCTCATGTGGCTGGAGTGTGTCAGCAGCAGTGTTGTATAGTAACGAAGTAAAAATACTTCACTACTTTACTTAAGTATATTTTGGAGTACTTCATACTTTCCTCGAGTATGAAAATTTTTGATGACTTTCACTTTTACTTCACTACATTTCCGAACTTAATTGCGTACTTTTACTCCGATACATTTTCAATGTGTGGTTTAGTTACTCGTTACAAAAAAGCGAGAGAGAGAAACAAAGTGTTTTGACCCCACCTACTGATTAGCAAGTAGGCTACCGAACAAAGTCCGTAGCCTGCTTGCCTGGGCTTGTTCATCACCTCCAATAGGATACACCTGTTTCGCTTCTCCCATTGTTGGGGAAATCAGAAATCAGAACACCGTACAGCGGGTGGGAGGGAGGGACGAACACAGAAGAGTGCTGCCCGCACTGACGCGGCTCAGGGATTACGTGACACGCAGCGCCGTGCCCTATAATGCACTGTAAGCTATGTAATGTGTTTGAGGCAGTTGACCAAAATCCCGGACAATTTTTAAATTCCCCCCGGACATCTTTTTAGGTCTGAAAAGTAGGACATGTCCGGGAAAAAGAGGACGTCTGGTCACCCTAGTTCAATGGGGGACAGAAGCCATAGCGATAGCAATTTAGACTAAATTTAACGAATATAGGAAAGGCATGCAAGTTCAAAACCACAAACCATTAACATGTGCTACTCTTTAAAACTGGAACAATTTATTAGCAGGTTTAATTTTGTCTGCACTTGGTTGGGTACATTATTTTAAGTTTATTTGACAAGTTTACCAAAATATAAGAAATGTCATTCACACTTGCCTTGTTTTACTTTTTACTTGTACTTTTCATTACATTACTTGAGTACATCCATTTTTACAGTAATTTCCATACTTAAGTACAAGACGTTTCAGATACTTTAAGACTTTTACTCAAGTAACATTTCAGTCAGTGACTTCGACTTTTACCAAAGTCGTATTTTGGAGAGGTACTTGTACTTTTACTTGACTCTGAGATTTCAGTACTTTATACAACACTGGTCAGCAGTTCCTGCAAGATGAAGGCATTGAAGCTATGGACTGGCCAGCCCGTTCCCCAGACCTGAATCCGATTGAGCACATCTGGGACATCATGTCTCACTCCATCCACCAACGTCACGTTGCACCACAGACTGTCCAGGAGTTGGCGGATGCTTTAGTCCAGGTCTGGGAGGAGATCCCTCAGGAGACCATCCGCCACCTCATCAGGAGCATGCCCAGGCGTTGTAGGGAGGTCATACAGGCACGTGGAGGCCACACACAATACTGAGCCTCATTTTGACTTGTTTTAAAGACATTACATTAAAGTTGGATCAGCGTGTAGTGTTATTTCACTTTAATTTTGTGTGTGGCTCCAAATCCAGGCCTCCATTGGTTAATAAATTTGATTTCCATTGATGATTTTTGTGTGATTTTGTTGTCAGCACATTCAACTTTGTACAGAACAAAGTGTTCAATGAGAATATTTCTTTCATTCAGATCTAGGATGTGTTATTTGAGTGTTCCCTTTATTTTTTTGAGCAGTGTATATATATGTATATGTGCGAATTGTTTTGGACGGTCACTCAGGAATCACTTCACTGTTATACGGAAAGCTGTCATTTTATTTAGTGGTTATAATACTATGAACAGTTTTATCAGTTGCATCAGTGAACATGTAGGTTTTTTTCTCACCACTTTGTGTCTTTTGTTTTTTTCCCAGGATTCCTGCTGTTTAAAGATTTCTGTATGAACGAGATCGACGAGGCTGTGCCTCAGCTCAAGTTCTACGAAGAAGTAAGTCGGACGTGTGTGTGTGGGTGTCATTAGGCCCTTATAATCCAGCTCAGCCACATTTAGCCCCCCAGGAAGCTCTGTGAGTCTGAGTTCCGTTTCTGTTTCAGATCAAGGAGTACGAGAAGCTGGACTCTGAGGAGGAGCGTCTGAGCCGCAGCCGGCAGATTTATGACGTCTACATCATGAAGGAGCTGCTGTCCTGTTCACATGTGAGGATGCACAGAGAGAGACACCTGTTGTCGGTCAGGCAGCCTCCAGCATGCTGCTGACTTCAACCTAAAGCAGAAAATGAATCATTTCTATCGGGGGATTCATTCAGCTCCTTAAGTCAGATGGAATGATTCATTGACTCAGATCAGGTTCCATGTTGCTGCACCATATGTGTTTTTAAATGGCATATCTTGCTGTGAAAGTTCTGAACCAGTCCGTTCTGTAAGCAGCATGCCAAGGTCAGTCTTTCTGGTTAAAATTGTCCAATTTGAAGCACATGCCGCCAAAGATTACGTTCACACAGCAAGCGAATGTGACTCAAATCAGATTTTTTATTATTATTTTATTTTTTTCCCCAAAATGTGGCCTGTATCTGACTTTTTCACAGCGCTCTAAACGACCGAGTTCCGACATTTCCCCCCCCAAAATATGTGATTTGTGCCACTTCCATATGTGGCACTTAATCAGATGTGTGTCCAAGAGCGTCCAAAGTCTGAACGCTGCATTTTGTCTGACCTTTAGGTCATTGACATGAGAAATGCATCGTAAATCTGCACCAGAAGAAGTTGGACTGTGTAAATCTGGACGTAAACAAAGGCTGAAGGTCAAAATTATGAGATTGTGAAAGAAGTCACAGAAATTACAATTCCACCTCTCTCAGTTCTGGCTACACATCCAGATGCTTGGTTGTTTCTAACATGAACGACCTATAAGTCATGTGTTTTTACTTTGCCAAACAAAAAAAACCTGCTAGTTAAAACACCACCAAAAAACCTAATGTATTAAATGAAAAAAAATATATATATTTTTAATGCATTACGTTTAAAAACCTCCTTTGTTTGTTAGATAGTGACTTTTCATTGTGCAGAAAAGTCTTGTCTGTTTGCCCAGCTGCATGAAGGGCAATTGGTTGATTTTGCTAATGTCCCTATCAGGACGCAGGTGTGTAAATACTTCCGTACTCATCTTGTGTCAGCTAGGCCAAACAATAAAAATAAATAAAAAAACGCTGATGTCGCTACACGAAGCACTAAAACCGGATTAAACGGGACGCCGGCATCCGTCGAGTTCGCCTCATTCTTATTGGTTGTAGATTTTATCCGGAATTATCTTAAATGTAGGTGGTGTTGGGAAGAAAACCTTAAACCCAAATCCAGCTGCTGCTTCATTTTCCCGTCTGGCTGTGTGTCTGAGATAGCAGCTTCACCTGAATGGATGCTGCAGACGCTTTCGTTCTCTCGCTTTGCTGATCCCAGTTCAGTTCACAGCTTGCAGCTCGGCTCAGAGTTTTTTTAATTGAATGTTTCTCGATTAGTCAACACAAATTTGCAGACATAAAATATACAACGTCTTGCAAAAAGTCCCCAACTCCTAAGAACTCAACATGCTGCAATCAGAAAATTCAATGCGTATTTAAGCAGGCTGTTTATGTCGTAGAACATACTAGCACATAACTAAAGTGGATAACTAATATTAATAATAATAATACATTTTATTTATAAGGCCTTTCTCATCATGAGAGTTAAGTGTTAAAAATTAAACAAGTATTAAGTATGGATAAGAAATCCAAGTATCTAAGACAGTGAACCATACGTTTTTGCAAAAAAGAAAAATGTTAAGACCTTTTTGAGTTATAATTATTTTGATGTGATAACTTTAAACTTAAAAACGGCCCACACACACCCAGCTACCTCTGGAGCCTCCCTGCAGCAGCAGCATGTTGACCCAGGGGACAGCCTTCTCGCACAGAGGAAGCAGAACTGAAACTACTGTTCACGCTGCATCTTTAATCTTTTTCTTTTCCAGCCATTTTCCAAGAAGGCAGTGGACCATGTGCAGAGTCATCTGGCAAAGAAATTGGTCCCACCAACTCTCTTCCAGGTAAAACACCCTCCCAGCACAGAGGAGTTTGCACTTTTACACCAAACAGGAAGCAGATTATGATTCATGGAGTGTAAAATCAGCTTTTCAAAATGGATGTGAAACTTTTGCTTTCACATTTTTGCTCGGATAGTTAGCAAAGTATGAATCCGGTCAGGAAAGAGAGACTGCTGTCTCTAGACACTGTGGAAGTTATGTCATGCTGTAAATCAACTTTTTGAGCTTTACATCATGTCATAATGTTATTCCTTCATCAAAAACATACCTGGAGTGTTGGCTTGATTCTTTCATGCATGTTTGAGGAATCCTTGACTCAATAAAATAATATAGCAGTGTCTCATGGTGTGCGACAAACTTTGCTTGTCTTTTACTTTCTTTAACGTGTCCTGTTTGACAATGTGTCTTTGGGTTTATTTCAACTGTAATGGACACAAAGATGGAAAATAAAGGGAGAGGAGATAAAAGTAGTAGAGAAATAAAGCTAAAGAAAAAAACACCCTAGAAGTTTGCTTCTACACCTGCAGAACGAGGGAAAAAAAGTGAGAAACCATAGCAACAAACAAGCACACTCCTTTCAGCTGCTTTAACTTTTCTCAGTCGGAAGAGTTTTCCATTTCCTCCGGTTCCTAAAAAGCCCTTATAGCTGTATATTAGAAACCATCTCACTACTGTCTTCACTGTAAGCTGCGACAGTACACACCTCATTGTGTTTGGCAGATAGAGATCTGCCAACCTCTGATACTCTCCTCCCTGAATTAATGCTATTCATCCAGGTTAAGTCTCATATTTTATAGTTTTGCTACACATGCCTTACTCTTAAGTATCAGTTGTTGGAAGGAAAGGCCCAGCAGAATAAGTCCAGAACAAGCCAGACAAAAGTTGGCCTGCATCTTGGTAAATCAAATCACTCTTTTCCTCTTTTAGCCCACAGCCTGGCTATTAGTCTGTTTACTCACTTATCCCCTGTGACTCATTGCAACTCCAAAATACGCCATACATATGCCAGTATTTCCCGTGTTATTACTCAATATTTAAATCGTACATTCAGCTGGAACTGTTGGCTGTTAATTAAAACAGATGCTTGAAAAATGTTACTGTTTCTCTCTTTGGTCTTATGAGCAAAAACTAGAGCTGCGTTCATGTCAGAAGTGAATGTTTCTCATAAAGCTTCTGAACTGAGCCTCTGTGTGTCTCTGCTGCAGCCATACATAGTGGAGATCTGTGACAGCTTGAGAGGGAACATCTTCCAGAAGTTCATTGAAAGGTGAGCCGGTGAACGTGTGGAAACGCAGCAATGGCTCTCACTGCTGGCACAGTCCCATTTTTACACTGTTTCTGTTCTGACCTCAGTGACAAGTTCACTCGGTTTTGCCAGTGGAAGAACGTGGAACTCAACATCCATGTGAGTACGAGATTGTGACGTCCGCTTCACACACGAAGTTTGATCGAAGGTAGAACATCGGTAATTATGACATGGTATAGTGCTATACGAAAGCAGTGTATGGTTATGTTACAGCCACAGATTGCAGTGGCTTTCATTCAGATTTTAGCTTATGGGTCAACACGAAGTCAAGCATAATTACAAAGTGGAGGGAAAAATTCATTCTCAACATTTTCGCAACTAGAAATCTGAAAAGTGTGGTGTGCATTTTTTGTCATGCAGACGCTGCAGCTACTTCAAGTGTCAGGTTCAACTAGAGACTGAAGCTTTCATTCTTCTTCATAAACTAACTCATTACTTCTGAGCAGCTTCCCTGTCTAAGCTGAAGAAAAGCAGCCACTGCATGATGCTGCCACCGCCATGTCCACTTTATTACTCTATTCTTTTTCACTTTATTTTAGTAATTTAATCAGGATAAAGTAAAGGAAGTAGTATACAAATGCAAAGCAAAAAAAAAGTTGTATTTAGACCTGCATGGCTGGCTACATAATGACATGGAATTCCAATATTTGTGATTGTATGTTAAAAAACTCTTAAGCTGAACTTCCAAACTTATGGAAAATATTGGTTTTGGTCTAAGCTGTGTAGTTTCCAGAAAGCGTTTGTGGTTGTGTGAAGCTCAAGCCTAAGCAAAAACTAAAAGTATAAAGCAAAAACTATTAACTCATTTCAACTATGAGTAGAAAATGATCAGATAATTTATGAATTTAATGCATTTTTAATTCTTCCGGTTGTTTCTGCTGGGGATTCGCCAATCCACTTTTTTGACTTCCTTTTGACTGCTGGCATTCTCACTAAAACCAGGAGGATAGAGCACATAACACCAGTTTTAAAGTCCCTCCACTGGCTCCCTGTAGCTCAAAGAATAGACTTTAAAATACTGTTGTTAGTTTACAAATCACTGAACGGCTTAGCACCACAATACATTAAAGATCTGCTTTAATTGTATCAACCTTCCAGACCTCTGAGGTCTTCTGGTTCTGCTCTGCATCCCCAGAACCAGAACCAAACGAGGAGAAGCAGCTTTCAGCATCTATGCACCACAAATTTGGAACAAACTTCCAGAAAACTGTAAAACAGCTGAAACACTGACTTCTTTTAAATCTCGACTAAAAACCCACCTGTTTAGAATTGTATTTGAAACGTAATAAATTACAAATTTATTGATGGAACTTGACTTAATGCTGTGTTTTGATTGTTGATTCTATGTTGCATTGTGTTTCTGTGTTTGTAATGATGTAAAGCACTTTGAAATGCCTTGCTGCTGAAATGTGCTATACAAATAAAATTTGATTGATTGATTGATAGTAAAAATTGATTCTTAATTTTTGAATCATCCAAGCTGGAATACCTCACTTTCCTTCATCTTAACAGAAATGAGCAAACTATTGAGAAATGAGTCTCAAGACTTGAAATTAGACTGAATAGATCTGTCCTTATAGATGGGGTATATTACCACCAATATATGATCTGGAATTTTTTCAATATCAGGACCGGTCCAGATATCAATATCTGATCGTTTCTACTCTACAGCAGCAAAGAAATCGTCATTATGGCTTGTTTTCAATAACACACTGGTGTCTGAATTTTAGTTTTATATGTTCTGACAGAACATTAGAATAAAAAAATAATAATAATAAAAGGTTGCTGTTCTCTCTCAGCTGACCATGAACGACTTCAGCGTGCATCGGATCATCGGCCGGGGCGGCTTCGGGGAGGTGTACGGCTGCAGAAAGGCCGACACGGGGAAGATGTGAGCAAAACAGCTGAAACCGTTAGGAACCCGGCCACGTCGCCCGCTTTGTTGTAACGCCTCTGACGTTCTCTGGATTCCAGGTACGCCATGAAGTGCTTGGACAAGAAGAGGATCAAAATGAAGCAGGGCGAGACTCTGGCGCTCAACGAGAGAATCATGCTGTCGCTAGTCAGCACAGGGGTGAGTGTCGACTCCAGATGGCTTTTCTTTAAGCTTTAGTCGTTTGAAACAAATTATCGCACCGCTAACTCACATTCCTGTGGGTTAGTTAGGTTTTATACACAGCCGATTCAGAGTTTTACCACCTCTCACCTGACATTTCATCTCTGATCTCCTCTGTCAGTTATGTGCATGTAAGTCATAATTTAACACTCCGTTTTCTCAAAGACGTCCGTCCTGTGAAACAGCTTCACATCAGCTGCTTGATGCGACCTTTCCTCCGCACAGATCTACATGTCAGAGGTTCTGACAGATGCTCAGACCTCCCAGTAGCACACAGCTGGCATCTGATTTACCCAACATAAGCAACTGTTTAAAGGGGGAAATAGTGGTTTTGTTTTACAATTCTGACCTGGTAGTAACCCTCATATTTGGGTCAGATGAGCTCTACTGAACAGCATTAAGTAGAGGTCTGAACGCTCTGGAACATAAAAATGAGCCGTCTCACACCTCTTTTTCTGGTGGTGTGTGGCCACTTTATTTTGGAATTGTTAAGCATTGTGGTCGCCAACAAAACTAGAATAAACTAAGAGTCAACAGATAAATTGTTCATCTGACAAATCAGCCCAGATTCTTTTTAATTTGGGAGATTATCTGATACTTACAAGTGAAACCAATTCACTGTTCTTACCTTAGTCCAGAAAGGTCTGAAAATCAGCCAGTAACTGCATTTCAATTGCAAATGTGCACAAAACGTTGTCAATATTCCACTAATGTTGAAAAGACACAATTTTGCAATTGCAGTGTTTCCGTTAAATAACATTATATCCCACAAAATACGTTTGTTAAAAAAATACTGCACCACCATCTTCCTACTACTTCCTGTCGTCTTCTTTGTCTTTTCCACCGAAAATATTGTTTCCATTGCATTTCTTTGCAAAATACCCTAATTTCAATACAGCTGAAAGACCACCTCATCCTAGAACAAAAGCTTTTTTATCGGAAAACGTATGTATTTTTGGGGTTTTTTTTTTTTTTTTTTCAAAATTGGTGTGTTACCATTAAGCAACACATGAATTTGAAATTTCAAATTGGAATTGTGAAACTAATTTTCATAATTCCAATTTGCGCAATTTTATCAGTCAATTAATCAAGTTTATTTGTATGGCACATTTCAGCAACAAGGGAATTCAAAATGCTGTACATCATAAAAACACAAAAATAAAAAGTCATAGAAACAACATCCAGTCACCAATAGAGAAGCTGGTAACAAACATTACATTTTGTCAAGTGCCCTCCTCAAAATCATCAACACACAGCAAATATGTTGGTCAGTGATCCATTTATTATGGAACTCTAAGCAGGTAGGTTTTACAGTCACAGCGTGGTTAATAATAGTCACCCCACTGTTGTCAACTTAGCAACTTTGTTGCTATATTTTGCAACTTTTCAGATAAAAAAAAAAAAAAGTTCATCCACAATCAGCAGGTCACGGTTTTTAAAGATCAGTGATCGGCCAGAAAACTGCAATCGGTGCAGTTAATTCCAAGACATCATTCAATTCTGTAAGCTGGATTGTTAGTGCTGGTGTCAAATGCAACAACAGCTAATCAATTTTTTACAGTCAGACTCTCTTGTCCGTAATAAAAACAGTGAGGCATTATGATGGTGAATAGTAATGTAACCAGCTGTAATCCCTAGAGGTAGAATGCACTCTGTCCACCTGGAAGTCTGAGCTATGCAGCAGCAGGCTGTGTGTCCTTCTACTACTAACACTAATATTTACAGTGAAGAATGAAACGGCCCGCTTCCTGCCAAGGAGCCGTTTGGTGTTTCATTGTGTTGACATCGTTTAGGCTAAAGACTAAAGCTAATGAATAGTGGATCAGTCGACACCTTAGGGTCTTAATCTGAAAATAATTTTAACTTGAAGTGTTGCTGTGTTTATTTTAATACAGTGAATAACTCAGAACAGTTATGTTTTTTAACCACCCACTATGAACAGCGGTGCAGAATCAGACAGGAAGCCTGTTGGTGCCAAATCTGTACAGGTGCTGTAAGCAGCCAACCAGAACCAGCCTGTAAGAGGGGTGTGAATACTTTTCTGAGCAGCTGTTCTGGGAACAATAGTCTTAAGGTTTTTGATAAATCTAACAGTCAGGGTCAAGACACTTGCAGAAAGAGCACTGAGCTGATAACACACACCCTAGTCACCTTATCTATACACACTCTTACACTTCTTTCTCTTCAAAAATACTTTATTGATTCTAAAGGGAAATGAAATAAAATGTAAAACTAAGCAAGTAAAGATCCCCAGATTTTCTCTTTTTACTTTTTAAAGATTACACATAACTGTTGTTGCATTTACAATGAGAATCAGCTTCGCTGGCGGGGGGTGTGTGTGTGTGTACACAGACTGGAACGGTAACTTTGGTTTCACAGGAGAGTTGCTGGAAGATGTTCATTGTTTTTATCAGAAAGAGAGGCTGAGGGAAACCTAAAGGTAAATGTCTAAACAGTTTGTGTCCTGGATGTGTGGGGTCTGCACAGATGTCACTGACCTGTAAAAGTCTAGGATAGATGGAAGGTCAGCACCGGTCTGAGTCACCATGGTGATAGACATGGTGACCCAGCCCAGTGACAGTGGGATCATCAGGAAATGAATTTGAATCAAAGACGTAACAGCATCACTGAATGAAAACTAATTTAAACTTATTGATGATGATGATGATGACGATGTGTCTGTCTTCCTTCCAGGACTGCCCATTCATCGTGTGTATGACGTACGCCTTCCACACCCCCGACAAGCTCTGCTTCATCCTGGACCTCATGAACGGTAGGCTGACCTCTGACTCATCATCCCAGATCAAACTCTGAGGCTTCATCCTCAGACGGGCCGATTGGATCACACAACCCGACTCTGACTGATGGGCTCCTTCCCGCCCACAACGATATTCACCCTTCAGACAAAACTTAGAGCACGTCGTTATCAGTGTTATGATGCACTGTTCCTGTGTGTTCAGGGGGCGACCTGCACTACCACCTCTCCCAGCACGGTGTGTTTAGTGAGAAAGAGATGCGGTTCTACGCTGCTGAAATCATCCTGGGCCTGGAGCACATGCACAACCGCTTCGTCGTCTACAGAGACCTCAAGGTGAGCCGCTGATCCTGAAATGTCAAAGTGGCATCAGGCACATCGATATATATTACCAGAAAGGACAACACCGATTAGCCGCTATAGCTAGTGACGGTTCTAATGTGGGATGTGAATTAATCTGTCACATAAATGTTCATAAGACTATTTTTTGTTTACTGTTCTGTCTATATATTTACATTTCTGTTATTAAATTAAAGCTGAGAAAATTGTCAATAAAATATGTATACTTCCTAGATATAAATCTAAAAACAGTTTGTTTTTTGTCAAGATGCATGAAAGCAAATTTCTTTAATTTAATTTTACGTAATTGCTACTGTAGGAGCCATAACATAAAATGTAGCAAACTATGGTTTCCTATTTGGTAAGTGTTATTAATATCTCCATGTTCTGTGAACAAATGAGGCAATAGTTCAGTTTTTATTGTTTATTAAAGTTTTGTAAATTACAACGGCTGCAATGCGCCATAAAGAGCCTGCTATGTCTCGGTATGGTTAGAGTGAACTCTGACTTGGTTCAAATGCATATGTGAACACCAAGTGAACCAGAGAGCGCTCCAAAAGCAGGAAGTACACTACAGCACAGGGCATTCTGGGTAAATGCAACCAAAACAAACTTGTTAGAGAAATGGCATGTGGTCTTTTACCAAAGACAAAGAAGAAATACTCCAATCGCGAAACTCTGACTCCGCTCCATATTTGTTTACATTTCATGAAGACTTAAGTTGTGCTCAGTATTTTCTTCAGACGTTTTCATGTCATTTCTTTCAGTAGTTCTTGTTGCAGCGCCCCCACAAGGAGGAGAGGAGGGGGACAGGTTGTTCCACACTGAATAACCACATCTAGCCAGGCCACAGGGGGCGCTCTATGGGGCTGTCAGTGTTTCCCTTTACTGCCAATCGGAGATTTTAATAATTCAAATCTAGTCATTGCTCTTTGAGTTTCATTTAATTTCCAACACTGCCTGCTACATTTTTAATATCAAATTATAGGATGAACCTTGACAGCTGACGTAAGGCTTTTTATCTTGCCTAAATTACATTAATAGAAGTAGAAAAAAAGTATGAATAAAGGGTGTCTGTCAGGGATCTCCCCTACCTGCTGCCACTGCATAGAGCAGAACAACAAGCTTTAACTACACCCATCCACATGAAAATCCTTGTTTTCAGCCTTTCCCCTGTTTTAGCTCTGGTTCTGTTGTTTGGACGGGTTGCCATAACAATAGCCAAGATTTTGCAGGAGTTCAGGGAACATTTTCAGAGCTTCCATAAACAGTCGAGTGCAAGCCGAATGATGCGTCAACACCGAGCGCTGCAGAGTGAAAAAGAGCGAGAGAGTCACAGAAGGAAACCAGGACAGGAGGCCGTATTCTGCTGTCTGCGTCTGCTCAGAATGTGAAGTGGTAACCTCTGCTTGTTGTCGTCCTCCGTCAGCCGGCCAACATCCTTTTGGACGAACACGGCCACGTTCGGATCTCAGACCTCGGCCTGGCCTGCGACTTCTCCAAGAAGAAGCCCCACGCTAGCGTGTAAGTGCAAGTGCCTCACACTCACAAACGTTTACTTCTTAGGAGGAAGAAGGTTGATAAGAGATGTTTTATCTGCGGCTTTGTCGCTTTGGTGGTTTTAAAATGGCGGCTTCACTCATTTCACAGAGCAGAGAGCGTCAAAGATGTGACGATCCTTTAGTTTTTATTGGCTGATACTGATTTCTGCTTATATTTAAGGTCTCGGCAGCTGGTTTAATGTTTTTTTTTTACATGGAGGAATAATTATATATAAAAGAAAAATGTAATAAATATGGAAAAGAAAGATTTTTTTTTTTCTGTTTGACCTGTCAGTTGTTTGTGTTCAGAGAGATAATTTAGTCTGTTTTATTTAAGAGAAATGACCCATAAATAAAGATTTGGATTAAAAATGAATTGAGTGATAAAATGCAGGTCATTTCACTGCTCTAAGCTGGATTTGTAAACACTTCTGTCTGTTGTAAATACCACCTTCAGTTTTATAAATGCTTCTTGGAACAATGCGTACATGTCTGGTGTTCTGGCCATTTATGTTGAATTTTTATAAATCATAACTTCTGCCAATTCAGTTTTCTTCTTTAGATAGTTAAGATATACTTGAGTTATTTTTTAAACAAAATCTGTAGTTCATTTTTGTACTTGGAATTATGATTACTTTGGTAACTTTTACACCCTCCCATTAATTTAAGAAATTAGGAACACACCGTGGGTGTGTCAACGGACATTTTTGTTTGTCAAATGTCTGGTGTGATGAGGGGAAGTGTGTTAAAATTATTTTTTGACCACTTTTGAACTTGGAAGATCAAATTAAGTTAACTTTAATATACATCAAGTTAATAAAAATGTCTTGGACATTATTTTGTCTGTATTTTTGGTAGAAAAAAATTTCTTTCAAACAAGTCAGATGTGCATTTAAGAAACAGACCACCTGTTACCACCCACAACCTTTATTTGGAATGATTTGGGGTTTTGGAGATGAGAAGGCTGTGACGTCTGGTTTGCAGTGTCAGAAAGTCCAGAAATCTCAGCCAGCTTTTTGAGAATCATTCACTAACAGCAACTGTTGTTTATTCGTCAGACTCATTATGAAATGCGCCTGCAGGGATGATGTGACTAATATGTTCTGGAGATGAACCGACTCCATCTTGTAATCTGCAGAAATTCAGGAAGCAGCAAAAGAATCCAACATTTTTAGGAATGTATTTTAAAGCATTGACACAAATAAAAATAAAAACAAGCTGCTGATTTCTGTACAGCATCAGTTGGACTTGCATGTATAGCAGATGTCTCACCGTTTCTGTTCTTCTTCTTGTAGAAGCAGTTAATGAGTTTAAATCATTTCCTTTCAAACCAATTTGTTAGAAATGTTTTACATCCGGTCACATTTTTCCACTCTCCTGTTTGGTTGTCTTACTCTGTAAATCACCAACTCGCTGTGTGTGTGTGTGTGTGTCACAGTGGAACTCATGGCTACATGGCTCCAGAGGTCCTTCAGAAGGGAACGGCGTATGACAGCAGCGCAGACTGGTTCTCTTTAGGCTGCATGCTCTTCAAACTCCTCAGAGGGTAAAAAGCTCCAGCTTTCCTCGCTGCTCTCCTCCTCCTCCTCTTCCGTGCTCTCCACTCCCTCCGCATCCTGACGTCCTGTCCGCTTTGAAACCTCTCCTGGCTCTCTGTGTGAGCCTCTTTGAATATGCTCACTTCCCCTTCTCTCCGAGTTCCTCTCACCCGCCCGCCTTCTGTTTGGTGTGTGTTTGATCTTGTTTGTATATGAGAGCGAGTGTGTGCGTGTGTTTGATCTAGAGTGTGTAAATGCCAGAGGTCTGGTCCCAGCAGGCCAAAATCCAGGTAAAGGGTGTGTGTGTGTGTGTGTGGGTGTGTGTGTGTGTGTGTGTGGGGGTGTGTGTGTGTGTGAGAGAGAGAGTGAGGTGTATTTCCATTGATGTTTGGATCCATGTCCTTAAAGAAGAAGAGTTTGTGTGTGACTGAGAGAGAAGCTGACTGTTTCCAGTATGAGGGGAAAATATAGTTTTTAGATACATGACTCTTTATTAGAATATGAATGTAAAGGATATAGTCATTACTTAAAACTTTGGAGTTTGCAGTAAGGAAAAGTATCTACTCTATTTTATGCTGTTTTTGCTTTTTGTCACTGTTTAACATTATCAAACAAATTTTAATATCAGGCATAGATCACCAAACCATGAAAAAAAGAGTGTTGTCCCCAGAGCTAAATCACAAATTTACTGTAATTCACCAAATTTTATGAAAAACTAACAGTCACTAGGCAACCACAGGTGTCCTGCCTACCAGACTTCTAGAAACCAAAAATCCTTAAATAAAACCTTCCTGTAAACCTGTCAAATTAAAAAAATTAACACAGCACTAAAGAAATTGTCCATTCTGATTTCCTTGGTGCTTGGAGATGACTGCAGTTCGCTGGCTTTTGCCTAAAGGTTCTCAGTGGGGTTAAAATTTTGAGAACATCTTGGTTATAGATGTTCCAAGATGTTATAAGTTATAAGTCAATGTTCTTTACCATGTTGGCACAGTAACATACCCAGATCATAAAAGTACCTGGGTTGTCTGAAGAAGATGGAGACTGTCTTGATCCCACCCTGTATCTGTTAAACTCATGGCTACATTTATGAGGAAGCCTCCTCTTAAATGAGAGGCAGCTCTGGACTAAGGTGGCCTTCTCTTATTTTTCCCATGCGAGGAGCGGCCATATTGAAACTCAAGGTCCTAGAAGACGTAACTGAGGGTAGTCGGAATTGCTCCCACTTTCCCAGTGGGAAGTCCAACTACTGGGGTCGTTGCAGTTGATTTTTTTTTTTTTTTTTTTTGTCTGGGAAGTCTGAATTTCTGACTAAAAATGGAACACACCATTCTTTACTGCACCTTGAAGTTCTCATTAATCAGGAAAATGGGTCTTTGTTGCCTAACATTATTAGCAGTAGTCTTTTTCTACGTGAAGTCTTCTTTCTCCTAAGCAATGATTACTCCACTCTTTTATTTAGAGGTAACCGTTGGCAACACAAGAAGACAGTGATTTTAAGCACAAGTGTTGCTCTTTTATTGCTTACATTTACACTGATTTCAGAACTTTCACAGCTTCGTCTATGCATTAAAATAAGTTGATCATTCTGTGCCGGTGCAAAAATCCAGTGAATATACCTTTTTTTTTTTTGTCATAAAATAATTTTCTAAGCCATTAAAGTTGATTGCAATAATTATTATACTTCCAATTAGTCAGCAAAACAAAAGAAGTGACACAAAAGAGAGTTGCGAGAGAGTGATGGTGAAGTTTTCTTCCAGGATGTGAACTGTCTCCTCCTCCGCATCCTAATTAGACCCAGTCAAATCTGGGTCACTTCAAATTACCATTTCTGAATTATTGGGCTGGAAGTTTTCTGAGCACAGTTTTAAATTTTAACTAAGGGGGCCGGAGCATGACATGTTTTGAAAAGAAGCCGAGTCGGCGGTGTTTTTTTTGTGTGTGGGGGTGTGTGTGTGTGTGTACAGCTATTTGTTCACCCTGAACCATCTTCACCCTTCCCAGTCGCTTCCGCTCCTCCTTCCCATTTCCACTCGTCTCCAGCTGGTAACATCAGGCTCTCCTCTCTGTCGTCTTCAGGCACAGCCCCTTCAGACAGCACAAGACCAAAGATAAACATGAGATAGACCGCATGACGCTGACCATGGTAAGCTGCAGATATCCCCTCATTACACAGTAGACCTCCTCTGTGTAAACACGCTATAAACGCAGAAGGCGATACGAGTCTGTGCTCAATTCTAAATGCATGTTTTTTTTGTTGGACTCTTCTGAACAACCGATGTGAGGAAACTCCAAGGGAGCCTTAACCAGGTTGATGGTTGTCCTTCAGATAGAAATGTTTCCGTTATCCGTCTGTGTTTCTCATGAGAGGATGGCACTCTCTCACTGGGTCAGAGGCATTTCGTCTGCCTCCATGGCAGCTGAAGTGTGCAAATATGATTGGTACAGTGACAGTGCAGGGAGTGACAGTGGCCTAATGGCTTTGAAGTGTCTCATTATTTCTCTAGATGAAGGTTTTAACAGAAATATGGCCAAGTTCCCTTTTTCATCAAATCTTAGCATTCTGCCTCTCATGTTCCAGCCACAGACATGGGCTGGAACATTTCATTTATCGTGAAAAAGTAATCATTAGAATTTTGATTCACCATTAAAAACAAAACTGACAATATGATCAGAAATGTTATTTTTGCTGTAACGTGTTAAAATGTGATAAAGCATGAGGGTTTTATACTTGACACTTTACATTGAAAAATTTAATTGGTGAAATTTACACATTTTTTTTCAATTCAACACAAAGGAATACTTCGAAATGATTTGTTCCCTTATATATGCTGCTGTTTGATGCTAATATGGCATCCAGTGTGTTGCTGTGTGAACAGGTGTAAACACATAACAGACGCACAGCAAACATAAGAGTGGCGTTCAAATCCTTCCCATGGACCGATGCTACATTCAGAGATTCTCTGGGAGTTTTTGTTACATCTGAAGGACAGTAAGTCCAGCGACCCGTCCTGACCTGAGCGGCGTCTGTGGAAGAAAGAGGAAGTCTGCTGAGGGTTTGTCGTCTTTTAACAAACTAGATTTCAGTCCCAGCCTCGCTCGCAGCTGGAACTCGTTCACTTCCAGTATGACGTCATTTCCTGCCCCTTGACTATTGAGGCAGATGGGTCTGAGTATTAGCTGCTCCTCATGCTCCGTTTGTCTCCTCGTATGAGACCTGTTATTTTGGACAATGACTCAAATGTGTCATTTCTTCTAGATTTATCTTACTCAAAGGGGAAATCTAAAATTTTTATTTTTTTTCCTGTTTTGTCATATGCCATCGTCAAAATAATCAAGCAATTACATATCAAATATGTGGATCCATGTTCCAGTTTTTATGAATTAAAGGCAACTCTAAACAGGGTTGTTTTTAGCAGTAATTTAAAGGAACTCTGTGTTTCGGCTCCTCTGCAGTTTTCTGGAAGTTTGTTCCAGTTTAGTGCAGCTTTAAAACTGAATGCTGCTTTTTGTGTGAATATGGTCAACCCAAAACTCTTCAAGAGGCAGCTTTAGCTTTATCTGTTTCAAACCCAGTAAAAAATAATTTCACTCTAAGCACCTTTTACTATCAAATTAATAAAAAAATATCATCAGATAAGCACTAATATGTATTCACGTTAAGCTAAGCAGGAAGGGCTGAGCTTTTCATATTTTGATAATGGAAGTATTTTTTATCTGCAGATGCATGTTTTGCTACAAATGATCAAGCGCTCTTTAAACGAATGCTGTTATTGCATTCTTTTGACACTGTTATTTAAAAAAGGAATTGAATTGTTTGTATTTTAATGTATAAATATATAAAAAGTGGTTAATTGGCAGAATGTGGCAGTTTTTTATCTGATTAATTGATGAATCATCAGAATAGTTAATAAAATAATCGTTAGCTGCAGCCTTACTGCAGCTGTAGACCCTGTTTAAAAGAATTGTGTGCAACATTATTTTCTGCTTTTCCATTAACCATAGAATTATGTAAATATGGGTTACAAAAATAAATTTGTTTAATGGAAGCACCAATTTCAAAAACGTTTTTGCTCTAGGATGAGGTGGTTTTTCAGCTATATTGAAATTAGTGTGTTGTGCAAAACTGCAATGGAAACACTTTTTCACATCACAAGTCATATGATCAACCTTATGTTACTGCTGGCGGAAAAGATGAAGAAGACAGGAAGTGATAGGATGGATCATGGTGCGGCTCTATTTTCATGACTTAATGCGTGAACTTATTCACATCTCATTTTAATTGATATTTAATTGGAAACAGCAGTTGCGTAATTGTGTTTTTCGGCATTAATGGAATATGGACCAAGTTTTGTGCACATTTGTAATGAAAACACAGCTAATGAACGATCACTGGCCAGATTCACTGGCAGAAATCCTCAACCATCCATGATTTAAAGAACAATATGCGTGTGTGTGTGTGTAGCCTCTCAGAGGAATATGCTGCCGGTCCTTTTTGATGTCACGGGTCACGCTCAGGATGAATGACATCCATTGAGCCCACACTGTGACATATGTGCTCTCGCCCACCTATCCTGGCCTGCCTCCTCCTCTCCATTCACACTGAACTCTTGACGAGTCAAAGCATCGCGGCAGCTCTGCCTGCGCCAGCTGCTGCGCATCTGAAATACAACTCATCCAAGTGTCTAAGTACAGTTGTGTTACTTGTAAGGAATGGGAAGAGGGAGCTGCACCCTTTCCCTTCTCTCTAGCAGAGCAAGGTCTCTAAACAGAGAAAGTCTAATCTTTCATATCACAATAAATCCAGATTAGGATTGGAATCCAGCCACTTAATCTGGTTTATCCTCTAATCCTAGTCTGGGTGTGTTACAGAGATGCCTGGCAGTGGCTCTGTGAAAGACTGCAGTCCTGCTCTAAACGTCCAACCTGATGCATGTTTGTGTTTATTCAGCATGATGAATGACCTGATTGCATGAACTTAGAGGAAGCAGAGACCTGGGCAGAGATGGATGGAGCAGGTGCCGGACGCTGGCACCTCTGATCTCTCAAACATCTCTATGAAACGGCAGATAAAGGCTGTCAGCAGCAGACCAACACGCTGCTGCAGATGAACTGTTGGGTGGAGGAGACAATCTGGCTCCTCACTACCAGGTTGCAGCTCAGAGCAGTGCAGAAAGAAAATAAGTGACACTTTTTGTCTGTGGGACTGCGACATGTATTCTGGTTTTTGTAGCTTCTTTGACATAAACATCTGTTTGTGCAGGGTCGATCGGCTCAAAGAGTAGCTCTTATCTACTTCCATCGTATGTCAATGTGCCCCCAAGTTGCCTACAGATCTGCTTATCGGTGTGTGACTTTGTGCGTGCTCACTGGGAGAAAAAAGCTTTTAGTGGTCAGTAGGAGTGATTATACAAACATACAATTATTGTTTATTCGATTAGCAACACAAATCAGAACCTCACTTTTAATTGATTCAGTAAATTATTTTATGTAGCTTATTTGCCGAACTCTGTCGCCTCCGGAGTATAAGTGTACAGTGGAGCGGAGACACCTGCAGTGAATCCAGTCTGACAGAGAGGCGGATGTACCAACAACGCCCACCTCCCTGGCCTTTACCGGGACGTGGAGACGTAACTGTACCACAGCACATTATCCAATCATCTGATTGTTGAGTCGTTTCTCCAACTCCGGCCAGCTAATATCCAGAAAGTTTGACCCTTCATTCGTGTCCGTCAGGAAGGATTAACAAAAATGAGGTCATGAAGAGGAAATAAAAAACAGTCCAGAGTGTTTATGCTCACTCTGGACTATAAATCTCAGGACCAGCTAAACTATAAAAAAAAAACAGTGACTTGTAGCCCAAAAATACTATAATTAAACAAATGAATAGGATTAGACCCTTCAGATGTTTAGTGGCATCACCTTCTTCGGGATCTCAGTACTTCACAGTGAGACGTCTACATTTGGTCGTTTTACTCTTCAGGAGAAACTGCTCAGGTCGTTTCAGGTTTCTGGGTTGCCATCTCCACCAAGGGGTTTTTAGGACTTCCCACAGTTTAGGGCCCCTCCAGCTTCCTGTCCTGTAACATTTACACAGCTCTGCTTTGACACACCTGGACCAAATAATTAGGCCAATATCAGGACTTTATGCTGATGATTCAGCCCATTTATTAGGTGCAAGGCACCAGGGATGCAGCTGTCTGTGAGGACTGGAGCTCCAGACCGTGCCATAGATGTTCAGTAGTATTCAGATCTGGGCAGATCGCAGAGAACAAACTGTTCTGTAATAATTCATTCTCAGCCCTTCTTGACTGCTCTTAGCTGTGTGTGGGTTTTGGGTCATAATCTGTGACTGACACTGAGCTTTTTGACTCTGGACATAGTTTTGGCTCTTGGATGAGATTTAATTAGACCCTGTTCAGATCAAAGGTTCCCCTCACCAGATACAGCAAAGCATCTCCCAAACCAACCCAACTTGATTTCTGTGTCTCACTGTTGTTCTGGTGTACTGCTATAAACATCATTTCATAGAGCGGATGGGACTGACCATTGGGGAGACCGTGGAGCCCATCAGCACACATTCAGATGAATTCCAGTCTGAATTTATTTTTGTTTTTCTCATAGGAGAGGAACCTGTTAAGGCTCTTCTTAACCAAGAGGAACCTGGTTAGTTTTGGATGGTTTTCTTGGCTCTTCTTCCACCATCCACACTATCCACCTGATCAATGTAGGGTTACGTTTCCCACTATAACCTTGAGAGTTTTGCTGCTTTCTCCTGATTCTCCTGTTGGCAGCTTTGGCCACAGAAACATGAAGCTGCTTGAAGTTGATCTTGTTGCCCTTTCCTTTAACATGGATATCTAGAATTGTCTCTCTGAGCTCCTCAAACACAACTAGTCATTGCTTTCTCCGGTCCGGTCTCAGAATGCTGCACACGGTAATACAAATGTACCTAGTGGAAGTTTATCTCTGTAATGGCTGTGGGCGGGTCTATCGGTCAGCCTTCTTATTTCACAGCAAAATTTGTCAGTTGCTGATTTTCAGACCTTTGTGGAGACAGATAAAATCAGTTTCTCAACCCAAGTTTAAGGAATTCAGGGCTGATTTATCAGTTCACCTCTACTTGAAACATGAATGTAACTGCAGCACTAATAGTTTCTTTAGGGTACCAACAAACTGGTCAATACTAATTTAAAGCATCTTTGTAGAAAACAACAACAAAAAAATATTGCCTTTCACTATGGTTGTAATTGTTTACTCTATCACAGACTAAAGTCAATCAGATTAGACATATTGTTTTTATATGAATCATTTTCTGTAGAAGAAGCATTTATTTTAAAAAGTAAAAAGAGAACAAAGACATTTATCCATGTATATAATTCATAGAACCTACAAGTATCAACACAGAGATGTGGTCAGCATAAATGGGGGATTTTGGTTTGTGAAGACGTCATCATCTGTAAAGAACAACTCAGTCGATCAACCTCAACTCAGCGGCCCGTTTAATTTCTTTAAAATGGAAACTTTATACCGTTATAACGGCTGTCCAAACAAATGTCCCGTTTAGAACGAAGATGCAGCTTGAACTTTGCAGTAATCCCATTTATCGTTTGATTTTGGGAATCCACTGTTGCATCTTTATAATCCACAGTAATGCTGGCTGAAGGATTAACTCTGCTCTAACACCTGTCTGACTCCCGAAGTGGGATAAAGAAAGATGTTGACAAAAATCAATGAAAGAAACACAAGCACAGCTGTTTGAGTTGAAACCAGATATTTACATACAGGCATATCCTTTTTGTCCCTCAGTGACATTAAATCGGAACATTTCCTCTTTTTATGCCAGCCAGGATTACTAAAGCTAACAAAGATATTCTTTGACAATATCTTTCTTTCTTCAAAGTGTGTACACTTAGGTGTGCGTCTGAAGCAATTTAGCCAATCCCAGGAGATAATCTAATGTTGTTTAGTCTTTTGAAAGCAACATCTTCTGTGAGTGACATCATGGAAAAATGAACTGAAATCAGAACTGAACCTGAACCACAAGTCAGGTTCAGGTTCACAATCTCCAGATGCCTGATGGTAGCACAGTCATCTGTTCAATTGCAAGCTAGAGTGAATAAATTGGGACTATTCAGCCATCTTTATCCAAGGAGAGCAGTTCTGTGTCCCAGAGATCATCTCAGGACATCAGACAGGAAGATAAAGCTAAGGCCTACTCCACACACAGCTGGATATCTGGGTAAATGGATACATTTTAATGTGTTTTGAAAGGTTTAATATCAATAAAAACAACTATTTCTAAAAACTCTGACCAAAGTGGAGATTTGAGAAAACTCTATTTGTGTTCATGGGAAAGTGGAGATTGAGGGTCTTGTGCATTACAGTCTGCAACAAATACTTGTTTTAGGATTGCGCTACACTGCCCTTATGGGTTTGGCATGTTTAAAACAACGCTGAGGGGCAGATTTGACGGGTTCATGTGGATGAAACCTTTTCTTAAACTGATCCCGTGTTCACGATCGTTTTTTAAACGATGTGGAGGAGATATTAATTTTTATACAGACATGTCTAAGAAGGCCTTAGGCACATATAGGTCTTAAAATGGTCTTAAATGCTATAACCCCTTATAGTCCATACATACATGGTTTTGTACATCTGTAAATAAATATTTATATCTCGTAGAGCACTTCTGGATAGATGCAAACTACATCTCGTTGCTTGTACTTGTGACAGTGCAATGACAATAAAGTTGAATTCTATTCTAACTCTGAAAGTTCTACCAAATAAATAACAAAATGGATTAATGACAGCAAAGTTAATATTATGGAGTGTCCATCTGAAAGCCCTGACCTCAGTCCCAGTGACAAAAACCTGAGAGCGCAAGGAGGCTTTGAAACCTGGAGGAACGGACCAGAATCATAGCAACCTGGAAGAAAACCTGGAGCATTTGAGAAATCTTAACGGGCAGTTTAAAATGTACTGAGGAGATTTGTATACAATAAAAAAAAGAAAAAGAAAAAAAATCTTGCTATTGTGCCAGTTGTTAGAAATAAAGTTACCCAATTGACCTGCAACAGGAGAAGTTTAGCCTGATTTAATGTAAGACAGTATGTATAGGTAGCAAAGATTTATTCAAGAACACTGAGGTCTCCTTGAGAGCAGATGGCTTGATGTTTTTTTCTCAAAAAATGGTAATAGGTGCAAATGATGCTGGTTTATCTTGACATAATGTCCGACTGTGACATGCCTTTCTGTCTCCTGTCTGTTCCCTGCAGAATGTGGAGCTCCCAGATTCGTTCACCCCAGAGCTCAAGGATCTGCTGGAGGGGTTGCTCCAAAGAGACGTGTCCAAGCGGCTCGGTTGCCAGGGCCGGGGGTACGACAAACACTCACATGAAATGTCTGTTCACATCAACGGCTATATCTAGATGGGCCCGGGGTGTCAAAACCTTTTTGTCGCATGGGCCAAAAACCTTCAGCTCAAAAATACTGATGGACCAGAAAATATCATGTTGAAATCTAAAATCAACAAAAAAGTTCATTTTATTTCCCTATTCAGTAATAACCTAAACATGAACCATGTTAATTAAACAAATATTCACTTCTGTTTTTTTGTAGGAACCAGAATGTAGAGCCACAACTTCAAATGTTTTCTTTGTTAAATTAAAGCCATTCAAGGACTCGGTTGAAAAAGACTGAAAAATATTTTCTGTTTTCAGCAATAAAAACATTATCTAGGTCTGCCTTTATTCGCTGTATCCAGCCAAGTTTCAATACATCAATTAACAGCAGATTTGGCTGCACCAAGGTGTGTGCAAGTCAGTGAGTCGATGTAGTTACCATGGCAATAGAAGAAAATCAGAAAGCTTGGAAAAGACGATCACTTTGTGTTGCATCTTTTGTAAGTAGATTTCAGTCATGAATGGCTGTGTTTACATTGTATCAAAGTGATTTATCTTTGAGACAACTTATCAAAGATAAATCAAAGATGTGATTAAAATATTAACCAAACAGTGAGGGGCGTGCTCACTTTTGTGAAACGCTGAGATGAGTAGATGAGTCGTGGTGCACTGAGTGATGGGTGAAGTCAGTGCTGTCATTTTACATCAGGGCCTCTTACAGACCGGATTAAGCTGTCACAGACCGGCAATGTGGGCAACACTGCCACCTTGTGCTGAAATGAGGCATCTGTTGTGTGTCCCATCTAGAGCGCTAGAGGTGAAGGAGCACCAGTTTTTCAAAGGTATCGACTGGCAGCAGGTGTACCTGCAGAAGGTGAGTAAGCTCCGTCATGTTTCTGATGAGACCCAGGTTCATTCCCACTAAATATATGTGCGCTTTATGATTCTGGGTATTTTGTCCAGACATAATGTGTATCTAGGCCAGAGGTGTCCAGACTTTATACTCTGTGGGCCAAACTTGCAAAGTTGGAAGCACTTTCTCCTAAAAATAATAATAATAAATAAAAATAAAAAAACTTAGCAACAAATAGAAAAACTTTTTTTTGAAAGACTTTGGCATATTTAGCCATGTTTGAGTCAAAAGTTGCTGGATTTGGTGACCTTATCTATTATAATTTTCAAGTTTTTTTTGTTTGTTTTTGCTTTCATTTTGATAGAAGAAAATACATTTAGTAACTAACACTCTTTATTTAAGAACATATAAATTAAGCCAAGTTTATTTGTATAGCACATTTCAGCAACAAAGCAGTTCAAAATGCCTTGCATCATTAAAAACACCAATTATGAAATGAGCAGCTAACATAACATCCTGTCAAATTTCACCAAGCAAATTCACATCAAATATACTGATCAATGCTCCAGTTATTATGAATCCAAGGCAGCTGTAAACTGGTGGGTTTTTTTAGTTTTCTTGATGTTTGCTCCAGATTTTAGGATCATAAGAACTGAATGCTTTACTAATGACTGATAACCTTCCAAAATGATGGAGCATGTCCATCTGCATCGTTTCTGTTCGGTTTTCAGGGAGTCGCACTAAATTGCCTCAACTCTTATGTTCCGTTTGTAGCTCAGATCTGGTCAGGTGGATGTTTCTATGGTTACCACAGCACTACAGAGTTGTGGCTTTGTTGTTCCTCTTTCTCTCTGTGTCTTTCTTAGCGTTGTGTGATTGTTTCAGCTGACAGTTGTCCCTCTGTTCTCTGCCCTGCAGTACCCCCCTCCTTTAATCCCGCCCAGAGGAGAGGTGAATGCCGCGGACGCTTTTGACATCGGCTCATTTGATGAGGAGGACACCAAGGGCATCAAGGTAAAACAATTCCTGGAGCATCTGCACGCCTCATTTCTAATCCTCTTATCTTCCACTGCAGCTGCTGACAGGACTTTGAGTCTCCCATCGTCTTATACGTTTCAGAATCTCATCCTCCTAGCTTCACCTGAAGCAGATAGGTTGAAAAAAAAAAAAAAGCCACTGCTACATGCAACGGTCTCTGAAACCTGAAGAGTTCTCAATTAACTGGTGGAGTAAAGAGTTTATTCATTAGCGAGCTGCTAATCATGAAACTTACCAGAAATAACCTGTTCTGTCACTTTGAGAAAGACACGAAAGATTTAGAGTCGAGATTTTCAGTGTAAAATTGGTGGAAATCTGAAAATGACCTGCTCAACGTTATCTGACTGAAGTGTTCATATTATCCTTTTGTAGAAGAATTAGTGTATACATCACTTCATTTAATTGGTAGTAGTAAGAAATATTTATTACTAATATTACCAATTAATAAATATGCTAATATTTCACAAATGAGCTATTAATCCAGTGATTTAGTTCATGTTTGTCCTTTAGTCTTCTCTCTGTTTGAGGGGGTTCTAATGGAAACGGCAACCAAATTATAAATTCTTCATTTAAATTTCAACTTGTGTTTGAACAACTCTTTGTTCGGGGTAGAATCATCCAGCTCAGATGGGGTTAGTCAAAGTATGTCAGATTGTAGAGTCAGTCTTCTTCAGACAGCCATCCTAATGCGCAGCGGTTGTTTTCCAAACACCAGGAGGCGCCCTTTCACTATTGACTTTACATGCAAACAAGCACTTAGTAAAGACTTTCTGAGCACCGCTGATGGGAAAGTTTATTTCAAATGTTGACCCCAGATTGAAGGACGCCCTGGGTGGGGAGCCATGTAAAGAGCTGCCACAATAGTAGATATAAAACCTTTTATCTCAAACTTTTTGTTCATCAGATAATTTTCATATTCTCCAAATGAAAGACAACATATTTTTCTAAGCAAAGAAAAGAGTTCAGCTCCATAATAAATAATGACTGATTTAATATGATGTACTTTTTACATTTGAAGACCTGCAGTACCTAACAGTCATTAGCTCAATCACTTAATCAAGTTTATTTGTATAGAACATTTCAGCAACAAAGCAGTTCAAAGTGTTTTACATCATAAAAACACAAAAATAAAGTCATACAATCAACATACAGTCATCAATTGAGAAACCATTAACAGACGTTGCATATTGTCAAGTGCCATCATAAATAAAACAGTGGTGATGACCTTTAATGCTAAGTCAGCAGGAAGTAAATCAGGTTTTTGTCCCTGCTAACCAAGCAAACTTATAGAGTTAACAGATAACTGTTAAAGACCAAGCTAGGTGCCGGAGGAAAGCAGCTGGGTTCAGAGTCTGATGAAGTGCTTGGCTCAGGCAGAATCTCTGCTCTTTGTCTTTTTGTCCTGTTGTCATGGTGACATCGCTGCTCTGTCTTCTGTCCGTCTCACTGCAGCTGCTGGACAGCGACCAGGAGCTGTACAAGAACTTCCCTCTGGTCATATCGGAGCGCTGGCAGCAGGAGGTGGCTGAAACGGTGTACGAGGCCGTCAACCTGGACACGGACAAGATTGAGGTTCGCAAGAGGGCCAAGAACAAGCAGCTGGGCCACGAGGAGGGTAAGGCCGCCGGCCCCGGAAACAGGCCCGTCACCATGACGATAAATTGTCCCAGAAATGATTGCGGTAAAGGATGATGATGCTGTTTTCAAACCATTTTTATGTAACATAATGGTAATGATAAAATAATGCATAATACATCTTCTCCAAGATCAATAAACTTTATTTTCTACCAGATGTTTAACACTAAAACTGGAGGACATTTTATAGATCCAAAACAAATGAACAAAATAAAATGAATTATGAAATCTCTGTAAACAAAGGGGCCAGTTGAGGCCAAAAACATCAGACTGAAAACATTTATCATCCAGTTTTAGGTAGATAAGAGAGGATCAGTCATGCAAATTGAAATTATTGAACCCATTTTAATTTATAATGCGAATAATTGATCTATTGCTTATTGTGACAGGCTTATCCAGAACACTTTGCGTGTATGTGTGTGTGCACAGACTATGCTTTTGGGAAGGACTGCATAATGCACGGCTACATGCTGAAGCTGGGCAACCCGTTCCTCACCCAGTGGCAGCGCCGCTACTTCTACCTGTTCCCCAACCGGGTGGAGTGGAGGGGAGAGGGCGAGTCGCGGGTGAGTGTGCAGACACATCGCGCTTCACTTTCCCACCGTCTGTCTGTTGCGTCTCTCTCTCTATGTGTGTGTTTGTGTGAAAATCTCGTTTGTCTCTTTGGTCGTTTGGCCCGTCTCACCTCTGAAGGAAAAGTGGCTAAAGACTTTAAAAATGGTAAAAGACAGGGTGAGTGTCTCTGCTGTCTGCTTCATCTCCCTGTTCTCCACCTGGCAGCACCTGTGTTTCCTCCTCTTCCTCCTGCTGCAGTTAGATGAAGAGCAGCCTTCCCTTAGCGCTGCCCAGGAGCTCACTCATCTGTTTACACAACCTGTGGTGTCCCTAGACCAGTCGTAAGAAAAATCCTCAATACCAGTTCTGATTAGGGCTGAAACATTTAATCAGCTTCATTGTGATTAATCTGTTATTGACATAATCGGTGATCGGCCAGAAAACTGTAGCCGTTGCACCCTATTTAAAATCTTAATGTTTCATTAGAACCATGGATGGCAGTTCCAACAGAATGTAAGGAACTGGTTTGAGGCTAGGCATTCTGGAACCAATCGGCAAAGGCCTCAAAAAATTTCTGACGCTTCATGTTACCTCATGTGTTACTCATCGACTTTTGTTCACAGCAAAACCTGCTGACCATGGAGCAGATTGTGTCGGTGGAAGAGACGCAGGTTAAAGACAAGAAGTGCATCCTGCTGCGCATCAAAGGAGGGAAGCAGTTCGTCCTGCAGTGTGAGGTGGGTGGCTTCCTCGTTCCGTCCGTTCCAACCAGCGACTCTTCGAGCCCTGCTGACCCGTTCTGTTGCGTTTCCCTCAGAGCGACCCAGAGTTTGTGCAGTGGAAGAAGGAGCTGAACGAGGCTTTCACAGAGGCCCAGAAGCTGCTGCGCCGCGCGCCCAAGGTGATCGGGAAAGGCCGAGCCGCCGTGGTGGAGCTCTCCAAACCTCCGCTCACACACCGCAACAGCAACGGCCTGTGAATAAAAGGAGCACATACCTTTCTATATCTATACACACACACGCACACGCCCTCACGCAAACATGTAGACACATACACTCTGCGCACCACATCATTTCTGCAAGACATCGGCCCCAACTTCATGGCGACGCCTCGCAGTGTGTGCGGACCTGCCAGCCCCTTACCCACACACACACACACCCACGCCCCCCCCCACACACACACACACCATCAGAGGAGGTTCACCGGTTTCTTTTCCGTTTCATCCACGGGACTCTGCCAGTCACGGAGAGGAGAGGCGGGGCAGGGCGGACTGAAGGAGAGCAGAACCCTCTGCATGGATGTGACGAGGATTTGTCGGACTGGTCCTCCACCTTCCCCGGCTCTCCTTCATCCCCTCGCACCCCCAGGGTCACCCCTCCTCACTTGAACCGGATCTCCTGGAAGAATCTGAAAAACGACTGCGAAACGAAATGGAGTGTTAAGCGTCAGATACAGCAGGAGGTCCAATCAGAGAGAATTCCTCTTTCCCAGGCGATGCAGAAGGGGCGGGGCTACTGCGGGGAATGTAAAAACAAATCTGCTGCTCGACTGTATCCTGTCCCCCCGTCCCTCTTACCACCAACCCCTCCTCTCAGTTACTGAAGTGTGCAAAGTGCCAACATGGATATTTTACTTGAGTCACCTGAGCGGCCGGTGGGAGCCCCCCGTCCCTCCGGACCCTCTCAGGGTGTTTGTTGGCGGCCGATTTATCATTCCAGTCCTGAAAAACAAGAGGACCAACAGACTCTTTTCAGATTGGCTCCTGTTTTCAGCCAGTTTCCATGGCGACCGAGATTCCATTGGCTGTCAAACAGCAACGGGTTGCCATGGGAACTGTGGAGACCAATGTACCTGAGGATGGGTAACCGTGGATGATGACGTGTGTAAGCCTCGCAGGAGGGGCGGGGCGTGTTCAGTGTATATAAACAACCCTTTCTCTGTGCATCCCATGTTTTGGTCCAGTGTGTTTGCATTGGCGGAGGACCTCTCTATCTGCCTGTCCAAAAGCCTCACAAGGCTTTACACCAACACAGGAGGACGGGGATGGTCTCTCTCTCTCTCTGCAGAGTGTGTGAGGGCATAAGGTGTGTGTGGAAGAGCAGGTGTCGGTGCTGCTTTACCTCTGCTGGACTGTTTCCAGACGATGCCATCACACAGACACATTCGTTCTAGTGGCTTTGCAGGTTCAGCCGGTGTTTGTTGTCAGAGTGAGCACAAGTTGGACGAGGAGGAGCTGAAGCTGAGAGAAAGTTTTACAACCTTTGGTTTTCTTTTATTTTTCTGGCTTTTGCTCTTTGACCTCTGAAGGCGCCTGGAGGACCAATCCCAACCTGCTACACAGTCTGCCAATAACAACATATCCAGCTCTCAAGTATACTTTAGTCATAATATTGGGTTCAAGATTTTTTGCAATATTTTGGTAAAGCTACAAATTCCCTTTTTTGTTTTGTTTTCCACGGTGGTATGACAGTTTCGGTTTTAAGGAATTTGTAATTGGTTTAGAAAATATCAGTCCAGGTTTGACAAAATCGCTATGGTTTAATAAGAACCTCTATAGAAGTGAAAATGCTCCCTTTCTGGGATTTCACAAACAAAATCAAGGTTTCAGAAATCGCATTGTGCAGAATTATCAGGTTTAGGTTCAGCCCAAGTATTGGACAAAAGAAAAAGAAATCCCACACTGTCCAGGCTATCTTAAAAAACTGAAAAGCCATCTGTAAGAAGCATTAACATGTTATGGTGCTAGTAATGCTAAATTTACCAACGTTAGCCGCTGATGATGCTTGCAACTGATTATGCTAACTTTAACAACATTAGCCATTAATATTTCTTGTGGCGTCTGATGCTATCTCGAGCAACGCTGGGAGCTAATGACGCTCAACAATAATAATGCTAACTTTAACAGTATTAGCCACTAATGCTGCTTGTGGCTAATAATTCTAACTTTACCAATGTTAGCCTGCAATGTTGCTTGTGGTTAATGATGCTAATTTTAGCATCTTCAGCTCCTAACTTTACTCACATTAGCATCATTAGCAGCTAGCGGTTTTGCAGTTGCAATTTTCTATTGAGTTTCCAAAAGGCTTCCACATAAGCTATTTGAAAGTGTCGCCAGCCTCTAGTGCTGACAGCGAGCCAAACAGAAGTCTTTCTTAGCCAACTCTATCTCAACACACTCAAGTACTACTTCCGTTCTCACTCCAAAATAAGAGTCTCCGACATACCAGAGTCTCATGTTTTGCTTAAATAAGGAATATTCTGTTTTGACCAAATCTTATGGCCAATAGTCAGTTTTTTTTTTCCAGTAATTGAAAGCACCACAGTCATTCCGCTAATCCACTTGAGTGATAACACTCTTCGGTGTAGAAGTTGTTACACACCTGGTCAGTAACATAAACGTTATGCTGCTTTGTTGACTTGTTCAGTTTGTTTGTGCAAACCAACTGACTGAAGTAGAGCCTTTTCTCAAGTCCAACTGGGACGAAGTCAAAGTTAGACTTTTCACATTTCTGTCTGTAATTTTCATAATCTGTATTCCATTTAAAAACATTCAATGTTTAAAAATGTTCACCTAATTTTGTTCAATTTTAGTATGCGTCAGCTGCATGTCCTAACTATATATAAGGCACAGGGAATCTTTTCTTTCTGAAATGCTGCACGCCGTTTTTAAAAGCTCCTTCAGTTTGACTTTATAGTTGCCATATCTGGAGCAAATGTGAGAGACGAAGCTAACACAGCTCATCCAGTCAGCTTTAAATCATGTCACGTTTAAAGCAGAAAGCCGAACACATCAGCTGTCTGTTCAGCTCCCGTTCATTAGTGCGTTGTGTCTTTCATGACCCGGTTCGGTCGGGGCTGAAACATGTCGAGCACCGGGGCGTTTACGGGACGGGTTGTCGCACAGTCGCAGTGTTACAGGATGTGCAACGGAAGGAGAAATCTATTGTAATTTCAGGGTTTTTATTTTTTTATGCAGTACAATGTCCTTGTTGCAGAACTGTAATGCGAAAAGCTTCAGTAGAAAAAAGGGTTGATTTGCGTAAATAGCTTTTATTTTTTCATTTTTTTTTGATAGCCTTTTTTTCGTCAGGGGGAAATCTTATCACATTGTAGAGATTTTTGCCACCTCTTAAGGTGTCTTTTATTTTTATAAACCAAAATGGTTTTTATTGTTTTCATTGAGAGTTATGTCATTGCACCTTTTTAGCCCAATGTGTTACTTACCAGTTGTTAAATGTGCCAAATAACTTTTTATGTTGAAATTTTTGTTGTTGTTGTTGAAATGAAGGAGTGGAACTAACCGGAAGTTGGACGTTTGCTTCTCGTTACGGACGTGTCAGCATCCAAAACGATTGAAAGTCCACTCTCACAAACTTTTTAAGGAGGAGATTTTGTCAGAAGGGTACAAAACTGTGACCAAACGTTTCTCCACTGGTGTTTGTGTGTCGGCGTGTGTGTGTGTGTGTTAGTGTGTTCGGGTTGCCACGGGGGATTCTGAAAACACACACCGCCCGGTTCCGTGTACTTGTTCCTGAAAGTTTTTTCTCTCTCTCTCTCTCTCCCCACTGTGTGTAAGTCGTGAGTATTGGGAGATACGTGAGGCTCATTAACGCCTCGTATCGCCATCCGGTGGACGTTTTACTTTCTGTCTACGTCACACACAGATTTCCCTCCCTCGGACACACGCTCAACACGATTTTAAAAAAGGACAGCATATAGGAAAAAAAATATATAGTATATATAAATATATGTGTATATGAAATGACAAAACGCTCTAGGTTTATTTAAAAGATTTAATGTAGAAAACAAAATGAACTTGTCGAGGGGAGGTCGGGGATGTTGTGAGTATAATTGTTTGTGGTGATGACTTCAGCTTGAATCTTGCACATAAAAAAAAGACTTATTAGAGATATTGTACCTGCGAGTTCCAGATGATTATTTTTGTTCAGACACCAGACTCTGTGCTTTTTTTTTTTTCTTTTTTCATATTTATTGTGTGCATGGGGAGCCGGGAGCCGACGTCTCTCCTTCACACGTCGGAGCTTTTGGGCTGAGGCTTACTGTAGAAAACCCCTCCAGTTTACACCCGTCTGAAACTCTTCTCGTCTTCACACGCCACAAACACAAATACTACTGCTTTTGGGTTATTCAAATTAAGGTAAAAGAAGAAAAAAAGAATACTGCTATCTGACTGATATTATTCAGTGAATATTCTAAAGTTTATTTTATTTCAACGATTCGTTTTGTTTTTGAGATAGAAAGTTGCGTGTTGGACTGCTTGTAAGAACAGTTCAAGAATAAAAACAACTTTTTCTGTGTTGCCTCTTGTCATGTTGCATTTATTTTGTATTTGACTCATTTGAAGTCTTTTTGTCTCATTTCCTCATAGTCCCCATGCCAGCTAATCAACAAAAGTGTATTTCATATATTGGTGTCCTCTCAGGGAGGCCTTGGTCAAACATCATGGTGGGTCAGGTTGCCTTGCAGTGTCTGTGACAGATTTGCTCTCCAAGAGGTGGAAATTTTAACTTAATCTCAAATTTGTTATAAAAAAAATTGAAGCTGGTATATACAATCAAAACACACAGAATGATATATTCCGAGTCTTTATTTCTGTAATTTTGAAGATTGTGCTTGACAACTGATGAGAACTGAAGAAAAATACATCAAACATATTTAAAGGGGCAGTATTGTGTGTTTTCCAGGTACATCGTTCCATTTTGTAGCACAATGAAATAACTCTTGCTTTCAGTTGTTTATAAAAATGTTGCATAATCAAATATGACTTAAAAGAAATGTGACTTTTTGATTTAATGCCTTGAAATTGGGCCTCTGTCTCTTTAAGAAACTCCTGCTCTTTCTGGGACTCCACCTTCAGGGTGACATCACAACATGGCTCCTCTATTAACCCTTTAACGTTTTTACCAGCGTTGCTCTGAGAGGTATCTCCTATGATGAGCTCAGCTGATGCTCCGTTCCACCAGGTGTTTGCTGATTGCTGCTGGCTAGTCTGAAGGAGCTGAATGGAGGAGTCATGGGGAGCTGAAGCAGAAGCTCTGAGCGTCGTCCTCGAAGGCAGAGCAGGCGTTTTGCACAGCTGAATGGTTGCCACGGGAGACTCAAGGATTTCTCAAACAAACAAAAAAGGGTTGATTTGCGTAAATAGCTTTTATTTTTTCATTTTTTTTGATGGCCTTTTTTTCGTCAGGGGGAAATCTTATCAACTAATCAACAAATTAGTTGATTAGTTGAAGGAATTAAAGCAACACTCCAGGTGTGTTTCTGATGAGGGAATCATTTTAGAATATAAGATAAAGCTCCATAATACTGACCCTTGAAAGAACTTTTTATTCAATATTATGGACCGGCTAAAAAAGAATATCCATGTACCAAAACCTCAATACTTTGTGTCTGAAGTACTTGATCTGGGCGGGGCTAAAAGGTGACTGGCCCAGGTTGCTTTGATGGTTGCCTTAACCTTGGCTGCTTGGTTTCCTGTGAGCCTCAGCTTTCCTGAAGGACATTCAGATCAGTTTGTAAAGCAATCAATCACTGTTCAATCAATTTCCAGAGCTGGGTAAGAGTGCTAAAGGAAAATGAAGTATGAAAAAATATGTTTTCCCCATTCCAATGCCCTGTGCTGTCCACTTCCTGAACTTGTTTTATCATTTCATTTCCAAAAAAGCTGTCTCCGTCCGTTTGGCATTCACATAAGCACTTCTACAATCTATTTGCAGCTAGCTGTGCTGCAGTGCTTAACAATAGTGTGTTCTTAGTTTGCTTGTCTGGTAAAATAGTTTTTACAACAAGCAACAGGATCTCTGTCTGTGGGAGACTACAACTCACACACGACTCAACGGTCAACCGCACAGCCAAAAAGCTTCTCTCTTTTCTTAGATCTGGTGAACAAATAAGAAATCACAAAGGGAAGCAAATGTTTTCCCTCCTGGAAGCCGAGCATGTCACAGCAAACCTGTTTGAAACATTGACAGCAGGAAAAATAGCGACTCATATGAAAGCCCATTCAGTGATAACCGGTTCGACCGGCTCCTGTTGTAATAACTGTGATCAGTGAGGGGTTTTTTCTGCTTGTTTTGTCTCCTCCTACCAGAAATAAGCAGGCTCCTCCTCCCATCCCTCCCCCTCCCCCACCTGTAGCTGTCAGTCACAGCAGACGGCTGATGAGTTGCAGATCTGCACATGTGCGGGTGTGTCCTGTCAGGGACCCCTCCGGGCCGGGCGGCCATCATTCCCCTTCCATCAGGTGACCCGTCAGCCTCTGTCACATCATTTAGCAGAACTCACAGGTTCCGTCTCTAAAGCCGGTCTGGTGGGACGGAGGGGTTGATATTAACTTTCTGTCCGGTCGATTGGTCATATGTTTTTTGGATCTCCTCACCTAAGACTCAAAGTGTTGAAATAATTAATGCAGACAATAAGTGACTTTTCTTGGCAGTTTGTCTCCCTAAATCGTGTTTTCCTGAGGATCCATGTCAGCCAGTTGTCCAAACAGGGTTGTATCCCCTTCCTCCACCCCGCCCAGCGCCTGCTGATATTTATAGAGTGTCCTGCCAGCCGTTGTGTGCTGCTACTTTAAGTGTGTGTTGCTCTATTTCTGGTTCTATTGCTACATGCCCCCCTCGTTCAGTCATACCCAGTGTAAGTCTGTGGTGGTGTCTGTGTGACAGCAGGACGTTTTTACTTGGCCCTCCCTGGATCCGCCGCCGGCCTTCTGGATCTCTGAGAAGCTTCTTCAGAAGGTTTCCAGCCCCGCGTTCCCCCTGCCTGCCTGGTGTTCACACACAGCTGGAGGTAAAGACATTTTGGAGTTTTATGGAGAGAAAGAGAGATGGACGTTAAAACCTGGGGTTGGAATTTTCCTCCAGGAGTCGGTTCAGAGCGTGGTTCTGGGGTCGGCTGGTGCGGCCCTGCAGTGCTAGCTCTCTTCTCAGGGTGAGAGAAAAAAAACTGACTGAAGCCACTAGATTTGGATTTGAAATAGTAAATAAGAAATAAGAATGAAAACTTCCAGATCCAGGGGTCTGGAACCCGTGGCTCTTTGGACCTTCCACCATGACTTCCACCATGACCATAACTTTGGCTAAAGAAAAAAAAAAAAAACAGCTGATATTTTTAACTTTTTTGAATAACAAACGGAGGTTTTTAGTTTTGCAGTTTACACATGCAATATTTGCACTGAACCTCTACAAAGAATGACACTAAAACAGTCAGTGATATGTTTCTAGATATGATTTTTGCATAAAGGGTCACTGGAAGTAGAAAAGAAAAAAATAGTCAATTTCTGCCAAAAATCTTCTAGACATAAAAACGGCAAAAGTCAAAAATGTAAAATTTTTGACTTTTTAAATTTTTCTTGTTTTTTTAAAGAAAATTTCTAAAATGAATCTCAAAATTTCATACAAATATTTGACTTTTGGAACTCAGAAATTTCCTTGTTTTTTTTGGTGAAACATATTCCCTGTTTAAAAAAACCCAAAGACAGTACATTTGTTTTTAAAAGTACTCCCTCACCTTAATGCGCCCTCTAATGTGCCTCCGTAGATTTTCTCTTCATTAGGTTGGAATCTACGTGCTTCTTTTAACTTATCACATCATTTTCTGTCCCACTGAAAACAAGATCCATCATTTTTTTTGCTAAATTTTTATCTTTATCTCTATTTTAATCCTAAGAGAACTCTTTAAAATGACAAATTTCCTACAGTATATATTTTTCTAAAAGCCGTCTTGTCAAAAAGACGTTCAACATTTGCGCCTCTAAGCGAGTTTTTAGCCGTCCTGACAGTAACAGTCACTTTCCTGGCCCCAATGGTTTGGTTGGAAATACTGAGATTTACTGCTGAGTTTCATAAACACAGTCATTGATTCATTGGTTTATAATTAACTTACAGCTCAATAAGCAACTTTGATTTAGAAACTGGGCACGTTTATTTCAATTTCTTTCAAAAATACTTTATTTATCCCAAAGGGAAATAAAATGTCAAAATGCATATAGTGTTCTTGTCATACTGTGTTCAGGAAGGCTGTCCAGTAGCAGTCAGTATTGCAGCATGTCTGAAGAGACCTCTGACTGAAGACACTGTTCAGTCAGATGACTGTCATACATGTCTGGCTTGACATGCTAGCAGCTCAGTATCCGGGCAACTAAGACTTTTTCACAGCAGCATGTCCTCCATGACACCATCAGTGGCTAACTAGCGTCGCTAATCCACCTCTTCTGTTTGTGCCTCTGCTATGTTAAAATGGGAGTTTCTGAGCAGAGTGGAAACACTGCAGCAGCTCAGTGGAAGCTTTCCAACTAGCCGTCTTGAAAATGTTTGAAAGCGACTTTTAACACTTTTTTTGTGACTTAAACATTGTTTTTTTTTTATTTGGTTTGTTCTTCTTCTTCTTATTTTATCTCATATCATTAAGGGAAGCTGCAGAACAGCAAAAAGCATTTTGTGTGTTGCAGAATCTTTGAGTTTTTTTGTTTTTATATATAAAATTAAATATTTTAAATTCATGCTAAGAGTCTCCATTGACTCTCTTTTGATGTGTGGTTTTTTTTTTGCTCATTGTAGTCGTGTTAGCCTTGTAACATCTAGCCTCATCATGCTGAACTGAAGACTCTGTAAGTCATCAGCTTGTTCTCAGATTGTTTGGTAGGAGCCGCTCTTCGTCCCGGTCTCACTGGTTTGTGTAGAAAGCTCAGTGTTTTGGATCAGAAGCAACTCCACACATGGACCGTGTCGCTAAGCTTCGCTGCTGCTCTCCACTGCTCTTTTCTGGACAAATAACTTGATAGCTTGAGTGAAGATTTATCAGAGAAAATGTCTTTGCTGATTTTACTGCCTGCAGAACGTGTCTCTCCTCTGGATGTTTTTTTTCTCAGATGGTAGCGGTTCCTTCGCTGCTCTTTGTGTCGCAGGGCTAAGTCCAAAAGTCCCGTAGTTTGTAATAAAAAAATTACAGACTATGGGTTTCGTGAAGTTTTTATAAATAATAGCTCTCTTTCCCGCTGTAGAAAAATATTGTATCACTGAGTCTGTTAGAAAGTGAAGAAATCATCTGAACAGTTTAATTTGAACAAGCAGATCATTTAAGTAGTTAAAATGAGCTAAAACAGATCAGATGTTAGCTTTCCACTGCTGTGATTCAAAAATTCTTTAGTGTTAATGATTAGACACAGTTAGCCATGCTGAGTGTAGCTAATGGGACAAAGTAAAGGATTTTAGTTAATAAATATGTAATCTGGCAGTGGGTGAAGGTAACCAGCAACATGTACCTGGTGGATGATAACAAAGGTTTAGTTAGTTGTGTTGTTTTTCAGTATTTCTGAGATCTGTTGCTGAGACAGCCTGTGTACTGACTGTCTTTTAGTCATTCATAAAAATCAGTCAGTTTAATTAGTTTTACTTGTAGATAAGGTATTCTTAAGTTCTTGCTTATGATTTTTAAATATTTTTTGCTTTCTGTACTTTTGCTACATGACATTTTGATTTATACATCATTTTTATAACAACTGAAGGTAACAGAGTTACTTCATTCTGTTATAAAGTGATTCTATGTGGCTGGAAAACACATAACACTTTAAGTACGGTGGAGGATTAATGATGCTCTGGGCTTTGTTCTCTCCCAAACACCTCATTGATTGTGAGACTTCCTACATTACTTGACATTATGAATAACTAAATGGATTTTTTTTGTGGGTTTTCAGTTTGATTGATTGATTGATTGATTGATTGATTGATTGATTGATTGATTTTCTGTGTCATGGAAAAACTGGGAGGAAAGCGGAGAGAAACAGAAGAAGACGAAGCAAAAAGAAGTTGAAACTTAATTTAGTCTTCGAATCAGGATGAGAAAATGGTTTCTTCAACAACAAAAAAAAAAACAAGACTGAAACCCCTCAGCCACATCAAACCGAATCCCAGTGATGGGTGCGTTTGTTTCGTAGCTCAGCTCCTCTCTGTCTGCACAACTTCCCTCCTTTTTTAACTGCTTCTTTCCAATGATAGGTTGTCTCACACACACACCACCACTGGCTGACCTCACTGTGACCCCTCCTCCCCACGACCACCGCCACACCCCCCTGAGCCCCACCCTCCTCCTCGGAGCAACCATGGCATTGTCTTCCCGCTTAAAGCTGTGGGAACAGAAGGGAGGTGCAGGAGGGCTGCATGCTGTGTTGATTCTAGTCCCTGCCTAGTAGTGTGTGTGTGTGTGTGATGAAGTATTGATTACACAGTCAGTGGTAGCCTGTGTTCTGATCCTGAGTCACTGTGGCATGTCATTGTGCAGTTCCAGTGTTTTAGTCATCCTGCATGTACCAGACGGCCATTTATAGAGTTTTAGCTCTGCTCACCAACATGTGGAGGACAGGAAGAGGGTCTCTGGCTGCTTCATCCAGGAAAACACACAATAAAGGTCATTTAACGCCCACGCTGGAGATTTTCCCTGGTGAAACCCTGGAGCATAGAGTCAGGCTTAACGATTACAGAGAAACTGTCAGGAGGGTTCGACCAGGCACTCAGGGTTGCCAGGTCTGACAGACAGTTTCCAGCCCAAACAGAGAGTAGAATCCGATCAACTCCACAAGACCCAGCCCAAACCTCGAGCTTTAGCAGAGCTCATGTTATCCATCCATTCACCTTTTTAAATCTAATTTTTACTCAGTGTAACATTGTTTTTAAATGTGTATCTGCATCAACTGCCTGAACTGGCAAACTAAATTTAGGCTTTGCTTAGGCAGCTGTCAAGAGCCCACCTAGAATTGTACTGAGGGCCGCAAATGGCCCCTGCACCTCGCTTTGGACACACCCTACATATGACCTATATTTTCAGATTAAGGTAAAAACAGGAACTAGCTGACTTATTTATTTATTTTTGCTTAATTTAACGTTGCTAATATCCTTTAGTGTAGAAGATAATAGTTTTAAATAGTAGTTTGACTGAATGGAATTAAATACCTAATCCTCGTGTTTGTGTGTGTGTATAGACACATGATCACTCTACAGAATGTAGAAACAATAATTGCAATAGGTTGTGTAAAGGGTCGTTCAAGATTAGTATATATTTCTTCTGTTATGTAGATATAAATCTGTTGGACCTCAGTATGAATAGCCGTGGTTCTTCTGCAGCTGACGGGAATCTTAAATAAAAACAAATAAAATCTGAATTTATTCCAGAACCAATTTCCTTTGGATGCTTTCCCTGAAGCTACATTTAGAGCAGCATCTACAAGAGAGTGCTTAAAATACATTTCATCAGGCAGTTGGAGGTCTGACATACCGGTCAGCCAAGCTGTTTATCTGCAGGCTGCTGGGCTGGCAGGTCCACAGATTGGGGCCTTGAAGATGTTTTCTAGGAGTCACACTGAATAACAAAAAGTCTCGGTGTGACATGCGGCATATTTTGGTGTTGATCCCATTTAATACAGGGCCGGTAAACGTCCATATTTCAGCTCGACTATCATCAGTCTTCTGTGTTTTTGTAGTTTATTTTTGAAGTATTTTGGCTAACTTAGAGCAGAATTTAGACAAAGCTTATTGAATATTTTAACAACATATTTACATGACAAACAGAAACAATATAAAAAAAAACACAACTCAAATTTGACAAAACAAACATTTCCAAACAAATGAAGCTAAAATATCGATCTCATCACGCCAGTATGGATCCGATGCCAGCTTGGTATTGATATCTGGGATTGATCTGCTGATGAGCTCAGAGTGGCTCTTTGAGTTTTCACACTGGCTTTCAATAACTTTGGCCGAAAGTGATAAAGAACCAATAAATGTTTTTAAAGTTAGATATAACAACAAATGTACATTTTGGCAGTTTTTTTCACTTAATTTATTGAATTATGTCATTGAATTTCCACAACAAAATGACACCAAAAGTTTCAATACTGGAAACTTAATGTAAAAATAATAATAAGATAAAAAAAGCGTAATTTTCCACAAATAAAGCCCTGCCCTGGAAGATAATGAATCAAGCCTCTTTTTCTTTATTTTAAACTATAACAAAAATAAAATGCTTCTATTTAAAAATTAAAACAAATTTTCAGTAGCAGATCTTTTTTTTTCCAAAAATATTATTTCATGCAACTTGAAACAAGATTGTTTTGCTGATTCCTGTTAGATAAACATTGTCATATGTATATTTTTAATTTTCTTGTGTTAAATGTAATACCTCACACTTCCAAATACTTCATAATGTTACCCTTAATTGCGTGGAAGATATTTAAACGTGGCAAATTTGATAGACTATGAAAAATTATTCATGTATCAGAGATTCATCAATGTTATGAATAAAACTGATCAGTCTCAATATCTATTGATGATCAAACTGTAGGATGAAGTACATTAATCAGGGTCCTGTCTTATTACACATTTTAATTAATGGAACAACAAAACTGTCTATTATGTCAAAATATATTTACTGACAATCAAGTTGATTGCACCTAATCAGAGATTCTAATATTCACATTAACTTCCAAATGATTTCATTCAACAACAGAAGAAGAAAGTTCAGTTTTAGAGAGAAAAAAGAACCTTTTAATGGGAACAAACGTTTGAAGTATGAATTTTGACTTGGAGACTAAAAGACGGTTGTGTATGTGGTTTCATAATTCTGTTGTACATTATTGTTTGTGAATGTTTTATGTTTTATTTGAGATATTTCAAATGTTTTCCAGTTCTAGTGTTAAGCTTTCTTTGCAAAATTAAAGTCGAGAGAGTAAACTCGCATAATTCTACCGTTATTTTTATTAATTAGTGTCAAAACAACAATATTACCGTTTATCGGAATAGTTTCTGGGTCACGTTGTTACGGTGACGGGCCTGGTCACCATGAAAAGACTGTGGAGAAAAAAAAAAATGGAAGTAATTAAATATGTGTGACGCGTCGGATCTGAAAAATGCAACAGGAAATACTTTGGATCAATAACTCATGCTTCCCTCTCCTATAAAAATATGAATGGTGTGTTTTTCCACATGGATCTGATCTGAGTTTAGAGCTTCTTTCAACAATGGTTTCTATCTCAGCCGTTAGTTTAGGCGGAAGGTCAAGTCTTGGTAGGTGAGCAGATATTTCTTTTTGTCTGCTTGATGGCTTTCTGTCAAATATTGCATGACTGCATCTCATCTGATGAAACTTCAGCATGCACCGCACAATGACTTCCTGTTTTTGTCCGACTCTGCGTGGTTCCTCTAAATTCTAAAACTCCAGATAAAGGAGGAGAACAAGCCGGCGGCCGCCACCATCCCTCCACCGCCGCTGTCCGTCCTGCCTGGAGGCATCCTGAAGCAGCTGGTCAGAGACTCAGAGAAGGAGACCAAACATAAGGAGCCAGAGGTCAAAGAGGTCAAAGAGGAAAGAACAGTAAGTCGATGACTACATGGACAGGCTTTAGTTAGTTAATGCTCCCTCCAAACACTCAAATACAACATACTCAACAGCATTAAACACATTTATTTATGTGTTGAGTTTCTTGGGTTTATTGATTTAGAAAATCTGAGATCGTCATAAAATAGAACTTCTGTTTTTACCACACCTCATGTTTCAGCAGGTGAAGAAAAGGGAAAACAACTGGACTGAATTCAACGCCGATAATCACAGCATGCTGATTGGTAGACTGCAAAAGTGGGCGGGACTTAATGAGCTGAATTGTAAACCGTCTCAGTTATCAGATATCAACGACTTATTGTCATTTGCAGATTTCACATGTGGCGTTCCTCAAGGCTCCATTCTAACACCACTAAACACCAACAGTCTACTTCAAGTTCTGATCATACATTAGTCCCAGTACGAGACGTACTGGGACGTACTTTCGTGTCTCTGTTGTTGACTATGACTTTACACTAAGAATCACTTATACTTTCTGAATAGGTCTTTGTGTCCATCACAGCGTTCTGCAGCATAATGGAGAAAACCTGAGGGTCTGGTTCTTCCACAGTGACTCTTAATCCCATTGACTAAAGATGATAAAGAACCAGTTAATATTTTTCAATGCAGATACTGTATAATAACAACTGCAGGTTTTTAGTCTTAATTCCTCGTTGGTTATGGAACGTATTATAGTTATTATTATTGTTTTATTGTTTTGGAAAGGATACTAGAAATAGAAAGACTGCTTATTCTATAAATGAATGAATGGAAAAGGGGTATGATTATATAAATTACACCGAATAAGTGGTGTATTTACATGTATTTGAGTATGTACATTTGATAGGTATTGTAGTTACACTTAGAAACATGAAAGTCTTCATTATTATGTTGGTTGGTGATATGTCTGTCTGAAATAAATTATCATCATCATCATCAATCATTGGACTGAATTTGCACATCAGAAGATGATTTATAGATCCATGTTTTTTGTTGTCGTTGTCTTTAGGACTGTGATTTTTCTTTATATTATTTCCACAAATATCAACATCCCACAGGAAAAGAAAACTTGTGTAAAATGTTTCTACAAAGTTTTATGTTTTCCTTATTTTCAAACCTAAAAATAGAGTTAAAACTGTGCCTCCTTCAAAACGAGAACATTTCTGTAGTAGATGTGTTTTGTCCAAAATGTCTCAAATTCAAATGTAAAAATACTTCATTAATCCCAAAGGCAAATTAAACGTTGTTGTAACTCATTAATTCTTCAAAGAGTTATTGTAGGTTTTGTTGGCATGAAACGTCTCTCCTGACATTCGTGGCTCTAAATTTCAGTCTCATGGACTGAGGGAGAAAATGGCTCTTAGGATTGTAAATGTTGCAGATTGCTGCATTCAACTCACATAGGGGGGAAATTACAGAGCATTTCTGAAACCTGGCAGTAGTTATGAACTGCTGATTATGGTTATTACTATTTCAGCCTTCATTCTTGTCAAATAAGGACAATAATGTAAAAATAAAATCAATGAAATGTTATGCAATGAAATGTTGCATAACTTTAATCACAGGAGTTTTTGAAGTTGCATTTTCCTGCCTTTTTCTTCATGTCGTGTGTTTCAGTCCATTTAATGCATTTGTTTCTGTGAAGAACCTTTATGGGCCTCGTCTCTGACAAATTTCCTTCAGGCCTTGAGGAGGTTTTGTTGCTGCATCCAAATAAATCATCATCATCTCTTCATTTCTCTCCTCATTCAGCCGCACAAACTGAGCGACAACCTGGTGCAGCAGTTCCTGGTCCCGGATCAGACTCCTCCGATCCTGGAGGCCGAGATGGCTCTGCGGGCCGAACAGGTCAACAACAGCAAACAGAAACGGTCCGACTCCGTTCAGTCGGACGGCGGCCTGCCGTCCCAGCGCCACATAATGACTCCGGACTCCGACGGACAGACGCTCTCACCGGAGCCCCCGAAGCAAAACCAGCGACAGGAAAAGAAGCAAGAAGTGGCGGGCAGGAAGAAGCTGCAGGCCGAGCCGAACAAGAGGAGGACGGACGACGGGAGGCTGGTGGAAACCAACCAGAACGGCATCGAGGAGAGACAGGAGCCAGAGGGGAGGCAAGCTGACACAACCGTGACGGAGCAGAACGGGAAGGAGGTGCGTCTGTTCATGACGTCGTTTAAAAAGGAATATTTTATCCTTTGATTTAGTCCCTAATTCACACCCGGCGGAGGCGCCATCACTACTAAACTAAACACGAACCAGAGGGAGGCGTTCAAATGTTTTGAACCGAGGGCCAAAATCCCAAAGTTTAAAGTCCTCAGGGGCCAAAATCAGCTTTTTCTCTGCAAGTATGATTGCAAATAATAATAAAATCGCGAATTATTTTGACTTTCCCTGCACATCAATAAATCAAACAACTAATATTTTCATGAAATGAACATTAGTATGACATTTACCTTGCAGCTATTTCACTTTTCGGGCCAGTTATTAGTTGTTTTTTTTTGTTGGTCTTTGAAATGTTTTAGCTGATTTTTCTTTTCAAACCTTCACTGTGTTCAGTTGAGCATAATGAATGGCTGCACACGGGGGTGTTTCTGAGTAAACAGCTGCTGGACGTTTGTGGCATTGAACTTCTACACAATAAAATTAAAAGCCTAAAAAACAAAGGGGGACGGATGTTGTTCACTTACAGTACATTACACAATGTGTCTTTTCATATCAAGCTGTTACATGATGACCCTTTAAAGTTTGACATTCTGAGATGGATTTGAAATCTTTTGTGCGTCTCTCTGGAATCCATTGATTTAGTTCATTATTATTGAAAAACACACAAACACATCATTGCCTTGAAGCTTTGTAGAAAAGATAGTGAAAGTTCTTGCTAAATGTCATTATCTGTTTCTCCACAAGATTTTAAATTTTTCTTTTTCATTTTCTTTTACAAAAATACATGGAAGTCTTAAGAAGACCCTTTGGTGGATTGGATGTTATTTCAAATAAATCTATTTCAGATTTAAGACAGACAGTTGTATGTACAACTACAAAAATCTAAAAAAGAAAAGAAAAGAAAGAAATGAGTTAAATGGCTTTGATCTATGTGTTTTAGTTTTTAGCGATCTGACCTGTTTGTTGTTTTGCTGTCTGTCCTGTCAGGTGAGGGACGTGTGGTACGAGGTCGGACCTGTGTGGTTCGTCCACAAGGACGGCTTCACCCGCGGTGAGCGAAGAACACACACAGGAGGCGGCAATGCTTGCACTACACTCACAGGACTGGTGGAAAGAAAAAGCCTGGTCTTTACCAGATTGAAAAGTAACTTCAGCAGATCCACAACAGGAGATGTTTCCTGTCATTATTTAGTTCACAAAACTACAGATTAACAGGCAGGGCTGTGTGAAAACAACTCTATGAAAACGAAGTGCAACAGTAACTCTCTAGTCTTTTTCTGTCTGATTATATCAGTCATTATAGCATTGCTGGAGGGACTTTAGTCTGACTCTTGCTCATAAATCTGGTTTTATTTCCTCCATGGCCAAACTCCAGCTCTGTGTTTACACCAAACGCTGCCAAACTAACCGTAGCTGTTCAGTCTTCTTATCGTACTGTCAGAAACTTTTACATTTAGCAAACCAACTGCTTGGACAAAGACAATGAAAGTCAAAATGTCTTTACCACACTTACACCTGAGGAGATGTCAGTGAAGCCTCCCGACTCTTCATCCATGTTGACAGACAGAAGGTCGCTTCATGATTCCATCGACCCCATTCGTCTTTAATCAGGGAATGAGACCTGAGCTCTGAGCATTGCACAACCTGACCATTGAGTTCATGTGATAGAACCAGGGACCTAAAAAGCCTCAACAATCTGGTAAAGAAGACTGATTCTGTTCTGTTCTGTTCTGTTCTGTTCTGTTCTGTTCTGTTCTGTTCTGTTCTGTTCTGTTCTGGTTCTGGTTCTGTTCTGGTTCTGTTCTGTTCTGGTTCTGTTCTGGGGATCACTGTAGAACCTCTGCAGACAACAATGCAAGAAGGATTCTTCATAAAACCAAGAAACTTAGACACCCCTGACCATGCTCTTCTAAGACAGAGTGTCTTCAGTCAGAGGCGTCTTCAGTTTTGCTGTAACACAGACCTCTATAGGAGGTCCTTCCTGTCCACAGCCGTCAGCATCTCTTTGACACTGGAACGGCCGAAGTTAGTCCACGTGGACAACACTCCTATTCAGTCTGGAGTTGTCCAAATGGCATAAGTACCCTTAAGTACCCTTAAGTACCCTGGTAATGGCCTCAACGCATCTCACAGTTGCACAATTGTTCCTTAGACTTAGACTTCGACTTCGACTGACTTTGTTGTCATTTTCAATGCACAGGGTGTATACAGAACAAAATTTCGTTGCATACGGCTCAGGACAATGTTTGAGGTTCCAATGTTGTGAGTAAAATAAAATACAGTATAAAATATTAATATAAATCTAAATATAAAATATAAAGTGCAGGACTGACAGTAAAATAGAAGTCACATAGTGATGGAACCTTGGTCACCCCCCACAAGATTATGGCTGAAATAAATGCCATTAGTTCTTGTGAACTAAATAGGTGAAGCAGTCACCTATTTATCCTCCACAGCACAAAAGGCTGCATGCAAATTTGCATGTGCAAAGTCTCCCAGATCTCTTTTGCTTACACTTTTTGCATGATTTTTTTGAGGTGGATCAACACAATTAATTTGGTTAGTTTATTTCTAAACTGTCATTTTATACCCTCTTAGCTTTATTTCAACACTTCATGTATGCTTCAAAACTAGACTGAAGAGCATTACCTACAGGAGATCTGATCTCCTGTTGGTATCATAGATACCCACCCCCAACATGGACTATTCACACTCCTACCTTCTGGCCTGACGGTCAACGACCACATGAACAATAGAAGAATAGAAGCATAGAAAAATGGATGAATGGAGGCTAATTTGAGCCATCAGTCGTCAGTTTGGACAGGGTCTTTTGGCCCTGTTTCAGCCAGTCTGGGGAGAAATCGAAAACCTGGCCATCCTAGTGTTTGAAGAATCTTGAATTAAAGAGTTACAGCAGCATTTCATTTCCTTTTGGGATCAATGAATTATTTTTTTTTGAGTAGAATTAAAGTGAATTGCGTTTTTATTTAGACCAATAAATAAAAAATCTATTCATTGTCATTTATTTGGTAATTTGTAAAAAAAACAAAAAAAAAAGGTGACAACCACCAAGCTTCTAAAGCATCTTTTAAAAATACTTTCTGTCTGTCAGTGACAGTTTTAATGAGCGGATTCGTGCAGCTGAGCTGCGTTAGCCGGTGTGTGTGTAAACACACTGCAGCTCTGCAGCGACGTGATCTGGGATTAGTAACATCATCTGTTAATCCACACACAGTCTGCAGTGAGCCAGCAGTGGCTGGACGTCCTGCTGTCGATTAGTTCCAGCTGCTGCTTTCATCCAGCCACCGCACCGATCCAGTTAGAGCCCAGCAGCCCTGACCTCTGACCTCCACCTCTGCTGTGCAGAAAGCAGAGAATCTGAATGGGAAACTCAACCTGAGGATAAATAAGGAGGCGCGCTTGTTTGATCACCTGGGATCTGTTAAATCTGTTTTTAAAAGATCCTCACTTCTTGTCTTTCCAGCCACTCAGCTGAAGCCGGATGAAGGAACGCCTGACCTCCCGTCGGGTCGGGTCAGAGTGCGGCTGGAGACGGACGGCTCGCTCCACGACGTCACAGAGTTTGAAGTTGAAAAGGTGACTGCTTTTCTTTCAGTTCTTTTTTTTTTTCTTTTAATTACAAAGATTAATAACAGCAATAGTAATATGCATTAGAGCTGCAACTAGCAATTATTTTAGTAATCGATTATTCTGGTGGTTAATCGATTTATCACATTGAAAAAAAATCCACAGATTTTTCTTTTTTTCCTTTTTAAATAAGGAGATCAACATTTCATTGCCTAAAATGCAATAGCAGCTTTGCTTTTTGTGGAATTGGACCAAATGAAGCTAAAACTCCCACATGAGGAGTTTTTGGAATAAAACTTTTTTTTTTTTTGCATTCAGAGGGATTTTTATCTTATCTATTTATAATGTAAATAGTTTATCAGTGAGAACAAAGCAGAATTAGGAAGCTGTGAAATGACAAAGAATGCTCCAAACTGTTATTTAAAGTGTTTTGAATAATAATATTACAAAGCACAACTTGAACTCTTGTAACCCTGAGTGAGGCAGGATTAGGATTGAAGTAGATGTTAAGTAAGCTTAAGTACATTTAGTAAAAGTACAAACTTTTTAGGAAAATCTTTTTGCTTAAAAACTTCCTGTTGGTTCGGTGCTCAAATGAAAATGAGTTCATTTTATTTGCTTATTTCAAACAGATTCACATTCAGATCCCATGATCCATATTTACATAACTACTGGGTTGAAAAGGAAGTAGGCAGAAGTATACATTTATTTCATCCTGCCCCCTTTCTTTTACGTTTTACTTTTTGCACATTATTCTTTATTTAAAGAAAGAAAAATATATACATATACACATACTTATGAAAGAGAAAAACTAAATGATTTGGCAGAGTTTTTTAAAATATTCTTTCTGCACCCGTATAACTTTGCAGGGCTCTGAATCAGAGCTGCTGCAGCTAACAGCTCTCTGCCTCCCCAGTGTAACCCGTCAGAGCTGGACGTGTGTGAGGACCTGAGCGACCTGCAGTGTGTGAATGAAAGCGGAGTTCTGCACACACTGACCAGTCGCTCCAAAGCCAGCATGCCCCTCACTCATTCTGGACCCAACCTGGTCAGCCTGTGGCCCCCGCTGCAGACCCCCAGCAAGGTGAGCTCCTACACACTTTAATAACGATGTTCCCTCATCAAATACATACCTGGAGTGATGCTTTGATTCTTTCATGCATTGTTTGAGAAATCCTTTAATCTCCTGTGGGAACCCTTCAGCTGTGGGAAACACCTGGGTGGACCTAGCTCCGCAACAAAAGGCAACAAAAGTCCCACAAACTTTTTCTTTTCACGCAGTTTTTCTCGTCGGTTCTTTTTGTCTCAGACCCTGAAGACGCGGCGGGGGGAGTGTGTGTGGGACGCCCCCCCTGCTCTGGCCGCGCTGGTCAAGCGGGTGTATCTGTCCCTGGTGGGAACCCGGAGGGACCACAGTGTGTGCGCGTTGGGACGCAGCGGCACGGGGAAGACCGCCACCTGCCAGGCGTTCACACACACTCTGCTGAAACGGGCCGGAGCAGCCGGACCGAACATCAGCGGTGAGAACTCCGGATCACGACAGAACCAAACACACCACGCATCCCACAGAGTTTCATGCCAACAGTATTGTAGCTGACTGAAACGAATGAAACAAGGAAAAAGTGAAACTGAGAAAACATTTTCGTTAAATGAAGTATAAACAGTAATTAATGTGGAAAAAGTGGAACTATATTGTGTGTTTATGAAACTAACTAAACATATTGAAATCATACATATGATTTCCTTTGTTTTTGTGCTTATAAAACTTAATATTAGTCTTTTGAACTGATGAGAAATCTATTTTCCCCCCACACCAGCAGTTTTACATCAGCTGTTGATAAATTACAGTTCCTCCATTCTCCTCTTGGTGGCGCTAACGCTGGTCTGCAACGTGGTGACAACACAAGTTGGGAGAAAACTCCAGAGTCAGCTGTTCAACAATAATTGAAAATGGTCTCAGTACTCAGTCAGTGTAAACATAGTCACAGTGCAATACTTTGACCTTTTTGAATTCTGCACCTAAAAATGAACAAAAGTATGAAAGAAGTAAAACTGCTAAAAACTAAACAAGCAATAATAACTAGTAAAAACTAGCATGCACACTCTTAAAACTAGTTAAAGTGAACTGAATTAGACAAACAAAAAGTCACAGTGAAATCAAACTAACCTGTAAAAAGCCCCGCTGTGCTCCGGCCGTCCTTCATCCTCAGTATTTGTCCCACAGTGGAGCGTGTGAGCGCCATGTTCTCCATCCTGAGGTCCTTTGGCTGTGTGAGCTCCCCGCACAGCGACGCCTCGTCTCGGTTCGCCACGGTCTTCTCTCTGGACTTCAACCACGCCGGCCAGGTTTCTGCCGGACACCTGCAGGTACGCAGCACGCACACACACGCCCACGCACGGATTAGCGGTCAAACACACTGAAGCTGATTCCTGCTGCTGTGCGGCTCTCCGTTACACAGACCATGATGCTGGATAAATGGACAGTGTGTCAGAAAAGTCCAGGAGAAAGCAACTTCCTGGTCTTCTCCCAGATGCTGGCGGGACTCAGCTCAGAAATGAGGTAATGTTTGAAATCAAAGCAGCTTTTCAATGGCATGTGCTCATAGGAAGAGTTTTAATTCTCAAAGTTATATTTTCTGCTATAGATTCTGTCAGTTTCTCACTTAATTTAACCAATTATGTTGAAGATTTCCAGAATTATGTCAATTTTGCAAAATTTGGAAGGAGAAACTGATTACTTTTCATTACGTTCTGTAAAATCAGAAGTTTACATACGTGAGTGTGCCTGAAAACATAAAAGAAAAAGGTTCCGATGATGATGTCATGGTTTTATAAGATTCTTATAGGTTAATTTACAACATTTGAGTTAAATGGAGGCACACCTGTGGATGTTTTTTAACACCTTCAACACACTACTTCCTGTGACATCACAGAACGATAAAAACAGAAATCAGCCTAGATTTCAGGAAGAGAAGTCTGGATTAACCTGCGGTTCAATCTCCAGATGCTTTCGTATATTCGGACAGTAGATACACACACAGGTTTCCTCTCAGTTCTCTGATTTCCTCCTGCAAACCCAAAACAGCTCAATCAGTTTCTCCATTTTGTTTCTGTGTTCAGGGTCTATCTCCCTACTCCCACAATAATTCAGCTCAGTTAAATTCAAAAAAATACTTTATTTATCCCAAAGAAAAATGAAAAAGTCGTTACCGATGCTGATGCTGTGGGCAGGAAGTGTCTCCCGTAGCGACTAACTTCCTGTTTCTTGCTCCCCAGGACAGAACTGCAGCTGCACCAGCTCCCTGATTCCAACTCTTTTGGTATCCTTCATCCCACCAAGGTACAGAAAGAGCAGCTGCAGTGTGTGTGTTTGTGTCAGTGTGTGAGCTGATGGGTGAGATGAGCCGACGAGGAGAAGACGGCACGCGTTCATCATGTCACCATAAATTCAGCAAATTTCCTATGATTGGGAATTTGCATGTGGAATTGTGATTTTGTGTTTTACATACGAAAAAAATATTTTTTATATTTTATATTTACATGTTTTACATTTCAGCCACACATTTTTCCAGATCTACAAATGCATACCATACATGTTGATGGTTTGCCAGCTTGTTACATCATTTTGCTAAAGATTCTGTGGAATTTCTCAGTTTTTCCAAAGTCGGGTCAAGTGAGCCGGTGCTTTTATGGCCTGACAACGCTTAAGAAATTCTGTTAATTCACCTTTGAATTAGCAGAAAGAAACAAGATCCCTGCTTTACTCGAGCAAAACTATGAAACACAGGAGCAGGGAGTGACACCGGCCTGGTCGTAGTCTTGAGATTTGGACATTTTTAGTAGCTTCTCTTCAACTTCTAATCAGCTGATGGAAAATCAGCTTGAATGTTTTTTTCAATCATTTTCCTACTTTTTCTCTCCTCCCCGTCAGTTTCTGCTGTTTGCATTTTGAAACCTGGTTTCTATGAACCACCATGAAATGCAAATACTTACAGCACACAGACCGTGATCTGGGTTGATCTATATGTTTGTAACAGAGGCTTTACGGTTGTTGGTTTTAATCCAGACAGAAAGGAAAAAGGGGATTTTGTGTGACATTAAAATTTAAAGGACCAGTATTATGTAAAATAGACAATTTTAAGCTTTTAACATCATGCTGTAATGTTACATGATGAAACATTAATGACTGTTGCTTTTATTCTTTGCTACAGGTTTGAGGAATGCTTGAATCTCCCATGGCAATCACTCGGTTGTGCCTGACAACAATTAATAACAAAAAAAAATTTGATTGTTGGATTAAATAAAATCATAAATTATCTCTTAAGCAACTCTATAGACGTCCCACAGGACCTACCTTTGGATCATTCCTTTAATACTTTACATTAAATGGAGGTATTATATAAAATCAACTTTTTTGAGCTTTATATGACAGCATAATTTTTTCATGCATTCTTGAATCTCCCTTGGCAACCATTGGGTCGTGCCAAAGCGCCTGCTCTCATAGTGTTGTCTATTGTTATAAACCAGAGAAAAACTAAAAATCTAGATTTGATTTTATTTGCGTGGCGCAAAATCCTGACTTCACATAGAGAGGGGTTCCCAGAGTTGCTGTCGCGATCTACAGTTTATGGACACAGAAAGGTTAATCTTTTACTCCTATAGGATTACAGGCACAAAGCCGTTCAACTGGGAGTTGTTTGTATTGGAGAGAAATGTAAATTTCCCATAACCAGATCGTCCTCTGCTGGGCAACAGGTGTCTTTTAAAAATAAAAACTGACACTGTGCTATCGTCAGCCAGCTCAGTCTGTGCACACTGAAAACCACAGCGTTCATTAGCAGCTGCTGTGTCACTGCAGTGGCCTTAACATGTGAGACACAGCTGCAGTGTGTCAGTGAGCCGCAGCAGCAACAGGCGGTTAGCGGAGCAAGGAAATCAACTCTGCTAGCTGATCCTAGCTGGAAGTGATGGGGAACAAAACTCAAAAGAAGCTTAGATTTTTATTTCATATTCTTTCAGTGTGTTTACGTTTGCAGCACCAATAATAACATAAATAATAATGATCTTATAGTAAAATAACATCCAGATAACAGTTATCATACATCATATAAGCACATTTCCTGAGGAAACTTCTTGACTGCAACGTGTCCTCCAGCTGGTACAGGAACTATGATGTTCCTGCTATGAAGCTATGAGCTATGAAGAAATCATCCATGTTCTTAAATCTGAACATAAATATTTACTGCATTACAGAGAGCAACATTTCTAGAACCATAAAAACAATGTCAGTGTCATGTTTTTTTAAAAAGTTCTGGTTTTAGTGCTAATGAATGGTTTGACAGCGCCACCTGCTGGCGAAAAGGACTACAAGTTTTCATTATTCAAAGTTCGGTGTGACCAGATAACTGCTGTTACGTCATTTGTATTAGATAGAGCAAATGCTTTAAAAAGCATATGCTTGATAAAATGCTATTTTTATAAATAAGCAGAGCTTAGAATGTGTTGTTAGGCGTTGTTTTCATATGTACAGTGCTAAAAACATTTCTAGTTTACACTCTGCTGCCTAAAATGAAATATGAGTCTCTGTTGATGAATTTTATAATCTTTCTGTAAATATGAAGTAAAGAGGGACTAAACCTAGAAAAATGAAACCAAGCGTAAAGAGTTCTACTTGATGTGTGACGTGACTCGGCTGGTGGTGTGTGAAGGCCTCCTCTTTTCTTCCTCCGTCTGCCTGTCTGGTTGTAGGTTGAAGAAAAACAGCGAGCGTCTGTCGCCTTCACCAAGCTGCTGGCTGCCATGGAAACGCTAAGCTTCTCAGCCGGAGAGCAGAAGGCGATCTGGCACGTTCTGGCTGCTATTTACCACCTGGGAGCTGCTGGGGCCTGTAAAGGTGACACCATCATCATCATCATCATCATCATCATCAGTCACACACGCTAAGCGATCACACATATCTGAACCGAGTTCATGGCCTTTAACCACACGGTTCATCTGATTAGAGTTGTTGTTCAGGTGAAAGTGGATCAAATGTCCTCGCAGTGTGGAAATGTTCTCACCATGAGGCCTGAAGAGGAAGAATAATAGTGAACAGAGATCAGCTACTTCAAAGAGGAAGGAGCAGCTCAACAGCATATATTGTTACTGGAAGCACAATAGCTAACATTAACATTACCTACTGTTAGTATTGGTTTCATTTAGCATGTCGAAATAATTTAGGTGATTGTAACCGACCGAAAACAAGAGAAGTTTGGACTGATTTAACTTTAGAGAAAAAAAATTGTCTGTGTGTTTTTATTCGGTGTCTGGAAATTAGACATGTCACAATAACATATTTTGCTGGACAATAAATTGTCCCAGGAATTATCGCGATAATTGATAACATTGTTGTTTTTAGAGCGTTTTGAGTTCTCCCACTCAAAAACCAATACACTTTAATTTGATAAAGAACACTGGTCACTGGAACTGTAGCTCAAACATCCAGAAAAAAACAAAACAAAAATAAAACACAAACAAAAACCACTTACCACTGAAGCCACTGATATAATGGATTACAATGTCTCTCTAATCAAAATTCCCCATCAATAAATATTTGACATTAGAATGGAATTTATCGAGGTCATTTTAATTTATCATGTGATTAATTGCTTATTGTAAGCATCTGGTTCCAGCTGTACGCCAGCAGGCTTCATGATGCAGCGCGCTCTGTTCTGATGTGCAGTGGGCCGGAGACAGTTTGTGAACTTTGACAGCGCTCAGGCAGCCAGCAAAGTCCTGGGGTGTGAGGCGGAGGAGCTGGACACGGCCGTCTTCAAGCATCACCTGCGACAGCTGCTGCAGAAAGCCACCGGAGTCAGCAGAGAGAGGAACGAGGCCGAGGAGGGTGAGAGTCACAACCACTTGGAGGGGAAACGCTCCCAGAGAGGCAGAGTGGAGGAAGGACGGAAACAATGGAGGGAGTTTAACTTGGGGTCACCAGGAGGTCAATCCTGACGGGGTTTCAATCTTAAACACGTGATCAAAGATGATCGAGATATGTAACTCAAGAGATACAAAGTAACCTGAAAGGAAGCAAGTAGATGTGACATTAAACTATAGCTCAAGGCAATGTGAGGTAGGCGGCTGCTTAGGGCCTCCACAGCACCAGGGGGCCCCCACGAGCACCAAACTAGCATGATTTAAAATAAATTAAAAAAAACAATACACTTACAATACACTTACCAATACATTTTTAATTTAATTTCTATCTATCTATCTATCTATCTATCTATCTATCTATCTATCTATCTATCTATCTATCTATCTATCTATCTATCTATCTATCTATCTATCTATCTATCTATCTATCTATCTATCTATCTATCTATCTATCTATCTATCTATCTATCTATCTATCTATCTATCTATCTATCTATCTATCTATCTATAAAGAGAGAGAGAGAGAGAGATTGATAGATATATATACTGTATGTTCAAACATTCAGTTTGAACTATATGCTTTTACACATGGAAAAAGTTATTTTTATATTATTATAATAATAACAAATTTTAAGTTAATCTCTTCCTGCTGTTGGGGAAATGTAAGATAACAAACTTGTTACTGTAAATTTAGTGTTTATCATCTGGTGTCACTATAAAATAGTTAAAATAATATGACACACCTAAGAACCACTCAACGTTTCAAAATCCACATTTTGTTTTAGTTTGCTGCTCATGTAAGGTTAAAATAAATAACCATAACATGTCATGATGTAAGCTTATTACAAATGATGCTTATGATAGTAAGCATACATACACTTAGAAATGATGACACATCTGCCGTTGACTTGTTAGTGTGAAATGAAAATCTGCTTAGGGCCCCAGAAAGCCTTGGAGCGGCCCTGGTTTCAGTGAAGCTAACGTCTTTCAGCCTCCTCTGTTTGTGTGACTGCGGTTTGTGCAGGTCCCCGTCTAACAGCTGCTCAGTGTGTGGATGGAATGGCTGCTGGTCTCTATGAAGAGCTCTTCACCACCATAGTGTCTCTCATCAACAGGTAGGAGCGCACTTTAAACAACGCAACATCACAAGTCATAAAATCACAGTTTGTTGCCCAGAAAAGGGAGCTGGATTGCACAGTGACTCTATAGAGATTAAACAGAACGCTAAAGCACTATGTGCCTTGGATCACCTCACTTCATGGACTCAGTTTATAGAAATAAAAAGTTTTTTTCTACTGTTGCTGTGCTTCACATTCCTGTTGTGTCATATCCAGTATGGTTGTGCAGACATTTGTCACACAGGCCAAAAACTACAACTTATTTAAAAAGCCAGTAACACACACACAAAAAATACATTGTGCTTTTTTGTGCTTTTTCAACAATATTTTTCAGCAATGCAATATTTTAATAAAACGAGTAATCCTCGAGTCTATTCTCAGCCTGGGTCACTCTGTCTGAACACATATCTCTTATTGGGTCAGGCTGAATAAAGTCATTCAATTCATTTGGCACAAGTCACACTTTTTTTTTAAGACAAAGAAAAATGTTATGAAACTTGCTCTCATATTTTATTGCCATGTCTTGCTCTGTTGCTGTATTTGTCATGATTTGTTCTCTCTTGTAAATGAGAGTTTGGATCTCAGTGAAACAATCGGTGTAAATAAAGGTCAAGTAAAGATAAAAATGCAGATTAGAACGCTTTAGAGTAAAAGTCACAGGATAGATGTGGTCAGTTTTTATTATAAAACTAAAGAAAATGCTATAGGGCTGTTGATTAAAATATTAATATTTTACATTGCACCTAACTTAAAAAAAACAAAACAACTTCAGTTAACCACGTTTGCGTGGGGCCCAAATTAGCCCCTTATTGATTTGCCCATATAAATTCAGTCCATCACTTTGGACTCCTCTGATTTATGGAGAGGTTAGTCTCCGTCCTGACAGCTCTGGTGCCTTTTTGCAGAAACCTGAGCAGGCGTGACGTCGGTTCTGTTTTGCTTCCAGAGCTCTGAGCAGCGAGCAGCTAGCGTTAGCCTCTGTGATGGTGGTGGACGCCCCGGGCCTCAGGAACCCCCGACACTCGGCGGAGGAGCGAGGGGCCAGCTGGTCCGAGCTGTGTCACAATTACCTGCAGGAGCGGCTGCTGGAGCACTACCACTCACACACCTTCACTCACACACTGGAGAGATATGCACAGGTAACACGCAGTGGAGTTTGCTGGGATTTTATATGACACACCGACACAAGACAGTATAACATAATGAGGTGGAAGGAAATTGATGCAAATTTTGGCTGCAGTTGCGAAAGATTTTAAATTTAGTCAGGTTTGATGGAGAGCAGCTGATAACATCAGAATTCAGATTCTGAATTAGATTTCCTTCGTTGATGCTTCAACTGGGGAATCTTGATCAATTTATTGATGACAGCTTTAACTTTTTCTCTTTTTGTCGTGAATGTTCTATAATCTCTGTGATTCTGCCAGTCTTGGCCAGGATTCTCTTGCAAAAGAGATTTTTCATTTTCCTGGTGAAATAAAGATAAAGTTAAAAAAAAATCTTTAGACTTCGACTAGGCCATTGTAACATTTTTATTTGTGAAATGGTTTGAAAGTCATTTCTTTCCACTACTACTTAGAGTTAATGTGAAAAATAAACACTGAAGTGGCTAACACCTCATGGTATATAAACTGTTGTTAAATTTGTTTCTCTCAGATTTTCACTGCTCCACACATTTTCCCCATAAGCATTAAAGTCTAGTGAATAAATTTCTAGTGTAAGAAATACAGATAATCAGCAACTGGTAGACAACTGGATGAGTGGAGTGTGTGAATGTTAGAGACAGCTGTGGCGTTAGAGCGGTGTGTTTTTTCTGGTGCAGGACAGGATTCATGTGGCGTTCGAGTGTCCAGACAGCAGTTCTTCAGAGGTGGTGTCCGCCATCGATCAGTCGCCTGCGCAGGTACGAGATCCACCACACCGTTTCCGAACACGTCTTTTAAGACAGATTTTGTCCTAAAAAAGAGCTGTGTATATGATGGCGTGTGTGTGTGTGTGGGTGTGTGTGTGTTTCAGGTCCGGGCAGCAGATGGAGACCCTCGAGGTCTGCTGTGGGTTCTGGATGAAGAGATGGTGACGCCCTCCTCCTGTGAGAGCGCCGCCCTGCAGAGAGTCTGTCAGTATTACAGCAACACTGGTAAATATCAAACACACACACACACACACACACACACACCCACGCACATAACCAGAGCTCATACCCTGTGTGTATGAGCAAGCGGTTTCCTTCAGAGTGACATTACTGAAGTGTGTGTGTGTGTGTGTCTGCAGTACGTCAGTGTGAGCAGCCGCTGCAGTGTGAGGTGAGCCACCTGACGGGACGGGACCCGGTCCGGTACGACCTCTCAGGATGGTTCGGTCGGATCCAGAACAACCCGTCTGTTCTCAATGCCATCACTCTGCTCCAAAACTCCACCATGTGAGTCTGGAAGCACAAAGTTATGCAGCATATTGATCTGATGAAAGGCCAAAAGCAGGTGGACAACCTGAAGACAGCCCGTCTTCACTTACTGACCGGACCGTCTTCACTTACTGACCAGACCGTCTTCACTTACTGACCGGACCGTCTTCACTTACTGACCGGACCGTCTTGACTTACTGACCAGACCGTCTTCACTTACTGACCGGACCGTCTTCACTTACTGACCGGACCGTCTTCACTTACTGACCAGACCGTCTTGACTTACTGACCGGACCGTCTTCATCTACTGTTGTCATGGAGGCTCTCTGGTGGTTATTATTGCTTTAAACATTTTTCCTACACACCAGCCTCTTATTGCCTCAACATGGCTAGAAGTTTTACTGTTTTTTTTTGTTGTTTTTTTATTTTTTATTTTATTTTACTCTTCTGTGAGATGTTTGGTTGTTAATGTTGTGGTGAAAGGAAATGAAATGAACTCAGCAGGTTCACTGTTAGATAAGGTCTGTTGTCCTCCCTCAGAGGCGTGGTGAAGGCCATGTTCAGCCCCAGGATCTCCCTCCCCCGTCTGTGCCGCGGCCTGGCCGGGTTGGAGGGAGGCAGCCAGCGCACCCTGCAGCGGAACGGAATCATCCGGAAAACCTTCAGCGGCGGGATGGCGGCCATACGCAGACACTCCCAGTGTATAGCAGTGAAGCTTCAGGCGGTACGTATGGCGCTACCGTCACCGCGTTCTGACGTCACCCCAGAAGCGTGACGGTTGTCATCGTCTTGCGGTCCTCGCAGGACGCGCTGGTGAACCTGATCCGCCGAGCCAGGCCGGTGTTCCTGCAGTCTGTCGGCGCAAAATCGAGCAGCGGCGGTTTGGACGTGCCGGCTCTCAGAGTGCAGCTGCACTCCACCCAGATCCTGTCGGCCCTGCAGCTCTACCGCACAGGTCGGCCCTTCACCTCAGACCAGCTTTACGTACGAACACAGGAGTTAAGATGTTCAGACAGGCCAGACATCAGACAGTACAACCTACAACTGAACAAACTGACTGGTTACTCACCAGTTTCTGTCAGTTACTGCTGTCCCAAAAATGGGAAATTATTTTTTCATTCATTTAAAAAAATTAAAAAAATGTTTCTGAATATGTGAGGGGACAACTGGCCCTTTAAGAACATTCAGGTTTTTGATATGGCCCAAAATAAAAAAGAGTTTGACACCAATGGAATCATAGTGTACACTCACAGCACACCTTCCTGTTATCAGGCTAGAACATTTCTCTTCTGAGCTGCCCTGATTTTTTTCTTTTCTTTTTTTTTTTTTACAGCTAATCCCAAATAACGTGGTCAGTGAGTTAGTTTACATATTTTACATCAGGGCCCCTTCTGATGATCTGATTTTGAAATTTGTTTACATAAATACAGACTTGCATATTTCCATAACACCTATATAAAGATAGAAATGTCAACAGTTTCTAAATCAATAAAAAAATAAAAATAGAAATGCATATAAAGCCATATTTTCCTCTCCGTCTCCAGGTTATCCAGAACACATGACTCTCAGTGACTTCAGGTGCCATTTCCAGGCTCTCTCTCCTCTGATTATGAAGCGTTACGCCTCCATGTTTGTCAGCCATGATGAGAGAAAGGTAGAGAAGCAAATCGCTGGAGTTCACATGAACAAAAATATCACAAACTCAGAATAAATCTGCTGTTTTTCTCTCCGTTGTGTGTCAGGCAGTGGAAGAGCTGCTGGTTGAGCTGGACATAGATAAAAACAGCATCGTGGTCGGAGCCAGCAGGGTGAGAGCGGGTTTGGAGCCATCAAACAGGAGTCAGTCAGTTATGATTCAAATATATTTTTCTCTGCTGGGTCTCAGGTGTTTATGAAGAGAGGTGTGCTACAATACCTGGAGCAGCAGAGGGATCAGCAGGTGACCAGGTGGCTGATTTACCTACAGGCTGCCTGTAAGGGACATGTGGGACGTCAGAAGTACCGCAAACTCAAGGTGAGACCCAGTTCAGTCCGGTTCACTGCGTGGAGTCCCAGTCCGTTTTTTTTTTTTTACAAAATATGCAGATGTTTTTAGGCAATAAATGCCATTTAAATAGAAGTTGAAATTAATGAAGAGCTCTTAAGTTGGCTACATAAGTGATTAGTATCAGTAGGAGTGTCAAAGACATCTGAGATTTCATAAATTGATAGAGGATTTTGAAAAAATCTTTGAATAAAAACTCTGAACTCTGGACCTCTTCATGAAGCTCCAGAGTTTTAGTTGGCCTCCAGAATATTCATCCACTTCCTGCTATAATGAGATGAGTTTACTGTATGATCTCAGGTGTGGTTTTAACTCAGACTTTTTACATTACTGTTTCTGCCTGTGTGTGTGTGTGTGTGTGTGTGCTTATTTCCAGGTGCAGCAGATGGCGGTGAGGTGTCTGCAGAGGAACCTGCGGGTTCTGAAGGCCGTAGCCGAATGGAGCTGGTGGAAACTTTTCTGCAGGCTGCGTCCTCTGCTCGATGTGAACATGGACAACGAAAGGCTGAGAGCCAAGGAGGTGCAGACTTTCATATGGGCCTCTTTCAGTTCACTTTCTTTTAAATAATTCGTTTGACGTTCGTATTTATGTACAGATCCCCTCCAGAGCGTCCCTGCACGTCGCCGGTGAAATAAAACACACACAGAGTGTGACTGAGACTCTTCTTCTGTCCGCTTTCTCATCAGATAGACAGGATGTAAACTTTCTGTTTCCTCACCCAACCTTCAGTTAATGTACAGATCGTTAGAACTTATCAAACTTTTAACCATCCAGCTACATTTCTGCTGAGGGTTGGACTCGGCCATTGTGGCCCTTTGTCATTGATTTCTAGGCAGCCTAGGTGTTGAGTAACTTTAAGACACATTAAAACTAATTAATCAGCATGTTTAGGATCATCATCCATTTGGAAGATCCAGCTTTAACTTCCTGGATGATATCTTGAAGTTTTCACTTCAGTATTTCCACATATTGTTCTTTCCTCATTGTATCATCTGATATGTAAAGTGTACCAGTCACCCACAACATGATGCTGCCATCACCAAGTACAGTTCTGAAGTTGTTCTCGGGCTTGAAAGCTTCTCCCATTTATCTCAAAGTATAACGATGGTCACTTTGGCCAAACAGTTAAAATTTGAATTTCATCACATCACAGAAAAATGTCCTCTCTCATTATTCTGACACTCAGTGAACAGGAAGGAGTTTGCTAATCCTAACAGACCTAACGTTGGAAATGTTCACTCTGATTCATCTGCGTTGTTAGATCTGGGTTCAGGTGGGTTGCAGCATGGATGGATTTTTAAAACCTGAGATCTCCTGAAAGGAAACTCAATGTGCTAATGGAGGAGAAACATCCTAAGCTTCCAGGAAACCCGTCTGGCTGATGAGAAAGTACTTCCCCCACTGGGTTGTAATGATGCATCTTAGGGATTTAATAATTCATTTAGAAAAATGTCGTGTTTTTTTTGAAGAGACATAGCCGTTGTACTTTAAAGTGACAGTAAAAACAGACGGAACAGCAGTGAGCTGCAGCAGCATCCGCATCACCTGACAGACACATCTAACACCAGCTGATCTCAGTGATGGGAAACAAGAAAAAAAACCCAACAGCAATTCATCCAGCAAATGTTTGTGATGTGCCTTAAAGGATGTTTGTGTCTCAGTAGAAAGCTTCTCTTTCGTTTTCTGAAAGGATGAGGTATCGGCTCTGAGGCGCCGCCTGGAGAAGTCTGAGAAGGAGAGGAACGAGCTGAGGCAGACAGTAGACAGCCTGGAGACCAAGGTTAGAGCTGCAACACAAACACGCACACGCATATACAAACGCTCACCGCTATTAATGTGATCTATATTTTTTGCAGGTTACCGCTGTGACATCAGAGCTAAGCGATGAGCGTTTCCGAGGCGATGCAGTGGGTCAGGCTCTGGACATGGAGAGGGCAGAGAGGCTTCGACTCAGCCGGGAGAACAAGGACCTGCTGGTGAGCCGGCTAACTAAGTCACCTGACACATCTAGCATGATGACGACTGTCTATTTTAAGTTAACGATTCGAATAAAAAAATCTGAGCGATTGCGTCTCTTTTTTTGTTGTTGTTTAATTTGTGACTTCTGAAGGCTCGGCTGGACCAGTGTAAGGTTACTATGGAAACCCTGGAGAAGCAGCTGGAGGAGGAGAAGCAGAAAGCTCAAGTTGCTGCAAGTCAGAGAGGAGCTGCAACAGGTATGAGAGGAAAGTCTGCTGGCAAGACAAAAAGCAAAAACACACTGAGGTTTGGCTGCTGAATGATCAAACGTGAAAAATGAGAAAACGTTCAGGAATGTTAAAACAATGTATGCAGAGATGGTGGAGGAAACAATTAAACAGCAGAAAAAGGCTTATACTTAGGGCTGGACTATAAATCAATAACAACATAAATCGCAATAGACATGTGATCAATATCAATAGATAATATATTTAATCAAATATTCAAGATTCAATATGTAGAATATTCACTGGAATCTGATCCAGAACTGCACTGCATTCTGGGGGATGCAGGCAGGGGGAAGGCTTTAGCAGCTCAACCTCTCATGGTCAGCTAAGCAATGGAGGTAGCATCTGCTAACTCACTTTTTGGTTACCTAGCAACAGCCTATTGAGTGACATGTTCAGCAGCAGTTGAAAGGGGCAATATTATGTGAAATGATCTCCTTTGAGTTTTACATCATGTTATAATTTCCTCATAAGAAACACACCTGGAGTGTTGCTTTGATTCTTTCATGGATGTCTGAAAAGTTCTTTAATCTCCTCAGCTGTGCAAAGCGCCTGGGTGGACCTAGCTCCGCCTTCAAGGTGAAGCTCCTCCTCAGAGCTTCCTCATCACAGAGCAGCCGTCCGCCACTCAGCTCCTTCAGACTAGCCAGCAGCAATTAGCAAACACCTGGTGGAACTGCACATCAGCTCAGCTCATTATAGAAAGAGCAGCAGTCTTTAAAGAGACAGAGGCCCAATTTCAAGGCATCAAATTACAAACTCAAATTTCTTTTATGTCATTGATACAAAGAGCATTTTTATAACAAATGAAGGTAACGTAGTTACTTGATTGTGCTATAAATGTTACTATGTATGGAACATACATAACGCTGCCCCTTTATGGTTTTGACACATAACTGCTTAAAAATAAACTACATGAAGTGAAAACTGTGGATAAAAGAAGAAAGGTCATGCTACTAGATATCAACAAATCACTAAATAGTAATTATTCACCTCGGCTTATATGAAAATCTTATGTCATGAAATGTTTTTCAGTCATATCCTCCAGCCCGACTATTCCTGATTTAAACTGCAGCTTTTATCAGGCGCTTTGTTCCTGTGGATCAAGGTATTTAATACTAAAACTTCCTCAAGAAAAGCATCGTGACCTGACCTCGGGAACGCCTGACGGGACAAAGTTTTAATGAACCGAGACTCAGAACAAACTGATACCCGAGTGTCCCGTCATTCAGAGGGCGAGCTGGCCATGCAGCTGGAGTGCTGCCAGACCGAGGTGGAGTTCGTCCGCAGACGCCTGAAGCAGACGGAGGAGAAGCTGGAGACGGAGAGGCAGAGCAGACAGCAGCTCGACGCCAAGGTGAGACGGGACGCGCCGACGTGCACGGCAGCGCCGGCAGTGTTACCTTGAGACACTAATGTCTCAAGGTAACACCACCTGTGTGTGTGGGGGTGTGTGTGTGTAGGTGGCAACACTGCAGGCCCAGCTGGAGCAGTCTCGGAGGAGCGCGTCGGAGCTGAAACGCCACTGTCGCAGGGTGACCTCTGACCTCCAGGATGCCAGAGTACTCAGCGATGCTCTGCAGAATCGCATGCACGAACTGGAGCGCAAACAGAGAAGGTTCACCTTCCCTTCAGACACCTTGCTGCTTCACTGATCCTCCACTTCATCTCTGGCTGTTTAATGAATACATAATGCATGTTAATATTCTTTCTAATTACATCGTGTTTTTGAAATATCTTCATTTTCACTGCTGTAATAAGACCTTTCCTCACAGCCAACAAACTTGTGGGTGTTTGTGTGCTTTCTGTGTGCGTGTGTGGTCTGTGTGTGGGTGTGGTCTGTGTGTGTGTGCGTGCGTGCGTGTGTGTGTGTTGCTGCAGGTTTGACAGTGAGCTGGCCCAGGCTCTGGAGGAGGCCAACAGTGAGAGAGAGCAGAAGGATAAAGCCTTGCAGGAGAACTCAGCTCTGGGTTCTGAAGTGTTCAGCCTGCGCCGCAGCCTGCAGGTGTGTTTGTGTTTCATAAAGGAATGTCAGTGTTTGGTTCATGGCACTTTTTGAAAGTGAACGTAATTTTTTTTTTTTTATAGAAACCAGTACTTAGGCCTGACGCAGTAAGCAACAAATAAATGAAACATATGATAAATTAAAACAAGCGCAACAATTTCCATTTGCATGATTTTTCTATTTTCTCTCTTTCTACCAAAAACTGGACGATAAAAGTTTTCAGTCTAATGTTTGGTTTCATTGTATTTACAGAAACTTCATGATTCATTTTATTTGTTGTTTCTGTTGTTTTGTTTAATTGTTTATTTAGGTTATTGGAAAATGTGTTACATTTTCATTATTGATCTTTTATTGATCTTTCAGAATGTGTTCTTGCATACCATTACTTTACTTGTAAATGCTCAAAAAAACCCAAAAAGCAATATTATCATTTATCGCAATAACGTCTGGGATAATTTATCAGTCAGCAGAATTTGTTATTGTGACAGGCCTAGTGATGCTACCTCAGACTTTTAATCTGAGGTCTTTGGATAGTTTTCTGATTCGTTTCAGCAGGTCAGTCGCAGCTCCATCAGCCTCCACATTTTCTCTGCTTGTGTTCATGGTGCGTGTGCAGGAGAGCCAGGCTGAGATGAGTCGCCTGCAGAAGCAGAAGGAGGAGCTGTGCGCACAGATCAGAGACCTCAGCCTGCCGGTCGACCTGGCCTCGAACTCGGTGCCTGACATGAAGAAACAGATCCGCCTCCTGGAGAGCCAGGCCAGCGAGAGAGCCGAGGAGACGAGCAGACTGTCCGCCCAGATTCAGCAGCAGCAGCAGGTGGACGGGGCGCGGGGCGGAGGCCTGGCACAGACCTGTCTGCTGGCCGCCGCGGCTCATCTGCACCTCTCACCCAACAGATCCACATGCGGTTCGAGATAGAGATGGAGAGGATGAAGCAGATGCATCAGAAGGAGCTGGAGGACAAAGAAGAAGAGTTGGAGGACGTCCATAAGTCCTCTCAGAGACGGGTGGGTCCGACCGGGGAGGCAGATTTACATGATGAACAGATGTTTGCTCCAATGTCTGCTCAGGACTCAATAAAATATATAACACGTTTTATGTTAGTTGTTAATACTCTAAACTCCTGGCAGCTGCTTCTTTTTTAAAAACATTTTATTTAGGAATTCAATTCAAAAATACTTCATCAAAAAAAAAAAAAAAAATATTGCCATAACTCATGTCATCCAAGTTCCTTCAGAGAGTCGTTGTGGATGATGGAAGGAACTCCAGTAGCGGTCAGTCTTGCAACGAATCTGAAGAGGCCTCTGACTGAAGACAGACAGTCTGACCGCCATGACATGCTAACAGCTCAATTTCTGAGCAGCAGAGATGATATTCCACAGCAAGCTGTTGGCTAGCACTGCTAATCCACCTCTTTTGCTTTTGCCACTCTGCTTTAAACCTCTATCTGCCCATTTGGTTAGGAAGCCAAGGTTTGGAGTGGTTGGAGCTGTAGGTAGAAAGAAGAACATTCCCTAGCACATCTTCCTAGTAGAACTCCAGAGGTTGAAATGAACACACTGACCGCACTCTGCTGTCCTGGACTGAAATCGTGTGTGTGTGTGTATTTGTGCAGCTGAAGCAGCTGGAGATGCAGTTGGAGCAGGAGTACGAGGAGAAGCAGATGGTGATTCATGAGAAGCACGACTTGGAGGGACTCATAGCGACGTTGTGTGAGCAGGTGAGCTCCCTCCTACACACACCTACAAGTGAGAGGGGAAGAAAGGAAAGTTTCTCTCATTTTGCTTTATTCTGTCACCAGATAGAAAACATTCAATCTTACCAAATATTTTTTTTTATCTAGTTTCTAGTGTAAATATCTCAAATCACTTGAAATAAGACAATTAACTTACAAATACATTTTCAGTCAGTAATTCCTTAATACTGATTTAAAACTTTGAGTTATGAAGTGGAATAAACTTTTTAACGTATAATATGCTTATCCAGTGTTCACCTGGATGACAGACAGCCTTATGAAAGAAAAACATATCTACCAGTTGTATTACTGGTGTTGTAATTTATTCTAATATTTTATTTTCCCAACACATTTTCTAATATATGCTGTAAATACAGTGAATTACATATTGATGATACGTGTATTAAATAACATGTTACATTATTCATGTAATATTTTGAAATGGTTGCTGCTTTCCATTAACCCTTTTTTGTAAAATATTAAACATGAATATAATGTATGGGTTTGTGTATCGCTAAATGAATGTATTTTTATGTTTATAAATATTCACCATCATGTATTATGATTCATAAAGTAAAATGTATTGGTAATACACGTAAAGATGTAGAGGTACAAATATGTTTGGCAATATATTTCAATTTATTTCATGACTCTATTATATTGTGTAATACCTGCATCATCAATATATAATTTAGTGTATGTACAACATATATTTGAAAATGCATCAGGAAAATAATAGATTAGAATATTTCGTAATATATTTCCAGTAATATGTTGGTAAATATATTTTCCTTTTGTAAGTGTCTATTAATAGTAACTTGTATCATATATTCCATCTAAAAATATAATGCCCTTTTTGGTTGTGATTGCAATACATTTTTGTATATTTATAAAGATGTACTTATATATGGTCTATGCTTATATGGGAAAATATAAATACTATATGTAGGTATATATTGCTTAATGTATTTAGTGGAGGTGAAGTGAAGGGACAGAACAGCCTGGAAGAGGTTCAGGTCCTTCAGTGTTTGCAGCTTTAAAAACTCTCTCTATGGCCATATAGGTACTAAATTAGGGCTGAACAGCAAGGTTACTTTATTGCTTCATTTGTTACCTAGATAATCATTTTAATTTAATTAACTGAACTTCAAAACTTCTCGGAAGCCAAATGTTACAGCTGTGTGTCTATCAGCGGCCCACTTCCTGCCAGCGCTCCGTCGTAAATCACTCTTATAGCAGGTTAATGCTCTCATGGAGCCTGGATGTGTTGCTGCTGCAGTCCGACCACCATGAAACAAACAAATGCAGCTGATTTAACACTCATTCACACCAAGGCTGGAATTAGAACAGGACCTGGTGTGTAGCCAAACTGGCAAAGCGTTCAGGATCAAGTCATCTGCAGTCCAGGTCTAATAGGCATTCAAATGTTGCTGCTGGGGAAGAAAAGCAGGACTTCTCAGGACATTTGGTAAGAAAAAGTCTAAGACGCAATATTAAAAACTCTGTTGTGAAAACACGTTCTTTACTTTTTATGTGTTTAATGATCATTATGGTTTGAACGAAGCATGCGATCAAGAGGTTAAACATAAAGTGGTTTATGAAAGATTCATAAAGTTCATATTAGCATCTTCTATTGACCTGTGATTAGTTTAATCTTTCAAATTTAAGTTCTGTGAGGAGACACCATCACAAGCTATTTTCTCTTGAGCCTAAAAGTCTTTGGCTACTTTACAACTACAAAATCCTGATGTTCTTGAACAACCAGCTGTGTCTCATCTGAAGCAGAAACATCAGACATTGTGATTTTTGAGGTAAAAACATAATTAACTAGTATGCTTCCTGTCTTATTTACAGCCTGTCATTCTGATACATGATAACTACAGTGTCGTCGGCATACATTTGAATGTCACAGATTTAATGTCCTAATACTTTACTGTATTTTACAAGCTCATGGTGTCTTTTTATAGCACAATCACTTAAATTGTAATGAAAACGTTGCATATATCAAACATAAGTGCAAAGAAATTATGGCTTTGCAGTTTGATGTCTTGGCTTTGGGCCTCTGTCTCTTTAAGCTCGGCTGGTGCTGCTTAAGGGCAGGCAGGCACATAGGCACCTCTGAGCGGTTGCCACTGGAGATTCAGATATGTATGAACGAACCAAAGTAACACTCCAGGTATGTTTTTCATGAGGGAATAACATGATGTAAAGCTAAAAAAAATTGATTTTATACAACACTTCCATTTAAGATAAAGGATTTAAAAAAAGGATCCGAGGATAGTTCCCTGTGGAACACCTATAGACCAGCTTCTTCAGAGATGACGTGATTTTTTTTTTTTAAACCCGGCAATCGCATTCATTTGTTGTCGAATGGCTTTTTGTGTGATAAAGACACGGCGCCAACCAAACCCTCGGCCCATTTTCTGCCTTTAAAGAATCTAAGCGGTGTCACGTTGCAGGTGGGACACAGAGACTTTGACGTGGAGAGGAAGCTGAGGAGAGACCTGAAGAGAACCCACGCCCTGCTGGCCGACGCCCAGTTGCTCCTCGCCACCCTGGACAGCTCAGGCCAGGGCCGTCCCAACGGCAGCAAAGACCAGATCGAACGCCTGCACTGCCAGGTGAGTGGCGCCGTTTCGGCCGAGCTCCGCCGGGAGTCACCGGGGGCGCTCCGTGTTCACCCTCTGTGTCTCCGTTCAGCTGGAGGAGAGCGAGGCGAGGCGGCTGGAGGCGGAGAACACGCAGAAAGCCGTCGCCATGGAGCTGGAGAACGCCCAGTTGGAACTGGAGAATATCTGCAGGCAGAAGAGTGTGGTGAGTGACTGCATGCTGGTTCAAACCCAACAGACTGGTGAAAACCAACTCCACCACCCTCAGTCAGCCAGAGCAGACTGTAATCTGTGATTGCTCCTCTAGACTTTTATGGATATTAACTCCATTTCATATATTTTTCAGTCAAATCCTTCCACCGGCCCGGTTCTAAAACAGGACTTTTAACAAATGAATCATCTGGGCAGAAAATCTCTACTAACTCAAAATGGCGGGTTTTTTATTAGTTTTTCTTACAATTCAAAAACCACTCAGAAATAATACACATGAAAAACTAAAAAGGAATGAATTCAGAAAAAAATAGTAAGCAATATTTAATCTTTATCAACAGTGAGAACTCGAAGCACAGATGAAAACAGTGTAGAAGCTGAGCTTTCAGAATAATGATTTAACATTATCAATATAAGCAGGATCATCTTTCCTGAATACTTTTCCAAAAAAGATCAAAACAAAATTCTAGCAAAGTCTGTGGACAAACTCAATAATCAAACCTTACTGTATTTGTTTAGCAAATGATTTTTATTTATAAATTTTTTTAACTCTTCTCAGAATTACATGAGTTCATCCAACTGAAGTACATTTGCTTTTAATAATTGTCCCAACTTTTAGTTTTTTGGACAAACTTATGTCTGTTCATTCAATCTGTTTCTTTAACGTTGAACCTCTTCTGCTTACACCTTGAAGGAGTTTATGATGAACCTCATACATTTTCAATCTGAGCTTTATTAAACCATAAGTAACCACAAGTGAAGATTACCCAGGAATCTTACTATGTTTCTTTTTTAGATATTAAACTGTATTAAAGATTATATTTTCTCTTGATTTATTATTATTATTTTTCTTAGGAAAAAAACCCCAACAAAAGTCCAAATATCTGTTTTATTGTATTTCTATGACTGTGTGAGTTCAGGTGGATGAACAGTTGCTGCTGCTGCAGCATGAGAAGATGGATCTGCTGAAGAGGCTGGAGGAAGACCAGGAAGACCTCAACGAGCTGATGAAGAAACACAAAGCTCTTATTGCACAAGTATTATTATTATTATTATTTTTCACTTATCGGATGAATTTCTAACCTGAATAAAAAAGAAAAAGTTCTCAGTCCCACTTTGTGCCCTTCAGTCCTCCAGTGACATCTCTCAGATCAGAGAGCTGCAGGCTGAGCTGGAGGAGGTGAAGAAACAGAGACGCTCGCTCCAAGAGGAGGTGATGTGTGTTTGACGAGCAGAAAATAAACTCGACACTAAGGGCTTTATGAAGTGAATGTTCTGCTGGGAGTTCTGCAGATGAGATTGTAATGGCTTTCTGGGTCATTTAACGTCCTTGTTGCGCGCCTTAATGTAACGGCGAGCAGCAGGTGGAGCGCCGCTACTCGTGGTTTCGCGTTGAATTTAAATGCGTTCATCTCACCCCGGCCTTTCCGCCTCTTCCACCTGCAGCTTCAGCAGTGCGTGTCCAGGGTGCAGTTCCTGGAGTCGTCCACCGTGGGGCGCAGCATAGTCAGCAAACAGGAGGCCCGTGTGTGTGACCTGGAAAACAAGCTGGAGTTTCAGAGGGGGCAAGTCAAGAGGTTTGAGGTGAGATCAGATACAGCTTTTCCAATTCCAACACATTAATTATCACCGTGTCTGATGCCGCACTTAGTCCATGCCCGGTTTCGGCTGCTAATTTAGTTGTTGTAACTATTGTGGAAAATTAGAAACAGTCCAACATCTTTTTTTAGAATGTAATAAATATGTTCAGGAAAGAGAGGTGTTACTTAGAGATTTAAGTAGGAATAAAAATAAATTAGATATTAGGGAATTGTTTCAGAGACCATCTGGGGGTGTAGTTTTTAGCAGTATTTTTTGTTTTCTAAGAAGAACAGGCATTATGGCATTATTACGTCTGATCCATACTCCAATCTGGAAGGTGGTGGTAATGCACCTATAAGTTGTTTGCCAACCGCCATAAAAATAAAAAGAAGAAAAAGAAGGCTGCTAATTTAGTGTAATTTGCAGGTCCTGGTGCTGCGTTTGAGGGACAGCGTGGTTCGCCTGGGAGAGGAGCTGGAGCAGAGCGCCCAGGCCGAAGCTCGAGAGAAGGAACACGCCGGATACTACCAGCAGCGGCTGCAGGAGATGAGGCTGGAGATGGACGAGCTGAGCCAGAGGGAGCAGGACAGCAGCCGCCGGCGCATGGAGCTGGTAACTAGTGGAGCTGGTAACTAGTGGAGCTGGTAACTAGTGGAGCTGGTAACTAGTGGAGCTGGTTACTAGCGGAGCTGGTTACTAGCGGAGCTGATAACTACTGATCAGACTAGCTTTTCAACATCTTGATCAGATTCAAAGTCTATATGACCTTAAATCGTAAAGTGATTTACTGTTCATCTGATCATCTTAATGGAGGATGTTGCTGAAGTTAGGTGGTTGAGGTCAGAAAATTAAATATAAGATAACTAATGTCTTACCCTTCAGGTTGTTCTGATGACAAACTTTCAGTTTTTCCTCCCTTTTTCTGAAAAACATAAAAGGCCATTTTACCAACATAGGATGTCATTTGGATGCATTGAATATATTCATGCCTGGGCAAATCCAAAATGATATCGATTATTTTTCTTAGTATTGGTGCTGATTTTGAATTTTAGTGTTCTGACAGTCCTAGAACTCAGTGTTGCTGAGAACTCATGCTTAGATATTAATACAATAAAAACATTCAGCTACAGCAGGAGTATCAGCTCACTGACTCTTATCTTCAGGCTGATTTTGATTTTGATTTATAAAACGGAGGTCAGTGTGTCTCTCAGAGCTGCTTCTGATGATGTTTATAAAACCTGCTTAAAACGACACTGTTTACAGTGCAGCTTATGAATATTCTTATCAGGGCCTTTCCAAACACACACTGCTGTTTGAAACACAGTTAGCCTGGTGGTCAGCATCATGAAAACACTGACAAACACTTTTCTTTCACTGCTAAAATCAAGACTGTTTGTAGAAATCAGACAAATGCAGTGTCATTTTTCTACAGAAACTTCACAACAGAGAGGATTGTTTAGAGACTTATTAGTTTAAATTGCAAAGCCATTTATTTCTTCCATAACTCAAGATCTGAACTGGATTTCTGACATGAAAACCTCAACAAGACTTTCTAAAGCAAGGGCCATGATATTTTAAAAAGGAACACAAACCTACTTATTCAAGTGTTTTATTCAAAATTCTAATTTAAAGAAGTATGAGTCTTCAACTTCATCCAAAGGAAGGATGTCATGATAATATGCGAGCTGCTCTGTGCATGTTGATAAGACTTGAACTCCCATTTTAAGCTCAGGACCCACTGCGTCGGTCCTGGTGTTGTTTGACAAACACACACAGAGACCTGGACACATCACACACACTGCTCCACTCTGACTGATACTGAGAATCATCTTTCCACGTTTGGATAGTTGCTGGTTAATCCACACTAACTACTCCTTTGGGAAAAGTCCATAGCAACATGTTAGACTATGGACTGACCTCGGACTCAATGTGAAGTGGCTGCTTACAGAAAGCCGCTCTTCAGTTAAACTGTAACACGTTTGTTGCGATCCAGCCGCTCATTTACACGACACCAGAGACCAGAGTCTCTGACACTGACACTTTTTGACTCTAGGTCTCAGAGTGAAACGTTTTGGAAACATTCCGAACGTTTGGGTTCTGCCCATGAAGTGTACCGTTTGAGTTTATGCTGCAGGATGAAGAACTCTGCAGGTGTCTGTTTTCTAACTGAGCTGGAAACTAGAGAAGTGGAAGCTAAGGATCATCTATAGCAGATTCACGGCGTCGTCTCAACTTTTCCCCAATCAACATCCAAAAACACCGTCAGTGTCCAGACAGTGAAGCTTTGATTAACATAAAACACCAAAGAAAAAAGCATATTGTTTGTCAGTGCAACCATGCAAACACGAGTTCAGTTCAGTTCTAGTGGATCTAATGCAAAGGTTGTGGAAAGGGGTAATAAAGCAAAACCTCAACGGCATAAAAAAAACAATAATAAAGGAACTATCATTGATTCCCCAGCTGGAATCTCCTAATAATAACAAACCAACAGCAGAGAGAAGTGGAGCAAGCTTCCTGATGTCTACAGAACAGAGAGAATCTTATTATCCTGGAGCTAAAGCAGCTCAGGGAGAAGACAGACGGACCGACGGACGTCTGCTGGGTTGATGTACATTCCCTCAACCACAGTGAACTTCCACGTCCCTCAAGTTGTGAGGATTCCTCTCCTCCACCTCTTGTTCCTCTAACCGTCTCTCCAGGTCTGAGGGCAAAGGTCGTCCTGTCACCGGTGGGTTGCTGGTTCAAACCCCTGCTCCGTCTGTCTCAGACTTTGTGACACTTAACCTGATGGTGGTTGTCAGGCTACACCAGGCCAGCTGTGCTAAAGGGTGTAGTAGCCTACCACCATGACTGGGGTAAAAAAATCTTCTTTTTTTTTTTTTTTTTTACCAATAGTGCTCTCAGTACTTCTATACAGGACAGAACTAGAGCACACTGTGAGCCCTTTGTGACACACTGGTGGCTCTTGCATGAGAGGCATTCTGGGTCACCGGCAACATTTGCGTGGCAACCATTCCTGTTGCCTGAACATGCAGATACATCATCTAAGATACCAACAGAAAGCCCTTTCACAGCCAAACTGACTGGTTTCTGTTTTTAGCATCATGGGCCGCCCCACGCATGCCGCCCCAGGCAGAGGGCCACATCGCCTGTATCCAAAACGATTAGGCTCTACCTTGTATTATGTTAAAAGATGTTGCTCCATATCTCCTCTCCAGAGGTTACACATGAATATTTAATTCCCATCGTAGATATTACAAGCACTGTTAAATAACATGTCACCTACCCCAACCTAACATTTTGATCAGACTGAATTCAAGTGAAAAAGATGCAGAGGTCAAAATCCTGCACTGTTTTCTAGCTTGTCTTTTAATCCCACATCATCTTCAGCCCTGGAGGATTTTCAGTCCCCATTTCCTCCCAGAGGACCCGGACCGTCTGGACTGATCAGTGGTACCTGGTCAGCACATGAGCTGCTTTAAACCTGAGCCCCGTTACAGGCGGCCTGGCAGGACGCGCTTCCTCCAGGCGATGACTGCAAGTGAAGCACACCTCGGAGGCAGTGGCAGCTCTGCTGTTCTCATTAACAAAAACAGCAGCTGCTCTATTATCTGGGACATTTGGAAAACATAATTGTCATTACTGAGAGCGTGATCATAGCTGCACTGATTGCACAGAGTGTCTACGTAGTCACTCGAGCGCTTCCTTTTTACTTCGTTTCAAGTATATCAGTCTTGTAGTGTCACTGGGGAAGATTCCCTGTGACATTTTAAGATGTGTGTGTAAACAAGCACAACCATAAATGCGCCATATATATGACTATATAGTCATATATAGTTCACATTTGGGCAAATAAAAAAAAGTGGATTTGGGTCACATTTGCCTGCTGTGTGAACGTAGCCTACTACAATACACACGGCTTTTAAAAAGCGCTTTGGAGAAATAATTCAGTTTTGCGTTGGCAGAACAATTGAAACAAACTGCTTATTTCTGCTTCTTGTTCTACTGAGATGTTCAGTCTTTCTAATCCAACTCCAGAATGTGTGAAAATTCAACTCTGCGCATCACTACAGTCAGAGTGGAGGATGGCGTTTATGTCGGGCTGGCCTGCAGCCTACCTAACATTTTACCGCCCAAATAACACGACTTTGTTTTTCTGAGAGAACGCCAGCTCTCCTCAGCTTCTGCTTCTCACTCTCAGCAGATTCCTTCGTGACCTCTGAGGGAACAACAATTATTCAGTTATTAGCTCAAAGCTATTCACATGCACAGAGTTGCCCTTTAAGAACCTACCAACTGGCCTTGCACTCACGCACACACACCTGCTCAACTCCCCCCACACCCCGCCTACCCCCCCCCCCCCCCCCACCCCCCCACACACACGCGTTTCATGAATTAACATCCATACACATTCATCCTCCTCCTACTTACCCAGCGCCGTTCTTCGGCGTCATCTCTCCCTCATCCTGCTTTCTCTCTCTGCGACTGTGATTAACTCTCATTGTCTCTTCAAGGTTACGGGCGAGCGCGCACGCACACACACACCCCCGCACGTGCTCGTGTGTCTCTGTGGCAACCGGCTGCGCCCACACCCATCTCCTCAAAGCCAACAAAGCCAATAACTTTGAAAGCTTTGAGGCGTTTGCCCATGTGAAGGGTCTCATGTTTGTGTGTGGAGATGTGTGTGTGAGACGGGACGAGAGAGGAAAAAAAATGGAAGAGGAGAAAAAAGAAGATGAATTAATCAATCACACTTGTTTTCCCAGTGTCGGGGAGCGTGTGTAACAATTTTTTAGATAAACCGGGCAGAGCACAGATAGGATTATGTGTGTGTGTTTGAGAAAACGGACATTCAGGGCTTTGACTGATGAGGTTATGAGAGCTCTGCTGAAAGTAATCGCCATGGCAGATTGAAAGCCCAGGTCTGCGCAGGTTGCATGGGGGGGATAAGAGCAGGCGGTGAGCGGTTCAAGGTCAACCCAAGGGGGAGTGTCACTTTACCCCCACCTCCGCGCGTCTTCAAACATCCTCTAATCTGATTTGCTTACAGGAAATGCAGGTGGAGGAGCTCTCCACCGTGCGACAGACGTTACAGGCTGACCTGGAGACATCGATCCGCCGCATCGTCGATCTGCAGGCCGCCCTGGAGGAAGTGGAATCGAGCGACGAGAGCGAGACCGAAAGGTAGTTGGACTCGAGGCATGGGGGGAAACTCTCCGATTAGATCATCCCGTCCATGTGTTTATGCCAAATCTTTAACCACTGTGCTTCTAAATCCAGCGTTCAAACTGCAGTGGAGTCCTTCACTCGAAAAAAAGACCTGTAAGGAACCGATGAGTGTGTTTGAGGTGATGGTGTGGGGCTGTGCTTCAAGGGTTTGTTCATGTGACTTCATAACATTTCACCATAGAGAGTGGTTTTGGAATTGGTTATATAGTTGAAAAAAGAATAAAGCCTATTTTGGGATCATTCTTGATTTTCCAGTTTGTCTTGGTTCCAGCACTAATCATAACATTGGACTCACCAAAGCTGCTTGACACTTCAGGCAGAGGAGCCTTCAGTTTCAGGCTACGCTTTGAACTTTGAATTCAGTATTCTGATCTACTGTTCCTGAAATCAAAATCCAAACTCATTGGTTCACATTTGTTGAAATCGTAATACCAAACACGACCTCATGGTTGAGCTCAAACTGACCTAAGCCTGTTTGGGTTGAGGTTTGTATGCTTACTGAACGTCACAGTTATCCAGTTTTCCTAAGAACCGGGGAAGTTCTTGTTTCCCAAAAGTCATATCTGCTGTTTACCTTACAGGTTTTCAAATAAAAAATAAGAGCTTTAAATCCAGTAAAACAACAAGCAGCTAATTCACTCACCGCCACTGTTGTTCCACGTCTGCTTTTGTTTTTTTGACATATACTTTTTACCAATGGAATATTCTTCTAGACAGGCTTTTGTTTCTAAACATATATCAGTCTCCATGCATCCATTTACTGTTTTTATAAAGTTATGTTTTCCTCTTGCTGACAACCTTTTCAAGGCAAATAATTTGAAGTGCTACGCTAACATTAGCACGTTAGCTGTTTTGTTGTGACCCAGTAGAAATTTAGCTTTTAAACATTTCAGTTAGAATACTTTTAGTCAAAAGACAAAAAGTTGTCCTCCTACTTCATAAATGTAGTACTTTAATCATTAGAAATGTTCATGCGGTCCAGGTACCAGAATGCTAACTAGGTCACAGGTAGAGATCTGCTGCAGCCTCCAGACAAAGCTTCTTCGATTGATAGAAAAAACCTAGATACTCAACACATACCGTTTAGCAAACTTCTTCTTCTTCTTTGGTTTTTACTGGCAGCTTACAGATTTAGTGGAGCAAACTTTACAAGTCGTGTGCATGATAAGATGTCTTTTTTTTCTTTTTTTTTAAAATGGCGCTAGAAAACATGGCTGAATCTTCTGTACAGTAATTAAACATTTTTCCTTTTGGTGAAGTCTAAATATGGAAATGTATAAAGGAATCAATGGCAAGAAGATTTAATTTTCCATTTTTAAGTTGCAAATATCAAATCTCTTTAGCTCATTGTGTGTGTGATCTGTTCCTGTAATATGACATTGGTGAGAACAACTGTGTTACCGACGCAGATATTGAACTTTGTAAATCAAATCCAAGTACAAAGAATTATCCTTCAAGCAAAGTCAACTAAAATGACTGCATGTGCTGCTGTAGTGTCGCAGCTGTAAAAATGTTTATGATGGCCGTAAATTACACGTCATATTTAAATTATGTTACGCTCCTGGTGGACATTTCAGGATCAACATGAAACAATGTTGCTGTGAAGCATTTGCCTCCTTACCCACTTCTTCTGTTTATGTTGGACTTTAGTGTTTCAGACCATCAGACAGGCTAACATCAGACACAGATAACACTAGTAAATGCAAAAGGCAGTTTTCAAATGATGATTTCATTGTTTGTTTTTTTTTAAAGAAAAAGACTTTTGAATGTCAGACCAATAGAATCAGGAAACGACTTGATAAAGCCTGTGAGGTAGGTGAGATTTCACACCTTCAACTAAAGAAATTCAAGAATATCAAAGTCATTTCTAAAGCTTTGAGACTCTTGCATACCATAGTGTCAGTGAGTTATTGTCCACTGCTACGAAGGACCCAGATCACTTCCAGGGTGAATCAGCAACACAATCCAGCAGGTCACAAAAAACCAAGAGCATCTGAAGCACCACTGAATCCTGAGCTGCCTCAGTAAAGGTCAGAGTTCATGACTCCACAATATGAAATCGACCGAGCAAACATCCGCTAAAGTCCTTTTTTTATTTTATTTTTTTTATTGGTTTATTTGGTAGGGACAGACATACAGCGACATAGACAAACTGAACAAAACAGCAGTCCCATGTTTACGTCATAGTGCAATAGCAACAGCTAATTCGCAGCACTTGTCCCTAGATGGGCTTTTTTAAAAAAAATACCTCTAAAAGTAATCATCTAAAGTAAAAAAAACCTCCTAACCTGCCCCCTTCCCCATCCTCCAAAAAAAAGAAAAGAAAAAGGAAAACAACATATTGAAAGTCTTGATCTAGTCAAAACCTGGACTTAAATCCTATTGGTGACATGACCTTGAACTGAGTGTTCAGGCTCAAGGACTGTCCAACATGTCTGAAGCTCTTAAAAATAAATCTGCAAAGAAGACTGGACCTTAAACCTCCAATGTGACGTAACCTCTATTTATTTATTTATTCTTAACTCCCCAGTTAGGTGTTTCTTTGAGAGTTACTTTTTTTATTTTTATTTTGATGTGCTTTATTTGTGCACAATGACATTAAAAAGAATTCTGATTCGAAACAATTCTTTGGTACAGGGGAAAATGACGTTTTCCCATAAGGCCAAGCTGCTGTAGGCACCGTAACGTCTGAATAATACGTTACGGTGTATTATTAGATAATCTGTGATCTGACAGAGTTGTCAGATCACTGACAAATCTGAGTCAGTGATTTGTACTGACTCAGATTATCTTGGTTTAGTGATCTTGAAACAAAAGTGTGGCAGAAAAGAATCTGTAAGGTGGGCAAGTACTTTAATAGCTATGTGCAGCCAGAACATGATCCAAGGTGAGATTGTTTTAATTCATGCTTTCAAGTAAATTCATAAATGCAGTGCAGCTGTAGCTGTAAATCCGCCCTGGCTTGTGGTGAAACCAGCGGTTATTGAGCTGCCATGTTCATAAGGTGCTTGCATGAGCCTCGCTGCTGGCTGCTGGCTGCAGAAGCAAACGGCCAGCCCGTGTGTTAAGGCATCTTTTCCCCCCTGCAGTGACTCTGTGTCCAGCGTCGGCTCTGTTGGCTCAAAGGACGTCGGAGAGGGCATTCGCTCCCGTAGAGGCGGCTCTCCCTTCAGCAGCCAAGATGGCCGTCAGTCTGTCACTGACACCATGAGCACCTACAGCTTCCGGTGAGTGTTCACAACATCCATAAATCCAAGTTGTACAATTAAAGAAACGCATAACAACAAAAGAATTCAACCTACTAAATTTACACAGTCTCACTTTTTTTTAGTCTTACAGTTTAACAATCTGTTAGAAAAATTAAAATTATTTTTTAAAATGTTTTTTAAAAGGGACAGTATTATGTGAAATTGATATTTTTTTTAGTTTTAGTTGTAATTCTGTTCCCTTGTCAAAAACACCTTGAGTGTTGCCTTGATTCTTTCATGCATGTTTGAGAAATCCTTTAATCTCCATGGCAACCATTGATCTACGCAAAACACCTGGTTGGACCTAGCTCTGCCTTCGAGACACAGCTCCACCTTTCTGCTGCAGTCGCCAAGCTTCAGAGCTTCTGCCTCACAAAGCAACTGTCCCTACAACCTCCCCACTCAGCTCCTTCAGACTAGCCAGCAGCAATTAGCAAACACCTGGTGGAACGGTGCACCTGCTGAGCTCATTATTGGAGCAACTCTGGTAAAAACGTTGTTAAAAGGCTAATAGAGGAGCCATGTTGTGATGACTTCCTAAAGGCGGAGTTTCAGAAACAGCTGGAGATTCTTAAAGACACAGAACCCCAATTTCAAGTTGTTAAATTACAATGTCAATTTTCTTTTGATATATACAGCATTCTTTAAACAGGTGACATAATCACTTCATTGTGCTATAAAATTATGTTAAATGTCTGGAAAACACATAACACCGCTCCTTTAAGCCACTTTTTCATTAATTTGGAGGAATGCTGAGGGTCATCGTCCATTGAGAAGACAACTTTATGCCGAAGCCATAACTTCTTGGCTCGTGATGCTGCTTCATCTCCACATGATGTAAAGTCGCAACACAACACATGTGATTGTCCACTGATGATGTGTGCTGGTCCAGGAGGAGTGAATGCTGCAATCAGTGACTCGAGGCAATCTAAATGCAAATGAAAAAAAAAAAAAAGGGATTGGCTAAAGTAGGCAGGTCAAAGCTTTAGGAAGACTGGAAAAAGGAAAACTGGACTCAAAACTCTGTCTATAATACTAATAAATATGATAGTGGTATGATCAGGTACTGTAATAGACGTCTTTCTGTTATCCACCTGCAGTTCTTGTTTGGACCCTGATGATGAGGGCTCTGAGGCCGGCGGTGTTGGTGGCGCTGGCGGTGCCAGACATCTCAGCCGGGCTCCGTCCTCCTCGGCGCTGTCCGAGCTGCTGGACGGACTCCGGAAACGCAGGGCGAGCACAGAGGTGGCGGACGGGGCTGGCAGCGCCGTGTCCCTTCCCATTTACCAAACCACCGGAGCCTCCACTCTCAGGCGGAGGTCCTCGGCTCTTTCCCTCGGTCCGGCGGACGTCCAGGAGCTCCGGCCTGGCCCTGGCATCCTGAAACCGCCGTCCCCTCTGCTGCCGCGCGCCTCCAGCTCTCGCTCCGTCGCCGACTCAGAAAAGCTCCCTCGCTTCAACTCGAGTGGCTCGGCCTCCTCACTCCCGTCCCTGCCTCGCCTCTCCTCTCTGTCTTCTTCTCTTGCCGCCCGCCATCCTCCTCCGCCCCTGTCCATCCCCGAGGAGGACCAAGACGAGCCCCTGCACTCGGCGGCCGCTCCCTTCCAACGCTCCCCACAGCCGCTGCGGCGGTGCATGCTGGAGAGCGTCGCAGCTGCTACAGACGGAGGCGAGGGGTCCCTGGTGTCGGAACCCATGGTCTTCCAAAACCGGCGTCTGACCGGCGGCTGCGACGACGCTGCCTCAGACATCCTGCCCGCCATCCGCAGGGCCCAGTCCACCAGCAGCCTGGCCAGCTCTATCAGAGGAACCAGGAGGGCGCTGAGCGTCCACTTCGGAGAGCTGCCCCCATCCACACGCAGCAGGAAGAGCTCTGAGACGGAGTCGTCCAGTTCAGGCGGGTCAGGGGGAAGCTCCCAGGGCAGCGGGCCGCGGCGGAGGCTGGAGCGACCGCAGGGACAGAGACTGGAGGCGGAGGGGAGCGAGGGGGGAGACGTGGCTTCAGTCATGAAGAAGTACCTGAGGAAGGAGGTCGACTGATGCAGGCCAGGTGAGCTGTAGACAGGAAATGGAGCGCCGGGTTTCCCTCAGTGTTTCATAAGCCTGGCGGGCCACCAGGCTGTACTTCCCCCCCACCAGGCTGAGCATTGTTTGTTTGTTTGAAATCGTTTATTTTTATACACCAGGAACATTAACTGTGTTTCCGCTACAATCTTTGTCTATATTCTGCTAATGTTTAAGAAACACAACTTTGCAATTGTGGTGTTTCCATTAAATAAAAATGAAATTCAAATCACATGTGAATAAACTTGTTCCCATGATAAGTTATTAAAATTATGGCAGCAATGGATGTAAACAGTTACATGAGATATATTCATAATACAGCCATGATGCTAACGCTCATCATCTGTCAGCCAATCAGAGGAGACGTCAGCGTCTCATTCAGGTTGTGGAGCGATAGGCCCCGCCTACCTGGAAATAGTTTTGGGGAAATTCTAATCTGTGATTTTACAGAAGAGTTATGGATTCAACACACTGGAGTGATACACAACTTTTTATGAACTGTGTGATTCTGTGAGCTGTAGTGGAGGCAGATGTAGCATCACCTCCTGCTACTTCCTGGCGGGTTCCGGTTAGCCGGATGTTACTACTGGATGTCCACCAGTAGTAACATCCGGCTGTTGATCACGTGACTCCTGTGTTGTGAAAAAAGTTTCTCGATGCGGCCAGAAAAAAAGCACCTGAACATGAGGGTTTTTTTGTTTGTTTTTTTTTAGAAATTGACGTGTTCTCATCATGCAAATTTATTTTAATAACTTCATTATGCACAGTTGTAGAGTTGCAGACAGAACAGACGGATAAAGTGCGGTTTCTGTTTTTTTTTTTTTTTTTGGACTGGTGTGTACCAGTTTTGCCGTCCCTGTATCCGCCCGTCGGCCTCACACGCTAATATTTCCAAATTGCGACTCCAGTGAACCTCGGGAATTTTTTTTAATAACTTTTAACATTTAACTCAAAAACGCGTCGCGCCGCTGGTGGACCGCCCTGCTGCCAGGCTTCGCAGGTTTCCGGGGGAAACCCTGGAGTGGCGTCTGAGGGAACGTTTTCATTCACACATCAGGTTATTCATGCATCAAATGACTTCAATATCTGGGCCATATTTCCCAAAAGCATCTTAAGCTGATTGAGAAATCCAGCGGAGGGATCACAGCTGAAGTCACACCAGTGCAGCGTTTTATTTCTTCATGACTTAAAACAGGCAGGTCCCTTATCAACAAATGAGCCACCAGCTTTGGCTGTTACTGATCCCACAGCATATTACTCTGTGCTGAAGATTTGCTTCTATTTCTGTAAAATATTGAAGTTCCTCTGAATTCCACACACATTCAGAGGAACTATATCAAATTCTCACAGCTAATCGAAACCCATAATTTAGCTTATATTAGGAGTTGAATACCACATGAGACCAAAAGAAATTTGTAAATGGGTTTTATTGATTAATCACATTTTTTTGATTTATGAAGATTTTATATGTGGAACATTGTGATTTTTTTTTTCACCAATGCACTCACTGTGTAGTGTAGGTCAACTCTACACTAACATTATTTTTTTTTATGACGAGAAAAGAAAGTCATTTTACAAGATTACAGTCATAATACAATAAAGTCAAAATAATACGAGTATAAAGTTTTTGTATTACCAGAATAAGGTTATAATATTAAATAAAGTTTATCAGGACTCCCAACATGAAAATAATAATAATAACAAACTAAAATGAGCAATGTTGAGCATCTGGTAAAGTTATACTTTGTTTTTGGTTTTACAAATGAAGAAATATTTAATCTGTTAACACATCGGCATCAAATTATTATCAGTAGCAGGACTTTAAACGACACATTGTGCGAACAAATATACAGTACAGACCAAAAGTTTGGACACACCTTTTAATTCAATGAGTTTCCTTTATTTTCATGACTATTGACATTGTAGATTCACACTGAAGGCATCAAAACTATGAATAACACATGTGGAAATATGCACTAAACAAAAAAGTGTAAAACAACTGAAAATAGCCCTTATATTCTAGTTTCTTCAAAGTAGCAACCTTTTGCTGTGATTACTGCTTTGCACACACTTTGCATTTTCTTGATGAGCTTCAAGAGGTAGTCACCTGAAATGGTTTTCACTTCATAGGTCAACCTGCCCTGTCAGGTTAATAAGTGGGATTTCTTGCCTTATAAATAGTCATGAAAATAAAGAAAACCCATTGAATTAGAAAGGTGTGTCCAAACTTTTGGTCTGTACTGTATGTGTGATTTTAATTTTGTTTATTTAATGGAAACATAAATGGGAAGTAATGTTTTATTGACAGAATATTGAGAAATTTTGCGCACTTTTGTAATGGAAACTCAGCTAGTGAGAACATACTGTAAAGTTATGTCTTTTCATATAATGTACTCTGGTTGGCTTTAATTTCAAGGCTAAAAATTCAATTTAAAAATACAGTATATTTTTTTGCAGATTGTTTTATTTATTTATTTTCTAAATCCATCCATGCACTTTTATTATCATTGTTAATTTTTTTGCCTGAAGAACTATATGAATGTGTTCAGAACACGGCTTTAAGGAGAAAAATGTGATCATTATCAGGGAAACGCAGCCATGATTATTTTGGCAGCGCTGCGCAGCAACCATCAGCCATGGCCATTAATCACATAAAACAGAACAAAATAATGTCATTTTCTCCCAAATGAGCTGCTCCTGCTGAGGGTCGGTGTAGCGTGACTCAGGCAGAATTAAAGAGGCCTCTTCGTTTCCAGTCCCGGCTGAATATGAGGAGAGGTTCTCAGGTGGTAGACGGATCCAGGCCCGGGCTTGTATCTGCAGCTGAACATCATCACGCCCTGCTTTCACATCAACCTCTCTGTTCTGACCATCATGTTCTATTATGCTTTTTTTTTTTCTTTTTTAATATCCCATCAGCCTCCTCGTGTGTTGGCTTCCAGCTGTGAGCTTCAAAGAGACTTGCAGACCACAGGATGCTGAATGAAAGGCTTTGGAAGTCGACGCTGATGCTTTGGACTCCTCATCCAGATATTAAAGCCACAGAAAAAAAAGAAAAAAAAAACACACTCTCTGTATTTTCAAATACGTTCTGTTTGTATATGATTAAAAATGAATGAATAATTTTTGAGTTGTGTCTCTGTGCATTTCTTACTTTGAGTCTTTCATTTGAGTCCATACGGTTCATGTTACTGTTCTTTTTCATTTTTAAAGAATCCTTTTTTTCTCAAAAAATGTTCTTACACATATGCAAAATGTGCTTCACACTTAATGTGTGGAACTTTTATAAAGATATGTTTATTCCATATCTATTCAAGCTGTCACCATGTTGTGACAGTTTGGTATCAGAGATCATTTGTGAAAAAATGTAGCTTCTCCCAGTGTTACTGTCGTGGTCCTCAAAAAGGCACCACTTCCGGTCAAAAACAGCCAATCAGAGCCAGGAGGAGGGTCTTAGAGCTGCTAATCATACCCTGCTCAATGTGCCAACGGTGGAAAAATAACTTACCGTTACAGGAAAACCATTTATCTGCCATCATCGGTGGCTATGCTAACTAGCCTGAACAGTTGTGGTGAACCAGCTGTAGCGCAGCAAAGCGTGATTGACAGCACTAAGACCCTCCCCCTGGCTCTGATTGGTTGTTTCTGACTGAGTGGTGTGGCAAAAAAAAGAAAAAAATATATAATAAATGTTATACTGCAGCTTTAAGGCACCATCTAAAAACACTTACAACTGCCTATTTTAATACTTCAAATACTCAGAGTGTAAACCATCTTGGCACTACAACAGAAAATAACTACAGTTTTTCTGATAGCCACTCTTGGGCTACAGCCAATCAGCACCAAAGCAAATAAATGGTGCTCCTGAATCGGCTGCTTTACAAACACCAGCTAACAGAAGGCCAAGCAGCCTTAGAAAACTGCCTTTTATGTCAAATATTTTAAATATACTCAACACAAAAAATCAGTGAGTAGGCAAATTTCCTGCAAATAATTTAGAGTTTCCCCCCCAAAAAAATCTAGGAATAGGTGAATTAACAGATTGAAGTCAGAGGGCCGGTGGATCATTAATATGACTCAAATTGGAACTTTTTTTTTACTGAATTGTCGAAAACTGTCTCTGTAGCCTTATAGAATAAAATCCTTTACTGTCCCACGGTGGGGAAATTCAGTTGCAACAAGTTAAAGTGAAAGTTGTGATGTTCTGTTTTCTTAATGACTGAAGGCCTGCTGATCAAACTGCGTTTGCTAAAATGTCAACTGTGTAAGAATTCCACTCATATTTCGACTCGGCTGCTCATCCTCCTTTCTGGATATGAACCAGAATAATGGAGTATCAGCTTGATTGTAATGTGCAGAAATAATTCCTCGCTGAGTGCAAGTGTGCATCTTGGTTCAATGGGTTCATCAGTGAACATGCTTCCGCGAGTGCCTGGTTAGTGATCGAGTAGGTGTGAAGCGTTGTAAAATTTTGCTCTCAGCTTGGAGAACCCGCTCGTCTGTGCTTCTGTCTGCTCAGGGTCATGTTCCACCAACACGATGCTGCGGTTCCTGCGTGTGGACTCTTTCTCTCTCACATTGCTTTGCCAGAATGTACCGACACTGGTAACTAAAAGACTCCAGCTATCTCAGAAAACAGTAGCTCGTTCCAGGAGCATTTATTGTGTGTAATGTGATCTACCCTGGCTCTGGTTGGAGACGGACTGGTGAAATCCAGACAGCTGTAACCGTATGAAAGAGAACTCCTGGAAAAATAGTAGAGGAACAACTTTTTATTTTTCAGTTTTTCCTGTAACTAGAACAGTGTTAAAATATGTTGCATGCTGTGCTATCAAAGAGTCATATCAAAAGACTGAATAAACATGCTAATGTTAGCTTAGCACAGAACAATGCTATGGGAGAAAAGGTATTGGCTTAGAGTCATGGTGAATAATGAAGATCTAACTGTTCACATTGTCCTCTGCATAACGACAATGAGCTTTGTACCCGTGTTATATCACATATTAATGTTCATGGAGTCACTTCATCGCATGTTATAGACAACTGAACTTTCATTTGTCATTGATGATTTGGTCTCATCTCTGCTGACATCTAAAGATTCTTTTCCTGAATTCAGTGCCTGAATTTCAAAGGTTAAAGGCGCAGCGCTACAAGACTCAAAGACGCTGCACAGTGGGATTAAGAGTAAAACATACTGAAGAACTCCAGAAGCAGCTAGAAGAGATGAAACTCTTAGACTGCATATATTTATTCACTCTTACAGTCTATCTGTAAGCATGGAGCTTATGGATAAACTGTAGAGCATGTTGTGTTCTCTTCCATCCTGCTTTACAGTAATTATTTGATTTGATATTAAATGTTTTCACTTCCAAGTTCTTTAACACACACTTGGATTATGCCTACAACATTTTGAGCATTTTGCGCTTCTTCTTGTTTAAATGGTTTTACAAATGCAGCTCGTGGCCTACTTTAGCACCTCGAAGTGACGCAGGGTGTCATGCAGTCGAGTTTGCTGATTGGCCAAGAGTCTTGACCTATTTATCCCAAGAGGTTTTTCAAGATTTCTGACTAGTTGAGAAGTGAGTGTAGATGCTGCATAGAGCTTATGGATAGACAGAATTCATTGTTTGTCACAGACATTAAAACATATACAAAGTACAAACGAATGTAGAATTCGTTTTGAGTCCACATACTGTATATGTGGACAGTAAGTGACTATGGGAAAGTAAGTGGAACTCCTTGTTTTTTCGTACAAACCTGGCAACTAAAACGGATTCTATTCCATTTTCAAAAAGCCCAATCATCCATTCATCCATCCATTCATCCATCCATTCATCCACCCATCATCCAGCAGGATTGTTTTGTTAGACTAATAGGTCCAGAAGGGAAACCCAAATATCCTCATGTTTACTCAAATTATATTTGTCTGATAATAAAACTTAATTATCAAGTTTTATCATGTCAATGTTCCGAAGTATTAAAATGTAACAAAATAAAGTAAAACAAGAAATCTGTAAGGAGCCGTATACTTTTTCACAGCACTCTTGTACTTCTGTGGCAGCAGTCTGTGGGAAGCAATGAACGCGCAGCGGAACAGCGAGCTCTCATTAGGAGCTGAACAGCTGCACATTAGGTAGCCTATGCCACGTCAGTGGAGGAGCGTCCTCTGTGACCAGTGTTGTATAAAGTACTGAAATCTCAGAGTCAAGTAAAAGTACAAGTACCTCTCCAAAATATGACTTTGGTAAAAGTCGAAGTCACTGACTGAAATGTTACTTGAGTAAAAGTCTTAAAGTATTTGAAACTTCTTGTACTTAAGTATGGAAATTACTGTAAAAATGGATGTACTCAAGTAATGTAATGAAAAGTACAAGTAAAAAGTAAAACAAAGCAAATGCAGTTTGAATGACATTTTTTATATTTTGGTAAACTTGTCAAATACACTTAAAATAATGTACCCAACCAAGTGCAGGCAAAATTAAACCTGCTAATAGATATACCTGCAGGCATCATTTAGTTAAGAAAATTAGGTGCTTTACCTATAGCACAAGGTTAACTTAACCTGCTTTACAACTGAACCAGCTTCTTAGTATACCCTCCAGGACAGAAAATACAAAGTTTTTGTAAGCCTTAAGTTTTCCCTTCAAGTAAGGTCAGTGCTGAAAATGAGAAAAATAAATAGTACAGAAAATGCGGCCAACATGAAGAAAAAGAGCTGTTACGATTACTCTACTTCACAAATCAGTGAATCAGTCAATCCTACAGTCAGTAGGTGGTGCACACAACTGGTCATTATGCAAAAGAAAAAAAGAATTGGGAGGGAAATGCAGCTTATTGGCATCTGTAAACCTGGTTTTGAACTTGCATGCCTTTCCTATATTCGTTAAATTTAGTCTAAATTGCTATCGCTATGGCTTCTGTCCCCCTTGAACAGAGGAGTCTAGGTAGCCTGCTACAGTCAACATTAGGCCTAAGCTAAATACACCAGGTGTGGAACTGAAACAATGCCAAACAAAGTTCATTTATGGTCAAGATTTCACAATACAGTAGTGCCTAGTGACCAAGCTATAGTTACTGAAACAGGAGGATTATAACCATTTCATAAGAAGTTACCTCGATGTGTTTCTTCAAGTTGGACGGGGAGTTTTTGTAAGATAGAATTTCCATGTGACTGCTACTGATTGCGAGACTTGCTTTGTGTTTAATGGGAGAAGCGAAACAGGTGTATCCTAATTAAAAGTAAAGAAATCAAGAAATGGCAAAAAATGTGGAATGAAGATAAGAAAGGAAGAAGATTATATGAAGTACAAAAGTCAGTTTGAATTCGAAGCATTAATGAACGAAACAGAAGAGAAGAAATAATAATTAGTAGATTAAGAGTAGGTCATACCTACTTAAATGACATGCTTTATAAAATAGGGAGGAAAAATAATGATAAATGTGAGAGATGTGGAGAGAAAGAAAATATAGAACACATATTGATGAACTGTAAGTCAAATGAACTCGAAAGGAAAGAATTAAAGAGAATAGTTAGAAATATGGGGCATGAATGGAATCTTAAAGGTATATTAGGAAATGAAGGAAACATAACAGATATTCACAAATTAAGGAAAGCATTGTTTATTTATCTTAAGAATACAAAATTAAAAAGTAGAATTTAATAGATATGAAGTAATGCTTCTACACACTCATGTACAGTAGGTGGCGGTATGCACCTTAAAGTTGCTTGTGATCCGCCATAATAGAAAAGAAGAAGAAGAAGAAGTATCCTATTGGTGGTGATGAACAAGCCCAGGCAAGCAGGCTACGGACTTTGTTCGGTAGCCTACTTGCTACTTGCTAATCAGTAGGTGGGGTCAAAACACTTGCGTTTCTCTCTCTCGCTTTTTTGTAACGAGTAACTAAACCACACATTGAAAATGTATCGGAGTAAAAGTACGCAATTAAGTTCGGAAATATAGTGAAGTAAAAGTGAAAGTCATCAAAAATTTTCATACTCCAGGAAAGTATGAAGTACTCCAAAATATACTTAAGTAAAGTAGTGAAGTATTTTTACTTCGTTACTATACAACACTGTCTGTGACTACATCCCCGCTGCATCAGATCCTCTCGGCTCCATCCGGGCTGAGCAGGAGTCCCGTTCACTGAGGCCGCTGCTGCCGCTCCGAGTTACAGCTACAGGACCGGCCTCTCTGACTCTGACTCTGATGCGTCTCATATCAAGTCATGCAATCAAACACGCTGTCAGCAGCTAACGACTTCGGTTAAATCCTGTTTCCCCGAGACTTGCTAATAAAATTGATGACAGAAGGCAATAAAATGTAAATGATATGTGCGCGTGCCGAAAGCATTCCTTTGTTGAGTGAGTCTCGGTTCATATCAGGTTTTTCTAGGTGAGATCTGACTGACTGCAGGCCGGTGGCACCAAATGTTGCTTGTTAGAGAGTGTTAACGGTAAGAGGAGCAATGCAGGTTCTCCACTTTAGCAAATCTTCTCTGCCTCAGGACATCTTATGCTGAGAGCTGGAAACCCCCACTGACACGGCCCGCATTGCAGGATGTGTATAGAAGTCAATGGAAGGAAAATACAAGCTTAGATAGATAGATAGATAGATAGATAGATAGATAGATAGATAGATAGATAGATAGATAGATAGATAGATAGATAGATAGATAGATCTTTATTGTCATTGTCACAAGAACAACGAAATTTGTGTTTTGGTCTCTAAGCCTCCATGGGCTGCCACCTTATCGTGGTGGAGGGGTTTGAGTGTCCCAATGATCCTAGGAGCTATGCTGTCTGGGGCTTCATGCCCCTGGTAGGGTCACCCAAGGCAGACAGGTCCTAGGTGAGGGACCAGACAAAGAGCAGCCCAAAGACCCCAATGATGAAGGAAAACTTTGGACTTGGTGTTCCCTCGCCCGGACGCGGGTCACCGGGGCCCCACTCTGGAGCCAGGCCTGGAGGGGGGGCACGATGGCGAGCGTCTGGTGGCCGGGCTTTTACCCATGGAGCCCGGCCGGGCTCAGCCCGAAGAGGAAACATGGGCCCCCCCTCCCATGGGCCCACCACCCGTGGGAGGGGCCAAAGGGGTCGGGTGCAGTGTGGGATGGGTGGCAGCAGAGGGAGGGGACCCTGGCGGTCCGATCCTCGGTTGCAGAAACTGGCTCTTGGGACGTGGAATGTCACCTCTCTGGTGGGGAAGGAGCCGGAGCTAGTGCGTGAGGTCGAGAGGTTCCGGCTAGAAATAGTCGGTCTCACCTCGACGCACGGCTCTGGTTCTGGAACCAGTCTCCTTGAGAGGGGCTGGACATACTTCCACTCTGGAGTTGCCCAAGGTGAGAGGCGTCGGGCAGGAGTGGGCATACTTGTTGCTCCCCATCTCGGCGCCTGTACGTTGGGGTTTACCCCGGTGAACGAGAGGGTAGCATCCCTCCGCCTACGGGTGGGGGGACGGGTTCTGACTGTCGTTTGTGCTTACGGGCCGAACGACAGTTCAGATTACCCACCCTTTTTGGAGTCCTTAGAGGGGGTACTGGAGAGTGCTCCTCCTGGGGACTCCCTTGTTCTGCTGGGGGACTTCAACGCTCACGTGGGCAATGACAGTGAGACCTGGAGGGGCGTGGTTGGGAGGAACGGCCCGCCCGACCTGAACTCGAGCGGTGTTCTGTTGCTGGACTTCTGTGCTCGCCATGGATTGTCCATAACGAACACCATGTTCAAGCATAAGGGTGTCCATATGTGCACTTGGCACCAGGACACCCTAGGCCGCAGTTCGATGATCGACTTTGTCATCGTTTCATCGGATCTGCGGCCGTATGTCTTGGACACTCGGGTGAAGAGAGGTGCGGAGCTGTCCACTGACCACTACCTGGTGGTGAGTTGGCTCCGGTGGTGGGGGCGAAAGCCGGTCAGACCTGGCAGGCCCAAACGTGTTGTGAGGGTCTGCTGGGAACGTCTGGCGGAATCCCCTGTGAGACGGAGCTTTAACTCCCATCTCCGGCAAAACTTCGAACACGTCCCGGGGGAGGTGGGGGACATGGAGTCTGAGTGGACCGTGTTCCGTGCCTCCATTGTCGAGGCGGCCGATCGGAGCTGTGGCCGCAAGGTTGTCGGTGCCTGTCGCGGCGGCAACCCTCGAACCCGCTGGTGGACACCTTCGGTGAGGGATGCCGTCAGGCTGAAGAAGGAGTCCTATCGGGCCTTTTTGGCCTGTGGGACTCCGGAAGCAGCTGATGGGTACCGGCGGGCGAAGCGGCATGCGGCTCGGGCGGTTGCTGAGGCAAAAACCCGGGCGTGGGAGGAGTTTGGAGAGGCCATGGAGAAAGACTTCCGTACGGCTTCGAGGCGATTCTGGTCCACCATCCGGCGTCTCAGGGGGGGGAAGCGGTGCAGCACCAACACTGTTTATAGTGGGGATGGTGTGCTGCTGACCTCTACTCGGGACGTTGTGGGCCGGTGGGCAGAGTACTTCGAAGACCTCCTCAATCCCACCAACATGCCTTCCACTGAGGAAGCGGAGCCTGGGGACTCTGGGTTAGGCTCTCCAATCTCTGGGGACGAGGTCGCCGAGGTGGTTAAAAAGCTCCTCGGTGGCAGGGCCCCGGGGGTGGATGAGATCCGCCCGGAGTTTCTTAAGGCTCTGGATGTTGTAGGGTTGTGTTGGTTGACGCGACTCTGCAATGTCGCATGGACATCGGGGGCAGTTCCCCTGGATTGGCAGACTGGGGTGGTGGTCCCCCTGTTCAAAAAGGGGGACCGGAGGGTGTGCTCCAATTATAGAGGGGTCACACTCTTAAGCCTCCCTGGCAAGGTCTATTCAGGGGTCCTGGAGAGGAGGGTCCGTCGGATAGTCGAACCTCGGATTCAGGAAGAGCAGTGTGGTTTTCGTCCTGGTCGTGGAACGCTGGACCAGCTCTACACCCTCGGCAGGGTCCTGGAGGGTGCATGGGAGTTCGCCCAACCAGTCTACATGTGTTTTGTGGACCTGGAGAAGGCGTTCGACCGTGTCCCTCGGGGAGCCCTGTGGGGGGTTCTCCGGGAGTATGGGGTACCGGGCCCTTTGATACGGGCTGTCAGGTCCCTGTATGACCGGTGTCAGAGTCTGGTCCGCATTGCCGGCAGTAAGTCGGGCTCGTTTCCGGTGAGAGTTGGACTCCGCCAGGGCTGCCCTTTGTCACCGATTCTGTTCATCACTTTCATGGACAGAATTTCTAGGCGCAGCCAAGGTGTTGAGGGGATCCGATTTGGTGGCCTTAGGATCTCATCTCTGCTTTTTGCAGACGATGTGGTCCTTTTGGCTTCATCAGATCGTGATCTGCAGCTCTCGCTGGAGCGGTTCGCAGCCGAGTGTGACGCGGCCGGGATGAGGATCAGTGCCTCCAAATCCGAGGCCATGGTCTTGAGCCGGAAAAGGGTAGAGTGCCTTCTCCGGGTCAGGGGGGGTGTCCTGCCCCAAGTGGAGGAGTTTAAGTATCTCGGGATCTTGTTCACGAATGGGGGAAGAAGGGAGCGGGAGATCGACAGGCGGATTGGCGCAGCGTCTGCTGTCAAGCGGGCGCTGTACCGGTCCGTCGTGGTGAAGAGAGAGCTGAGCCAAAAAGCGAAGCTCTCGATTTACCGGTCGATCTACGTTCCCACCCTCATCTATGGTCATGAGCTTTGGGTCATGACCGAAAGAACGAGATCGCGGATACAAGCGGCCGAAATGGGTTTTCTCCGTAGGGTGGCTGGGCTCTCCCTTAGAGATAGGGTGAGAAGCTCAGTCATCCGGGAGGGACTCAGAGTAGAGCCGCTGCTCCTTCACATCGAGAGGAGCCAGTTGAGGTGGCTCGGGCATCTGGTCAGGATGCCTCCTAGACGCCTCCCTGGTGAGGTGTTCCGGGCACGTCCCACCGGGAGGAGGCCCCGGGGAAGACCCAGGACACGCTGGAGGGACTATGTCTCTCGGCTGGCCTGGGAACGCCTCGGGATTCCCCCGGAGGAGCTAGAAGAAGTGGCTGGGGAGAGGGAAGTCTGGGCCTCCCTTCTGAAGCTGCTACCCCCGCGACCCGACCTCGGATAAGCGGAAGAAGATGGATGGATGGATGGATGGATGGGTCTCTAAGCCGATATGAACAGAAGAGGTTATCGGCCATAGATGACCCAGAAGCCAGTATTTTAAATCCCCTGTTCAATGACCGAACATATTAGCCTCAGTAGCTTCAATACATTAGCTGCATTTCCATTACAGATGTGCGCTAATTCTGCTAACGTCATAAAAAGACAATTTCGCAAGTGCGGTGTTTCAATTAAATAAGAAATAAAATTTAAAAAAAAAATCACATGTGAATAAGCTTGTTTGTGCGAAAAGTCAGGAATAATTATGAATGAATAGCTCTGCCATATCGTTTAAAAAAAATGTTTTAAACATGTTAAACCCATAGGGGGCAGTGTGGCGCAAAGCTAAAACCTGTTAGCCAATCAGATTGCTTCAAAACAATCACAACTTCCTGGCAGGAATAGGCTCTTTGCACCTCAGCTTCCGCGTTCGGGGAAAAGCGGCTCAATCGTATCCGATCTATTGAAAAAGGCTCTTTCCACTGGGTGTTTGCAGGGCTTGTCCAAGGTAACAATTAATGATGAACATCGATCCGAAGCCCCGACAATAAGCTGGATAAAGGTTTTAAGATGTTTGCCTCCTTATACACAAATACGAAGGTGAGTTTTACTTTCTTTAAACTTTGTGGCTAACATTAGCTTTAGCTTATGCTAGACATTTTTCTTGTAAAAATGTGCTATTTAAGTATCTAAACATTTTTCATCATTCATTAACGGACAATGTTTTTACCTTGTTTTCAAGTATATTATGTGCGTTTATTATCGAGAGCCCATTAAACACGATGCCAGGAGTTTCATTTGTATGGACGGTTATATAGGCTGACAGCATTAAAATAATGTATTAGAATATGAAGTTATTAAAAACAGAATAACTGTTTTTAATAACAGTTATTCTGTTATTCTGTGTCAAAGCAAGTGGATATATAAGCGCATTGTTTGTTTTTCTGTAATGCATGGGAACCTAAATCTATGTTTTCTCAAACACTAATACAGAGTTCTCTCAAATCTTCACTTTTTATAAATAATCGTTCTCAGTGATATTAAACAACAAAGAGCATAACAATGTTTTCCCAGATATCCAGTTAAGTCTGGGCATTAGAGCATTACCAACATCTGGTAACTAAAGGTGATTTTATTTTCTCCTTAGCCTCACTGGAAACTAAAGAAAATAAAGATTTTTTTCAATATTATATAAAGTGTCGCTGCACACAACATTTATTCATATCAGACTATTGTAAAAAAACAAACAAAAAAAAAAAACAGACCCCCCCCAAAAAAACCCCAACAATTTAAAAAGTAGTTTATTATATACTATCATCTATTTAAAAAAAAAAAAAAAAAAAAGCTTCACAGTGCTGAACTGACTCCCAGTCTGCAGCTGCTGGTCCACTTTGTGTGACCTGCTCTGCACCACTGGCTGCCTGCTGCTGGATCCCAGTGAATAATTACATGTTGGTTTTCAGTTCAACATCAAGCTGATGTAAATGAGCTTCAGTTCATCTTTGAGGTCTACAAACGTTGTTGCCTTGTTCTGGCTCACCTGTTTGCGCTCTGCTATCTTTTGCCACAGCAAACAAGAACCTGTGACCTGCAGGCCTCTGCTGTGTAGTGCAACCGAGCCATGTGCTGTCAGAGCGTTCATCTCACTGCAAAGGCTTACCGACTCCCCAGCCGACCTCCCGCCTTCCTTCTCACAGGAATTTGTAAAGAAAACACAACAGCGGCAGGAGAGCTAGGACCAATGGCTGTAAAGCAAAGAGATAAAAGAGATGAGATTGGGCTTAAGATGGAGATGGAGGAGAAGGAGGGATTATAGATTACAAAGAGAATCAGATAGGATGAGGATAGATGAGACAAGGAGCGAGCCGGGGACGGTTGGTGGGGCGGGGTGGGGGGAGTGATGCTTCTCAGAACGAACGATATCTCTTCTCCCTCTAAAGCCGCCGTCTAATCATTTCATTCTTTGTTTGGCAGAGATGGAGGAGACACGCAGCTCTGACTGCCTCAGCACATAAAGGCAAAAAAAAAAGACCATTTTTGTCAGATTGGAGGAAGGTGGGGGGGCCAACTTCACTCGGCTGAATTTTGTTGAGATTTGTGAGATTGACATAGAAGGCGCAGCTACAGACTGATTCCAGATTCCAGAGTGAGAGGCGCACTATATTGTCTCTGTGAACTGTTTACATCAGTGGCAGAGAACATGAACCGAGCCTCAGCCGGCTCAGTTTGACCTTGAGAAAGAGTCGGCAGTTGTTTGGATTCATGGCAGAACCACGATCACCTGCAGCACCGGAGAACACCACGGTCAGCTTTCCTGGAGCCGCTCAGCGTTTCTCAGCCGCTGCATTTATCTTTTAACTGCCTGCAGATTCCCGCTTTTTAATTGGTTCCCGTTCCCTCTGGTTGGTAACTTGTTTCGAGTAGCCAAGTGCACCACCTGCTCGGCGCCCAGCAGCAGGAACACACGGCTGCAGGAGAACATAGAGGAGCATTGAACAGCCACAGAGCCAGATTGTTTCCCCCTGGAGTGAGAACGGAGCGCATCAAATAAAACAGAAATGCTTCTTATTCCTGGTGCTGCTCTGGTTCTGTCTGTAAAGGGATTTATTATATTTTGGTTGTTTAACACGTTTCAGATCAACTTCATGCTTTTGATTAAACCTTCTTTCCAACTTAAAGCTATAAATAGCCGCAGAACAAACTGGCAGTATGAAAGCACGCATCCCAGGCGTTTCCTTTTGATACATGTTTTAGTACATTTTTAAGTTGAGCAAAAATAACACAACAGCCGCTCAGGGATATGAAATGCTTTTCTCCATGTGTTCTGTTTGCATTACCTGGATCTTAGCCTCCTCTATCGCTGACACGGATTGCTGCAACATTTCACCTCCCTCCTGTCACGCTGCTTTCCTGGAACTGAATTAGAGCTGCTTTGCTGCGAGGTGTTTAAAAGTATGAAGTTGAGCAACTCCTGTAGGAAAAAAACGACCAGATAATTCTGCATTGGAAATGATTTTTTTTGTTGTTGCTGTAATTGGTATGGTGTAATATTCTAATCTTAAACGATGTGTTTTCATTTTCGGTAAGCAGAAAATCATTATAATTAACAGGAATAGAGGCTGTGTTAACAGGTTGTGTATAACTAATCTACACAATGTTTCACTTCCATCCACCCCTACACACACACACACACCCCACACACACGCCTACATGCAATCACTCTCACATAGTATTCTATATTCACTTTTCTCCTGCATTGACTACTGTTCATTTAGCCTGAGTGTGACCTTTAACCTAAAGCCTAACCACAAAACAGAACTCCTTCCTATGCAGCCTTGGCTTTGGGCATTTTCTTTTTTTTTTTAAATTTCTTCTCAGCTGATAATGCTTCATGTAGAAAGTGTAGCTAGCACCAATAGGAAACTAAAAGTAACACTGAGAAAGGCAACATTTGAATGATAGAACATTTTATTATTTCTTTTCAAGAGAAACTAAAAATGCAGTGATTTAAAGGGGCAGTGCTGTGTAAAACTGAGGGGTTTTTTTTATCTTTACATCATGTTATAATGCTATTCCCTCATCAGAAACACCTGGAATCTTGCTTTGATTCTTTCATGAAGGTTTGAGAAATCCTTTAATCTCCACGGCAACCATCCAGCTGTGCAAAACGCCTGGGTGGACGTTCCACCCAGGCTCCACCTTCGAGACGCAGCTCCTCTTTGGAGCTACAGTTTCCAAGTTTCTGCCTCTCACAGCAGCCCTCCCCTCAACTCCTCCTCTCAGCTCCTTCAGACTAGCCAGCAGCAATTAGCAAACACCTGGTGGAACTGCACATCTGCTGAGCTCATTATAGGAGCAAAGCTGGTCAAAATGTTGTTAAAGGGTTGATAGAGGAGCCATGTTGTCATGACTTCCTGAAGGTGGAGTTTCAGAAAGAGCAGGAGTTTCTTAAAGAGACAGAGACCCAAATTCAAGGCGTTCAGTTACAAAGTAAATTTTTCTTTAAGTCATATTTGATACATACAGCATTTCTAAAACAACTGAATGTGACATAGTTACTTGAATTTGCTATAAAATGATAGAATAACATAGTTATTTGTTACTCTTGCTATGAAATGGCCCTTTTTGCTGGACAATACATAAAACTGTCCCTTTAAAAGAACCCATGAAACATCTTGATCTCCTTCAGTCACGTTTATGTCACTGTTTCCATGTTGCAGGTTTACAAATTGCATTTTTTTTAGATGGCTAATGGTGAACATAAACACTGAAACAGGAAGTCAATTAGAATAATGATCTCTGTGAAACTTTTAGAGACAAAATGATGGAGTATCGACCACATCCTTTAATCAGCAGAGGGTAACAGAAGCAGATGCGCTGCGGCTGGTGGTGCTGCTGCGGGTGGTGTTCCTGTGCTCCTCCTACAGCCTCATTGAACCTGGTTATCCCCATTTTGTCCCTGTAATGTTTAAATGACATTATAATGCATGACTAATTGTGCTGTGGTGGACAATTTTATTATCATGCAATATATTCTGGCTTTAATAATATATTGGTCATGTCATGCTATGTCTTTGCTCTAAGTGCTTATGAACTCTCGCCAGATGAACCTGTCTGGGCTGCACATCCAAGGCTAGAGGCTGTTTCCTGCAGCTGCATGGGAGCCAGACTGTCTCTGCTCTGTTTGGGATTCCTTATCTTCAGTGTGAAACCTGTGTGTGGTCTCTGTCTGACACACACAGCCCACTCTGAGTCTGACTTGGAGCTTTAATCTGACCTTTTCTCCAGTGTTTGACCTTGTGGCTGTCACACCATGGATATGGTATGAAACAAACCTGACTGAGTGATTTTCACCTAACAGCGTCTGGCAATTAATTTTTTCCACAGCGCAGAAATGACATAATCATCAGTGCTGAGATTGTCTTCTTTTAACTGGTAATTTGTTCTAATGAGGGAATTTTTGAACCAGGAAATCTGGTCTGTTTGGGTCAAGCTGTGCTGGGTGTTCAGTTTCTGGCTAAAAGCTTCGGTTAGGAGCTTCAGATTTAACAAAAGCTTGCAGGCAGCACAACTTCTTCTCCTTCACACAGAATTCAGTTGAGGTGGGTCAGGTTCTGATCAGATGTTCTGGACTTCAGATCCTTAAAGCTCTTGTCGGGTAGAAGAACCTCAAGGTTCTAATGTTACGTCTTTGGCTCAAGCTTAGGGTGAATCACACCAGTCATGTTTGGTCCAAATTAATCCAACTTCAGTCCGGTTGCTCTGAAAGTCCCGTTTGTTTGGGGAGGACCGAACGTGCGACCGAACTCTAATGCGGACCAAAAAAGCAAACTCTGGTCTGCCTACAAACCCAGTGGAAGTGAACTCTGCTGCCGTTCAAATGTATGAATGCCAAGCAGACCCGAGACAGCTAAAAAAGCAAAAAGCGGACTGTAGCAGAGGGCATTCTGGGTAAATACAACCAAAAATAAACATGCCACTCTATTGCAAAATCAAATCCTTAGATTTTAAGTTTATGGATCTATTTATTAGACGTGTGAACTGATGTGAAATAGATTTTTTCCCCCACACTAACAGTTTATGTCAGCTGTTGATACATTGCGGTTCTCCATTCTCCTCCTGGTGGCGCTAACGCTGGTCCACAAAATGGTGACAACAGAAGTTGGGTTCAAACTCCAGAGTCAGCAGCTGTTCAACAATAACAATACATATTTTGAAGATGGTATCTAATGTTGAGTATTCATCACCCAATCAGTGTAAACATGATCATAATACAATACTTTGGCCTTCTTGAATTCTACACCTAATCAAATCAAGCAAAGTATGAAAAAAACTAAAACCGCTACTATAACAAAACTCAACAATATTTTAATAATGATAACTAATAAAAACTAGCAAACACACTGTAAAAACTCACTAAAACTAACGGAATTGGACAAACAAAAAGTCACAATGAAATAAAACTGAATGATGCTGAAAAACCCCCAAACTATTACAACTCTGGTAATGTGTAAAATTCCCCAGGCGGAATGAGGAAGTTAATGCACGGCTTGCTCTGCCACAGCAAAGATCACCCATCTTTGTTGAGGAGTGTGTGTGAAATGATGGGGCAGCGTGAGCAACACTACACTCTAACTCACAGGGCTTCTCCCACATCTGCTTTCATTTGTTTAAGCACACATTGTTCAGGACTTGTGGAACCACAGTGTGAACAGGCAACATAACAGCCAACTCAGCTCTGCGACTTCATCCGTAGCTACACTGAAGCAATAAAAATAACCACCTAATATTTCAGGGTGTTTTTTTTTTTTTTGCTTTGAAATACTCTTTTATGACATGGTTACTGTTGTTGACATGTTAGTAGTTTAATGTCGTCTTCACTGTAAATAACAGGGTCGTGCATCTCTGATGTGACGCAAATGTTGATGCACATTGCAGATACTTTGATGGAAAAAAATTATGCGAAGCGACACAATTTGTCCTCTGATTCACTGATTTCAGAGTGTTGTAAACTGATGTGATTCGGTTTGACTCAATTGAGTAAAACAAAGAAATGATACTGATTTCAACAAAACAACAGCCCAGGTGTTTTTCAGATACACTCTGCGCTGGGCTGCGGCTGCCTCTAAATGCATCCCGTAATGACTTGTGCTGTGTATTTTTCAGTGATGCTATAACTGTTATTATCTATATCATTACTACTGTATATCATAGTCATAATGACTGACGGCCCTCGGCGTAATCGCAGATTTGCAGCAAACACTTTAAACAGGGTAAGAAGATTAACGCTCATAAACTTTGTAAGTATGATTAGAAAGATACCAAATATCACATTTTTGGATTACTTCCGACGTCCATCTTGGCGCCTCAATATGATTAGGTTACGTAGTTGCAAAGGGTCAATAAAGCCCTGGGCTGAAAACACAGCCTTGTGGGATGCCGGTGTTGATGGAAAGAGTGGAGGAAGTGTGACTGCTTGCTCTCACACAGAGAGCAAAGTCCAAAATCCAGTTGCATAGGACATTGATTGGTTTCTCCAGATTGTCCTTGGGCGTGACTGGGTGTGTGTGTGTGTGTGTGTGTGTGCGTGCATGGTTGTTTATTCTAAGCATCTCTGTGTTGCCGTGGTGATCTGTCCTTGATGTACATGTGCGACCTTGCAAGGACAAACAGGTACAGACGATGGATGTGTAGACTTTTCGTTCTTGTTTTTGTTCTTCTTCTTCCTGTTGCTATGATCAATCATTAAATTAACATAAAGTTTAGTTACTTAGCAACACTGAAAGCATACATAACAACTTACTTTGCAGCAGAACGCCAAACACTTTTGCATGTAAAATTTGTTTCAAATCTCTTGACCACTGGGACTCAGCCATTTGCTATAAGTACACAGTTGTACTTTGCTGCACTGTGAGCAGTGAGTACTTTTCGCTTGAAATTCAGATGCTGAGTTTTAATTTAGATATGAAACGCCATGCGCCAGCCTCCTCTGAAGGCTTCTCAGCGGTCAGCATTCATTAACCTGCAGAGTGTTCAGTCTTGCTCGGGTCTACATGGAGGCGACTGCAGTGGATTCCCACAGTGAAATACAACCAGCCTCCTCAAACAGATTACCAGCTCGGCATGAGGAAGCTCCTAACTCAACCCGTCCATCGCCTCATCCCTCCTGCAAATCTTTTCTCCCTTTCTATCTTATATAAGTGTGCAGCCCATCACCCCTGACACACACACACAAACACACATGCATGCTCGCCCGCTCTCTCCAAAACAAAGTTCCATTATCATTAGGGTCACATTGTGTGTGACTGTCAGTGTGTGTGTGTGAGAGAAAGAGGGAGAGGGGTGAGCGGTAGGGAGAGAGGGAGGCTGCTTGTGACTGAGAATGTGAGAGAGGACAACAGAGGAGGACGGATCGGTGGCAGAAAGCAGGAGGCGCTGCTTGCAGTCAGGAGGATGCTCCTCTGACATGCGGACCTTCTCTGACGCCACCGGCTCTACCTGACCGCCGACCAGCCCGCTCACACACCAGGGAGCTCGTGGTTTTATTTTCCCTTCTCCACAGTCTCTCCGCGCCGCCGCCGCTCTCTCTTCCCCCGGACCGGCTTCTGTCGCCATGCCGCCGGCTGCCCGCTCGGTCCCACTCCGCGGCACCTTGCCTGCGGTGCTGTGGGTCTGGCTGCTGTGGAGCAGCGTCTCAGCAGGAGGTAAGGTTTTTTCATTTTATTATTATTATTATTATTATTATTGTCGGACGCTGCTCTTTAATCCTGTTGTAGCAGTGTTTTTAAACTCCCATCATCTGTGTCTCGGATTGCGTCCAAGCAGATCGAGAGCAGCTTGAGTTCAGTTCTCGGCGCATCACCAACTCGCTTTATATATATATTTTATTTTTCTCTGGGCATCCCCGGCTTGTTTTCGAGTCAAATCGTGGGAGGTTTCGAGCGGATGGGGAGGGGGGGTGAGTCTGAAACAGCCCTTTTGAAGTCTTGAAATAAATGCAGGCTATTTACAGCGAGAGCGGCTCAAACCACCGAGCGAATTCTTTTTTCTTCTTCTTTTTTTTTTGGCACGAGCGGTCCAGGGATGTGCGCGCACGCTTCCCTTAAGCCGAGGAGTGCGCGCGGAGCGGAGCCCACTCGTGTGCGTGGGAGCCTCGATCAGGCAGCAGCAGCAGGGTGAATGCAGAGGAAGAGATCACCTGTCAACAGGCGCTGCAGTTAGACTGGCAGTCTGAGCATCAGCAGGAAGAAAAATAGCAAAATAGAAGAAGAACGAAGTTACACTCAATACCCATGAAGAGAAAATCTTTCCAAATAGTTCTGTAGCTGTGTTTCCATTACAAACTCTGCTAATTTTGGAAAGAAAAAAACAAACGAACAAAAAAACAACACAATTTCACATTTGCAGAAGAAACGCAATCAAAATCACACGTGAATAAGTTTTCAAACGATAATTCATTACAAATATTTATGCTTTACCATGATCCCTTTTCGTTGTTTGCGCCAATGGCAACATCCGGTTGTTGATCATGTGACTGGTGTGATGCGAAAAATGTGTTTCCATTGGAGTTTTGCGAAATGAGCCAATTTTTTATAAGGCCAATAAACCACCTCATCATAGCATTACAATTTTTTTAATCAAAAAACGAGTTTGTTTTTTGTTTTTTTTAAATTGGCATCTCCGTTAATCAAATTTATTTCTGAAAAATAAAATTTCACAATCCTATGATCAATAGAAATGCAGCTGGTCACATGAAGGATGTTTGTTTCTAGACCGTTAGTGGCTTTTTGGACCTCTTAGTTTATAGTTCTTAATAACATTGGAAAAATGAACAAACCAGCTAATATTATTACGCATTGAATTTCCACAACAGAACGTCACTAACTGTACCAGCAACATATTTTTACGTCAACCTTTCTTGTCATTGGGTTGAACAGTGTCTTCAGTATATTTTCCATTAAAAATCAACATCCAACAGAAGAAAAAGTATTTATCCTCTGTTTTGTAAATGTTTTGTCTGTTCTTTATTTACATATTTAGGTTAAGAGAAAGTAAAGTGGTTATTTAAGATTGACAATCCGTTTCCAGCAGTAGATGTTCATCAGAATTATAAGTTGTCTTCTTTGGCTGTTTGGATTATAAAGGTTGCAGATTCTCTTTGGAATCCTACCTTGCTAATGTGGAAATGGATACATGATGTCCACGTTCACAGCTTTCCGTTTTGGATGCAACATTTCAATAAGAAAAATGAAAACAAAAGCATGAAATGTTAATGCTCAGGAAAGTTTGCTCTGCTGAGCATTTCCCCCTGATCAGCTGAGGCGATCAAAATAACTTTGGTTGATACAATTTTCTTCATCTCTAACTGGGGCATCCCTCCGGTCTGGAGCCAAACTCAGGCTCTGCAACTAACATGATCACAGTATGCTGGGGATGACGGCTGCGACACAGTTATGGAGAAAGTGTTTTATGCAAAGGAGCCTTTTGCTGTAGCCTCATTAAAGATTTGTGGTGCATGATCATTGTGGTTGAAGCTGTAATCACTGAGGACAGCGGCACATTCTCCACACACACATCCGTTGTGCCTCTGATGCCAGTAAAGAAATACTCAAACAGACGTTGGATTGTGACATTGTTGCTTGCAGCTCTTTGAGACCTCTGGTACGATCATCTACGTCAGGTGTGGTTATCCACTACAGCGAGCCTCGATATCTTGTTGGCATACCTCTGTTATATTCATGACAGTTGAAAACAAACACACATTTTTGCAATATTAACATGTGCAACAAATATTGTGATGATGACATATGGTGACGGAAGTTCATCTATTGTTATAAACTCTTCATTCCATGTTAATCCCCGTTTTTGGCATGAGCCAATAGTTCTGCAGCTAACCAAACAAAGGTGATAGCAGCTGCAGCTAAAAAAAAACAACACAAGCGGCATGTTCATTTTTGCGTATGACGTTAACGCTGAATTCATGTTGAATTTTGCATGTCTTATCTACCAGAGGTGGGCTACGGCGCAGGCAATGTCTATTTGTGACCTACACTGAGGTTCAGCATTGACGTATTTTTCAGTGGAACATCACTCCAAGTTATTTGGGGATGATGAGCCTATTTGCAGATTTTGTTTTATACATTATATCAAAACTATGTGAAACAAAATGCAGCTTGTGAAGCTGATATACCTAGCTGTGATGGTGTTTGACATGCTATTGGCTGATGTTTGCAAAGCAGCCAATTCAGGTGTGCCATTCATTTTCCTTGGTGTTAATTGGCTGTTCCTCAGCAGATACAGTATAAGGAAGACCATATGGATGTTAGGTTCTGTTGTAATACTAAGATTTTCTTTCCACTGATCTTATTAATGCATGTTATTGTATATTTGGTGTGTATTAGGCATTTTTAGAAGGAGTCAAGTATTCAGTTTTCAACTATTTGTGTGTGGATGATGTCTGTAACCTGGAGGTCGACTGCGTACATGATAACCAAAAATTATGGCTTTATTTCAAAATCTCTGAGTCAGTAACAAAACGCATGACTTTTCAAGTCGACATACTCATACTATCTGAATCGTCAATTTAGTCATTTTTGAGGTTCGTAGTGTTGATTAAAGTCAATACAGGTTGATGTGCTTTGCTGTCCAAAAAAAAGAAGAAACAAACAAACAAAAAAAAAACCAAATTCACCTTGTGGACATATTGTGTTAAAGTCATCAAACTTTTTTATGTTGATCTAAATGTGTTCTAACATGTAAGCCTTCCTGTCTCGCTGGGGCACAAACAGGATGTGACACAGAGGCCCTTTCCTCTTAACCACTTGGAAAGATGTAAAAGAAAAAAAATTAAAAATGGCTTTAAAATCAGACAGATGTACATTCATGTTAATAGGATGGAAAATTACTACTTTGTGTAAAAGTGTAAAACAATTGTGTAAGAGAAGACTGGCCAACAACCCAGGATTACATTGTTACCATGAAGAAAAAACCCAAAACAAAACAATGACTTACCAACCAGTCAGTTTGGGAGGCATGTCCTACCACTGCAAATGTAGAACTGAGTTTACTGAGCCAGCCATGCGCTTTGGTCACATGGGTCTAAGATTTAGTTATATAGAATATACAATATTGAAAAGTCACATTATGTAAAGCTTCATCGACTTATTCGAGTACCTTATTAAAATTCCTCAAGGAAAATGATCTGCCTCTAAGCTTCGCTAAATTATGTCCAACTATTTACCACACTGTGTTAATTAGTGAGCTAAAGTGTGCTAAGTGCTATTAGCACAACGTAGAGGGACCAAACGTCGTCTGGCTTTTCATCGTTTTTCAGGGCGCCAATTCTTGAGAAACCTACCTAACTTGTTCTATTATGAAATAAACTACAACTACTGTCTGACAAAGTAATGAAGTCCTCTTATATCCTACAGAGTACATATATACAAGCTTCCATGTTGCTTCAAAATGAAACCAACAGCACACGATATGTCACCAGTGTGCTTTATGACAGAAATGATTTTAACGAGATTGACAATTTTCTCTTAAAACTGATAATGTCTTGCAGTATTACATACATGTTTAATATGCTGGTCATCACATCATAACTTTTATACACAGATATAGAAAATACACCATAATCAACTTGCTTTGCTTTTACTGAACAGAACTTTGTTAAAGGTATTAGTAGCCTATTGATTGTGATGTTATGCATCTCATTTGGCTTTATTTGTGTATTTAGGTGAAATATTTAATCGGCAGAGGTAACATGTTGACTGCATTTGCAATAAGACACGAGTCAAAAATAAATCAGAAACCAATTAATAACTTCATGTATGAAATACATTTGAATTTATTTCAAATTAAATTCAACTCTTGTTGGACAAAGTTATGAAAATGTAGCGGACTGGTAATATAGGCGGTTCAATCTTTAAATGCTCCCTATGACCATACGCTGTACACTACAAACAACAAGAACATTTCAGAGTGGCACTTTTTTTTGTCCAGAGGAAAATGGACTACAGTGTCTGTGTCTCTGCTCAGAGCTGCATTGGACATTAATGCACATAACTTTCCATTTCAGGGAATGTCATCATTCAATTCTTTTAGTTTTAATTTCAACACCATGTGAGTGAGCTGTCACACAGTCATCAGTCACAACTTTTCTCCTGCGCCTTTCAGTAATTGCCTCGTTGAACAAACGCTCCCGTGTGAACCGGCCTCTGTGAAGCTGTGAGCTCTTAAATCATCTCGGCCTGGGAGGAGCTGCCTCTCTGCCCTGATGATGCACAAACGTGTCAAAGTTTCAGCCGAGAAATCATCGATATCTTCTCAGCCAGGCGTCGGCCTACTTGTTAATCCACGCCACTTCATTGTTGGCGCGCGGCCGTATGATCTGCACGCGCTCAGTCCCTGCGTCTTGCTCCGTGTCGCTGGGTTCATCCCACCGCCGGCGTCTGGGCTTAATGAGCTCCTCCAGCAGAGACCCGATGTCATCCAGCCTGTTCGGGGAACGTGTCTGGGTGTGTGTGTTTGTGTGATAACCTCGCACGCTGTTGACGTGAGCATGAAGTTGGGGCCCGATCGCTGCCTGCTCTGATTTCTCAGGGTTAGAGTGATAATGTAGCAAAGGCAGCCTGATGATGGGTGAGCAGAGACTAGAAAGCAGATCTAGCTGCAATATGGATCCAGAGAGCAAGATGCAGCAAGATGCAACAACGTGCAGCAGTGCTATCGACTCAGGCTGCCTCTGGAACTGTTGCACATCCTCTCCAGCAAAAGGAAGCAAAAACTCACCCTGCTCCTGATCCGCCATTCTCCTCTCATCTCATCACCTCTGCTCTGCTCTTCAGCTTCCTTCCTCTGGTTGTTCTTCATCCTCTGTGCTCGTCTTCCATCTCCCCCTCCCCTCTCCCATTTCTTGTGAGTTGAGAGGAAAAATAGAACTGAGAGGAGATTGTCTCTTCTGCTTGACTAACCTGAGCCTTATTACACAACCAGATCCTTAGGCTCCAAACTTTTGAGCCTATATTGTGCCATGTAAGCATCAGAAAGAGGCAAAGAAACAGAGTTGTAGAAGAAACATGAAGGCAGGTTTGGGGGAGGAAAGAAGAAGAAGAAGAAAAAAACAGAGTAGAATATGAAACATAAACCTTCAGACTGTCACTGCTGTTGCTGTGTTGATAGCATGCACACAGCCAGTCACACGTACAACACATAGTAATGGCTCATGGCTGTGAATTTTCAACATTCTTTACAGATTAGGATCTGTGGTGAGTATTTGTATTTAGTCCCCCCTTTATTTTAATACTCCGAAATAAAATCCTGTGCAAACAGTGGCCTTCAGGGGTCAGTAACAGAGAAGTTTAAAACAAAATCGCATTAGTCTGTCATCTGAAAAGTAGACAAGAGCAAGGCACAACTGAAAATTACGACAGTGTATTAGGCCCACTGTAAATAGAAGGGAAAACATTAGAAAATTCAGAGTTTAAAAAAATCATAAATTTGCTAGAAAAGTTTTTTTTGAGGCTAATCTCAGAAAGTTTCTGGAAAAGACTTGAAATTGTAAGTTTCAAAAGAGAGCAGGCTCTCTTCAAAACTGTTTCACAGTGGAAGCTTTTGTAGCTGCAAACGTTTTATAAAGCTCCATGATCAGAAAAGCGTTTGTTGAACCGATTCTCCTCCAGTATCCATTGTCCTCGGTGTCTTAACTATAAACATGTCACCCACACATTGCAAATAATTCAATTTTGAAGTTCACCATATTCAACATTTTCATTTTTCAGCTTAAATATAGTGGGACGTGATTTTTGTTTTTGGATGTTTGGTCGGCTTTAACAACAGAGTGGAAGCCAAAGTAATGTTTTGGTTTCTTAAACTACTCATGTCTTCTGTAGAGAGCAGAACCAGGTGCTGTAAATCACGTCTGATGTGACTGAGGTTCAGGAAGTAGAGTACTTGCGCCGAGTAGCAGGATGGATGAGTGTGTTAATGGGAAACATTGTAAATAGACTGTGAAAAGCTTTTAAAAAACAGACAATTGTTAAAAGTCAGTCGAGCAGAGCTGTGTTCTCACTGAGAACAAGTCAAGAAACAAAAAGCGATTCTAGAGTTAAATTTCCATGTTGTGATTTATTTTGCTAAAAAAAATGGCTAAAGAGTCTATCAAGACAAAAGCAGGCAGCTGTGACAGAAACCATCAGGAAGTTGTCCTGACTCCTTTTTAATCAGCGGGCGCCTGGTGCTGCTGCAGGTGGGCTCCGAGGGTTTTAACCTTTTACTTCACACAGAGCCTCCAAGAACATAAGCTGCTCATTAGCATGCTTATTCAGGCCTCCGTGTTCCTAATGAAGAACTTATGCCGTGGTTTTTTGATGAGGCATGAAGCGGCAGAGTAGATTTAAACGACTGCCGCTGATGTTTGTCAGGTTTCCGCCTAATAACTAAAAATGATCTGCATGTTTTATTAGTGCATACAATATTTTCATTATTATTGTGTTCTGAAGGTTTGTGGACCTGCAGGCCTTAAGAATCTAACAGGAGACTCTAGAACAGGCTGAACTGAACAAGCCCATATCTTTTCAAAGTCACAACATCCAAATGAAAACTTGGGCTTATTATAAAAAAATGATGTCAGGTGTTTCATATTTTTAGTTTTACGCATTTGTTTCTTTTTCAGCTTTCATTTGCTCGTTTATATCATTGCTGTTCTTCATCTACGATATTTATCGGTTTGAACTCGAGGTGTGCCGATCGATCGGCCACCGGTCATAATCGGCCGATTTCCGTGAAAAAGTGTATGATCGGTGATCGCCGATCACTGTCTCTTGTTGCCGATCACCAAAACGATCACCTGTATCTCACTTCGCAGCCTGCGTGTACAGCTCATCTCCTCCTTCCTTCACACTGCGCAAGCGCGCAGCAACAAATCCCGTCGCGTGGAACTACAACGCCCTGAGAGTGAATGGGGACGTTTGCGTGTTGCGGCGGAAAATTACCTCGGGGGTGAAGCGCGTCAAAATGCATCAACACAACGAATCTAATACGACATTTAAAAAAACAAGCACTTGACGGAGTTTGGCTACATCGACGCTCAAGGCAGGAAAAATGACGTCCAGATCTACAGTAGATAGCAGGTAAAGCAGCACGCTACCACAAACACTCACCCGGATTAGCATCACGGTCAGAAAGCTAAACAAATAACCCGAAAAATAATTCAAGTCTTCGAGCTGGCGGTGAAAGACGCTGGTTCTGCTCTCGCTGTTGGACCGTCGCTACGGGCTACAGGTAGTAATATTTTACAGACCCGGAACGTCTGCTTAAAGCCACAGCATGTAACGTAAAGGACAAAAACAGCAACAAAAATTTCACATATTAAAACTTTCGCTATGTCCAAACATGGGAGATACTTTATGAAAAAATAAATAATAATCGATCTCCTCTCCCTCCTCCTGTGTTCTGCAGTATTACTCCGCTCAGTCAGAAACAACCAATCAGAACCAGCATTAATCAGCTAGCCAATCAGAATAAGCCAATCAGAACCAGCATTAATCAGCTAGCCAATCAGAATAAGCCAATCAGAACCAGCATTAATCAGACAGTCTTGCTTTTGGGAAGTTTTGATTCAGTAACTTATGATTGTCTATTTTGATGCAACTTGCATTTGACTTTGAATGAATGTTTCCCTCTTTTACTAGACATTATTTGATATAGGCAGCGTTGTGAGACTTATTTGACTCATGTATAATTTATGGTACAGAGAGCCTTACTGTTAAATGTTGTTTAACTGGTCGCAGGTTTTTCAGTTGTTCTTTTGACTGAGTAGCTGCTGTGTTGTGCCTGCAAGTATGTTGCATGTTTACGTTAATTACGTGAATTTATTACCAGATCATTTTTTAATTTTGCCAGATCACATAGTATCATTTATAATTCACGCAAAAAATAAACAGTCAATCCAGGCGATCGGCAAAGATCGGCCCTTCTGCGTGATCGGTATTGGAATCGGTAGCAAAAAACCTGATCGGAGCATCCCTACTTTGAACTGTTCACTTAGTTATTGTAAGTGAACGGTAGTTCTTTTAATACATTTGTAATGCACATGTACTGTATGTACTGTATGTACTATGTCTATGTTGATGTTATTATGGGCTAATGGATACTAAAACTTTGCTGGAGATAAATAGAGATAAATGTTAGCCAAATTGACCCAGCAACTTGGCTAACAGTGTGACCCAGAGTGGCAGTTCAGCTACTGCACATCCTCACCCCCCCACCCCCCCCACCCCCCACCCCCCCAATTCCCCTGAAAAAATAAACAATAAAAAAAGTAACGAAAATGTTTTTTTGTTAAACTTTGGTGGTAGTATGAGGTGGTTTTTTTTGGTCAAATCAAAATTTTTATTTCACAAAACTGCAATGGAAACACCCGATCAACAACCAGATGTTACCACTGATGCAAACCATGAAGGAAAGAGTTGGAGGATCATAGTGCAACACTTTAATGACTTATCGCATGGACCAATTTATTCATGTGTGATTTTAATTGCATCCCTTATTCAGTGAAGGTGAATCCTGACGGTACTTTCCTCTAAATCGACACTAGCGAAATATTGACAAAGTTTTGCGCTTGTTTCTAATGGAAACGCAGCCTGTGCGTGTGCTTGAGCTACCTGCTACTGTATGAGTGTGTAGATGTTTCTTACTTAATCCCTGCACTCATTAGGATCAAAGTAATGGCTGTCGCCTCGTCAGTCTGACATATGGTCGGAACCAGTAATAAGCAAGTCAGTGGAGTGTTGGGGTCCTTGATCTACACGCTGCCTGGTTTCAGGTGTTGTAGCTAACCTTTCAGGTGCAGCGTCTGCACCTCTGACTGGTGTGGATGTCTCCACCCTGGCGGCTCACCTTTGTGCAGCAGCAGCTCTGCTTATCTAAAGGGTCCGTGTGTGTGTGTGAGCGGCGGGGCTGACGCTCAGCAAGAGCGCTGGCTGCATGCGTCAGTGCCTGGGATTATCCTCTCTGGGATGGCTGCCGGATTGCGCAGATGCTGCTGACACTTTGCTACAAAAGAAGCAATTAACTGAAGCTTAACTTTGTTTATTTTTGTTTTAGGCCACGGCTGTTTGTGTAACGCTGACCTCAGGTTCTAATAGGCATGAAATTATGACTGTATGAATCTTAGGTACAAATATCACGTTTCTACTGTATCATTATGATTACAGAGCTAAAATGTGTTATCTTACATTTTCTGTCGAATGCATCAATGTGAGTGCAAAGGCCATTTGCTTCTTAACTGTCTGCTGAGTTTCAGAAGCCTTAGCCATGAGCCGCCTCTCTTCTAAAAAAACAATTAGGACAGACGTCTGAATTTCACTGCAATTCCAAACTACCATGTCACCACAAACCCTGTAGTCACAGTTGACTGTAGTTGTCTTTGGAAACAGTTTTTAGATTGTAGTTGTGATACTGAGATTTCATTCGCCTCCTCCCAACTAAGCTAAGTTTACATCTAATAGGTTATGTTTTCCCACTGCTCTAACAGCTAAGACAAATCATGGTCTTTATTGATATAATATATCATGTTGGGAGTTTGTATTGTTTTACATTTGGAGGTGGTGTTTAACATGAAGCAGATTGTATATATGAATCCTCTGCATGTACCTTGGAACCAGTAACCGGCCCATGCCTTGGTGTCAGATAGACCTGCTGTGGCTCTTTGCTTTTTGTATAAAACTAATAGAGCTGCAAAACAGTAAAATGATTCTATAAAACACAATATAGTTTAATGAGCGATGTTGAGGTTTAGAGCCGGTCAGTGAGTAGAGCTGCATATTTAATTCAGGCTGCGAATGACTCTGGCGACTGGATGAAGTGATGACAAGACGTGAAGGAAGAGTTTCCCTCTTCAGTCGGGGGCAAAGTGTTGAAGGAGGCGTCGACTTCATTATGTCATCATGTGTTAATAATAGCATTAATACAGTGTATCTGGAAAGTATTCACAGTGCTTCACTTTCCCACATTTTTTGTTATTATTCCAAATTGAATTGAATCAATTTATTTCCTCCACATTCTCCACAAAAACACCCAGAGGCTTTGGCAGAGAACCCGGCCCACAGCACCACAGACCTTCTACCATACTTAACAGTGGACATGAGGCGTTTTCCCACGTAAACATAATTGTGATGGTGGGACAGAAACTGCTTTTTAAAAAATGTTATTTCTGGCGTTGTTAAATGTAGCTGGTGTCCAGTGGTTGTCATGGAGACTTAGTGGCCCAAAGATGCCACTTTGCTGCAGTCTTCTATCAGTGCGTTTTGGAGAATTTTTTTTTTACCTCCCTTTCCATCCTGTTCTCCGTATGCAGCGGAAAAATAAATATTTATCCTCATCGAAAATCGAGGCCAGCGCCCAAAAGAAATGGACTTGTCACAACCTCTTTACATATGGGTTGTGGATTACAATTTCAAAGTTCCCTGAAATTGCCGAACTTTACAACAGCTACGTTTACTTTAACAGGGTTTTTAAGGTTGTCGACAACTGCGATGTCTGTCATGGCGTATTGGAGCCATTGTAGATGGAGGAGTACAACAAATCTTAGAAATGTTCTATTAAAATCTTGGAAATTTCCAAGTTTGAAAAATAAAAAAATTGCGAGAAAAAATCTTAAATTTTGAGGTTAATTGGAGATTTTAAGTTTTTGTTATCTAGAAAATTTCTGAGATCAATCTCAAAAGTTTACTCTTCTTTTTTTCTTTATCTACAACTGCCCTAACACGCTGCCATAGACGTATGATTTTATTAATTCCCTAACATGGGATTTTCCTCTAAATTAATTCACCTTTTTATCCTCTGACCTTGTGAAATATCATAGAATGTTTAGTCTAATTACCTCAGAAGTTGCCATAGTTTTTAAGTTCCAGATACGACAGTGGCATGCTTTGTTTCCAACATATCCACCGTTTCTATATCTCGATAGAGCCAGTAGTAAGACCACATCCCTGGTTCTCTGTCCGCTCAGCTGTGACGCCTCTGTTATGTAAATGTTGTGTTTTGTGATGATCATGCAGCTCTGTGTGGCGGCGCTGAGCGTTCGCACCCACTGCCAGCCACAGAAAACCAGACAGCAAGGAGGCTTGTTTTCCAGAGATGCTGTGTGAGGAAATGTGATGGGTTTTTTTTTTCTTTCACATTTGGACAATTTATTATAGAGGAGCACAATGGCAGAGAAAAAAAGTGTCAAACTGTTGGTGAGAAATCGTTTTATTACATTTTGAATAAGTAGTTGACAAACCGGTCAGTAATTACCAGCTATATGGCTGTAATGTGAAACTTTGAGCTCAAACACTACAGATCCACTCAAAGTAGCACTCTTGGTGTCTCAGACAGAGGGCTTCTCTTCCTGTAGATGTTCCTCATCTATGCTGCGCCCTCTCATGTGTCCTGACAAAAATATTTTTGCTCTCCATCGCTTCCTGTAGCAAAGACTTTCACATAAATCTTTGCTACTATAAAACTCATCGCTGTTATCTTGTCCACAGGAAGCCATTCTGATGGTAAGGTTTATCTCTGGTCTGTGTTTACCTCACTCTATCACCCCCTGCCTCGGAAACTGTAGGTGCTATTTAAGGGTTTGGCTATTCAAGCTATAAAATGTTTATTTTATTTCAGACAGTCACAACTGGTAGCTTGAAACAGACATTTCAATGAGTGATACTATGGCTTTTTGATATCTGAAGGACTTAATGAGGTTTGGAAATTAAGCCATTTTCTTTGACTTCTGTGACTTTATGCAGTGCTTCAATTTTATAGAATGCTGCATATTGTTGTTTGCATATGTTTGTGCTTCTGTTGGAAATGTGCGTAAGGCTTTGATATTTGGCCAAAGTCGAAAAAACACAATTTCCCAATTTTTTCGGCCAAAGTCGAAAAAACACAATTTCCCAATAATGTTTTACATTATAAAACAAATGCAATTAAAATCACATGTGAATACGCTTGTTCATGCGACAAGTCGTTAAAAAGCACGCCAAACCATCCTCCTCCTACCACTTCCTGTTGGTCTCTTTGTCATTTCCGCCAGTGGTAACATCCGATTGTTGGCCACATGACTGGTGGGATGTGAAAGAAGTGTTTCCGTTGCAGTTTTGCGGAATACACTAATTTTGATACAGCCAAAAAACCCAACTCACCCTAGCCCCAAAACTTTATATCGAAAAACAAAGTTTTTTGTTTTTTTTTAAATTGGTGCCTTTCTATTAAGCAAATTTATTTTTGATATGTCAAATTACGCCACTTTAAGCTCAATGGAAACGCAGCTAGAGCTTGTGCTTCTTTGTCATGGATGTCTCTGTCTTTGGGGATGATTGGCCAGCTTGTCTCTGATTGGCTTAGATGCTCTCAAATCTCTATGTAAGACTCATTACTTGTCAGATCTGTGAC